>NC_140991.1:243017711-243617711 GCF_052327205.1 Somniosus microcephalus | reverse complement strand
GCGAGTATCAGCTCTCTGTGGTCACAGACCAACTGGACGTTTAAGGAATGGAAGCCCTTTCGGTTGCGGAAATCATCGGCATTCTCTTGTGGCGCCCGCAAAGCCACATGGGTGCAGTCAATGGCGCCCTGCACCATGGGGAAGCCCGCTATCATCGCAAAGCCCATTGCGCGTTCTTGCTGCTTGTCCTGGGTCATGGGGAAAGAGATGTACTCTCATCTCCTTTCAAAGAGAGCATTTGTGACCTGACGGATGCAGCAATGCACCGTGAACTAGGAGATATTGGCGATGTCCCCAATAGCGGATTGAAAGGAGCCGGTGGCATAAAAGTTGAGAGCCACTGTTATCTTCATTGCCACCGACAGAGACATCCTGCTCCTCAGTTGAAGCTGCAGATCTGGCTGAAGCAAGTGGCAGAGCTCAGTGACCACCTCCTTGCTGAATCGCAGCCTTCGCAAACACTGCTCTTCAGACATGTTAATGTATGAGAACTGTTCGCGAAAAACCGTGGGAGTGTAAGGTCTCCTGTACTGAGACCTGTTGGCCCTCCTCTGTCTGGCCATGATTGCCACTCTCTCTCTGCGTCTCTGTGCCCTCTGAATGTGATGGAGAAGGACGACGTTCCCATCCATTGCAGCCCCCATAGTATCTGGGCAATCAAAGTTATGACGGTCAAAAAGCAAAGTACCTGCAAAGTTATGGTCAGAAGCCAAAACTACCTCAGACAGTGTTGACTCAATGCAGAAGTCTCTCTTTCTCTCTTTGTCTCTCTCCAAATCTCTCTCTCTCTCTCAGAACGAGTGGTACAAAAATGGCTACCACACAAAAGCCAGGAAGAGGCCCCCTTTTAATAGCGCCCCCCCAGCCCCACAACGACTGGGAAGCATTCCAGTCAACCTGTCGTTGGTCGCGTCACGCGGAAAGGAGGGGGGCGCCACTGTATTTCCGGTCCGGGGCGTCCCAAGGGCGTTGCACTCTCGAATGACGTCAAGATCTGCGTGCGCAGGAGATCGGGCGGTATTGTTTAGCGCCGCCGCAAAATGTCCGTTCAATTTCACAAGAGGCGCAGATATCACCATGCCCGGGCGCTAGTTGGTTCGCGCCCCACTTAGCGCCCCCTTAAGGTGCTAACGGGTGGTGCTATCAACTGAATTTTTCCCCCATGACTCTATACCCTCTCTAGTGCAATCACATCTTTCCTGTAATGTGGTGACCAGAACTGCATGCAGTACTCTAGCTGAGGCCTAACTAGTGTTTTATACAGTTGAAGCATAGCCCCCCTGCTCTTGTATTCTATGCCATGGCTAATAAATGCAAGCATTCCGTATGCCTTCTTAACCACCTTATCTACCTGGTCTGCTACCTTCAGGGATCTGTGGACATGTACTCCCAAGGACCCTTTGTTCCTCTACATGGTAGTGTCCTACCATTTAATGTGTATTCCCTTTCTTTGTTAGCCATCCCCAAATGCATTACCTCACACTTCTCCGGATTGAATTCCATTTGCCACTGTTCTGCCCACCTGACCAATTTATTGATATCTTCCTGCAGTCTACAGCTTCCTTCTTCAGTATCAACCACACAGCCGATTTTAGTATCATCTGCAAACTTCTTAATCATACCCCCAATATTCAAGTCTAGATCATTGATACAGAGCACGAAAAGCAAGGGACCTAGTACTGAGCCCTGCGGAACCCCACCGGAAACAGTCTTCCAGTCACAAAAACACCCATCAACCATTACCCTCTGCTTCCTGTCTCCGAGCCAGTTTTGAATCCAACTTGACACTTTGCCCTGGATCCCATGGGCTTTTAACTTCGTGACCAGTCTGCCATGTGGAACCTTATCAAAAATCTTGCTAAAGTCCATATACACTCCATCAAATGCACTACCCTCAACTACCCTCCTTGTTACCTCCTCAAAAAATTCAATCTCCCCTCTCTCACTATGTTTATAAACCTACCTCTCTGACCAAGCTTTTGGTCCCTTGCCGTAATTTCTCCTTATGTGGCTCAGTGTCAAATTTTTTGTTTTATAATACTCCTGTGAAATGCCTTGGGACATTTTATTATGTTAAAGGTGCTATATAAATACATGCTGTTGTTCTTAAGAAAATAAGAAATAGGCGCAGGAGTAGGCCACTCGACCCATCGAGCCCGCTCCACCACCCAACAAGATCACGGCCGATCTGACTTTGGCATCAACTCCACCTTCCTGCCCGCTCCCCATAACGCATGACTCCCCTGTAGCTCAAATATCTGTCTATCTCAGCCTTGAATATATTCAATGACTCCACCTCCACAGCTCTCTGGGGGAGAGAATTCCAAAGATTCACGACCCTCTGAGAGAAGAAATTCCTCCTCATCTTCGTTTTAAATGAGCGACCCCTTATCCTGAAACTATGCCCCCTAGTTCTAGACTCCCCCACGAGGGGAAACATCCTCGCTGCATCTACCCTGCACCTGATATGTTTCAATAAGATCATCTCTCATTCTTCTAAACTCCAATAAGTATAGGCCCAACCTGCTCAACCTTTTTACATAAGAAAACCCCTTCATAGAGAGTTGTAGAGTCATAACGGCACAGAAGGAGGCCATTTGGCCCATCGAGTCCATGACGGCTCACTGTAGAGCAATCCAGTCAGTCCCATTCCCCCACTCTATCCCCGTAGCCCAGCAAATTTATTTCCCTCAAGTGCCTATCCAGCCTCCCCTTGAAAACATTGAGGCCTAGAAATTGAGTGGGGTTAGCGCCCAATTAGCGGCGCTGGAGGGCATTGCGCTGGAATTATAGCCGTTTCTGAAATTGACTTGGGCCTTACCATCGGCGTTAGCCGGTAGTGCTGCGCCGGCACCGATGACGTCATCGGTGTGCGCAGCATCCCGGTTGCCGTGGTAACCCGGCCCCAAGCCCAAATTCAGTTGCGCCCGCCTCGCCCGTGGCAGGCGCAACCAACGATTGTGTGCGCATAAAGGTGGAGCGGCGGCCGGCCGCGTTCCCGGCGGCCGCCTGCCCGCACCTCCCTTCCCGGACTCCTGCATCACCCCCCCCGCGGCCCTGATGTGTGTGTGCTGCGAGCCCGGCACTTCCCCGAGGTGCCGGGCTCAGATGTCGGGGGAATCCGCCAGTCAGTTGTCGGCTGCAGGCAGCTCCTCCTTAACAGAAGGAGGAGGCCTGCAGTTCCCCAGCCTGCCGCACCGCATCGGGTGCCGCAGCGGGGGATTAGCGCCGGAAAACCCAATTGAACGCCCGTTTTGAGGCGCTAAAACCCTCCTTTAGCGCCCGCCGCCGTCTGGGCCCGGCACAACCGAATTTTCGTCGGGCGCTGCCGCATTAACGCTGGCGCAAAATTTCTGGCGCTACAGCCCTGGTGAACCCACAACCCAATTTCTAGGCCTGAGTGTCTCCGCCTCCACCACTTCCATCAGCAGCAAGTTCCAGGTCCTCACCACTCGCTGCGTAAAAAAGTTTTTCCTCACGTCCACCCTGTATCTCTTGCCCAATACCTTAAATCTATGTCCCCTAGTCCTTGTACCACCAATTAGTGGGAACAGCCTTTCCTCGTCTAGCCTATCCAAACCTGTCATAATCTTGTACGCCTCTATCAAATCACCCCTCAACCTCTTTTGCTCTAATGAAATCAAATCCAGCTTCTCCAACCTGTCCTTGTAGCTAAGATCCCCCGTCCCCAGAACCATTCTGGTAAATCTCCTCTGCACAATCTCAAGGGCCTTCACATCCTTCCTAAAGTGTGGTGACCAGAACTGGACGCAATACTCCAGTTGTGGCCTAACCAGCACTTTGTAAAGGTTCAGCATAACTTCTCAACTTTTGTACTCAATACCTCTATTTATGAAGCCCAAGATCCCATATGCTTTGCTAACCACTCTCTCAATATGTCCCGCCACCTTCAGGGATCTATGCACATTAACGCCCAGGTCTTTCTGTCCCTCCACACTCTTTAAAACTGTGCCATTAAGTGTATATTGCCTCTCCCTGTTCCTTCTGCCAAAATGCATCACCTCACACTTCTCTGCATTAAATTCCATCTGCCACTTTTCTACCCATTTGGCTAGCTTTTCTATGCCCTGTTGCAGTTGATTGGTAACATCCTCACTGTTTGCGCCTTGCTCCATTAGCGCCTTAAGAGAGGTGTGTAGCGCCTGATTTAGCCCTCCAATCACCTCCGGGGTGATAGAAGCCAAGTTTGCAATCGGAGGTGATAATTTGCGCCAGGTGCTAAACTTTGCGCCCGGTCAATAGTTGCGCCCCAAACAGGGCGATACTGAATTTCTCCCCCTATGACTCTATGTGGCACCTTATCGAATGCTTTCTGGAAATCCAAATACACTACATCTGCTGGTTCCCCTTTATCTACCCTGCTCGTTGCATCCTCAAAGAACTCTAGTAAATTTGTAAAACACGATTTCCCTTTCATAAAACCATGTTGACTCTGTTTGATTGTATTATGATTTTCTAAATGTCCTGCTTACTTCCGTAATGATGGATTCCAGCATTTTCCCAATGACAGATGTTAGGCTAACTGGCCTATAGTTTCCTGCTTTCTGTCTTCCTCCTTTCTTGAATAGGGGCGTTACATTTGCGGTTTTCTAATCCGCTGGGACCTCTCCAGAATCCAGGGAATTTTGTTAGGTTACAACCAACGCATCCACCATCTCTGCTGCCACTTCTTTTAAGACCCTAGGATGCAGGCCATCAGGTCCAGGGAACTTGTCAGCCTTTAGTCCCATTAGTTTGACTAGTACTTTTTCGCTAGTGATAGTGATAGTTTTAAGTTCCTCCCTCCCTATAGCCCCTTGATTATGTAAGGAATCAAGCGGGGCTGGGGTTATTTGTCTCTGGCCAGTCAGAAGCCTCTGAGCTTGCGGTTCTGAAGCGCTCCCCTATTCCTGAGTTCTGACACCCGGACTTATTCGGTGGCGATGTAGACAGAAAACAATGTGACTCGTGGTTTGGGTGCAAAAACAGAGCAGTATTTATTGAATACAAAAGAAAGAAACAACTTAAAATAATCGATATGGCTTTTATGCCTGGTACAACACTTTTGCTTAAACACAGTACACTTAGTGTCCACTAGAGGGCTCCCTACTCAGTGCAACTCTCCTTTGATTAATACACGCAGTACACTCAGCGTCCACTAAAGGGCTCCCTGCTCAGTGCAACACTGCTTTTATATTAAATTCAGTACTTTTTACTTAAAAGACCCTTTACTCACTAGAGCACCTTAGCTTGGTGGCTTTTACTTAAAACACAGCACTTTAATACAGTTACTTTAAAAACAGCTAACAGCGTTCACCACAGCAATCCTTTGCTTGGTGCAACACCCAATTTAATACAGTTTTAAATATCGAATTCAGTGTTCACCATCGCATTTCTCTGCTAGGTGCAACACTCTCTTACTTAAATAAGGGAGGAAAAACGGACACAACGAGGGAAATCGACTAAAATCACAATTCTAACGAAATTCCCACTTTACTCCCACCCCTATGCCTATCCTAAGTTGCCTTGTGGAAGGCCAGAAAAATATATGCTCACCACTGCAATGCCAGCTCCATGCCCTGCGAACTTAGATCTTCACTGCCCCGAAGTGAAAAACACCCCAGTGTTTTAAAAGTAAACTGCTGGTGTTTCGCTTCCACAGGCAGACTCCCACGTTGTAGAGGCACACGGAGGCAAGACCAGAGAGAGCGAGAGCTTCTGGGAAGCTATCTTTTATACCCCCTTTTGGGGCCCGCCCAGCTCCGGATGTTTCTGGGCTAAAACAAAAGGGATCCAACTGCCCCATTGTCCAGAAATGGGTGATTCATCCAAACCCATTCATTTTAAACTGTTCCTTTTCTTAGTTCAAATATCTCTTCTGTGCTGAGCTTTGAATGTAAAGCTGCAGTTTGGATGTGTCTTCATTGTGTGTGATGGGCTATTGAACCATTTCCATTCATCCTGATGGGTTTTGAATGGAGCTGTATTACTATGTAAACAGCTTGGGAGGAGTGTAAACAGAAGGCCATTGTTCTGTGGTCACCCGAAACCGCAGTCTGAAGTGGTTACTCCTTTGTGTAGCAGTTTCTGTAACCACATCGATTGTCTCTGCAGGGAGGTGGGAACTCCCCTTTGATTGGCAGTTTGGAACCTTTTCCAACAGACCCAGGCTGCTCTTTCAAGTCCTTTGTCTTCTGCCATGTGGTCTGATGGCCATTTTGATCCCTGGATTTTTTCTTAAAGGTAAATCACCCAGGGATTCTTTAATCATAAATTAATCTTCAGAGCTGTAAATTATTGCAAAATCTTACAGTCACCCATCGGATACTAAAACTTGCTTGTCGTATCCTTGCCAAAAGTGAGCAATAATTTCTGACCCCCCACAAACAAACCTTCCATTATACTTAACTAAATCTATCTTTGATCCCCCGACACCTCCATCTCCCCTGCCCAGGGAGAATCATAGTACGGCAGGCATCTATTGACAGAAAACCAACAATTAATTAAAATAATCAATACACGGAGGGGGTGCAATGCCCCTGCACCACTTATATTCACAATAAGTCAAGCATGGAGGGGGTCCTACACCCCTGCACTGCTTGTAACATAATTTTAACATCTTTAAAGGGATTGTCATCCATCCAACATGTCTGCTAAAAAAAGGTGGAAGACAAACGAGCTTCCCTTAACTCCAAACAAGCAGTGAAATATTAACAAGTTCTGTAAATTCTTAGTCTTAAATTGTATTTCCAGCAGCAGTTTTTAAATGTTGTGGGCATCTGTTTCCAGCTGTCCCCTTTTCTTCGCGAGCTGGGACTGCTTTCTTCCTCGGGTCTCACGACACGCTGGTCCTCGGTGCCTTCCGGAACTCTGAAAAACAAAAGAAAACATCTCGCCAGGTCCCCTGGCCCGGGGAAGTGTAATCAGGTCCCCTGACCTTGATCCACAATACAATTGTGGAACCATACCACACTGAAAACGTATACACTAATATACCACTGAAATTAAAATTAACACGTTCTACCTTAATACACGTTCTACCTTAATAACATGTTTTACCTTAATACACGTGCTACCTTAACAAAGCTATATACAAGCGCCGCCCATCTCCGGGCGGCCAGCTCAGTCCCTGGTTGGGCTGCCACAGGCTGCTTCCTGCGGCATGGCTGGCCTGATTCCAACTTCTTGTCCCTCGCAGCTGGTTGGGGACCTCTGCCTTTTGGCCTCTCCCTGACTCGGGAGACCGCCCTACTCCACTGTAAAGTGGGTGACCATACTTTCTTGGGCTGGGGCACCCGAAAAGATCTCCTAGGGAGTGTTGCCGGGGGGGGCTACCCTGGCGAGCAGACCCTTAGCTTGGGTCACACTCCCTGCTGGCTGGGGACCTCCTCCTTCAGGTCCCTCCCTTCCCAAACCTGGGCTGGGGACAGGCAATACCTTGCCACCGGTTGCCGGTGGCTGAGCGCCTTCCCCTTCAGGTCTAAAACCTGGTTCAGGCTCCTCCCCGGAGTCCCACAAGAGAGGGGGAATCGCACGGGCCAAGTGCTGGGGAGCTCCTATAAACCCAGCTGTCTGTTCCCTTGCCCCCTGCTTAAATAAACTGCACTGTTTGATATAACTGGCTGCCTGCCAGTAATCCTGTTCAAAATCATGAATAGCTCCTCCCCTAATGCAAGCCACAGCGCTTGCCTGTGAACTTGGACCTGCTGGGGGCTGGGGATTTCTATTCTCAGGTTCACTCCCAGCTGCCTGTTTCCCTGTGGGTCCCATTGAGCTAAATGGGACCTTGTTAGACCGGGGTGAATTGGTCAGGTCCTCCGAGTGGACCACCATGCTGGGGGCTCTAGTCTCCACTGAATATCTCCCCTGCACCATCTCCTCCCCCATCTCAACATAGGGCCTGCTCCCCTCAGCTTTTTCGCGGGGACACAGGTCAACAGGCTGCGCTGGCTCTAGTCATTGCTGGGAATGAGGTGGGGCAGACGGGGTCAAAGCACCGGTGGTGGCTGCTATTTTTCCCTGGTTGGTCAGAAGAGACCGTAGGGACCGCAAAAATGACTCAATTGCTGCGGGAGGGAGGTCTGGCCCTGCCCTTTGGGCTGGGGCTGTGGGATCCTTTCCCTTGTCCTTCCAAGGATTTTACAGTCTTTTCTCCAGTGATCATCTTTCCCATACCCATAGCAATTTAACCTAGCCTGAGAGGGCTAGTTCCCCTCCTGGTGCCACTCTTTCGTACTCTGGCTCCCAGGTTTAACCTCATGGACTCTTCCCTTGGGCTGGGGAGCCTCGATACCCCTCATGTTCCTGAAGGCTACTGTGAGCTGGTGGATCACCGCTTCTTCAGTGGGCTGGGGGTCTCGGGGGTCAAACCAAGCCATGACCTGGGCTTGGATCTGGGGTAGGCTGTTTGTCATGAGACACCAGAGCCAATGAGTCAATTGGGCTGGATCCAGTGCTGCCCGCCTCAGCACTCCCGGGCATGCACTCCGGTAGACTGGCCACAGCCTGTCTGCGAACGCCTGCGGGGACTCCCCTGGGAGCTGCACTGTTCTTTCCACCCGAGCGAACAGGCTACCATCATTGAGTCCCATGGCCTCCAATACCTCATTCTTGAGACCCTCATAATCCCTCTGCCCCCTCTTGCACTCGTCAGATAGGGACTGGAGGAGATCACCTGCCAGGGAAAACAGCAGCATTTTTGCTTGCTCTGCCTCATCGCAGTCATTTACACTAGCTGCCTGCTCTATCTCCCTGAAGTGCAGAGAGGGGCCTCCCTTTGTAGTGAGCTTAGGGATGTGGCTAACCATGTCCCTGAGCTGATGGGTGCCATACGGCACCACAAATTGGTTCTGGATGGCCCCTGGGTCATCTTCATCAACGGGCGGACCGTACCTCCATTGTCGGAGGGGGTACACTGGTCCTGGTCCTGGCCTATCTAGCGGGGCCTGCTGTGCTTCCTCTACCTTCCCATCCTCCACCCCCCTTTGCTGCCAGAGCTCCTGAAAGCTCGGAGCCGTGGGTGGCGGTCGTGGGACCTCTGATTCCTTGGCCAACCTTTCCCTGGGTGTTGCCTGTGGGGCTGTTTTACTTAGGTTGCCAATAAAATCCGGCTGACCTGCCTTCGGGCTGATCAGGCAAATCATCCCCTTTGCTCCTTTTAAAGCCATCTTAAGGCTTTCTATCTCTGCCCTACAGGGGCCATGATCTGCTTCCTCAAACCCTTGCTCGCAGGCCAGCTCATATGCTGCCTTAACTTCTCTAACCTTCTCCTCCTGCTCTTTTAATTCTTGAATGAGGCGAGCGTTCTCCTCCTGCACCCTCATCTCATTGTTCTTTGCCTCTGCAACTCGGCACTTCAGGTACTCTGACTCGTGCCTCGTGTGACTTTTGCCCTCACTAAACTGAACTAACAGGCGCTCTACCTTGGCCTGGTATTCTTCAACCTCCCTTTCCCTATCCCAACTCTCTGCCCTGGCTTCCGTAAGCCTGCAGGTAACCTCCCCAAGCCTGCGGGAGCCTAACCACAAACAAACCAGTGGGATAAAAAGAAACCCAATAACTGCTGCTCTTTCCAGACCCAAACCACTGTCTGCCACATCGCACACCATTGCCAAGGGTCCCGCCACGGTCACCATTTTTGTAAGGAATTAGCACACACTAGCGGGGTTGGGGTTATTTGTCTCTGGCCAGTCAGAAGCCTCTGAGCTGCTCCAGGGACCCCTTGTGGTTTTGAAGTGCTCCCCTATTCCTGAGTTCTGACCCCCGGACTTATTCGGTGGCGATGTAGACAGAAAACAATGTGACTCATGGTTTGGGTGCAAAAACAGAGCAGTATTTATTGAAAACAAAAGAAAGAAACAACTTAAAATAATCAATATGGCTCTTATGCCCGGTACAACACTTTTGCTTAAACGCAGTACACTTAGCGTCCACTAGAGGGCTCCCTACTCAGTGCAACTCTCCTTTGATTAATACACGCAGTACACTCAGCGTCCTCTAGAGGGCTCCCTGCTCAGTGCAACACTGCTTTTATTTTAAATCCAGTACATTTTACTTAAAAGACCCTTTGCTCACTACAGCACCTTAGTTTGGTTAGTTTTACTTAAAACACAGCACTTTAATACAGTTACTTTAAAAACAGCTAACAGCGTTCACCACAGCACTCCTTTGCTTGGTGCAACACCCCTTTTAATACAGTATAAAATATCGAATTCAGTGTTCACCATCGCACTTCTCTGCTAGGTGCAACACTGTCTTACTTAAATAAGGGAGGAAAAACGGACACAACGAGGGAAATCGACTAAAATCACAATTCTAATGAAATTCCCACTTTACTCCCACCCCTATGCCTATCCTAAGTTGCCTTGTGGAAGGCCAGAAAAATATATGCTCACCACTGCAATGCCAGCTCCGTGCCCTGCGAACTTAGATCTTCACTGCCCTGAAGTGAAAAACACCCCAGTGTTTTAAAAGTAAACTGCTGGTGTTTCGCTTCCACAGGCAGACTCCCACGCTGTAGAGGCACATGGAGGCAAGGCCAGAGAGAGCAAGAGCTTCTGGGAAGCTATCTTTTATACCCCCTTTTGGGGCCCGCCCAGCTCCGGATGTTTCTGGGCTAAAACAAAAGGGATCCAACTGCCCCATTGTCCAGAAATGGGTGATCCATCCAAACCCATTCATTTTAAACTGTTCCTTTTCTTAGTTCAATGTCTCTTCTGTGCTGAGCTTTGAATGTAAAGCTGCAGTTTGGATGTGTCTTCATTGTGTGAGATGGGCTACTGAACCATTTCCATTCGTCCTGATGGGTTTTGAATGGAGCTGTATTACTATGTAAACAGCTTGGGAGGAGTGTAAACAGAAGGCCATTGTTCTGTGGTCACCCGAAACTGCAGTCTGAAGTGGTTACTCCTTTGTGAAGCAGTTTCTGTAAACACATCGATTGTCTCTGCAGGGAGGTGGGAACTCCCCTTTGATTGGCAGATTGGAACCTTTTTCCAACAGACCCAGGCTGCTCTTTCAAGTCCTTTGTCTTCTGCTATGCGGTCTGACGGCCATTTGATCCCTGGATTTTTTCTTAAAGGTAAATCACCCAGGGATTCTTTAATCAAAAATTAATCTTTGGAGCTGTAAATTATTGTGAAATCTTACAATTATCAATTATTATTGTTATTGTACACCTCTATTTACATAAGAAATAGGAGCAGGAGTAAGCCATATGGCCCCTCGAGCCTGCTCCACTATTTGATAAGATTATGGCTGATCTTCAACCTCAACTCCACGTCACTGCCCTATCCCCATATCCCTTGATTCCCTTAGGGTCCAAAAATCTATCAATCTCTGCCTTGAATATGCTCAATGACTGGGCAACTACTGCCCTCTAAATGGCTGACCCCTTATCCTGAGACTATGCCCCATAATTGTAGACTCTCCAGCCAATGGAAATAGCCTCTCAGAATAGCCTGTCAAGCCCTCTAAGAATCGAATATGTTTCAATGAGATCACCTCTCATTCTTCTAAACTCCTTCTACACAATCTCTCCTCATAGGACAACCCTGTCATCCCAACAATCAATCTAGGGAACCTTTGTTGCACTGCCTGTAGGACAAGTATATCCTTCTTTAGGTACGGAGATCAAATCTGTACACAATATTCCGTGTGGTCTCACCAAAGTCCTATGCAATTGCAGCAAGAATGCCTGGCCTAGAAATTCAGTTGTGTAATGCCCGTTGTTTGGGTGCTGTGGTTGCCAAATTGGGACCAAAATGGCATCTGAGTAGCGTGCGCATCCTTCTGGTGTGGGCTGCCCCGGCTGTCACCTTGGTGAGGGTGGTAGTGCAGCCATTAGGAGCGTGCACTAGAAGTATGGTAGGTAGGCAGATCATCATGTAGACGCCAGCACTGCCATTTTTGGCGTCATCACTGGAGCTAAAACACTCTCGTAGCCTTGCACAGCTGAACATATGTTCAACAGCAGGAAGGGCCCGCAATATTTAAAGGTATCATCAACAACTGAATATGCAGTTGGTGTGTGACCATGCACAGATGGTGAATGCCCAGTGTCCTGGCAGCAGTCATGATGCATTTATTCTACACCTGTCCGCTGCTCCCTCAGTCTTTGAACCACAAAGTCAAACCAGAAGGTGACAACTGGGAGACAAGGGCTCTCCCTTGACCACCTGGCTCATGACTCCGCTCCGCAACCCAACCGCATGTGGGCAACCACGCAAAACTTCAAAGAGCAGATCATTGGCACCCTTAAACAATGCTTCCACTGCCTGGACCTCTCTGGAGAAGACCTGCAGTACACTCTCGTGTGTCCCGATTCATCATGGTCTGATGTATCCACCACAACCTGGCCATCATGAGGGCACAGCCCATGTCACCAGGGATACAGCAACCAGCTCAGGAGCAGGAGGAAGAGGAAGATGCTGAAGAGGAAGCAGAAGGAAGGAGGCAACCCAGACAACCCCTTTCTGGCTGGGATATCTGGGATGGAATCATCCGCCTGCGGTACAAGTGACCACAACCCCAGTTCCCCTTTGAACATTTGTCCCACACCTTACCTTCACTCTGTTACTGACCATCTCAGCGTCACCTTGGCCACATAGCTGAAATAAAAGCCACCAAAAAGCAACCTTTGAAATAAAACTTCATACATATATCCATCCAATATTACATCAAAAATTCAACTAATCACCCTTGTGCATTCCCTTAGTGAGTGTCTTGCATGAGTGCTTGCCTATCCTAATGCCCCTATGCAGTGCTACCACAGTGGCTACAGCATGGCTGGTGGAAGTCTGCTGACTTTCAGTGGGGGAGACTGCAGATGGCCTTGCAGGACTGTAAGATTTGGATCACAGATTACCCAAAGGGTCTTAGGAGTCATAGGTCATTTTATTAAGGAGCGGCAGTTCAAATATAGTTAAGTACAACACACAATCAGGATAGACACAGTAGACATACAACCCGTAACAGATGAAAACGGTTTACTGGCCCCGGAACAGTCGGACAGATGGAGGTTGAGGCAGAATAGTAGTCTCGGATCCCTGCAGCCTGCGGCAGCGGTCTCTTCTTCTTTGGTCGTCTCCCGAGCTGGCGGAGGTGTTAAGCCGAAGCTAGCATGAATCCAGCCCGGGGAAGCCTTTCCCTTCTCTGCCTCCCCAGGGAAGCTCTTCCCCTCTCTGCCTATTTTTCCCTTACAGCTGCCCATTTACAGTATATACCTTATTTCGGGGGGCCAGTGGGAACCTTGCATCAATCATTTGTTACCCATTCAATTGTCCAATTACAGGGGAATAGGTACCTATGGCAAACCTCGCCTGTTCCCTCCACTTATCTCTTGTTTGGATCTCTGGTTACCTTCTCTTGCACACTCTGTTCATCTCAAGGCTCCTTGCTCCATCCACTTATCAGGCCTAGTTATGCCTGCATTGTAGTGTCTGAGTATAAATAATACACGGACTGCAGGAGAACAATAATAACAGGTATTTACTGAACAGAGGGTAACTTAAGACTGAAATACAGAAGCCTGCTATGGCTTTATATACAGGGGTGGTCACTGCCGGTACTGCAGTATAGAATCAGTTCTTCTCTTAAAGGTACATACACAACATGCATGAAGGCCTGTTTCTGCATTATGCCCTTGTAAATGACCTTGGCGCTTTGTGCAACTCTTTATCTGACATGATTGGTTTCTTCTTTGTCATCAGCTTATCCTGGCTGCTGAGCTATCCAAAGCCATTTCTTTTATAAAACCATTATTTCTTTTACAATTCATAATTTCTTCCAATTCACAATTTCCTACAATTCACGATTTCGTACAATCCCCCACCTTGAGAAGGAAATATCCTTATTGACTTCTCACAATTGGCTCTTGACTAATCTAGCTTGTTCTTATTGCTCTCTCAATTTGTGAATTAGTTAGTAGGGAGACTCAGAAATGAAGATTTCTCCCTTTCTTACAGTCCACTCCTTTGAGGGGAAGGAGCAACCTTCGACCCCTTTCCAATTCTGCCCCGCCTGGGTTATCCTCTGTTTCTTCTATCTTTCCTGACCTTACCCAGCCTGGGGTCTCCTCTACGTTGCTTCGGATCTTCTCTTTCGGTTTTCTCAATTAATTTTTTAGTGCTGGTTAGTCATAAGCATGAGTACACAATTGGCTTATATAGCATTGTCTTACTACATGGGTTACATATATCAAATACACTATCATTTCAAGTTGGATATAATACGAACCTAAGGGTGTGCTGATATATTAAGCCCAATATCCCACCAGTGTGAATTGTCCCCTATGCTGTCAATTTCAATATTTATTCTCGAGTTGTCTTGCTCCAAAACATAAAATGCTTTAGGTAGGAGTTCTGTCACATCACAAGGGCACTGAAGCCCTCAGACAACAAGGGAATGTCGTACCCAATTGTGCCACATAATTATGCAGCGCATACTTCAGTATCTCATTTACTGTTAGTTTCACTTTGTAGGGGGTGGCGGGTGGCGCGTGCGCCCAGTCAGTTATGCCCCTGACTACTTGTGAGCGGTTCAAATTGCTCCCACGCCCCTCGGTTCTAGACACTGGACTTAGGTGCAGGCGGCGATACAGAAAAATCAAGTAGACAAGTGGTTTGGTGTAAGAAAACCAAGATTTTATTAAAACAGAATAAAACACAGTCTTATGAGAAATTTACTGGTAAACAATTACAGGCATAAACAAATAACTATATACTTATACAGGGAATGGGGAACACACGGCACATCGAGGGAAAAACAACTACATTAACAATCCCCTTATCCTTATCCCACCCCCTATACCTAACTAGATTAAGCTATGAGGGGCCAGGAATTCATGCTCACCAATCCAAGGCTTGTTGCCTTAACCATTGCGAGTTTTGAGGATTAGTCTCCTGTCCTTTGGGGTGCTCCGCCACCACGTGGTTTCAGGGCGCAGTGCTGGAGCTGTTGCTGTGACACACCTTTCCTCTCCTCAGCGACCGGCGTCGTCTCGTCGCGATGGGTTCTCTTCTTCTTCACCCTCGGGCGGTCGGCGGCGGTAACATTGCGTCAGCAGTCTTTACTGCTTAGATTTTTCTACCCATTCTTAGAACGCCAGCATATTCGTAATATGAATTCTTCCCCAAGCGCCAGCTTATAACTAGGCGCTCGGTCTTTATCAATACGTCTTTTGCTGCCCTTCTCTGCTCTTGTCGGGTCTCTACCTTGTTCTTCGTCTCGTTTCGTTTCGCCTCATTTCCTCTGCCCTCTCTCGTGGCCTGGGTGTCCTGGGTGACATTGGACTCAGGTCTCGTTCCCCTCCCCTGCGATTGGTATGGATGTCCTTGGCTGTTATGCACCCAATGCGGGGAGCGAGCAGAGAACCCGCCACGAGGCCAGGGCATGAGTACGGGCGGCAGCAGCCCAAGAGGTCAGAGTCAAGAGAAGAGAGCGTAAGAGTCAAGAGTAAGAGAGCGATTTGTACTGATGGGCCTACAATTATACTCCTTTGGCAGGCCCTAATCTGCGCGCCAAATCAGGTCAGTCCATTGTTTCACTTTTGGAAGGCTGTTTTAAATGATTACACCAATCTAAACTAACTGGCTTTAGATGGCCATTTATCGCACCTGATGGCCTGATGTCCGAGTTGTATTGTCATTAAAGCATTTTAATCGGCCTGTCCAGCCTTGGTGGATTCCATAAGCTGTTTCCGATTATTTATGCGGACAAACTAATGGCTTTACGCTTAGGCCTAACTGGGTTGATCTGTTACAATCTGACAAAATGCATATTCAGTGTTTGCTTAACTGTCTGGTTTTTCAAACACAAAGTCCTTTTCATAGAAATGCATTTTAAGTTTCGATTTCCCAAAGCAGCCTGCCCTGTGCTGCAGAGTCCAAGCTTGTAAAAATCTCACAGGCTTTTTGACACGAGGTGCGGACGCCATCTTTTGGGTACCCTTTTTAAAAATGTCCATGCAGGGTCCCTTTTATTAATAACCTTGGGGGAATGTGGGAATTTTGCAAATCTGACACTCCCCCCGTGATACTAAAACTTGCTTGAAGTATCATCCTTACAAGGTGAGCAAAATTTCTGACGCTCCATAGTCAACCTTCCCCTGTAATTACCTATCTAATATACCCATGACACATGCACTTCCCATTCTGTGAAAATGTAGTGTTCATAAATATACATAGAATAACTAGTCTTTTACACACATCCAAGCATGGAGGGGTCCAACACCCCTGCACCACTTGGTACACATACATCTTTATTAACAACGCATCGCAAAATCTTTATTAAAAACAGCAAACACAAAAAAAAATCTTTAATCAAAAATACAAAAAACCTCAAACAGGCGTATCTCCCTCCACCTTCACATAATATTCCTTCCAGATCCTCTGGTTTTGGAATTCTAACAACTGACCTTTTCCCTTGCACTGGATGCAGATTAAATACAACACTATCCCTAACTGGCAAACTACGAGAATGTAGGAAGCTAGTCTGATCCATGAAGGGACCTCGATATTATTGAAAATGTCCCACCAGGGTGGAATCACAATGTCCAATATCTTAGCCCCTATCTCTACTGTTTTCTGCTCTAGAGTGTAAAAATGTTTCTGCGAAACTATAACAGCTTTGAGTATTTTGGTAAGGTGTTCTGGGAGAGGGGGAATTTCATAGCCAAAATGCGCTACGTACTTCTGCAAATTGGTAAAATTCTCCTTCACAGTGAGCTGAACAGTGGAGGGTTCAGGAATGGGGGCAATTCGCTCCTGGGCCACTTGAACTTCTGCCTCGGGTTTAAAACAGAAACTGCCGCCACTTACCGGACACCAGCTATGCTGTCCATGCTGGTAGTGGGACGCTTCTGTGGTGACACAATATGTCCCACTTCCTATATATGCTACCTGCGGGGGAACATGGCCTTGTGCCATTGCCTCCATGGTACAATTTATAGGCTTCGCGCCAGCAGCTCTGAACCTGCACTGCAGTTTTGAATAGGCATTCAAGTGCTGGGGACACAGGATTATGTGTGCTCCCCGGCTCCAGCACCCTGAGAGGTCAGTACCTGTCATAGCGTGCTCCCACTTTATGACGTAAGGTGGGACTGCCGTGAAACGAATATGTGCACCCCCTTGAATGACTCCAATGTTCTCTACCCTGTATACCGGTGCGGGTCGGGCTGTCCTACCCATGACCGGCATCCTAACTACTACTCCCATGCTGGTGTGGTTGGACCGTCCACAATCCATTGGGACTGGGTAGGCTTTGGAAGCTAGCCGGAGTTGGCACAGGTTTAATGCATTCTCAAACAGATGGAGGGCTGCGAGGTGTTTGTTGCTGATCCAGGAGGGGACTAAACCCTGTTTTAAATCCTCCAGATTACTGCGGCCTTCGCCCAGCAACCATGCCCCGTATAGCACACACACCTCGTTCTGCGCAGCCTGGTCAGAAGCGTTTCTGTCCTCCCTTATGAGGGCATTTACCGTCTTTTGTGCTTCTCCAACTCCGCTATAATCTCCTTTAAATGGACCGTCATGGCCTGGTCCTCATGCAACTCCGAGCCCACTACCTTGTTTTCATCCATTAATATCTTCTTTAACTGTGTTTTTAAACCGTTTATCTGGGTCTGCAGCTCTATGTCATCCAAACTGTTGATGACAGAGGACCCAGTGTTAAACGCAGTAAAAACATCATTCCATACTCCCCTTCTTTGTCTCCCTGCATTACCCAAAAACTCGTGGTATGTGGTGTACAGTTCGGTTTTGTCCACATGGGCGAAATCGAACTCAAAAAACTTCTTGAACATGTCCTTTAATAGGGCCTGGTATAGCTGCTCTGTTTCTTTGGGACACCACTCCGGCAAATGTACCTCAGTGAGATTTAAAATCACGGAGGCTACCGCGTAGTGTACCCCCTGGTACAGCATCTGATCGGTAGGCACTAGTACCAACCCATTCCCTGGTCCCTTGGTGGTGGTGGGGCTCCCTTTCCTGGGTAACCTCGCCGCCTGTGCCGTGGGCAGGGGCTTTCGGGGGCGGGTAACAAGCTCAGTGGCAGATGTAAATCCCTTGATCTGGCTCCCACCACTTGTCCCAACACACGCTTAATCCCCCATGAGTCCCTGTAATCGTCTGGTGGGTATTGTTCCCCAAACGTTCCCACTCGACTGCGGGGTTCCTCATATCTTTGCTCAGCTTTCTGAGCCACCACCACCTATCCAGAGGAATGTGTCCCTTGCACGTTAAACATACACGTTTCCCTATGGTGACGTTGACCCTTGTGGTAATGACCCGTACCCTGGGGCACAGGAGAGAGGCCTCCCCGTATGTGAAACCGGTCTGGCTGGAGTACTGAGACGAATTGGACCCCAGCTACCCTGGCCACCTTCCCTCGTGGACGTAGACGGCGGTCTCCTCTGCATTCCGTTCGCCGCTTCCGTCGGTTGCTATCGGCGCTCTATCTCCGGAGCACCCATAGATGTGAGAGTCTTCCACGTTGCCCCTCTTTCCCAGGCTCAGTCCTATCAGGGTAAGTAGGATTACGATCCCCTTCATCCTGAAAGTCTTTCTGCAACAGATACAAAAACATGCAGCCAGGTCCCCAAGAGATTCTCTGGCTTGGGTGAAGCATAGTCGAGCCTTGCGGCCTCGACTCAAATACACACACTCTTAGCAGATTACTACTTAATTAAAACTACCCATCACCTGTTGTGTATTTTGAATGTGTATTAGAATTGTCCCACATGGGATACCGTAGTGGTGATTTGCAATGCACATGGGAAATGTAGTGCATTGAGTGAAGAAGCACATTGTAAATAAAATGGCCGTTAACTAAACTCTCCACCCCGGAGTCCTTCTTAATTGTTATATAGATAAGGGTATAAAACCCCTTGAGACACAATAAAACTGGCGATGAGGACGACGGACTTGCGCATCACTTTGCACTGGAATTGGCGATGTTTAAAGTAAGAAGTTCCTGTCTTTTCTTAATGGTACGCCCGCAGTTTAGGGCTGATGCAATCGCCTCATAAAGGTGGCGGTTCGTGTGTTACACAAATAATAAGGGGGAAAGTAACGATACAGTGAAACGAAGTGGAGGAAAAGGACTGTAAAAAAAAATGGCTATGCTAACAGGAGCGTTTGGACCATTTGATGAAACGGCGGAGCAATGGCGTGCTTATAATGAGCGTTTCGGATTTTTCGTGACTGCAATTGGCATTAAAGATGACGTGAAAGTGGCGATGTTCCTCAGTGTGATCGGAGCAAAAACATTTGGCTTGTTACGGAGTTTGATGCACCCGGATAAGCCCGGCACTAAGACATATGATCAGATTGTGGAAGTTTTGGAAACACATTTCGCACCCAAGCCGCTGCTGATTGCCGAGAGGTTCAGGTTTCACAAACGAAACCAAGGGGAGGGTGAGTCCCTAGCCGAATATGTTGCAGTGCTAAAGAAGCTAACTGAGCATTGTGAGTTTGGGGAAACTCTAAATGACACTGTCCGTGATAGGTTTGTGTGTGGATTAAGACGTGAAGCAACACAGAAGCGCTTGCTCACGACTGACAAACTGACGCTTAAATCAGCAGTGGAGCTCGCTGTGTCTATGGAGTTAGCAGCTAAAGATGCACAGCTGTTGGGGGCTGCAACAAGAGTGCACAGGGTAGCAGCTACACCAGATAAGCATGCAAGGGGCGCCAGAGAGTGTTACAGATGTGGAAGGTCAGGTCATCAGCCATCTGACTGCTGGTGTAAAGACCTGACCTGTCGGAAATGTGAAAAGAAAGGACACATTGAACGTGTGTGTAAAGGGCAAAGCAAACAATCCTACACAGAGACACACAAAAACAAACAAGGAAACACATCCAACTGGCGTTCTAAAAAGAAAAACCTACACATGGTGAAACAAGAACATGAAGACAGTGACACAGACTCTGATGGGGAGCTGAATCTCCATGTGTTAACGGTGAATGGAGGCTCATCAGGCTATGGAGTCACTCCACTACTAGAGGGAATACCGGTCAAAATGGAGCTGGATACGGGGGCCGCTGTCTCCTTGATTTCAGAGAAGCTATTCAAAGAAAAACTGAACCACCTATCACTGACACTGGCCAAGCTCATCTTAAAGACCTACACTGGGGAAACAGTCCCAATGCTTGGTAAGACGGAGGTCAAGGTGGAGCTTAATGGACAAACCATGATGCTGCCAGTTTACGTGGTCAAGGGTGACTATCCATCCCTGATGGGCAGGCCATGGTTGGAGAAAATTCATCTGGATTGGAACAAAGTGAATGCGGTGTCAGTCAAAGAGGTGGGGCTAGTGGCAGTGTTGACAAAGCACGGAGAATTGGGGAGTATGAAGGGGATTACGGTCAAACTCAAGGTGAAGCCAGACAGTCAGCCATGATTCCTGAAGGCCAGGAATGTTCCCTACGCCCTCAGACCAAAGGTGGAGGCTGACCTGGAGCGTCTGGTCAAGATAGGGGTCCTGGTGCCGGTTTCGCACAGTGAGTGGGCCACGCCCGTGGTACCAGTGATGAAGAGTGATGGCGCGGTTCGCTTATGTGGAGATTTCAAAGTAACAGTGAATCCTGTGCTCTCAGCTGAACAGTACCCCCTCCCCATCATTGAAGATCTTTTTGCGGGTCTAGCAGGCAGTCAGTAGTTTAGCAAGATTGATCTATGCCAAGCCTACTTGCAGATGCATGTAGAAGAGGACTCACAGAAGTACCTCACCATCACCACCCACTGTAGTGATCAATAACATGTCATTCTGTGGTGGACACTAGGTGGAGCCGTAGAGCTGTATATAGCTGTATGTATAAGACTACACTACCCAGCTATATATATATTAAGACTACATTACCCATAAGGCTAGGCTACCCACAAGGCAACAGTCAAGATGGCAGCCTGCACACAGGAGCACACATGCTGCATCTCTACAGATACTGTACCTAGAGAACGTGTACTGAATAAATGACTAGCTAGAACCTAGCTGTGTTCATAATAAGAATGTCTAGTTATTAATGAACATAACATGGTACCAGGATGGTGAAGATCTGCTGAAAATTGTGAAAAGCGACATGGAGAATTTGAAGCCACCAGAGCGTTTGAATCTCACAGAAAAAATCGACTACAATTGGCAGACTTTTAAACAGCAATTCGAACTCTACATTGCAGCCATCGGATTTGGTACGAAGCCAGACGCAAGGAAGATAGTGTTGCTGCTTACGGTTGCAGGCCCACAGGCAATAGAGGTATTTAATACATTTGTACTTAATCCAGCGGAGAACAGAAAAAAATTAGAAGATGTGCTAAAAAAAATTTGATGCACATTGCTCTCCCAAAAAGAATGAGACGTATGAAAGATACATCTTCCGTTCTCGGACACAGCAACAAAATGAGACTTTTGATAGCTTTATAACTGATCTGAAACTGAAAGCACAGACATGTAATTTCTCTGAGCTGAAATCATCCATGATTCGTGACCAGATTGTGTTTGGTATTCATGATAAAAAAGTCAGGGAACGTCTGTTGAGAGAAACCGAACTAAATTTGGAAAATGCAGTGAAAATATGCCAAGCCAGCGAGCTAGCTCGAAAGCACGCGAAGACTTTAAGAGAAATCAATAATGATGCGATTGTAATGAGTGAAAATGCTGCTGTCGGTGCTGTGTCCTACAAGGGGAAGAAACGTGGGCAGAACAGAAATGAAAAGCAATCGGAGGATGTAGTGATCAATAACATGTCATTCTGTGGTGGACACTAGGTGGAGCCGTAGAGCTGTATATAGCTGTATATATAAGACTACACTACCCAGCTATATATATATTAAGACTACATTACCCATGAGGCTAGGCTACCCACAAGGCAACAGTCAAGATGGCAGCCTGCACACAGGAGCACACATGCTGCATCTCTACAGATACTGTACCTAGAGAACGTGTACTGAATAAATGACTAGCTAGAAGCTAGCTGTGTTCATAATAAGAATGTCTACTTATTAATGAACATAACACCCACAGGGGCCTCTACAGGTACTGCCGCCTACCCTTTGGTATAACGTCAGCACCAGCATTGTTTCAGCAGGCTATGGACCAGATCTTAAGCGGCATTCCAGGGGTACAATGTTATCTCGACGATATCCTTGTCACAGGAAAGGACGACAACGAGCATCTGCAGAACCTGACGAAGACACTGGGAAGACTTGAAGAATATGGCTTATGCGTTCGCAAGGACAAATGCTAATTTTTCAAGCCATCAGTGGAGTACCTAGGGCATGTCATCGATGCAGACGGCCTACACACAGCACCGTCGAAAGTGAAAGCCATTGCCGACGCTCCTGCTCCTACAAATGTCGGCCAGCTGCGGTCATTCTTAGGTCTCCTGAACTATTATGGTAAGCTTATTCCACAGCTGGCGTCACTGTTGAAGCCATTACATGAGTTGCTGTGTCAGGGCAAGGCCTGGGCGTGGACGAAGGAGTGCGAAGCTGCATTCAAGAAAGCCAAAGCAGCTTTGACTGACCCCAGAGTGTTGATGCACTTTGACCCGTCGTTGCAGATTCAGCTGGCCTGTGACGCGTCGCCTTATGGCGTCGGCGCGGTCGTGTTCCACATCTTTCCCTCAGGCGAAGAGAAGCCGATTGCATTCGCGTCAAGGTCCCTGAGCAAGGCGGGGGTGAAATACCCGCAGATCGAAAAAGAGGCTTTGGGCATCATCTTTGGAATCAAAAAGTTCCATCACTACTTGTTCGGAAGGAGATTCACCTTGCTGATGGATCATCGTCCACTGACATCGATCTTTGGTCCACACACAGGAATACCCTCTCCGGCAGCATGCAGGATGCAGCGCTGGGCGCTGATGTTAAGCGCTCACAATTACAACATCAAATACCGGAGGTCAGCAGCACATGGCAATGCGGACGGATTGTCAAGACTTCCGCTGCCTGTGCTCTCTGAAGGCTGTGAGCCGAAGATTTTCTACTTTGACATGGTGCGCAATGCCCCTGTCACGGCCCGGCAGGTCAAGAAAGAGACCAGAGTGGACCCTACGCTATCCAAGGTGCTGGATCGGGTGATGCGAGGAGATGGATCACGGGTGTCACACGCACCACCACCTTACCTGTCAAGGGGGAAGGAGTTGTCTGTCACATCAGGATGCCTCCTTTGGGGCATGCGAGTGATCATACCACCAAAGCTGCGGAAACATGTCCTCAACGAGCTGCACTCAGGACATTGTGGTATTGTCCGGATGAAGGAGCTGGCACGAAGCTACTTCTGGTGGCCCGGTCTGGATCATGAAATTGAAGTTGAAGCGAAATCATGCCCATCATGCGAGACAACCAGGGATACGCCAAGAGCAGCGGCACTGCATCCATGGGAATGGCCGGCGACACCGTGGCAACGGATCCATCTGGACTTCGCGGGACCAGCGGAAGGAGCGATGTTCCTGGTCGCGGTGGACTCCCATTCCAAATGGCCGGAGGTTGCAGTAATGTCCACTACCACTACGGAGAAAACCATCGAGATTCTGAGAGAGATGTTCGGGCGATTTGGTCTGCCGGAGCAGATTGTAACCGACAATGGAACACAGTTCACATCCCAGGAGATGGAGGAGTTCCTCAAGAGCAATGGAATCCAGCACACGTTCTCCGCGCCTTATCATCCATACACGAATGGATTGGCGGAGAGATTTGTCAGAATGCTGAAACACGCGTTGAAAGCTACAAGAAGTGATGCTCCTCTAAAGCAGTGCCTGAATGCTTTCTTGCTGAAATACCGAAACACGCCTCATGCTACGACTGGAGCATCTCCTGCTTACCTACTCATGGGAAGGCAGCTACGGACACGCCTTGACCTACTGAGGCCAACGTCCACAGAAGCAGTGGTGCACGCCAATCAGCAGGATCAAGTCAGCAGACAAGCTCAGAGGTCCAAAGAACGACGCTTTGTGGTGGGGTGCAAAGTCCTCGCACGTAACTGCACCACCCCGGAGCGGTGGGTCCTGGCTACGGTCATTCAAAAGACGGGCCCCGTTTCATACCGAGTTCGCACTGGAGACGACCGAACATGGAGACGTCATGTAGACCAGTTACTGCCAAGACAGTCGCACCGTCCACTCTTGTGCCATCGAGGGAGGAAGCCACGCCTGCAGGGTCACGGGAGAGCCAGCCAGAGCCTGCTCCTGAGACTAGGCGTTACCCCCAAAGAGAAAGGCAGCCTCCAGAGTGCCTTAGTTACAGTTAGTGCTAACCTGTGTGCATGGGGCAGAATAATCCCCAGGGTTAGCGGAATGTAGAGGCAGTCTACCCTCTCTTCCAAAGTTATAGTCATTTTCAGTTATTCTGTTTTGTGGACCTTCTATTTTAAGGGGGAGGAAATATGTTGTGTATTTTGAATGTGTATTAGAATGGTCCCACATGGAATACCGTAATGGTGATTTGCAATGCACTGTGGGAAATGTAGTGCATTGAGTGAAGAAGCACATTGTAAATAAAATGGCCGTTAACTAAACTCTCCACCCCAGAGTCCTTCTTAATTGTTATATAGATAAGGGTATAAAACCCCTTGAGACACAATATCACCTTACTTAACTTAAGCTAAAACACCCAAAATTAAGCTAAATACCTAACCTTAAAATATAAACTTACATTACCTAAACTATATACATCCGCCGCCCATCTCTGGGTGGCCAGGCTAATTCCTGGTTGGACTGCGGCACACCGCTTCCTCTGGCGTGGCTGCACCGTCCTGCACTGTTGGTCCCTCGCCGCCCGTGGCTGCTGGCTGGGGATCTCTGCCCTCGGACCTCCCCCTGACTCGAGGGGCGGCCCTTGCTAACTGGAGAGCTGGTGACCATGGCTTTCTTGGCTGGGGCATCCGTGGGGACCTTCTAGGGACCTTGGCGGGTGGGGCTTTCTTGGCCGATGGGCCTTTATCCCGAACCGCTGCTCCCTCAGGCTTGATCTCTCCCGAACCTGGGCTAGGGGCAGGTAACTCTTCACAGCTTGTTGCTGCAGGCTGAGAGTCTCCGCCCCCAGGTCCCATGGCTGGGTCTGGGGCGGGGTTTTCGACCTCAGGTCCCTCCTCCTCTACACCTGGGTGAGGGGCGGGGTTTTCGCCCTTGGGTCCCTCCTCATCTGGGGCCCAGAAGAGCGGGGGAGTGTCCCATTCGGTGGGTGGGATGGCCCCTCCCTTTAAGCAAGTCACAGTGCCTGCCTGTGCAGTCTGTGAACTCGTTCCTGCTGCGGGCTGAGGATTTCTATCCTCAGACCTTACCCCAACTGGCTGTTTTCTCCTTTCAGGTTTAAACAGTTTGCACTGATTAATGTGAAACCATTTTGTGCGCCGAGGCATCTTAACGGCATATACCAAGGGGCTGGCTTTATCTACAATGCTGTAGGGCCCCATGTATAATGGTTCCAAACTCCCTACTCGGGCATAATTCCTCACCATGACCTGATCTCCTACTTCCCACTCGTGGTGCTTTCGGGGTTCGAGCAGCAATCGGTTACTCCGATGCTGCTTTTCCATGTTCCCAGCCGCCTGCTCGTGGACCTGCTTAAGGTGCTCAAAAAGGTTTTGGGCGAACCTGTCCCAGTTTACCTCCCTGAGCTGACCATCCGTGAGCACCGGGGCTAGTACATGGGTGGGGGTCTGCATAACCCTGCCAGTCATCAGCTCGCACGGGGAGTACCCTGTGCTTTTAGACTGGCTGACCCGGATCCCCATCAGAACCAACAGTAGGACTTCCTCAACCTTTCCTTTAGGGTCCTATTCATTCTCTCCACAATCCCTGATGACTGCGGGTTGTGGGCCACGTGCCACTTCCCCTCAATGCCTAGTAGCATAAGAGTATTCTGCATCACCTGTCCGGTGAAGTGACTCCCTTGGTCGGACTCCACATACTGTGGTAGTCCCCACCGCGAGAACACTTCCCGGACCAGGATTCTGGCAGTGCCCAGAGCTGTGGCTGTTCTGCACGGGAAGGCCTCTACCCATTTGGTGAACACTTCCACCAGGACTAGGCAGTACTTATAGCCTCCCTGGGCGGTGGGCAGGGGCCCGATGTAGTCGACTTGTATCAACTGCCATGGTCCCTCTACCCTCCTGACATGTCCCATAGGTACCTTCCTTTTGTGGGGGTCAAGGTTGTTAGCAGCGCACACAAGACAGCCTGCACAGAACTCGTGGACATCTTCCCTGAGTCCCGGCCACCATCCCGCCTGTTCCACCCACTGCCAGGTGGTCTCAGGCCCGGGGTGTCCCGCTCCTGGACCCTCATGGGCCAGTTGAAGGAATTCCCTCTGGTGTTGCTGCAGCACAACCCACTGTTCCCCCCGGAACAGCATGCCCTCTTTTACGGAGAGGATTGCTGTACCGTACGGACCCTCTACCCTTTTTCCCTTAGTCACTGCGCTGAGGACTGCCTTGAGGATGGGGTCTTGGGCTTGGACCGTCTTAAGGTCCAGGGCTAATGCTAACCCTACACTCCCTTGGGTCCCGTCCCTACTTCTGACCATCGCCATGGGTCTGGACCCAAATGGGTCCCAGAAAGTGCCTGTGCGGGCACCCTCCTTGGCGAGCAAGTCAGCCTGCTGGTTGCCTTGGCCGCGGGGTTCCGTGGAGGAATGGGCTTTCACCTTGTGGATGAAAACCTCCCCTTCCTCCCCCACTGTGGCTAGGATCTTCTCCAGCAGGGGTTTTACAGAGAGTGGTCTCCCATTGGCAGAGGTGTATCCGTGGCGGGACCAGATGGCCAGGTACTCCATACACAAATTGCATGTGAACATGCTGTCTGAGCAAATCGTGTAGGGGTGGGGAAGATTTCGGGGTGTGTAACGACGTACACTACCGTGAACAGTTCAGCCTGCTGGGCGCTCATGGTGCTTGGGAGCTTAATCGCCAGGGCAATGTTTGCCGCTGGGTCATAAACTCCACACCCCGTGAGACGCTTGCCAGCAGATACCGTGCTGGAACCGTCTACATAGATCTCGTGGCCTGTGGGATGTATCCCGGCCCATAAACCTATGTTCACTTCCCAAACCCCTTCTATGGAACACTGGTGGGCTGTTCCAGTATATAGCAGGATGTGGAGATGCCGGTGTTGGACTGGGGTGGACAAATGTGAGAAGTCGCACAACACCAGGTTATAGTCCAACAGCTTTATTTGAAATCACAAGCTTTCGGAGCGCTGCTCCTTCGTCAGGTGAAGTGAAGGGATGTATATAGGCACAGCATATATAGTCAAAGAACACTGCCAGATGATTACAGGTAATCTTTCTAACTGCCCTTTATCACACCTCGGCAGAGAGCTAATCACAGCAATCAAAGGTGTGAATGGTGTCCAAACAGGTCAGTCAGGAAAACATTACATCAAAGAACAATGAGGTGGGGTCACAAGGGGTCAAATGTTGCAGATGCTGGGGTCTGTATGAAAAACAAAAAACAAAGAAATTTTTTTTTTTGCTGGAAATCACAGCAAGTCCGGCCGCATCTGTGTAGAGAGACCAAGCCAACGACAACTCGAGTCTGGATGACTCTACGCAGGTGGGGTTACATGTAGCGTGACATGTACCCAAGATCCCGGTTGAGGCTATCCTCATGGGTGCGGAACTTGGCTATCAGTTTCTGCTCGACGATTTTGCGTTGTCGTGTGCCTCGAAGACCGCCTTCACAAATCACAGAAATCACAGAAACCCCACAGTGCAGATAGAGGCCATTTCGGCCCATCGAGCCTGCACCGACACATATCCCACCCGATCCCCGTAACCCCTACACCAACACATATCCCACCCTATCCCCGTAACCCCACATATTTAATCCCCCTAACACTAAGGGTCAATTTATCATAGCCAATCAACCTAACTCGCACGTCTTTGGACTGTGGGAGGAAACCGGAGCACCCGGAGAAAACCCACGCAAACACGGGGAGAATGTGCAAACTCCACACAGACAGTCGCCCGAGGCCAGATTCGAACCCGGGTCCCTGGCGCTGTGAGGCAAGAGTGCTAACCACTATGCCATGGAGAATGCTTACCCGAAGATCGGAGGCTGAATGTCCTTGACTGCTGAAGTGTTCCCTGACTGGAAGGGAACACTCCTGCCTGGCGATTGTTGTGCAGTGTCTGTTCATCCATTGTCGCAGTGTCTGCATGGTCTCGCCGATGTACCATGCTCCGGGGCATCCTTTCCTGCAACGTATGAGGTAGACAACGTTGGCCGAGTCACATGAGTATGTACCATGAACCTGGTGGGTGGTGTCCTCACATGTGATGATGGTATCTGTGTTGATGATCTGGCATGTCTTGCAGAGGTTGCCGTGGCAGGGTTGTGTGGTGTCGTGGTCACTGTTCTCCTGAAAGTTGGGTAATTTGCTGCGAACGATGGTCTGTTTGAGGTTAGGCGGCTGTTTGAAGGCAAGTAGTGGAGGCGTGGGGATGGCCTTAGCGAGGTGTTCGTTGTTGTTGATGACATGTTGAAGGCTGCGGAGAACATGGTGTAGTTTCTCCGCTCCGGGGAAGTACTGGACGATGAAGGGTACTCTATTGCTTGTGTCCCGTGTTTGTCTTCTGAGGAGGTCTATGCGATTTTTGCTGTGGCCCGTCGAAACTGTTGATCGACGAGTCGAGCGTCATATCCCGTTCTTACAAAGGCGTCTTTCAGCGTCTGTAGGTGTCCATCGCGTTCCTCCTCGTCTGAGCAGATCCTGTGTATTCGCAGGGTTTGTCCATAGGGGATGGCTTCTTTAACGTGGTTAGGGTGGAAGCTGGAGAAGTGGAGCATCCTGAGGTTGTCCGTGGGCTTGCGGTAGAGTGAAGTGCTGAGGTGTCCATCTTTGATGGAGATTCGTGTGTCCAAGAATGAAACCGATTCTGAGAAGTAGTCCATGGTGAGTTTGATGGTGGGATGGAACTTGTTGATGTTATCGTGTAGTCTTTTCAGTGATTCTTTGCTGTGGGTCCATAGGAAGAAAATGTTGTCGATGTATCTGGTGTATAGCATTGGTTGAGTATATACCAGGTTAGCTGTGAACTTTGGCTCACAGAGACCCTTCAGTTTAAGATCCATCTGTGAGAGCAGCAAGGTCCAGCGGGCAATGCGGGCACTGCTCACTGTTCCATCCTTGATCCTCCCATCCAGAAGGATGGGTGAGGAGGGTGATGGGACAGGTGCCTGTGAAGATCAATGATCTTTTCACAGCCCAATGTGTGGCCAAGAGGTGCCGCTCACAGTTGGAGTAGCTCCCCTCCACATCCGTGAGTATCCTGGAGGAGTAGACCACCGACCTCAGCCTGCTGTGCTGCTCTTGGAGCAGCACAACACTCAGGCTGTCCCCGCTGGTTGCTACCTCCAGGAAAAACTCTTTCCCCCCATCTATAGCCCCTATAGCTGTTGCGGTCTGCAAGTCTTTCTTGAGCCTGACAAATGCTGCCTGGCAACCCTCATCCCAAAGCCACTCCACTCCCTTGTGTAGGAGTTGGAGCAGAGGGGCCGTTGTGGCTGCATAGTCCTCAATAAAGTCTCTACAGTACCTGGTTAGCCCTAGAAACGACCTCACACCCGTCACTGTGTTGGGGACTGGTAACTCTTGTACCGCTTCTCTCCTAGCCTTATCTATGGTCCTTTCTCCCGTGCGTACGGTCAAGCTTAGGAATTTCACCTCCTGCTGGCCGATCTGCGCTTTCTTAGGGTTTACCTTAAAACCCTTTTGCCCAAGCAGCTCCAGCAGTTCGGCCAATAGTGGGCCATGCTCATCCCTCGAATCGGTGAAGAGAAGCAGGTCATCCACATATTGTACCAACTGTCTGGGCTGGCTGAACTCCTTTAAACTGTTTGCCATGCACTGATGGAAAATGTTGGGGCTGTTGTGGAAACCCTGTGGCAAACAGTTCCACATGTACTGTTGCCCTTTAAATGTAAAGGCAAACTTGTACTGATCCTCCCTCCTCAGAGGGATGGACCAAAACCCGTTGGAAATATCCAGCACCGTGAAAGTGGTCGCGGATGCTGGAATACTTCCTATCAGGTCGGCAACTGCAGCTACTGTGGGTGCACAGGCTGGGATGTTACTATTTAGCACCCGATAATCCACCGTGGCCCTCCAGGAATTGTCCAGCTTTCTAACCGGCCACAATGGAGGATTCACATGGGTAGCTATCAGTCTCAGAACTCCCTGCTGCACTAACGAGGACATGGCTGCTTCCATGTCTGGCTCGACTTCCCTAGGGAAGTTATACTGTTTCTGTGGTCGGGCCATGGGGCCCCTGTCTACGCTGACCTCAAACCCTTTGACCCTCCCGCAGTTCATGTTTGTGTGTGGCAAATGTGGCCAGGTGGGCCTGCACAAATGCCTGGAACTCCCGTACATGCTCTGCCCCTTCTTACACTCATCAGAGAGGGATTGGAGGGGACTACTCTCCAGGAAGAATAGCAGCATCTTGGCCTGCTCAGCACCATCGCAGTCATTGACGCTGGCTGCCTGCTCTATGTCCCTGAAGTGGATCGAGGGGTCTCCCTTTTCGGAGAGCTTTGGGATATGGTTCACCATAGCCCTAAGCTGTTGGGTGCTATAGGGTAATACGAACCGGTTTTGGAGGGGTCCCTCATCATCACCATTGACGGGTGGGCCGAACCTCCGATGCCATGCTGGGCACATCGGTCCCGGCTCAGACCCTCTGGCGGGGGTTGCTCCACCTCCGCTCCCACCTCTGGCTTCACACCCCCTTGCTGCCAGACCTCGCTGAAGCTTGGCGCTACGGGTGGTGGTTGTGAGACCTCCTGTCCCTCAACCGGGTCGTCCCTGGGCCCTACCGGTGATGTTGGAACTGTCCTCCCCTCGTTCCCCATAAAATCCGCCTGACCTGCCTTTCGGCTTATGAGGCACACCATGCCTTTTGCCTTCCTGAGGGCCAGGCTCAGATTTTCTATCCGCTCTTTACAGGGGCCGTGGTCTGCCTCCTCAAACCCCTGTTCCCTCGCTAGCTTATACGCTGCCTTTACCTCCTGTACTTTCTCTTCTTGTTCCCTAACTTGACTTGCCAAGCGGGCGTTCTTTTCCCGCAACCTGAACTCATTTCCCTTGGCTTCGGTGACTTGGCACTAGTAGGTATTCCAACTGGGCCTTGTGTTCTCCCATTAAATACACTCTCTCCTGATTCAGGGCCTGCAATGCTACCAATAACTTCTCCCCTGCTAGAGCCTTATCCTCGATCTCCAGGGCCGACTCCCTTAACTCAACTGCCTGTGCTGCAACGAGCCTGTCCAACAGCTTTTTGAAACACATCAGCCAAACTGCCTTCTCTAAGGACTTCTTGTGTTCCTTTCCCTCTGTCCACTTAGCTGCTGCATCTACCGGATGCCCAGCCCTTAACAGAGTGGTGACCCACTTCTTTGTGTTATTCACCTTGCTAAACACATAATCAGAAATCCTTTCCTCCATCATGATTTGCTCGTCCGAACCATTGTCTACTGTATCGCAACCCTGCTGCTGGTGTCCTGTCGTGGTCGCCATTTTCTGTAGGGGGTGGCGGGCGGCGCGTGCGGCCAGTCAGTTATGCCCCTGACTGCTTGTGAGAGGTTCAAATCGCTCCCATGCCCCTGGGTTCTTGACACCGGACTTAGGTGCAGGCGGCGATACAGAAAAATCGAGTAGACAAGTAGTTTGGTGTAAGAAAACCAAGATTTTATTAAAACAGAATAAAACACAGTCTTATGAGAAATTTACTGGTAAACAATTACAGGCATAAACAAATAACTATACTTATACAGGGAATGGGGAACACATGGCACATTGAGTGAAAAACAACTACATTAACAATCCCCTTATCCTTATCCCACCCCCTATACCTAACTAGATTAAGCTATGAGGGGCCAGGAATTCATGCTCACCAATCCAAGGCTTGTTGCCTTAACCGTTGCGAGTTTTGAGGTTTAGTCTCCTGTCCTTTGGGGTGCTCCGTCGCCACGTGATTTCAGGGCGCAGTGCTGGAGCTGTTGCTGCGACACACCTTTCCTCTCCTCAGCTACCCTTATCGTCTCGTCATGATGGGTTCTCTTCTTCTTCTCCCTTGGGCGGTCGTCGGCGGTAACGTTGCATTGGCAGTCTTTACTGCTTAGATTTTTCTACCCATTCTTAGAACACCAGCATATTCGTAATATGAATTCTTCCCCAAGCGCCAGCTTATAACTAGGCGCTCGGTCTTTACCAATGCGTCTTTTGCTGCCCTTCTCTGCTCTTGTCGGGTCTCTACCTTGTTCTTCGTCTCATTTCGTTTCGCCTCGTTTCCTCTGCCCTCTCTCGTGGCCGGGGTGTCCTGGGTGACGTTGGACTCGGGTCTCGTTCCGTCAGTCAAGAGAAGAGAGCGTAAGAGTCAAAAGTAAGAGAGCGATTGGTACTGATGGGCCTACAATTATACTCCTTTGGCAGGCCCTAATCTGCGCGCCAAATCAGGTCAGTCCATTGTTTCACTTTTGGCAGGCTGTTTTAAATGATTACACCAATCTAAACTAACTGGCTTTAGATGGCCATTTATCGCACCTGATGGCCTGATGTCCGGGCTGTATTGTCATTAATGCATTTTAATCGGCCTGTCCAGCCTTGGTGGCTTCCATAAGCTGTTTCAGATTATTTATGCGGACAAACTAATGGCTTTACGCTTAGGCCTAACTGGGTTGATCTGTTACAATCTGACAAAATGCATATTCAGTGTTTGCTTAACTGTCTGGTTTTTCAAACACAAAGTCCTTTTCACAGAAATGCATTTTAAGTTTCAATTTCCCAAAGCAGCCTGCCCTGTGCTGCAGAGTCCAAGCTTGTAAAAATCTCACAGGCTTTTGGTCACGAGGTGCGGACGCCATCTTTTGGGTACCCTTTTTAAAAATGTCCATGCAGGGTCCCTTTTATTAATAACCTTGGGGGAATGTGGGAATTTTGCGAATCTTACAACTTGAGCATAGGTTTTGATATTGAGGAAACCGAATTGGTTGATGGTTGTGGGTAGATGTGGTGTGAAGCAGAAATGGAGGCTATTAATGGGACAGGTCCTGTTAGACCCGTGAAGCATTGTAGTTGCAGTAGTAGTAACACAGGAGGCACCACCAAAACCACCTCATACTGGATTCGTCATGGCTTTTCCCATGCTCTGTTACCTACAAAACACAATTATTACAGTTACAAGTTATAATTCAGTATTACAATCATTAGCACATCGAACAAGTACATACATTTCAAGTGACAATGATGCAGGCAAAGAACACAGACATTGTAAAGAAAGCTACAGTTTAACATCTAATCAACAAATCCAGATCTCTCTTTTACTCACCTCTATCTTGTGGATAATTCTTACTAAATTTATTTCTCCCTAGCCTCAATTGTCCCAATCCAAATTCCATGTAACTCGCCGCTTCAACTTCAATTTCAACCCCTCTAACAGGTACCAGTGTGTTTAACTGTATTCTGATTGTTTCATTAATTAGATAGTTTCTCGATGGAGTATGTGTCAATGCTTTAAAAGTTGTCTCACTCTCCTGAGCCACATTAACCATTTCATGTCTTGCTGTTGTCAAGTAACTTAGCGGGCTGGATTTTCATTCGGGGCAGGATGGGGTCGTGTAATCCACATTTCGTGTTATCCACCCGAATCTAAATGGATGTGGGAGAATGATGCAATTTTAACTTAATTGTCCAATTGAGTTCCAACATGTGGGAACCCTTGGCAAATGAGTTTTTCCAGTCTGAAAGTCACCTCCGATGACATCATCATTGTTGCTGCATTTAAGGTCAACAGCAAGCCTTGCATCTTCTTCAGACTGCCAACCTTTTGGCCTTTGGTGTGAGAGGGACATGGAGGCACCATGAGCAGCGGGAGAGCTAAGCCTGCTCCCAGATTCGATGATGTGGTCCTGCAGACAATAGTTGATGGAGCTAGAGCACATAACGAGGTGCTCTTCTCTTCTACAGGGAGGAAGAAGCCTCCCCAGCAGACCAAGGCCGTGTGGATACAGGTGGCAGAGGAGGTCAACTCCTTAGCAGTGACCTGCAGAACCTGGATACAATGCAGGAAGAAATTCCATGGCCTTCAGCGCACTGGAAAAGTGAGTATGAACTTTCCATCACCCTCAACCTGATCCCCATTGCCTTTCATCACCAGCACTCAGCTTTAGCAATCTCTTCCTCCACATCCCACTTGACACTGACATCAATGCACCCTTACACATTCCCTTTCTCTCTATGGTCACATTCACCTAACTATTCGACTATGCAGCCCTCACACTCCCTATCACTGTGATGCTATACAAGCAACTGACAACACACAGGGAGGGCCCTTGGTCTTGCCACCTCACTCCATCTTTGTCTCCTTCTAAGTATCTATGCTATGGAATCTCTACACTCACTCTTTCATTCTCACTCAACCTCCACTTGTCTCCCTCATTGCAGGAAAGGAGAGCTCACAATAAAAGAGAAAGAGCAAGGACAGGAGGAGGGACACCCTCACTAGCCCACCTCACCCCCTGGGAGGAGGCAGTCCTGGAAATCGTTGGAGTTGAGGAAGATGCGCAAGTGGGGGACAGACAGACGGGCGCAACACAGCAAGCTGGTGACAGAATAGTTTACCATCTCTCTCATTGACATTGCATGAGTCGCTGATAATGATTCTGAAGCTCTAACAGATGGACTTATGAGCATCTGCAATATGCAATGTGCATGTAACCTTGGCATCACATCTCTGACTCTTTCCTTTACTCCCCCACAGGACCATCGCAAGCAGCTGTCCCCACTAGCCAAGAGGAACAACCTGAGCAGCCAAACTCCTCAGAGGAAGCTGCAACCTCTGAGGGCGCAGCGTCAGCAGAATTCAGCGCACCCAGCACCAGCGCAGACACTCACACCTTGGTGGGATCTTCAGGACATAGAGCAGTGTTGTCACCTGGTGTATCACAGCTCACAAGTGAGCATCAGCAGATTGTGGAGACAGGGACAGCAGTGGAGAGTCCTAGTCGGAGGGTGCAGGACTGTGCCAGCTCAGCTCAGCTGCATGTCGACCCTCTGCCTCTGGGTCCATCCATAAATCAGTGGTGCTGGAACTCCAGGAACAGATGCAGGAGTCTCTGGCAGGTTTTGTCTCCAGGGTCGCTGCGTGTGTGGAGCAAATGGAGGAGTCCATAGCGACCATGAGCAGAGCCTTTGTGGAGTCATTGGCACAGGAATGCATCACCACGGAAAGGATGGCAACCTCCGTGCAAATGATGCAACCTCCGTCGAAAGGATGGCTACAGTAGACGAGAGGATGGCTGCGGCCATGGAGGAGATAAGTCACCAGAGTGCAGAAAACATGGTGAGTGTTCAGAATAGAATGACATCTCTGGAGGAGCGATGGTCATCTACTGAACAGAGAAACCAGACCTTCATGGAAGTCCTTCTGAGTAGGACTGCCAGTGCAGATACGGGTCCACATGGCACTCCTGAAGGTGCTCTCAAGCCACTTGCAGGCGCTGAGGGGGACCTGACCCATGAGAGGGAAGTTGGTGGCAGACATCAAGGAAGTGGGGGCTCCTCTCCGAGCACTCCCACTTCCATGCCAATGCAGAGCCCTCGGTCAGAGCCCCACCCAACTGAGGTCGGCGTCTCAACCCCTGCACCCCAGAGGACGCCCACCAAAGCTGTCGAGACAGGAGCAGCAGGAAAGTGAGCAAGGGGCCTCCACATCTGCTGAAGCCACAGGGGAAGCACCACATAGGAGTACGCGTAAGAGAAAGATACTGCACAAATCAGGGTAGTCACTTGGGTGAAATTTGATGTATTGTTAGAAAAAGCCATCTAATTAATAATGTTAATAAAAGATCTGATGGCTACTGCTGTAGTTGTGGCGTGTGTCATTTCGCGAATGGGACTTTCACATTGAGGGCTTGGGATTACTTGCAATTTTCAGTATGCTGGTCAAATAGCTAGCAATCCGCAGGGGCTTGGCCATTGTCGATGCTCAGATAAGAAGCTGCGAGGCAAAAGTGCTTGATCGGCTAGGCTAAGCAAATCTGGTCAAGATGAGTGCGTTCCTTGCATCCCGGGCAGCAATGTTCTCGTGTAATGCTGCAGCTGGTTGATGGGCCTCTGCAGGATGTTGGTTTTCGCTTTCCTCCTCCTCCTCCTCCTCCTCCTCGTCATCATCATCATTTAAGGAGGATATGTGAGGAGTCACTTGGTCCTCAGGAATCTGCAAGCCACGACGCTGTGCCATGTTGTGAAGTGCACAGCAAACCATGACGATTCTGGAGATCCTGGCTGCTGACTACTGCAGGGCTCCACTGGATCTATCCAGGCATCTGATGCGCATCTTCAGCAAACTGATGGTTTGCTTGATTATGGCTCTGGTGGACATGTGGCTGGAGTTGTAGATCTCCTCTGCTTCATTGGATGGGCTCCTCAATGGCGTCATTAGCCACGTCTTCAGGTGGTAGCCCTTGTCTCCAAGTAGCCATCCGTTAAGTTGGTCTGGTGGACTGAATAGCGGAGGCACATAGAAACATAGGAGCAGGAGTAGGCCATTCGGCCCCTCGAGCCTGCTCCGCCATTCAATGAGATCATGGCTGATCATCCAAATTCAGTACCCTGTTCCTGCCTTCTCTTCATATCCCTTGATCCCTTTAGCCTTAAGAAATATATCCAACTCCTTCTTGAATATATTTAATGAATTGGCCTCAACTGCCTTCTGTGGCAGAGAATTCCACAAATTCACCACTCTCTGGGTGAAGAAATTCCTCCTCATCTCTGTCCTAAATGGCTTACCCCTTATCCTTAGACTGTGACCCCTGGTTCTGGACTCCCTGACCATCGGGAACATCCTTTCAGCATCTAGTCTGTCTAGTCCTGTTAGAATTTTATAAGTTTCGATGAGATCCCCTCTCATTCTTTTAAACTCCAGCGAGTACAAGCTCAATCGACCCAATCTCTCCTCATACGTCATTCCTGCCATCCCAGGTATCAGCCTGGTGAATCTTCGCTGCACTCCTTCCATGGCAAGAACATCCTTTCTCAGATAAGGTGACCAAAACTGCACACAATATTCAAGATGTGGCCTCACCAAGGCCCTGTACAACTGCAGCAAGACATCCTTGTTCCTGTACTCAAACCCTCTCGCTACGAAGGCCAGCATACCATTTGCCTTCTTAACCGTCTGCTGCACCTGCATGCTTACTTTCAGCGACTGGTGCACAAGGACGCCCAGGTCTTGTTGCACTTCTCCTTCTCCCAATCTATTGCCATTTAGATAATAATCTGCCTTCCTGTTTTTGTCACCAAAGTGGATAACCTCGCATTTATCCACGTTATATTGCATCTGCCATGCTTCTGTCCAATCACCCAACCTGTCCAAATCATACTGGAGTTTCTCGGCATCCTCCTCACAGCACACACGCCTACCCAGCTTTGTGCCATCCACAAACTTGGAGATATTACATCTAGTTCCCTCATCCAGATCATTTATATATATTGTGAATAGCTGGGGTCCAAGGACCGATCCCTGCGGTACTCCACTAGTCACTGCCTGCCACTCGGAAAAAGAGCCATTTATTCCAACTCTTTGCTTTCTGTCTGCCAACCAGTTCTCTATCCAAGTCAATACCTTGCCCCCAATCCCATGTGCCTTAATTTTACACACTAATCTCTTATGCAGGACCTTATCGAAAGCCTTTTGAAAATCCAAATGCACCACATCCACTGGTTCTCCCACATCTATTTTACCAGTTACATCCTCAAAAAATTCCAGTAGATTAGTCAAGCATGATTTACCTTTTGTAAAGCCATGTTGACTTTATCTGATCCGGTCACTTTTTTCCAAGTGCTCTGCTATTACATCCTTTATAATGGACTCTAGCATTTTCCCCACTACCGATGTCAGGCTTACCAGTCTGTAATTCCCCGTTTTCTCTCTATCACCCTTTTTGAACAGTGGGGCAACATTAGCTACCCGCCAATCCATGGGTACTGTTCCAGAGTCTATCGAATTTTGGAAGATGACCAGCAATGCATCTACTATTTCTAGGGCCACTACCTTAACTACCCTAGGATGTAGATTATCAGGCCCTGGGGATTTATGCACATTAGACTGGTGCAGTATGAAGGAGTCATGGCAACTGCCAGGGTACTTGGCACAAACATGCAAAATATCCTTGCGGTCACACACCAGCTGAACGTTAAGGGAGCGGAAGCCCTTGCAGTTGACAAAAATACCTGGATTGTGATGGGGTGCCTTAAGGGCCACATGTGTGCAGTCAGCGATGCCCTGCACCCTTGGAAAGCCTGCCAGATTAGCTAATCCATCCACACGTGCTGTGACACTAGCTTGATCCTTGGTGAAATGGATGTGATTGTGCGCGATGGCAAAGAGGGCATCGGTTACCTGCGTTATGCAAGTGCGTGCGGCCACCTGGGAGATGCCGCTGATGCCTGCTGCTGATCCTTGGAATGAGCCTGAAGCAAAAAAGTTGAGTGCGGTGGTGACATTGACGGCCACTGGTAAGGATCTGGGCTGCAGGTATTGTTGCAGAATTGCGCAGATGTCACTCACTACCTCTTGCGAAAGTCGGAGCCACCTTTGGCACTGCTGATCACTCATGTTGAGGTAGCTGACCCTGTGTCTGTAGACCCTGATTGGGGGGTATCTCCTGTGCTGACGGGCTTCCATGCACTGGCCCCTTCTGGCCTGTGCAGCTTCAGGTGGGTGAGCAGCAGCCTGGCTCTCCTGCTGCTGGTGCTGCTGTTGTTCCTGGTTCTGCTGGTGCCGCGGCTGGTGCTCGAGCTCATCTATTGCCCAGAAGGGAAGGAAATAAATGGCTCCCATGCTTCTGGTATATGCCTCAGTTGAGGAAGCGCTCAGTGAAGGTGGCGATAGGGTTTCCCAGGATGTCACACTGGAGATGGGTGTCAGGCTCCAAACTTCCACAGCTGTGGTTAAGCCTTCTAAAAATTCCCCCAGACCTGAGACAACAAATCCTGCCACCTGCAAATGATGGCTGATCAAATCTCTTCATTAATGGTTGACCTGCAGCTGATAGTCAGCAATCCAGTTGTGCTCCCGCCAGGTTTCAGCGTTGTGTTTCAGACCAGGCGTGCTTCACATGGGAAAAGGGTTAAAATTGCAAAGGCCTTTCAAAATGGGATTAAAGAGGCAATTTAGTGCTTAACGGCCTATCCCGCCTCTTGGAGGTGGGACGGAGACTGGACAATTAGACACGAAAGAATGAAAATTGCTCGGAGGCGGGATGGAGGCGGGGTTGGTCCAGCCCGCCAGTTTTCGCGATTTAAAGCCCCCCCACACGCCTCCAATCCCGCCTCCACAGCTAAATGAAAATCCTGCCCAGCATGTCTGAGACCCACTCTTCAGTGCAGATTCACACTGCATTCCGCATGCTAATTGCTTCATATGTAACAAATCACAATAAATTGCCACACATGCCATCAGTGGAGTCTCTGGAAGAACAGAACCACTCTGTGACTACCCCGTGAAGTCTCTGTAAATACAAACCCACTCTGTGACTCCCCCGTGTAGTCTGTGTATTACAGACCCACTCTCTGACTCCCCCGTGTAGTCTCTGTAAATACAAACCCACTCTGTGACTCACCCGTGAAGTCTCTGTAAATACAAATCCACTCTGTGACTCCCCCGTGAAGTCTCTGTAAATACAGACCCACTCTGTGACTCCCCCGTGTAGTCTGTGTATTACAGACCCACTCTGTGACTCCCCCATGTAGTCTGTGTATTACAGACCCACTCTGTGACTCCCCCGTGTAGTCTGTGTATTACAGACCCACTCTGTGACTCCCCCGTGTAGTCTGTGTATTACAGACCCACTCTGTGACTCCCCCGTGTAGTCTGTGTATTACAGACCCACTCTGTGACTCCCCCGTGTAGTCTGTGTATTACAGACACACTCTGTGACTCCCCCATGTAGTCTCTGTATTACAGACCCACTCTGTGACTCCCCCCTGTAGTCTTGTATTACAGACCAACTCTGTGACTCCCCCCTGTAGTCTGTGTATTACAGACCCACTCTGTGACTCCCCCGTATAGTCTGTGTATTACAGACCCACTCTGTGACACCCCGTGTAGTCTGTGTATTACAGACCCACTCTGAGACTCCCCCGTGTAGTCTGTGTATTACAGACCCACTCTGTGACTCCCCCGTGTAGTCTGTGTATTACAGACCCACTCTGTGACTCCCTCGTGCAGTCTGTGTATTACGGACCCACTCTGTGACTCCCCCGTGTAGTCTGTGTATTACGGACCTGTAGTGTCCGAGGATCAATAATACTCAGACTGCAGGAGAACAATAAAACAGGTATTTACTTGAACAGAGGGTAACTTAAGACTGACGTACAGAAGCCTGCTATGGCTTTATATACAGGGGTGGTCACTGCCGGTACTGCAGTATAGAATCAGTTCTTCTCTTAAAGGTACATACACAACAATTCCTCCCCTTTTAGATAAACAGTACATAACATTCATTTAACAACTAAATAATAACTAATTACAATTACAATTTTCTCTGTACTATATACATCAACTAAAATAATCATTTATAAGTTCAGTCTTTGAGGAGGCTTCCTGATCCTGACTGGATAGCGCCTTTCTCGAGTATCCTGTTCTTGCGGCGGAGTTGATTCTGGTTCATTGTCATTGGTTGGTTCGTCAGCTTCCAATACCACTGCTTCTGAGGTAGACGCAATCTGTACTTCGGGTTGATTACCAGGTGCACCTGCTCGTGGTATGGGTTTGGCTTGTTCTTGTGACTCTAGAATCTGGTCAGCATGGCGTCTCACGATGCTCTCTCCAATGACCACATTAGCGGTCCCTGCTGTGTGCATATCGTTCCTGGCTGCCATTTTTCTGTTCGGTAGTCGCGGGCCAAGACTGGTTGCCCTATCTTGAAGCTCCTGGTTGGCTTCTCATTTATGTGCTGGAATTGCTTATCCTCAACATCTCGTCTTATGTTTGGTTTAAGCAAATCCAGGCGACATCTTAGCCTTCGATTGAAGAACATTATGGCTGGAGCTTGGTTGGTGACGCATTCCAGTAAGCAAACAAGAAATTATCCACCTTGTGTTGTAGTGGTATGTCGTCATTATGCATTGCCTTTATTGCCTTTTTAAAGGTCTGAACAAACCTCTCAGCCAATCCATTTGTGGCTGGATGATATGGGGCAGATGTGTAATGCTTCACCCCATTATTCCTCAGAAACCTCTGGAAATCCTCTGACACAAACTGTGGCCCATTGTCAGAGCAAATCTGTTCTGGCAAGCCATTCCTGGTGAAGATGGTCCGTAGGACTGCAATAGTTTTCTCCGTGGTGGTGGAGGACATTTTGATGACCTCTGGCCATTTCGAATGGGCATCCACAGCGATTAGGAACATTGGCCTAGAAATTCAGTTGGTTGCGCCAGCCGTTAGCGCCTTAGGAGCAGTAGATGTCGGGCGCTAGGCGGGTAGCGCCCGGGCGCAGCGCGATCTGCGCCTCGCCCCAACTTCACTCAAGATTTAGCGGCGGCGCAAAGTCTTTGCGCGTGCTCAGCTGCGCGCGCAGATCATGACGTCATTTCCTCGTGCAATGCCCTTTGTGCGCCCCCAACCGGAACTTCAGTGGCAACGCCCCATTGTGCGCCTGGCGCCCCTAACGACTGTTAGAGTGGAACGGTGCTCAGCCGATGCGGGGCGCGGGGGGCGCAAATTAAAGGGCACTCCTCCTGCAATATAAAAGGCTGCCATTTCGCAGCACACCTTCTTGCGAAACGGATCTTTGGAGAGAGACCAAGGTAGATAGCTTTCTGCTTTGGCCCAACACTCGGGCAGGTACTTCTGGCTTCAGGCCACAGCTTTCCACTAGTCTTTGCCTTCATTGACATCTCATTGTTTGCCAGCATATTATGGGAGCTGCAATGGGTGTCAACGCTGGCTTTCTCAATTGCATCCAAAGGGCTCACAGACGCCGTGAGAGAGTGGCAGCCCTGGCTAGATGGAGAGGGGGCAACAGGCATCGGCAAAGGAGGCCTTACCCACCCAAGGTATACCGCCAGCAGTTCTCCTATCTCAACATGTCTGAGGAGCAGTGTGTTCGGAGGCTGCGATTCAGAAGGGAGGTGGTCACAGAGATCTGCCAGCTGCTTGGCGGTGATCTACAGCCACAGCTGAGGAGCAGGACGTCTCTGACGGTGGCAGTGAAGGTGACGGTGGCTCTCAACTTCTATGCCACCGGCTCCTTCCAATCCACTACTGGGGACATTGCCAACATCTCCCAGTTTGCCGTGCATTGCTGCATCCGCCAGGTGACCAATGCCCTTTTCAAAAGGAGACGTCAGTTCATCTCCTTCTCCATGGCCCTTGCCAAGCAGCAACAGCGTGCAATGGGCTTTGCAGCATTCGCGGGCTTCCCCATGGTGCAGGGCGCCATTGACTGCACGCATGTGGCTTTGCGGGCACCTCTGGAGAATGCCGAGGATTACCGCAACCGGAAGGGCTACCATTCGCTGAACGTCCAGCTGCTGTGTGACCACAGGCAGCTCATCCTAGCTGTAAATGCTCGCTTTCCAGGCAGCAGCCATGATGCCTTCATCCTGCGCCAGACTTCTGTGGCAGACATGTTCCAGGCACAGCCTCACCCATGAGGATGGCTTATCGGGGACAAAGGCTATCCTTTGTGTACCTGGCTGATGACCCCGCTCCGTGCGCCCAGCACCCCTGCTGAAGAGGGATACAACAAGAGCCATCAAGCGACCAGGAACATCATCGAAGAAACAATCAGCGTCCTGAAGCAACGGTTCTGCTGTCTGGATCATTCCGGTGGCGCCCTCCAGTATTCGCCGGAGCGAGTTTCCCATTTTGTGGTCGTTTGCTGCATGCTGCACAACCTGGCTATCCGCAGGACTCAGGCACTGCCACCAGAGATTGGAGGACCACCTCAGGAGGAGGAGGAGGAGGAGGAGGAGGAGGACAAGCACAGGAGGGAGGCAGAAAGTGCAAGGGCCGCCCGCCGCCGGCTTATTGAACGTCGGTTCTAGGCCCCCTCTCAGGGAATGGCTTGTGCCAATGTCAGCAGATGAATGTAGCTGCTCCACAAGCCCTCAGCCGAGCAGGGCAACCAGGACTTAACCAAAATACCATGCACACTGCAATTTAACAACAATAATTTATTGAAAACCTCTGCCCTTCCCACATTACATGCTCATGTGGAGAAGCCCCCTCCTAAAACACAGAACTACCAGTCTCGGCCTTACAAAAAGAAAGAAAGACACCAGTCTCGGCCTTACACAAAGAAAGAAAGACACCAGTCTCGGCCTTACACAAAAACAACTGCACCAGTGTCGGCCTTACAACAAGCACCAGGCATTTGTGCATACCTCTACTTTTTGCCCTGCGAGGGCGATGCCTTGCACATCCTTGCCTGGCCCCTGCCCGCCCTGCTGCTCCTCCTCAATGGGAGCCCAGTGGCTGCAGCAAGGCTGGGGGAAGGCTGCTGAGGGGCAGATGGCGAGACGGCAGATGCCCTTGGGGGTCGGCCTGCATCAGCTCTGGACTTGGAGTGTCCGGCTGCTGACTGCTCCAACTCTGGCTGGGCGGCAGCAGTCTGTCCAGCAGCTCGTGGCAGCTGCAATGGCGGAGTGGCAGTGTCGGCTGCACGAATGGTGGCAACCTGGCAGATCGCAGGTGCTCGCTGGTCGCCTGAGACATTGGCACTCGCACGGGCCAGCACTGCAGCATGCGCAGCAAACAGCTGAAGAACAGACTGCTGGGCTGCTGCTGCACAGCGAGTGCCCTGGCGATGCCTGGCTGATCCAGCGAGGGTGGCAGCAGTTAGTGCCCATGTGGCCCTGGTCTGTGTCCGTATGACACCAGCGAGTGAATGGACAGCACGACTGAGCACTTGGCTGGAAGCCGACTGTGCTGCCGCGAAGTCCTGCAGACTCCTGGCCTGTGCTGCACTGAATAGTTCCAGACTCCTGGCCTGTGCTGCACTGAATTGTTGCAGACTCCTGGCCTGTGCTGCTCCGAATTCCTGCACACTCCTTGACAGACACTCTATGGAGTCAGGCATCCTTGCCACTGCAGCCATGAGCTCAGTGTGCCTGCGCTCAGCCTGGATGGCCATTTCCTCTAGGAGGCGCACCTCCTCTGCACTGACCGTCGCAGGACTGGAGGCCGCACTCACCCTCTGGGGAGAAGTCCGCCGAGCTTCCCCACCCCTCCCGCGTTGCTGCAGGCCGCTGGGCCCCGGAGCTTCACTCTCCTCCGACCCTTCCCCCCCGGCTCCCCCCCAGGGAAGACGTGTCCCCTACATCGCCATGGGCTGGCGCGGCTGAGGGCGGCACTGATGGGCCGGCTTCCTCTTCCTCCTCCTCATCTTCCGATGGGCTGACAGTGGCAGCTTGAGGGCCCTCCTCCTCACCTGGCGATTCACCATCTGAAAGCAGGAAGGCACAAGAGTAGCTTTAGAGTGAGGACAGGGCGGCAGCGAGGGAGGCATGAGTGGTGCCATTCACATCATTGGTCGGACAGTGGCAAAGGATGCTGATCTGATGCGCAAGTGGATTGAGAGAGGTCCAAAAGGTGATGCCCTTACCATTGGTGCCCAGAACAGGGTCGGCATCTCCACTGGCGACGGGGCCAATCAGCCGGCCTCCCATAATGCGCTCCACACGCTGGTCAAGGTCGGAGAGCTCTTTGAGGTCAGGACGGCCTCCGCTGGTCTCAGTTCAGTTGCGCCGGTTGTGCGCAACCTTGGCCTGCAAGAGAAAGGACGGCCTCTAAGTACAGTGTGTAGCCCTGGTCTTGTCTGCACTGCCTCCCATGGTCGAATAGCTTGGACAGTGTGTAGCCCTGATCTTGTCTGCAATGCCTCCCATGGTCGAATAGCTTGGACAGTGTGTAGCCCTGATCTTGTCTGCAATGCCTCCCATGGTCGAATAGCTTGGACAGTGTGTAAAGTGCTGAATGTGCAATTGATTTTCATGCCAGTCCCATAGCTGCTGGATGAGGGCTGGCCATTAGGGCTTTCAGGTCCCTTTGCCCATAATGTGAGGTGCACATGCAAGGGTGAGGAGGACACTGGAAAGGGTTCTCACCCTGACAACCCGAGTGAGGTCGTTGAACTTCTTCCGGCATTGCACAGGAGTCCTGGCAACCACGCTGTTGGAAGACACCCTGTTGGACACCTCCCTCCAGGCTTTCCGGTAGGCGCTGGGCGGCGGCCTCTTGCCACCTTCTGGGAACAAAACATGGCGCCTGCGCTCCACTCCGCCAACCAGCACCCTCAGGTCTCCGTCGCTGAAGCACTGCGCTCTCTCCCTGGCCTTCTCCATAGTCCTGGGCATTGTACAGGTGAAGCTGAAGTGGTCAGGCCTAGGTTGAGGGCTGCAGTGTGCAGGGCGTGGCAGGCAAACAAATCCACCCTCCCCCTTTAAGAGATGACCGGCGCCAGAGTGTCTGCCGTCAATCAAGAACTCGCCGCACCTGCGCTGCGCCCGGCCTCGGGGGTATCGCTCAGCACCGCCGGCTTAGCGCCTAAAGATAGTCGTGCATCGCCTGTTTTAGCGCAGCAGCAACCTCTTGGGGTGATGCGACTGAATATCGGTGAAGGGGGCGCGACTTTGCGCCGGGCGCAAACTTTAGCGGCCGCCCGACTTTACCGCCCCAAAAGTGGCTATACTGAATTTCTAGGCCATTGAGTCCATAAATGGACCAGCAAAATCAATGTGTACCCATTGCCATGGAGATGAGGGCCACTCCCATGGATGTAGCGGGGCCTGTGGTGGAGCGTTTTGGACCTTCTGGCATCCTGTGCATCTCTTGGTCATATCCTCAATTTCTTGATCGATTCCCGGCCACCACACAAATGCCCTGGCTAGGCTATTCATTTTTACCCCTCCCAGATGAACCTCGTGAAGCTCATTGAGCACTCTATCTCTCAACTTGGGTGGAATTACCACTCGGGATCCACACATCAAGGTCCCCCGGCACACTGACAGCTGTTCTCTCCTTGGCGAGAATGCTGGCAACAGTGAGTCGCCATGTGCTGGCCATCCCTTCACCGTCAAATCATAGACCCGAGAGAGTGTCGGGTCATTTCGGGTTTCCTTCTCTATACTTGAGTTTGTAACAGGTAGACATTCGACTATGGTCGCATGGAATATCTCAACAGGGCCCACTGCAGGTGCTTCCTCTACCGTAGGCAACGGTAGGCGCGACAGCCCATCAGCGTTTCCATGCAGTTTCGTACCCTTGTACTCTATGTCGTACTGATGTGCCCCTAGAAAAAGTGACCATCTTTGCAGCCGTTGCGCCGTTATCACCGGAACGCCCTTCTTTGGGTTAAAAATGGAGACCAGGGGCTGATGATCAGTCAGTAGGGTGAATTTCTGCCCGTGCAGATAATGATTGAACTTCTTCACCCCCCACACCAGGCTGAGGGCCTCCCTGTCAATCTGGACGTAGTTACGCTCGGCTGAGGTTAACGAGCGCGACGCAAAGGCTATTGGCCTCTCTGAGCTGTCAAGGAATTTGTGTGACAGCACCGCTCCGATGCCATAGGGAGACGCATCACATGCTAACCGAATCGGTAGTGTTGGATTGTAGTGGGCCAATACTTCTTTTGAAGTGATTAGGCATTTACATTTCCGAAAGGCACGCTTACACTCATCACTCCATTTCCATGTTACTCCAGTTTGCAGCAGGGCGTTCAGTGGGTGCAGAATTGTAGATAAATTCGGCAAGAACTTATGGTAGTAGTTCACCAACCCGAGGAACGACCTCAGTTGCGACACATTTTCCGGTGCTGGAGCCTTGACTACAGCCTCAATCTTGTCCGGCGACTTATGCAACCCTTCCTCATCAATCATGTGGCCACAATACGAGATTTGTCTCCTGAAGAACTCGCATTTAGGGTGGTTGGCTCGTAGCCCATATTCCTGTAATCTCGTGAGCACCTGCTCAAGGTGGGCAAGGTGTTCACTGTCATTTTCGCCCGTAACCAGGATGTCGTCCAAATAACACTGGGTCCCTGGGATCCCTTGCAGGACTTGTTCCATCGCCCTCTGCCAAATAGCCGGGGCTGATGCTACCCTGAATACCAGTCGATTGTACTGGTAAAGGCCTTTGTGAGTGTTTATCGTGAGGTATTTCCTAGATGCTTCTTCCACCTCCATTTGTAGATACGCTTGGGCCAGATCAATCTTTGTAAAGCGTTTCCTTCCAGATAGTGAGGCGAAAATATCTTCTATCCGTGGAAGTGGATATTGTACTGTGTGCAGGACTGGGTTCACAGTTACCTTGAAGTCCCCACAGATGCGAACCTTCTTCGGTTCCCCAGGCATGCTGCTCAATGATTTCTTCATTACAGGAACAATGGGTGTGGCCCACTCGCTCCAGTCCACCTTGGACAGCACACCCGAACGCTCCAGACTCTCCAGCTCTGCCTCAACGGCTGGGCGGATCGCGTAAGTTACTGGTCTGGCCGTGAAAAATTTTGGGTTTGCGTTATCTTCGATTTTTATCATTGCCGTTACTCCTTTTAGAGTCCCAAGTCCTTGTTAGAATCTTTGACAGTCGTCCAGGTGTGACGTCATCATCCTTTTTATCAGTCACAGTTCACTCCTGAATGGAATGCCAATCCAATTGTATTTTTCGGATCCAGTCACATCCCAATAATGGTGGTCCTCCATCTGGTAGTATATATAGATACAGTTTCTGTGTTTCCTTGCCGTTGTATTCAACTGGCACCCTTATTTTTCCTCTGGGGTAGACTTTTTGCCCCGTGTATGTCTTCAATACAATGGACGTGTCCTTCAAGGGTATTTGTGGGAATAGCCGCTCATAGTCTCATCGATTCATGACAGTTAGGGCTGATCCTGTGTCCAATTCCATCTTTACTGGGGACCCTGCTATCATGAGGGTGACCCAAATGGTTCGGTGATCCTCCTTTGCGATTACGTTGTGTAACTTTAGGCAACTTAGTCTCCTGCTCCCGGAGTCCTTAAAGAGCAGGACCTCAAAGGATGTAAGCTCTGGATTACTCCCGGTGCCACGTGCTAGTGAGTATAGGAATAGGAAGATAGAACAGATGAATGCGTGGCTAAAGGGATGGTGCAGGAGGGAGGGCTTTAGTTTCCTGGATCACTGGGTCTGCTTCTGGGAAAGGTGGGACTTGTACAAGTCGGACGGTTTACACCTGAACCAGAGGGGGACCAATATCCTTGCGGGGAGGTTTGCTAGCACTGCTGGGGGGGGGTTTAAACTAACTTGGCAGGGGGATGGGATACAGAGTGGAACTATAGTAGGGGGTGATTTACAGCCAAATACAGAGGAAAAAACAAGTCAGCTGGGAAGGCAGAGCAAATATGTGAAGGCAAAAGGGAATATGGCAAGGCTGGAAGGCATTTATTTTAATGCAAGGAGTCTTGCAAATAAGGTGGATGAACTGAAGTTGTTGCTGAACACATGGGAGTACGATATTGTTGCTATCACGGAGACATGGTTGAGGGAGGGTCAGGACTAGCAGCTCAATATTCCGGGGTATAGAATCTTCAGGCGAGACAGAGGGGGGTGTAAAATGGGAGGGGGTGTTGCAATATTAATTAAGGAATCAATTACTGCTGTAAGGAGGGATGATATATTAGCGGGTTCCTCTAATGAGGCCATATGGGTAGAACCTAAAAACAAAAAGGGGGCAAGCACTTTGCTGGGAGTGTACTATAGGCCCCTGAACAGTCAGGGAGAGATAGAGGAACAGATATGTAGGCAAATCTCAGAGAAGTGCGAAAATAATAGGGTAATAATAGTGGGGGATTTCAACTTCCCCAATATTAATTGGGATAGTCAGAGTGTGAAAGGCTTAGAGGGTGCAGAATTCTTAAAGTGCATCCAGGAGAGCTTTTTGAGCCAACATGTAGAAAGTCCTACAAGAGAGGGGGTGGTACTGGACCTAATTCTAGGGAATGTAGCCGGGTAAGTGGTGGCAGTGTCAGTAGGAGAGCATTTTGGCGACAGTGACCATAATTCGGTGAGATTTAAGGTGGTCATGGAAAAAGACAAAGACGGCCCGAAAATAAGGGTTCTAAATTGGGGAAAGGCCGATTTTAATATGATAAGGCAGGATCTGGCCAAAGTGGACTGGGAGCAGCTACTTATAGGAAAATCCACATCAAAGCAGTGGGAGACTTTCAGAAGGGAAATAGAGAGAGTACAACGCCAACATGTTCCTGTAAAGGTCAAGGGTGGGACCAACAAGCAAAGGGAACCTTGGATGACAAGGGATATACAAAAATGCATTAGGAAAAAAAGGGGGGCTTTTGGCAGTTACAAAAGACGGAGGAAGCCCTAGAGGAGTATAAAAAGTGCAGGGGCATACTTAAAAAAGAAATTGGAGGGCGAGGAGGGGCCATGAAATAACACTGGCGAGCAAAATAAAGGAAAATCCTAAGATGTTTTATAAGTATATTAAGGGCAAGAGGATAACCAGGGAAAGGGTAGGGCCCATTAGGGACCAAAGTGGCAATCTGTGTGTAGAGCCAGATGATGTAGGCGGGGTTTTAAATGAATTTTTTGCACCTGTGTTCACTATGGAGAAAGACGATGTAGACATAGAAATCGGGCAAGGGGACTGTGACATACTTGAACATATTAGCATCGAGAGGGAGGAGGTACTAGTGGTTTTAGCAGGCCAAAAAGTGGATAAATCCCCAGGCCCGGACGAGATGTATCCCAGGCTGTTGTGTGAGGCAAAGGAGGAGATTGCAGGGGTTCTGACACAAATTTTCAGAACCTCTCTGGCCACAGGGGATGTACCAGAGGACTGGAGAACAGCTAACATAGTACCATTATTCAAGAAGGGTAGCAGGGATAAACCAGGGAATTACAGGCCAGTGAGCCTAACATCTGTGGTAGGGAAATTATTGGAAAAAATTCTGAGGGACAAAATTAGTCTCCACTTGGAGAGGCAAGGGTTAATCGGGGATAGTCAGCATGGCTTTGTCAAGGGTAAATCATGTCTGACCAATCTGATTGAATTTTTCGAGGGGGTGACTAGGTGTGTTGATGAGGGAAATGCTGTGGATGTGGTTTACATGGATTTCAGTAAAGCTTTTGACAAAGTCCCGCATAGGAGACTGGTCAAGAAGGGAAGAGCCCATGGGATCCAGGGTGCCTTGGCGCGTTGGATCCTAAACTGGCTGAGTGGCAGGAGGCAGAGGGTGATGGTCGAAGGTTGCTTTTGTGACTGGAAGCCTGTGTCCAGTGGGGTACCTCAGGGATCGGTGCTGGGACCCTTGCTGTTTGTGATCTACATAAATGATTTGGATGAGAATGTAAAAGGTATGATCAGTAAGTTTGCAGATGACACGAAAATTGGTGGGGTGGTAAATTGCGAGGAGGAAAGCCTCAGGCTACAGGATGATATAAACGGGTTGGTCAGATGGGCGGAAAAGTGGCAAATGGAATTTAACCCTGAAAAGTGCGAGGTGATGCATTTTGGACGGACAAATAAGGCAAGGGAATACACAATGAGTGGTGGGACCCTAGGAAGTACAGAGGGTCAGAGGGACCTTGGTGTACATGTACATAGATCCCTGAAGGCAGCGGAACAGGTAGATAAGGTGGTTAAAAAGGCATATGGGATACTTGCCTTCATTAGCCGAGGCATAGAATATAAGAGCAGGGAGGTTATGATGGAGCTGTACAAAATGCTGGTGAGGCCACAGCTGGAGTAATGTGTGCAGTTCTGGTCGCCTCACTATAGGAAGGATTTGATTGCTTTGGAGAGGGTGCAGAGAAGATTCACCAGGATGTTACCTGGGATGGAGCGCCTCAGCTATGAAGAAAGACTAAACAGGCTGGGGTTATTTTCCTTGGAGCAAAGAAGGCTGAGGGGGGACCTGATTGAGGTGTACAGAATGATGAGGGGCATAGATAGGGTAGATAAAGAGGAACTTTTCCCCTTAGTAGGGGGGTCAATAACAAGGGGGCATAGATTCAAGGTAAGGGGCAGGAAGTTTGGAGGGGATTTGAGGAGGAACTTTTTCACCCAGAGGGTGGTTGGAATCTGGAACTCACTGCCTGAAAGGGTGGTAGAGGCAGGAACCCTCATAACATTCAAGAAGCATTTGGATGAGCACTTGAAATGCCATTGCATACAAGGCTATGGACCAAATGCTGGAAAATGGGATTAGACTGGACAGGGATTGATGGTCGGCGCAGACACGATGGGCCGAAGGGCCTCTTTCTGTGCTGTATAACTCTATGACTCTATGATTCTATGACACTCTCCTGATCTTCCGAACTACTGTCTGTCAATTTCTTTACTTTCTTCTACTTTTCCTTAGTAGTTCTTGTAGTGTTGGTTTTCTTTCCCCACCTTCAGACTCTTGCTATGTGTCCCATTTCCCACATTGACTGCATACTTTGTCCTTAACCCAGCAGTCCTTCTGATCATGGGTTGTTCTGCCGCAGCGATAGCACTTTTCTGCTCCATACGCCATTTCGTTAACGCTGTATTTTTGTGGTTTCTGTTGTATTTCCGCAGCTCCCCGTGCTGCTGCTTCGTAGGATACTGGCACGCTGAAAGCCTGTTCTAGCATCAGGTCCTTTTCCGAAAATAGCCGTTTCTGTGTTCCTTCACTCTGGAGCCCGCAGACAAACTTATCCCGTAAGGTGTCTGCCAGTCCTGCTCCGAACTGGCAGTGCTTCGATAACTTGCGTAGTTCCGGAAGATAGTCAGCATTGCTCTCATCTTTGTGCTGGTTTCTTTTATGGAACTTGAATCTTTCTGCTATCAGCAGCGGTGTAGGGTTTAGGTGTTCCTGTAAGGTATTAACAATCTCTTCAAAACTTTTCTCCATTGGTTTAGCTGGGGTAATTAAATTCCGTAATAGGCTGTACGTTCTCGCGCCCATCAAATTTAATAATACCGACGCCTTCTTTCCATCGGCCACCTCATTTGCCTTGCAGTACACTTCAATTCTTTTCACATACGTGGTTCAGTCTTCTACCTCGTTGTCGAAAGCAGCGATACTGCCACTCTTCGGCATCTTGAGTGATTTAAAATGGTGCCTCCCGCGCTTTTCCTTCTTCCCCAATGTAATAAAATGGCGCCTCCCATGCTTTTCCTTCTTCCCTTTGCTGCCACGCTGCTCCTAGCGTTCTACAGGGTAATGGCGGCGACCCGCGGCTTTGGCACGTCTCACTTTTCCTTCCCCGCGTTCTATCCTCTCCACGCTGCCCGGTTCTTGAGCACCGACCGTGCCATGTGCGCTTCACCCTCTCTCTCTCTCTTCCTCCCGACAACGCTGCACAGCCCCTTTGCAGAGCCGCTCGATCGAGCCCGAGCCCGCCGCTGTCCGGAAGGGTCAGCGCACTACCTGCTACCAGCACGATTTGCTGGAACACCTCGACTGGGGAGCCAGGCCCAGCTCTCCACAGCCTCCCCTGCAACTCTCCGATGGATCCCTGGCCAGTTGTCCGCGGTCGACGCCCGCCATTCAGACTTCGACCTCAAAGAAGCTTCTCTTCAGGGAAAAGATCCCCGCGAGGTGATGCAGTACCGCAGGTGAGTTCAAACCTGCCCGTCGCCAGTGTAGTTTCCGAGGAACAAAAATACTCAGACTGCAGGAGAACTATAAAACAGGTATTTACTTGAACAGAGGGCAACTTAAGACTGACATACAGAAGCCTGCTATGGCATTATATGCAGGGGTGGTCACTGCCGGTATTGCAGTATAGAATCAGTTCTTCTCTTAAAGGTACATACACAATAGGACCCACTCTGTGACTGCCCTGTGTAGTCTGTGTATTACGGACCCACTCTGTGACTCCCCCGTGTAGTCTGTGTATTACAGACCCACTCTGAGACTCCCCCGTGTATTCTGTGTATTACAGACCCCCTCTGTGACTCCCGCGTGTAGTCTGTGTATTACAGACCCGCTCTGTGACTCCCCCGTGTAGTCTGTGTATTACAGACCCGCTCTGTGACTCCCCCATGTAGTCTGTGTATTACAGACGCACTCTGTGACTCCCCCTTGTAGTCTGCGTATTACAGACAAACTCTGTGACTCCCCCGTGTAGTCTGTGTATTACAGACTCACTCTGTCACACCCCCGTGCAGTCTGTGTATTACAGACCCTCTCTGTGACTCCCCCGTGTAGTCTGTGTATTACAGACACACTCTGTGACTCCCCCGTGTAGTCTGTGTATTACAGACCCACTCTGTGACTCCCCCATGTAGTCTGTGTATTCCTGACCGGCTCTGTGACACCCCATGTAGTCTGTGTATTACAGACCCACTCTGTGACACCCCCGTGTCGTCTGTGTATTACAGACCCAATCTGTGACACCCCCGTGTGGTCTGCGTATTACAGACCCACTCTGTGACTCCTCCGTGTCCGCTGTGTATTACAGACACGCTCTGTGACTCCCCCGTGTAGTCTCTGTATTACAGACCCACTCTTTGACTCCCCCCTGTAGTCTGTGTATTACTGACCCATTCTGTGGCTCCCCCGTGTAGTACGTGTATTACAGACCCACTCTGTGACTCCCCGATAATCTCTGTATTACAGACCCACTCTGTGACTCCCCCATGTAGTCTTTGTAGTACAGACCCACACTGTGACTCCCCTGTGTAGTCTGTGTATTACAGACCCACTCTGTGACTCCCCCATGTAGTCTCTGTATTACAGACCCACTCTGTTACTCCCCCATGTAGTCTACATATTACAGACCCACTCTGTGACTCCCCAAGTAGTCTGCGTATGACAGACCCACTCTGTGACTCCCCTGTGTAGTCTGTGTATTAAAGACCCTCTCTGTGACTCCCCCATGTAGTCTGTGTATTACAGACCCACTCTCTGACTCCCCCGTGTAGTCTGTGTATTACAGACCCACTCTGTGACTCCCCTGTGTAATCTGTGCATTAAAGACCCTCTCTGTGACTCCCCCATGTAGTCTGTGTGTTACAGAACCACTCTGTGACTCCCCCGTGTAGTCTGTTTATTACAGACCCACTCTGTGACTCCCCCGTGTAGTCTGTGTATTACAGACCCACTCTGTGACTCCCCCGTGTAGTCTGTGTATTACAGACCCACTCTGTGACTCCCCCGTGTAGTCCGTGTACTCAGACCCACTCTGTGACTCCCCCGTGTAGTCTGTGTATTACAGACCCACTCTGTGACACCCCCGTGTAGTCTGTGTATTACAGACCCACTCTGTGACTCCCCCGTGTAGTCTGTGTATTAAAGACCCTCTCTGTGACTCCCCTGTGTAGTCTGTTTATTACAGACCCACTCTGTGACTCCCCCGTGTAGTCTGTGTACTCAGACCCACTCGGTGACTCCCCCGTGTTGTCTTTGTATTACCGACCCACTCTCTGATTCCCCCGTGTACTCTGTGTATTACAGACCCACTCTATGACTCCCCCGTGTAGTCCTTGTATTACAGACCCACTCTGTGACTCCCCCTTGTAGTCTACGTATTACAGACCCACTCTGTGACTCACCCGTGTATTCTGTGTATTACAGACCCACTCTGTGACTCCCCTGTGTAGTCTTTGTATTACAGACCCACTCTGTCACTCCCCCGTGTAGTCTACGTATTACAGACCCACTCTCTGACTCAACCGTGTATTCTGTATATTACAGACCCACTCTGTGATACACCCGTGTATTCTGTGTATTACAGACCCACTCTGTGACTCCCCCGTGTAGTCTGTGTATTACAGACCCACTCTGTTACTCCCCCATGTAGTCTACGTATTACAGACCCACTCTGTGACTCCCCATGTAGTCTGCGTATTACAGATCCACTCTGTGACTCCCCCATGTAGTTTGTGTATTACAGACCCACTCTGTGACTCCCCCGTGTACTCTGTGTATTACAGACCGAATCTGTGACTCCCCCGTGTAGTCTGTGTATTACAGATCCACTCTGTGACACCCCCGTGTAGTCTGTGTATTACAGACCCAATCTGTGACTCCCCCGTGTAGTCTGTGTATTACAGACCCACTCTGTGACTCCCCCGTGTTGTCTGGGTATTACAGACCCACTCTGTGATTCCCTCGTGTAGTCTGTGTATTACAGACCCACTCTGTGACTCCTCCGTGTAGTCTGTGTATTACAGACCCACTCTGTGACTCCCCGTGTAGTCTGCGTATTACAGACCCACTCTGTTACTCCCCCGTGTAGTCTACGTATTACAGACCCACTCTGTGACTCCCCCGTATTGTCTGCGTATTGCAGACACACTCTGTGACTCCCCCATTTAGTCTGTGTATTAAAGACTCACTCTGTGACTCCCCCGTGTAGTCTGTGTATTACAGACCCACTCTGTGACTCCCCCGTGTAGTCTCTGTATTACAGACACACACTATGACTCCCCCCTGTAGTCTGTGTATTATTTGCCCACTCTGTGGCTCCCCCGTGTATTCTGTGTATTACACACCCACTCTGGGACTCCCCCGATAATCTCTGCATCACAGACACACTCTGTGACTCCCCCATGTAGTCTGTGTATTACAGAGCCACTCTTTGACTCCCCCGTGTAGTCTGAGTATTACAGACCCTCTCTGTGACTCCCCCGTGTGGTCTGTGTATTACAGACCCACTCTGTGACTCCCCTGTGTACTCTGTGTATTACAGACCCACTCTGTGACTCCCCCGTGTAGTCTGTGTATTACAGACCCACTCTGTTACTCCCCCGTGTCGTCTACGTATTACAGAACCACTCTGTGAGTCCCCCTTGTAGTCTGTGTATTACAGACCAACTCTGTGACTCCCCCGTGTTGTCTGTGTATTACAGGCTCACTCTGTCACATCCCCGTGTCGTCTGTGTATTACAGACCCTCTCTGTGACTCCCCCGTGTAGTCTGTGTATTACAGACCCACTTTGTGACTCCCCCGTGTAGTCTGTGTATTACAGACCCACTCTGTGACTCCCCCGATAATCTCTGTATTACAGACCCACTCTGTGACTCCCCCATGTAGTCTTTGTATTACAGACCCACTCTGTGACTCCCCTGTGTAGTCTGAGTATTACAGACCCACTCTGTGACTCCCCCATGTAGTCTGTGTATTACAGACCCGTTCTGTGACTCCCCCTTGTAGTCTGTGTATTACAGACCCACTCTGTGACACCCCCGTGTAGTCTGTTTCTTACAGACCCACTCTGTGACTCCCCCGTGTAGTCTGTGTACTCAGACCCACTCGGTGACTCCCCCGTGTAGTCTTTGTATTACCGACCCACTCTCTGACTCCCCCGTGTACTCTGTGTATTACAGACCCACTCTATGACTCCCCCGTGTAGTACTTGTATTACAGACCCACTCTGTTACTCCCCCTTGTAGTCTACGTATTACAGACCCACTCTGTGACTCACCCGTGTATTCTGTGCATTACAGACCCACTCTGTGACTCCCCTGTGTAGTCTTTGTATTACAGACCCACTCTGTTACTCCCCCGTGTAGTCTACGTATTACAGACCCACTCTGTGACTCAACCGTGTATTCTGTATATTACAGACCCACTCTGTGATTCACCCGTGTATTCTGTGTATTACAGACTCACTCTGTGACTCCCCCGTGTAGTCTGTGTATTACAGACCCACTCTGTTACTCCCCCATGTAGTCTACGTATTACAGACCCTCTCTGTGACTCCCCATGTAGTCTGCGTATTACAGTTCCACTCTGTGACTCCCCCATGTAGTTTCTGTATTACAGACCCACTCTGTGACTCCCCCGTGTAGTCTGTGTATTACAGACCCTTTCTGTGACTCCCCCATGTAGTCTGTGTATTACAGACCCACTCTGTGACTCCCCCGTGTAGTCTGTGTATTACAGACCCTTTCTGTGACTCCCCCATGTACTCTGTGTATTACAGATCCACTCTGTGTCTCCCCCGAGTAGTCTGTGTATTACAGACCCAATCTGTGTCTCCCCATGTTGTCTGTGTATTACAGACCCACTCTGTGTCTCCCCCGAGTAGTCTGTGTATTACAGTCCCAATCTGTGTCTCCCCATGTTGTCTGTGTATTACAGACTCAGTCTGTGACTCACCCGTGTAGTCTCTGTATTACAGACCCTCTCTGTGACTCTCCCGTGCAGTCTGTGTATTTCAGACACCCTCTGTGTCTCCCCCGTGTATTCGGTGTATTACAGACCCACTCTGTGACTCCCCCTTGTAGTCTGTGTATTACAGACCAACTCTGTGACTCCCCCGTGTAGTCTGTGTATTACAGACTCACTCTATCACACCCCCGTGTCGTCTGTGTATTACAGACACTCTCTGTGACTCCACCGTGTAGTCTGTGTATTACAGACCCACTCTGTGACTCCCCCGTGTAGTCTGTGTATTACAGACCCACTCTGTGACTCCCCCGTGTCGGCTGAGTATTACAGACCCACTCTGTGTCTCCCCCGTGTAGTCTGTGTATTACAGACCCACTCTGTGACTCCTCCGTGTCGGCTGTGTATTACAGACCCACTCTGTGACTCCCTCCCGTAGTCTGTGTATTACAGACACACTCTGTGGCTCCCCCGTGTCGTCTGTGTATTACAGACCCACTCTGTGATGCCCCCGTGTAGTCTGTGTATTGCAGACCCACTCTGGGACTCCCCCTTGTAGTCTGTGTATTACAGACCGGCTCAGTGACTCCACCGTCTAGTCTCTGTATTACAGACCGAATCTGTGACTCCCCCGTGTAGTCTGTGTATTACAGATCCACTCTGTGACACCCCCGTGTAGTCTGTGTATTACAGACCCACTCTGTGACTCCCCCGTGTAGTCTGTGCATTACAGACCCACTCTGTGACTCCCCCGTGTTGTCTGGGTATTACAGACCCACTCTGTGACTCCCTCGTGTAGTCTGTGTATTACAGACCCACTCTGTGACTCCTCCGTGTAGTCTGTGTATTACAGACCCATTCTGTGACTCCCCGTGTAGTCTGCGTATTACAGACCCACTCTGTTACTCCCCCGTGTAGTCTACGTATTACAGACCCACTCTGTGACTCCCCCGTATTGTCTGCGTATTACAGACACACTCTGTGACTCCCCCATTTAGTCTGTGTATTACAGACCCACTCTTTGACTCCCCCGTGTAGTCTGTGTATTACAGACCCACTCTGTGACTCCCCCGTGTAGTCTCTGTATTACAGACACACACTATGACTCCCCCCTGTAGTCTGTGTATTATTTGCCCACTCTGTGGCTCCCCGTGTATTCTGTGTATTACACACCCACTCTGTGACTCCCCCGATAATCTCTGTATCACAGACCCACTCTGTGACTCCCCCATGTAGTCTGTGTATTACAGAGCCACTCTTTGACTCCCCCGTGTAGTCTGAGTATTACAGACCCTCTCTGTGACTCCCCCGTGTGGTCTGTGTATTACAGACCCACTCTGTGACTCCCCTGTGTAGTCTGTGTATTACAGACACAATCTGTGATTCCCCATGTACTCTGTGTATTACAGACCCACTCTGTGACTCCCCCGTGTAGTCTGTGTATTACAGACCCACTCTGTTACTCCCCCGTGTCGTCTACATATTACAGACCCACTCTGTGTCTCCCCCGTGTAGTCTGTGTATTACAGAACCACTCTGTGAGTCCCCCTTGTAGTCTGTGTATTACAGACCAATTCTATGACTCCCCCGTGTTGTATGTGTATTACAGGCTCACTCTGTCACACCCCCGTGTCGTCCGTGTATTACAGACCCTCTCTGTGACTCCCCCGTGTAGTCTGTGTATTACAGACCCGTTCTGTGACTCCCCCTTGTAGTCTGTGTATTACAGACCCACTCTGTGACACCCCCGTGTAGTCTGTGTACTACAGACCCACTCTGTGACTCCCCCGTGTGGTCTGTGTATTAAAGACCCTCTCTGTGACTCCCCCGTGTAGTCTGTTTATTACAGACCAACTCTGTGACTCCCCCGTGTAGTCTTTGTATTACCGACCCACTCTCTGACTCCCCCGTGTACTCTGTGTATTACAGACCCACTCTATGACTCCCCGTGTCGTCCTTCTATTACAGACCCACTCTGTTACTCCCCCTTGTAGTCTGCGTATTACAGCTCCACTCTGTGACTCCCCCATGTAGTTTGTATATTACAGACCCACTCTGTGACTCCCCCGTGTAGTCTGTGTATTACAGACCCTTTCTGTGACTCCCCCGTGTAGTCTGTGTATTACAGACACACTCTGTGTCTCCCCCGAGTAGTCTGTGTATTACAGACCAACTCTGTGACTCCCCCGTGTAGTCTGTGTATTACAGACCCACTCTGTGACTCCCTCCCGTAGTCTGTGTATTACAGACCCCCTCTGTGACTCCCCCGTTTAGTCTGTGTATTACAGACCCACTCTGTGACTCCACCGTGTAGTCTGTGTATTACAGACCCACTCTGTGACTCCACCTTGTAGTCTGTGCATTACAGACCGACTCTGTGACTCCCCCGTGTCGGCTGAGTATTACAGACCCACTCTGTGACTCCCCCGTGCAGTCTGTTTATTACAGATCCACTCTGTGACTCCCCCGTGTCGGCTGAGTATTACAGACCAACTCTGTGACTCCCCCGTGCAGTCTGTTTATTACAGATCCATTCTGTGACTCCCCCGTGTAGTCTGTGTATTACAGACCCACTCTGTGACTCCCCCGTGTAGTCTGTGTATTACAGACCCACTCTGTGACTCCCCCGTGTCGGCTGAGTATTACAGACCCACTCTGTGACTCCCCCATGTAGTCTGTGTATTACAGACACACTCTGTGACTCCTCCGTGTCGGCTGTGTATTACTGACCCACTCTGTGACTCCCTCCCGTAGTCTGTGTATTACAGGCCCACTCTGTGGCTCCCCCGTGTCGTCTGTGTATTACAGACCCCTCTGTGACGCCCCCGTGTAGTGTGTGTATTGCAGACCCACTCTGGGACTCCCCCTTGTAGTCTGTGTATTACAGACCGGCTCAGTGACTCCACCGTCTCGTGTCTGTATTACAGATCCACTCTGTGACTCCCCCCTGTAGTCTGTGTATTACAGACCCACTCTGTGGCTCCCTCATGTAGTCCGTGTATTACAGTCCCACTCTGTGACTCCCCCGAGTAGTCTGTGTATTACAGACCCACTCTGTGACTCCACCCTGTAGTCTGTGTATTGCAGACCCACTCTGTGGCTCCCCCATGTAGTCCGTGTATTACAGACCCACTCTGTGACTCCCCCGATAATCTCTGTATTACAGACCCACTCTGTGATTCCCTGTGTAGTCTGTGTATTACAGACCCACTCTGTGACTACCCCGTGTAGTCTGTGTATTACAGACCCACTCTGTGACTCCCCCGTGCAGTCTGTGTATTACAGACGCACTCTGTGACTCCCCGTGTAGTCTGTGTATTACAGACCCACTCTGTGACTCCCCCGAGTAGTCTGTGTTTTACAGACCCAATCGGTGTCTCCCCGTGTAGTCTGTGTATTGTAGACTCACTCTGTGACTCCCCCGTGTAGTCTGTGTATTACAGACCCATTCTGTGACTCCCCCGTGTAGACTGCATGTTACAGACCCACTCTCTGTCTCCCCCGTGTAGTCTGTGTATTACAGACCCACTCTGTGTCTCCACCGTGTAGTCTGTGTATTACAGAACCACTCTGTGACTCCCCCGTGTAGTCTGTGTATTACATACCCACTTTGTGACTCCCCCGTGTAGTCTGTGTATTACTGTCCCACTCTGTGACTCCCCCGTGTAATACGTGTATTACAGACCCACTCTGTGACTCCCCCGATAATCTCTGTATTACAGACCCACTCTGTGACTCCCCCATGTGGTCTTTGTATTACAGACCCACTCTGTGATTCCCCTGTGTAGTCTGTGTATTACAGACCCACTCCGTGACTCCCCCATGTAGTCTGTGTATTACAGACCCGTTCTGTGACTCCCCCGTGTAGTCTGTGTATTACAGACCCACTCTGTGACACCCCCGTGTAGTCTGTGTATTACAGACCCGCTCTGTGACTCCCCCGTGTAGTCTGTGTACTCAGCCACACTTGGTGACTCCGCCGTGCAGTCTTTGTATTACAGACCCACTCTCTGAATCCCCCGTGTAGTCTGTGTATTACAGACCCACTCTGTTACTCCCCCATGTAGTCTACGTATTACAGACCCACTCTGTGACTCCCCATGTAGTCTACGTATTACAGACCCACTCTGTGACTCCCCCGTGTTTTCTGTATATTACAGACCCACTCGATGACTCACCCATGTATTCTGTGTATTACAGACCCACTCTGTGGCTCCCCCGTGTAGTCTGTGTATTACAGACCCACTCTGTGACTCCTCCGTGTCGGCTGTGTATTACAGACCCACTCTGTGACTCCCTCCCGTAGTCTGTGTTTTACAGACCCACTCTGTGGCTCCCCCGTGTCGTCTGTGTATTACAGACCCACTCTGTGATGCCCCCGTGTAGTCTGTGTATTGCAGACCCACTCTGGGACTCCCCCTTGTAGTCTGTGTATTACAGACCGGCTCAGTGACTCCACCGTCTAGTCTCTGTATTACAGACCGAATCTGTGACTCCCCCGTGTAGTCTGTGTATTACAGATCCACTCTGTGACACCCCCGTGTAGTCTTTGTATTATAGTCCCACTCTGTGACTCCCCCATGTAGTCTTTGTATTATAGACCCACTCTGTGACTCCCCTGTGTAGTCTGTGTATTACAGACCCACTCCGTGACTCCCCCATGTAGTCTGTGTATTACAGACCCGTTCTGTGACTCCCCCGTGTAGTCTGTGTATTACAGACCCACTCTGTGACACCCCCGTGTAGTCTGTGTATTACAGACCCGCTCTGTGACTCCCCCGTGTAGTCTGTGTATTAAAGACCCTCTCTGTGACTCCCCCGTGTAGTCTGTTTATTACAGACCCACTCTGTGACTCCCCCGTGTAGTCTGTGTACTCAGACACACTCGGTGACTCCCCCGTGTAGTCTTTGTATTACAGACTCACTCTCTGAATCCCCCGTGTAGTCTGTGCATTACAGACCCACTCTGTGACTCACCCGTGTGCTCTGTGTATTACAGACCCACTCTATGACTCCCCCGTGTAGTCCTTGTATTACAGACCCACTCTGTTACTCCCCCTTGTAGTCTACATATTACAGACCCACTCTGTGACTCAACCGTGTATTCTGTATATTACAGACCCACTCTGTGACTCACCCGTGTATTCTGTGTATTACAGACCCACTCTGTGACTCCCCCGTGTGGTCTGTGCATTACAGACCCACTCTGTTACCCCCCCATGTAGTCTACGTATTACAGACCCACTCTGTGACTCCCCATGTAGTCTGCGTATTACAGACCCACTCTGTGACTCCCCCGTGTAGTCTGTGTATTACAGACCCACTCTGTGACTCCCTCGTGTAGTCTGTGCATTACAGACCCACTCTGTGACTCCCCCGTGTAGTCTGTGTATTACAGACACTTTGTGTGACTCCCCCGTGTAGTCTGTGTATTAGAGACCCATTCTGTGACTCCCCCGTGCAGTCTGTGTATTACAGACCCACTCTGTGTCTCCCCCGAGTAGTCTGTGTATTACAGTCCCAATCTGTGTCTCCCCATGTTGTCTGTGTATTACAGACTCACTCTGTGACTCACCCGTGTAGTCTCTGTATTACAGACCCTCTCTGTGACTCTCCCGTGTAGTCTGTGTATTTCAGACCCCCTCTGTGACTCCCCCGTGTATTGGGTGTATTACAGACCCACTCTGTGACTCCCCCTTGTAGTCTGTGTATTACAGACCAACTCTGTGACTCCCCCGTGTAGTCTCTGTATTACAGACTCACTCTATCACACCCCCGTGTAGTCTGTGTATTACAGACACTCTCTGTGACTCCCCCGTGTAGTCTGTTTATTACAGACCCATTCTGTGACTCCCCCGTGTAGTCTGTGTATTACAGACCCACTCTGTGACTCCCCCGTGTAGTCTGTGTATTACAGACCCACTCTGTGACTCCCCCGTGTCGGCTGAGTATTACAGACCCACTCTGTGACTCCCCCGTGTAGTCTGTGTATTACAGACCCACTCTGTGACTCCTCCGTGTCGGCTGTGTATTACAGACCCACTCTGTGACTCCCTCCCGTAGTCTGTGTATTACAGACCCACTCTGTGGCTCCCCCGTGTCGTCTGTGTATTACAGACCCACTCTGTGACGCCCCCGTGTAGTCTGTGTATTGCAGACCCACTCTGGGACTCCCCCTTGTAGTCTGTGTATTACAGACCGGCTCAGTGACTCCACCGTCTAGTCTCTGTATTACAGACCGAATCTGTGACTCCCCCGTGTAGTCTGTGTATTACAGATCCACTCTGTGACACCCCCGTGTAGTCTGTGTATTAGAGACCCACTCTGTGACTCCCCCGTGTAGTCTGTGTATTACAGACCCACTCTGTGACTCCCCCGTGTTGTCTGGGTATTACAGACCCACTCTGTGACTCCCTCGTGTAGTCTGTGTATTACAGACCCACTCTGTGACTCCTCCGTGTAGTCTGTGTATTACAGACCCACTCTGTGACTCCCCGTGTAGTCTGCGTATTACAGACCCACTCTGTTACTCCCCCGTGTAGTCTACGTATTACAGACCCACTCTGTGACTCCCCCGTATTGTCTGCGTATTACAGACACACTCTGTGACTCCCCCATTTAGTCTGTGTATTACAGACCCACTCTTTGACTCCCCCGTGTAGTCTGTGTATTATAGACCCACTCTGTGACTCCCCCGTGTAGTCTCTGTATTACAGACACACACTATGACTCCCCCCTGTAGTCTGTGTATTATTTGCCCACTCTGTGGCTCCCCCGTGTATTCCGTGTATTACACACCCACTCTGTGACTCCCCCGATAATCTCTGTATCACAGACCCACTCTGTGACTCCCCCATGTAGTCTGTGTATTACAGAGCCACTCTTTGACTCCCCCGTGTAGTCTGAGTATTACAGACCCTCTCTGTGACTCCCCCGTGTGGTCTGTGTATTACAGTCCCACTCTGTGACTCCCCTGTGTAGTCTGTGTATTACAGACCCAATCTGTGATTCCCCATGTACTCTGTGTATTACAGACCAACTCTGTGACTCCCCCGTGTAGTCTGTGTATTACAGACCCACTCTGTTACTCCCCCGTGTCGTCTACGTATTACAGACCCACTCTGTGTCTCCCCCGTGTAGTCTGTGTATTACAGAACCACTCTGTGAGTCCCCCTTGTAGTCTGTGTATTACAGACCAACTCTGTGACTCCCCCGTGTTGTCTCTGTATTACAGGCTCACTCTGTCACACCCCCGTGTCGTCTGTGTATTACAGACCCTCTCTGTGACTCCCCCGTGTAGTCTGTGTATTACAGACCCACTCTGTGACTTCCCCGTGTAATACGTGTATTACAGACCCACTCTGTGACTCCCCCGATAATCTCTGTATTACAGACCCACTCTGTGACTCCCCCATGTAGTCTTTGTATTACAGACCGACTCTGTGACTCCCCCATGTAGTCTGTGTATTACAGACCCGTTCTGTGACTCCCCCTTGTAGTCTGTGTATTACAGACCCACTCTGTGACACCCCCGTGTAGTCTGTGTACTACAGACCCACTCTGTGACTCCCCCGTGTGGTCTGTGTATTAAAGACCCTCTCTGTGACTCCCCCGTGTAGTCTATTTATTACAGACCCACTCTGTGACTCCCCCGTGTAGTCTTTGTATTACCGACCCACTCTCTGACTCCCCCGTGTACTCTGTGTATTACAGACCCACTCTGTGACTCCCCCGTGTAGTCCTTCTATTACAGACCCACTCTGTGACTCCCCCTTGTAGTCTGCGTATTACAGACCCTTTCTGTGACTCCCCCATGTAGTCTGTGTATTACAGACCCACTCTGTGACTCCACCGTGTAGTTTGTATATTACAGACCCACTCTGTGACTCCCCCGTGTACTCTGTGTATTACAGACCCTTTCTGTGACTCCCCCATGTAGTCTGTGTATTACAGACCCACTCTGTGACTCCACCGTGTCGTCTGTGTATTACAGACCCTTTCTGTGACTCCCCCGTGTAGTCTGTGTATTACAGACCCACTCTGTGTCTCCCCCGAGTAGTCTGTGTATTACAGACCCAATCTGTGTCTCCCCATGTTGTCTGTGTATTACAGACTCACTCTCTGACTCACCCGTGTAGTCTGTGTATTACAGACCCTCTCTCTGACTCTCCCGTGTAGTCTGTGTATTACAGACCCTTTCTGTGACTCCCCCGTGTAGTCTGTGTATTACAGACCCACTCTGTGACTCCCCTGTGTAGGCTGTGTATTACAGACCCACTCTGTGACTCCACCGTGTAGTCTGTGTATTACAGACCCACTCTGTGACTCCCCCGTGTAGTCTGTGTATTACAGACCCACTCTGTGACTCCTCCGTGTCGGCTGAGTATTACAGACCCACTCTGTGACTCCCCCATGTAGTCTGTGTATTACAGACACACTCTGTGACTCCTCCGTGTCGGCTGTGTATTACTGACCCACTCTGTGACTCCCTCCCGTAGTCTGTGTATTACAGGCCCACTCTGTGGCTCCCCCGTGTCGTCTGTGTATTACAGACCCCCTCTGTGACGCCCCCGTGTAGTCTGTGTATTGCAGACCCACTCTGGGACTCCCCCTTGCAGTCTGTGTATTACAGACCGGCTCAGTGACTCCACCGTTTAGTCTCTGCATTACAGATCCACTCTGTGACTCCCCCCTGTAGTCTGTGTATTACAGACCCAATCTGTGGCTCCCCCATGTAGTCCGTGTATTACAGACCCACTCTGTGACTCCCCCGTGTAGTCTGTGTATTACAGACCCACTCTGTGACTCCACCCTGTAGTCTGTGTATTACAGACCCACTCTGTGGCTCCCCCATGTAGTCCGTGTATTACAGACCCACTCTGTGACTCCCCCGATAATCTCTGTATTACAGACCAACTCTGTGATTCCCTGTGTAGTCTGTGTATTACAGACCCACTCTGTGACTACCCCGTGTAGTCTGTGTATTACAGACCCACTCTGTGACTCCCCCGTGCAGTCTGTGTATTACAGACGCACTCTGTGACTCCCCGTGTAGTCTGTGTATTACAGACCCACTCTGTGACTCCCCCGAGTAGTCTGTGTTTTACAGACCCAATCGGTGTCTCCCCGTGTAGTCTGTGTATTGCAGACTCACTCTGTGACTCCCCCGTGTAGTCTGTGTATTACAGACCCATTCTGTGACTCCCCCTTGTAGACTGCGTGTTACAGACCCACTCTCTGTCTCCCCCGTGTAGTCTGTGTATTACAGACCCACTCTGTGTCTCCACCGTGTAGTCTGTGTATTACAGAACCACTCTGTGACTCCCCCGTGTAGTCTGTGTATTACATACCCACTTTGTGACTCCCCCGTGTAGTCTGTGTATTACAGACCCACTCTGTGACTCCCCGGTGTAATACGTGTATTACAGACCCACTCTGTGACTCCCCCGATAATCTCTGTATTACAGACCCACTCTGTGACTCCCCCATGTAGTCTTTGTATTACAGACCCACTCTGTGACTCACCTGTGTAGTCTGTGTATTACAGACCCACTCCGTGACTCCCCCGTGTAGTCTTTGTATTAAAGACCCTCTCTGTGACTCCCCCGTGTAGTCTGTTTATTACAGACCCACTCTGTGACTCCCCCGTGTAGTCTGTGTACTCAGCCACACTCGGTGACTCCGCCGTGTAGTCTTTGTATTACAGAGCCCCTCTCTGAATCCCCCGTGTAGTCTGTGTATTACAGACCCACTCTGTTACTCCCCCATGTAGTCTACGTATTACAGACCCACTCTGTGACTCCCCATGTAGTCTGCGTATTGCAGACCCACTCTGTGACTCCCCCGTGTAGTCTGTGTATTACAGACCCACTCTTTGACTCCCTCGTGTAGTCTGTGTATTACAGACCCACTCTGTGACTCCCCCGTGTAGTCTGTGTATTACAGACACTTTGTGTGACTCCTCCGTGTAGTCTGTGTATTACAGACCCACTCTGTGACTCCCCCGTGCAGTCTGTGTATTACAGACCCACTCTGTGTCTCCCCCGAGTAGTCTGTGTATTACAGACCCACTCTGTGACTCCCTCGTGTAGTCCATGTATTACAGACCCACTCTGTGACTCCCTCGTGTAGTCCATGTATTACAGACCCAATCTGTGTCTCCCCATGTAGTCTGCGTATTACAGACCCACTCTGTGACTCCCCCGTGTAGTCTGTGTATTACAGACCCACTCTGTGACTCCCTCGTGTAGTCCATGTATTACAGACACACTCTGTTACTCCCCCTTGTAGTCTACGTATTACAGACCCACTCTGTGACTCAACCGTGTATTCTGTATATTACAGACCCACTCTATGACTCACTCGTGTATTCTGTGTATTACAGACCCACTCTGTGGCTCCCCCTTGTGGTCTGTGTATTACAGACACACTCTGTTACTCCCCCATGTAGTCTACGTATTACAGACCCACTCTGTGACTCCCCATGTAGTCTGCGTATTACAGACCCACTCTGTGACTCCCCCGTGTAGTCTGTGTATTACAGACCCACTCTGTGACTCCCTCGTGTAGTCTATGTATTACAGACCCACTCTGTGACTCCCCCGTGTAGTCTGTGTATTACAGACACTTTGTGTGACTCCCCCGTGTAGTCTGTGTATTACAGACCCACTCTGTGACTCCCCCGTGTCGGCTGAGTATTACAGACCCACTCTGTGACTCCCCCGTGTAGTCTGTGTATTACAGACCACTCTGTGACTCCTCCGTGTCGGCTGTGTATTACAGACCCACTCTGTGACTCCCTCCCGTAGTCTCTGTATTACAGACCCACTCTGTGGCTCCCCCGTGTCGTCTGTGTATTACAGATCCACTCTGTGACGCCCCCGTGTAGTCTGTGTATTGCAGACCCACTCTTGGACTCCCCCGTGTAGTCTCTGTATTACAGACCCACTCTGTGACTCCCCCGTGTTGTCTGGGTATTACAGACCCACTCTGTGAGTCCCTCGTGTAGTCTGTGTATAACAGACCCACTCTGTGACTCCTCCGTGTAGTCTGTGTATTACAGACCCACTCTGTGACTCCCCGTGTAGTCTGCGTATTACAGACCCACTCTGTTACTCCCCCGTGTAGTCTACGTATTACAGACCCACTCTGTGACTCCCCCGTATTGTCTGCGTATTACAGACACACTCTGTGACTCCCCCATTTAGTCTGTGTATTACAGACCCACTCTTTGACTCCCCCGTGTAGTCTGTGTATTACAGACCCACTCTGTGACTCCCCCGTGTAGTCTCTGTATTACAGACACACACTATGACTCCCCCCTGTAGTCTGTGTATTATTTGCCCACTCTGTGGCTCCCCCGTGTATTCCGTGTATTACACACCCACTCTGTGACTCCCCCGATAATCTCTGTATCACAGACCCACTCTGTGACTCACCCATGTAGTCTGTGTATTACAGAGCCACTCTTTGACTCCCCCGTGTAGTCTGAGCATTACAGACCCTCTCTGTGACTCCCCCGTGTGGTCTGTGTATTACACACCCACTCTGTGACTCCCCTGTGTAGTCTGTGTTTTACAGACCCAATCTGTGATTCCCCATGTACTCTGTGTATTACAGACCCACTCTGTGACTCCCCCGTGTAGTCTGTGTATTACAGACCCACTCTGTTACTCCCCCGTGTCGTCTACGTATTGCAGACCCACTCTGTGTCTCCCCCGTGTAGTCTGTGTATTACAGAACCACTCTGTGAGTCCCCCTTGTAGTCTGTGTATTACAGACCAACTCTGTGACTCCCCCGTGTTGTCTGTGTATTGCAGGCTCACTCTCTCACACCCCCGTGTCGTCTGTGTATTACAGACCCTCTCTGTGACTCCCCCGTGTAGTCTGTGTATTACAGACCCACTCTGTGACTTCCCCGTGTAATACGTGTATTACAGACCCACTCTGTGACTCCCCCGATAATCTCTGTATTACAGACCCACTCTGTGACTCCCCCATGTAGTCTTTGTATTACAGACCCACTCTGTGACTCCCCCATGTAGTCTGTGTATTGCAGACCCGTTCTGTGACTCCCCCTTGTAGTCTGTGTATTACAGACCCACTCTGTGACACCCCCGTGTAGTCTGTGTACTACAGACCCACTCTGTGACTCCCCCGTGTGGTCTGTGTATTACAGACCCGTTCTGTGACTCCCCCTTGTAGTCTGTGTAGTACAGACCCACTCTGTGACACCCCCGTGTAGTCTGTGTACTACAGACCCACTCTGTGACTCCCCCGTGTAGTCTGTGTATTAAAGACCCTCTCTGTGACTCCCCCGTGTAGTCTGTTTATTACAGACCCACTCTGTGACTCCCCCATGTAGTCTGTGTATTGCAGACCCGTTCTGTGACTCCCCCTTGTAGTCTGTGTATTACAGACCCACTCTGTGACACCCCCGTGTAGTCTGTGTACTACAGACCCACTCTGTGACTCCCCCGTGTGGTCTGTGTATTAAAGACCCTCTCTGTGACTCCCCCGTGTAGTCTGTTTATTACAGACCCACTCTCTGACTCCCCCGTATACTCTGTGTATTACATACCCACTCTATGACTCCCCCGTGTAGTCCTTCTATTACAGATCCACTCTGTTACTCCCCCTTGTAGTCTGCGTATTGCAGCTCCACTCTGTGACTCCCCCGTGCAGTCTGTGTATTACAGACGCACTCTGTGACTCCCCGTGTAGTCTGTGTATTACAGACCCACTCTGTGACTCCCCCGAGTAGTCTGTGTATTACAGACCCAATCTGTGTCTCCCCATGTTGTCTGTGTATTACAGACTCACTCTGTGACTCACCCGTGTAGTCTCTGTATTACAGACCCCCTCAATGACTCCCCCGTGTATTCTGTGTATTACAGTCCCACTCTGTGACTCCCCCATGTAGTCTGTGTATGACAGACCAACTCTGTGACTCCCCCGTGTAGTCTGTGTATTACAGACCCACTCTGTGACTCCCCCGTGTCGTCTGTGTATTACAGACCCACTCTGTGACTCCCCCGTGTTGGCTGAGTATTACAGACCCACTCTGTGACTCCCCCGTGTCGGCTGAGTATTACACACCCACTCTCTGACTCCCCCATGTAGTCTGTTTATTACAGACACACTCTGTGACTCCTCCGTGTCGGCTGTGTATTACAGACCCACTCTGTGACTCCCTCCCGTAGTCTGTGTATTACAGGCCCACTCTGTGGCTCCCCCGTGTAGTCTGTGTATTGCAGACCCACTCTGGGACTCCCCCTTGTAGTCTGTGTATTACAGACCGGCTCAGTGACTCCACCGTTTAGTCTCTGTATTACAGATCCACTCTGTGACTCCCCCCTGTAGTCCGTGTATTACAGACCCACTCTGTGACTCCCCCGAGTAGTCTGTGTATTACAGACCCACTCTGTGACTCCACCCTGTAGTCTGTGTATTACAGACCCACTCTGTGGCTCCCCCATGTAGTCCGTGTATTACAGACCCACTCTGTGACACCCCCGATAATCTCTGTATTACAGACCCACTCTGTGATTCCCTGTGTAGTCTGTGTATTACAGACCCACTCTGTGACTACCCCGTGTAGTCTGTGTATTACAGACCCACTCTGTGACTCCCCCGTGCAGTCTGTGTATTACAGACACACTCTGTGACTCCCCGTGTAGTCTGTGTATTACAGACCCACTCTGTGACTCCCCCGAGTAGTCTGTGTATTACAGACCCACTCTGTGACTCCCCCGTGCAGTCTGTGTATTGCAGACTCACTCTGTGACTCCCCCGTGTAATCTGTGTATTACAGACCCATTCTGTGACTCCCCCGTGTAGACTGCGTGTTACAGACCCACTCTCTGTCTCCCCCGTGTAGTCTGTGTATTACAGACCCACTCTGTGTCTCCACTGTGTAGTCTGTGTATTACAGAACCACTCTGTAACTCCCCCGTGTAGTCTGTGTATTACATACCCACTTTGTGACTCCCCCGTGTAGTCTGTGTATTACAGACCCACTCTGTGACTCCCCCGTGTAATACGTGTATTACAGACCCACTCTGTGACTCCCCCGATAATCTCTGTATTACACACCCACTCTGTGACTCCCCCATGTAGTCTTTGTATTACAGACCCACTCTGTGACTCCCCTGTGTAGTCTGTGTATTACAGACCCACTCCGTGACTCCCCCATATAGTCTGTGTATTACAGACCCGTTCTGTGACTCCCCCGTGTAGCCTGTGTATTACAGACCCACTCTGTGACACCCCCGTGTAGTCTGTGTATTACAGACCCGCTCTGTGACTCCCCCGTGTAGTCTTTGTATTAAAGAACCTCTCTGTGACTCCCCCGTGTAGTCTGTTTATTACAGACCCACTCTGTGACTCCCCCGTGTAGTCTGTGTACTCAGCCACACTCGGTGACTCCGCCGTGTAGCCTTTGTATTACAGACCCACTCTCTGAATGCCCCGTGTAGTCTGTGTATTACAGACCCACTCTGTTACTCCACCATGTAGTCTACGTATTACAGACCCACTCTGTGACTCCCCATGTAGTCTGCGTATTACAGACCCACTCTGTGACTCCCCCGTGTAGTCTGTGTATTACAGACCCACTCTTTGACTCCCTCGTGTAGTCTGTGTATTACAGACCCACTCTGTGACTCCCCCGTGTAGTCTGTGTATTACAGACACTTTGTGTGACTCCTCCGTGTAGTCTGTGTATTACAGACCCACTCTGTGACTCCCCCGAATAGTCTGTGTATTACAGTCCCAATCTGTGTCTCCCCATGTAGTCTGCGTATTACAGACCCACTCTGTGACTCCCCTGTGTAGTCTGTGTATTACAGACCCACTCTGTGACTCCCTAGTGTAGTCCATGTATTACAGACACACTCTGTTACTCCCCCTTGTAGTCTACGTATTACAGACCCACTCTGTGACTCAACCGTGTATTCTGTATATTACAGACCCACTCTATGACTCACCCGTGTATTCTGTGTATTACAGACCCACTCTGTGACACCCTCGTGTAGTCTGTGTATTACAGACCCACTCTGTGACTCCCCCGTGTAGTCTGTGTATTACAGACACTTTGTGTGACTCCCCCGTGTAGTCTGTGTATTACAGACCCACTCTGTGACTCCCCCTTGTAGTCTGTGTATTACAGACCGACTCTGTGACTCCCCCGTGTAGTCTGTGTATTACAGACTCACTCTATCACACCCCCGTGTAGTCTGTGTATTACAGACACTCTCTGTGACTCCCCCGTGTAGTCTGTTTAATAGAGAACCACTCTGTGACTCCCCCGTGTAGTCTGTGTATTACAGACCCACTCTGTGACTCCCCCGTGTCGGCTGAGTATTACAGACCCACTCTGTGACTCCCCCGTTTAGTCTGTGTATTACAGACCCACTCTGTGACTCCCCCGTGTAGTCTGTGTATTACAGACACACTCTGTGACTCCTCCGTGTCGGCTGTGTATTACAGACCCACTCTGTGACTCCCTCCCGTAGTCTGTGTATTACAGACCCACTCTGTGGCTCCCCCGTGTCGTCTGTGTATTACAGACCCACTCTGTGACGCCCCCGTGTAGTCTGTGTATTGCAGACCCACTCTGGGACTCCCCCTTGTAGTCTGTGTATTACAGACCGGCTCAGTGACTCCACCGTCTAGTCTCTGTATTACAGACCGAATCTGTGACTCCCCCGTGTAGTCTGTGTATTACAGACCCACTCTGTGACTTCCCCGTGTAATACGTGTATTACAGACCCACTCTGTGACTCCCCCGATAATCTCTGTATTACAGACCCACTCTGTGACTCCCCCATGTAGTCTTTGTATTACAGACCCACTCTGTGACTCCCCCATGTAGTCTGTGTATTGCAGACCCGTTCTGTGACTCCCCCTTGTAGTCTGTGTATTACAGACCCACTCTGTGACACCCCCGTGTAGTCTGTGTACTACAGACCCACTCTGTGACTCCCCCGTGTGGTCTGTGTATTACAGACCCGTTCTGTGACTCCCCCTTGTAGTCTGTGTAGTACAGACCCACTCTGTGACACCCCCGTGTAGTCTGTGTACTACAGACCCACTCTGTGACTCCCCCGTGTAGTCTGTGTATTAAAGACCCTCTCTGTGACTCCCCCGTGTAGTCTGTTTATTACAGACCCACTCTGTGACTCCCCCATGTAGTCTGTGTATTGCAGACCCGTTCTGTGACTCCCCCTTGTAGTCTGTGTATTACAGACCCACTCTGTGACACCCCCGTGTAGTCTGTGTACTACAGACCCACTCTGTGACTCCCCCGTGTGGTCTGTGTATTAAAGACCCTCTCTGTGACTCCCCCGTGTAGTCTGTTTATTACAGACCCACTCTCTGACTCCCCCGTATACTCTGTGTATTACATACCCACTCTATGACTCCCCCGTGTAGTCCTTCTATTACAGATCCACTCTGTTACTCCCCCTTGTAGTCTGCGTATTGCAGCTCCACTCTGTGACTCCCCCGTGCAGTCTGTGTATTACAGACGCACTCTGTGACTCCCCGTGTAGTCTGTGTATTACAGACCCACTCTGTGACTCCCCCGAGTAGTCTGTGTATTACAGACCCAATCTGTGTCTCCCCATGTTGTCTGTGTATTACAGACTCACTCTGTGACTCACCCGTGTAGTCTCTGTATTACAGACCCCCTCAATGACTCCCCCGTGTATTCTGTGTATTACAGTCCCACTCTGTGACTCCCCCATGTAGTCTGTGTATGACAGACCAACTCTGTGACTCCCCCGTGTAGTCTGTGTATTACAGACCCACTCTGTGACTCCCCCGTGTCGTCTGTGTATTACAGACCCACTCTGTGACTCCCCCGTGTTGGCTGAGTATTACAGACCCACTCTGTGACTCCCCCGTGTCGGCTGAGTATTACACACCCACTCTCTGACTCCCCCATGTAGTCTGTTTATTACAGACACACTCTGTGACTCCTCCGTGTCGGCTGTGTATTACAGACCCACTCTGTGACTCCCTCCCGTAGTCTGTGTATTACAGGCCCACTCTGTGGCTCCCCCGTGTAGTCTGTGTATTGCAGACCCACTCTGGGACTCCCCCTTGTAGTCTGTGTATTACAGACCGGCTCAGTGACTCCACCGTTTAGTCTCTGTATTACAGATCCACTCTGTGACTCCCCCCTGTAGTCCGTGTATTACAGACCCACTCTGTGACTCCCCCGAGTAGTCTGTGTATTACAGACCCACTCTGTGACTCCACCCTGTAGTCTGTGTATTACAGACCCACTCTGTGGCTCCCCCATGTAGTCCGTGTATTACAGACCCACTCTGTGACACCCCCGATAATCTCTGTATTACAGACCCACTCTGTGATTCCCTGTGTAGTCTGTGTATTACAGACCCACTCTGTGACTACCCCGTGTAGTCTGTGTATTACAGACCCACTCTGTGACTCCCCCGTGCAGTCTGTGTATTACAGACACACTCTGTGACTCCCCGTGTAGTCTGTGTATTACAGACCCACTCTGTGACTCCCCCGAGTAGTCTGTGTATTACAGACCCACTCTGTGACTCCCCCGTGCAGTCTGTGTATTGCAGACTCACTCTGTGACTCCCCCGTGTAATCTGTGTATTACAGACCCATTCTGTGACTCCCCCGTGTAGACTGCGTGTTACAGACCCACTCTCTGTCTCCCCCGTGTAGTCTGTGTATTACAGACCCACTCTGTGTCTCCACTGTGTAGTCTGTGTATTACAGAACCACTCTGTAACTCCCCCGTGTAGTCTGTGTATTACATACCCACTTTGTGACTCCCCCGTGTAGTCTGTGTATTACAGACCCACTCTGTGACTCCCCCGTGTAATACGTGTATTACAGACCCACTCTGTGACTCCCCCGATAATCTCTGTATTACACACCCACTCTGTGACTCCCCCATGTAGTCTTTGTATTACAGACCCACTCTGTGACTCCCCTGTGTAGTCTGTGTATTACAGACCCACTCCGTGACTCCCCCATATAGTCTGTGTATTACAGACCCGTTCTGTGACTCCCCCGTGTAGCCTGTGTATTACAGACCCACTCTGTGACACCCCCGTGTAGTCTGTGTATTACAGACCCGCTCTGTGACTCCCCCGTGTAGTCTTTGTATTAAAGAACCTCTCTGTGACTCCCCCGTGTAGTCTGTTTATTACAGACCCACTCTGTGACTCCCCCGTGTAGTCTGTGTACTCAGCCACACTCGGTGACTCCGCCGTGTAGCCTTTGTATTACAGACCCACTCTCTGAATGCCCCGTGTAGTCTGTGTATTACAGACCCACTCTGTTACTCCACCATGTAGTCTACGTATTACAGACCCACTCTGTGACTCCCCATGTAGTCTGCGTATTACAGACCCACTCTGTGACTCCCCCGTGTAGTCTGTGTATTACAGACCCACTCTTTGACTCCCTCGTGTAGTCTGTGTATTACAGACCCACTCTGTGACTCCCCCGTGTAGTCTGTGTATTACAGACACTTTGTGTGACTCCTCCGTGTAGTCTGTGTATTACAGACCCACTCTGTGACTCCCCCGAATAGTCTGTGTATTACAGTCCCAATCTGTGTCTCCCCATGTAGTCTGCGTATTACAGACCCACTCTGTGACTCCCCTGTGTAGTCTGTGTATTACAGACCCACTCTGTGACTCCCTAGTGTAGTCCATGTATTACAGACACACTCTGTTACTCCCCCTTGTAGTCTACGTATTACAGACCCACTCTGTGACTCAACCGTGTATTCTGTATATTACAGACCCACTCTATGACTCACCCGTGTATTCTGTGTATTACAGACCCACTCTGTGACACCCTCGTGTAGTCTGTGTATTACAGACCCACTCTGTGACTCCCCCGTGTAGTCTGTGTATTACAGACACTTTGTGTGACTCCCCCGTGTAGTCTGTGTATTACAGACCCACTCTGTGACTCCCCCTTGTAGTCTGTGTATTACAGACCGACTCTGTGACTCCCCCGTGTAGTCTGTGTATTACAGACTCACTCTATCACACCCCCGTGTAGTCTGTGTATTACAGACACTCTCTGTGACTCCCCCGTGTAGTCTGTTTAATAGAGAACCACTCTGTGACTCCCCCGTGTAGTCTGTGTATTACAGACCCACTCTGTGACTCCCCCGTGTCGGCTGAGTATTACAGACCCACTCTGTGACTCCCCCGTTTAGTCTGTGTATTACAGACCCACTCTGTGACTCCCCCGTGTAGTCTGTGTATTACAGACACACTCTGTGACTCCTCCGTGTCGGCTGTGTATTACAGACCCACTCTGTGACTCCCTCCCGTAGTCTGTGTATTACAGACCCACTCTGTGGCTCCCCCGTGTCGTCTGTGTATTACAGACCCACTCTGTGACGCCCCCGTGTAGTCTGTGTATTGCAGACCCACTCTGGGACTCCCCCTTGTAGTCTGTGTATTACAGACCGGCTCAGTGACTCCACCGTCTAGTCTCTGTATTACAGACCGAATCTGTGACTCCCCCGTGTAGTCTGTGTATTACAGACCCACTCTGTGACACCCCCGTGTAGTCTGTGTATTACAGACCCACTCTGTGACTCCCCCGTGTAGTCTGTGTATTACAGACCCACTCTGTGACTCCCCCGTGTTGTCTGGGTATTACAGACCCACTCTGTGACTCCCTCGTGTAGTCTGTGTATTACAGACCCACTCTGTGACTCCTCCGTGTAGTCTGTGTATTACAGACCCACTCTGTGACTCCCCGTGTAGTCTGCGTATTACAGACCCACTCTGTTACTCCCCCGTGTAGTCTACGTATTACAGACCCACTCTGTGACTCCCCTGTATTGTCTGCGTATTACAGATACACTCTGTGACTCCCCCATTTAGTCTGTGTATTACAGACCCACTCTGTGACTCCCCCGTGTAGTCTGTGTATTACAGACCCACTCTGTGACTCCCCCGTGTAGTCTCTGTATTACAGACACACACTATGACTCCCCCCTGTAGTCTGTGTATTATTGGCCAACTCTGAGGCTCCCCCGTGTATTCCGTGTATTACACACCCACTCTGTGACTCCCCCGATAATCTCTGTATCACAGGCCCACTCTGTGACGCCCCCATGTAGTCTGTGTATTACAGAGCAACTCTTTGACTCCCCCGTGTAGTCTGAGTATTACAGACCCTCTCTGTGACTCCCCCGTTTAGTCTGTGTATTACAGACCCACTCTGTGACTCCCCTGTGTAGTCTGTGTATTACAGACCCAATCTGTGATTCCCCATGTACTCTGTGTATTACAGACCCACTCTGTGACTCCCCCGTGTATTCTGTGTATTACAGACCCACTCTGTTACTCCCCCGTGTAGTCTACGTATTACAGACCCAATCTGTTACTCCCCCGTGTAGTGTAAATTTTACAGACCCACTCTGTGACTCCCCCGGGCAATCTGTGTATTACAGACCCACTCTGTGACTCCCGCGTGTAGTCTGTGTATTACATACCCAGTCTGTGACTCCCCCTTGTAGTCTCTGTATTACAGATCCACCCTGTGACGCCCCCCTGTAGTCTGTCTATTACAGACCCACTCTGTGGCTCCCCCGTGTAGTCCGTGTATTACAGACCCACTCTGTGACTCCCCCGTGTAGTCTGTGTATTACAGACCCACTCTGTGATGCCCCCGAATAGTCTGTGTATTGTAGGCCCAATCTGTGTCTCCCCATGTAGTCTGTGATTTACAGACTCACTCTGTGACTCCCCCGTGTTGTCTGTGTATTACAGACCCATTCTGTGACACCCCCATGTAGTCTGTGTATTACAGACCCACTCTGTGACTCCCCCGTGTAGGCTGCGTATTACAGACCCACTCTGTGACTCCCCCGTGTAGTCTGTGTATTACAGACCCACTCTGTGACGCCCCCGTGTAGTCTGTGTATTGCAGATCCACTCTGTGACTCCTCCGTGTCGGCTGTGTATTACAGACCCACTCTGTGACTCCCTCCTGTAGTCTGTGTATTACAGACCCACTCTGTGACTCCCCCGTGTCGTCTGTGTATTACAGACCCACTCTGTGACACCCCGTGTAGTCTGTGTATTGCAGACCCACTCTGTGACTCCCCCGTGTAGTCTGTGTATTAAAGACCAGCTCTGTGACTCCACCGTGTAGTCTGTGTATCACAAACCCACTCTGTGACTCCCCATGTAGTCTGTGTATTACAGACCCACTCTGTGACTCCCCCGTGTAGTCTGTGTATTACAGACCGACTCTGTGACTCCCACGTGTTGTCTGGGTATTACAGACCCACTCTATGACTCCCTCGTGTATTCTGTGTATTGCAGACCCACTCTGTGACTCCCCCGTGTAGTCTGTGTATTACAGACCCAATCTCTGACCCACCCGTGTAGTCTGTGCATTACAGACCCACTCTGTGACTCCCCCGTGTAGTCTCTGTATTACAGACCCACTCTATGACACCCCCGTGTAGTCTGTGCATTACTGACCCACTCTGTGACTCCCCGTGTAGTCGCTGTATTACAGACCCACTCTGTTACTCCCCCGTGTAGTCTACGTATTACAGACCAATCTGTTACTCCCCCGTGTAGTCTACGTATTACAGACCCACTCTGTGACTCCCCTGTGTAGTCGGTGTATTACAGACCCACTCTGTGACTCCCCCGTGTAGTCTGTGTATTGCAGACCCACTCTGTGACTCCCCCGTGTAGTCTGTGTATTGCAGACCCACTCTGTTACTCCCCTGTGTAGTCTACGTATTACAGACCCACTCTCTGACTCCCCCGTGTAGTGTAAATATTACAGACCCACTCTGTGACTCCCCCGGGCAATCTGTGTATTACAGACCCACTCTGTGACTCCCGCGTGTAGTCTGTGTATTACATACCCACTCTGTGACTCCCCCTTGTAGTCTCTGTATTACAGATCCACGCTGTGACGCCCCCCTGTAGTCTGTCTATTACAGACCCACTCTGTGGCTCCCCCGTGTACTCCGTGTATTACAGACCCACTCTGTGACTCCCCCGTGTATTCTGTGTATTACAGACTCACTCTGTCACACCACTGTGTAGTCTGTGTATTACAGACCCACTCTGTGACTCCCCCGAATAGTCTGTGTATTACAGGCCCAATCTGTGTCTCCCCATGTAGTCTGTGATTTACAGACTCACTCTGTGACTCCCCCATGTTGTCTGCGTATTACAGACCCATTCTTTGACTCCCCCGTGTAGGCTGTGTATTAGAGACCCACTCTCTGTCTCCCCCGTGTAGTCTGTGTATTACAGACCCACTCTTTGACTCCCCGTGTCGTCTGTGTATTAAAGACCCACTCTGTGAAGCCCCCGTGTAGTCTGTGTATTACAGACCCACTCTGTGATTCCTCCGTGTTGGCTGTGTATTACAGATCCACTCTGTGACTCCCTCCTGTAGTCTGTGTATTACAGACGCACTCTGTGACTCCCTCGTTTCGTCTGTGTATTACAGACCCACTCTGTGACACCCCGTGTAGTCTGTGTATTGCAGACCCACTCTGTGACTCCCCCGTGTAGTCTGTGTATTACAGACCCGCTCTGTGATTCCACCTTGTAGCCTGTGTATTACAAACCCAATCTGTGACTCCCCCATGTAGTCTGTGTATTACAGACCCACCCTGTGACACCCCCGTGTTGTCTGTGTATTACAGACCCACTCTGTGACTCCCCTGTGTTGTCTGCATATTACAGACCCACTCTGTGAATCCCTCGTGTAGTCTGTGTATTACAGACCCACTCTGTGACTCCCCCGTGTAGTCTGTGTATTACAGACTCACTCTGTGAGTCCCCCGTGTAGTCTGTGCACTACAGACCCACTCTGTGACTCCCCGTGTAGTCTGTGTATTACAGAACCGCTCTGTGACTCCCCCGTGTTGTCTCTGTATTACAGACCCTCTCTGTGACTCCCCCGTGTAGTCTGTGTATTACAGACCCACTCTGTGACTCCCCGGTGTAGTCCGTGTATTACAGACCCACTCTCTGACTTCCCCGTGTAGTCGCTGCATTGCAGACACACTTTGTGAATCCCCCGTGTAGTCTGTGTATTACAGACATGCTCTGTGATTCCCCCGTGTAGTCTGTCTATTACAGACCCACTCTGTGACTCCCCCGTGTCGGCTGTGTATTAAAGACCCACTCTGTGACTCCCCCGTAGAGTCTGTGTATTACAGACCCACTCTGTGTCACCCCCGTGTAGTCTGTGTATTACAGACCCACTCTGTGACTCCCCCGTGTAGTCTCTGTATTACAGACCCACTTTGTGACACCCCCGTGTAGTCTGTGCATTACAGACCCACTCTGTGACTCCCCGTGTAGTCGCTGTATTACAGACCCACTCTGTGACTCCCCCGTGTAGTCTGTGTATTACAGACCGGCTCTGTGACACCCCGTGTAGTCTGTGTATTACAGACAAACTCTGTGACTCCCCCGAGTAGTCTGTGTATTACAGGCCCAATCTGTGTCTCCCCATGTAGTCTGTGATTTACAGACTCACTCTGTCAATCCCCAGTGTTTTCTGTGTATTACAGATGCACTCTGTGACACCCCGTGTAGTCTGTGTATTGCAGACCCACATTTTGACGCCCCCGTGTAGTCTGTGTATTACAGACCCACTCTGTGACTCCCCCGTGTTGTCTGGGTATTACAGACGCACTCTGTGACTCCCCCGTGTAGTCTGTGTATTACAGACCCACGCTGTGACTCCCCGTGTAGTCTGCATATTACAGACCCACTCTGTTACACCCCCGTGTAGTCTACATATTACAGACCCACTCTGTGACTCCCCCCGTGTAGTCTGTGTATTACAGACCCACTCTGTGACTCCCCCGTGCATTCTGTGTATTACAGACCCACTCTGTGACTCCCCCGTGCAGTCTGTGTGTTACAGACCCACTCTGTGACTCCCCCGTGTAGTCTGTGTATAACAGGCCCAATCTGTGTCTCCCCATGCAGTCTGTGTATTACAGACTCACTCTGTGACTCCCCCGTGTAGTCTGTGTAGTACAGACCCTCTCTGTGACTCCCCCGTGTAGTCTGTGTATAACAGGCCCAATCTGTGTCTCCCCATGCAGTCTGTGTATTACAGACCCACTCTCTGTCTCCCCCGAGTAGTATGTGTATTACAGACACACTCTGTGACTCCCCCGTGTAGTCTGTGTATTGCAGACCCACTCTGTGACTCCCCCATGTAGTCTGTGTATTACAGACCCATTCTGTGACTCCCCATTTTAGTCTTTGTATTACAGACCCATCTGTGACTCCCCCGTGTAGTCTGTGTATTACAGACTCACTCTGTGGCACCCCCGTGTAGTCTGTGTAGTACAGACCCTCTCTGTGACTCCCCCGTGTAGTCTGTGTGTTACAGACCCACTCTGTGACTCCTCCGTGTCGGCTGTGTATTACAGACCCATTCTGTGACTCCCTCCTGTGGTCTGTGTATTACAGACCCACTCTGTGACTCCCCTGTGTCTTCTGTGTATTGCAGACCCACTCTGTGACTCCCCCGTGTAGTCTGTGTGTTGCAGACCCAGTCTGTGACTCCCCCGTATAGTCTGTGTATTACAGACCCGCTCTGTGACTCCACCGTGTAGTCTCTCTATTACAGACCCTCTCTGTGACTCGCCCGTGGAGTCTGTGTATTACAGACCCACTCTCTGACGTCCCCGTGTAGTCGCTGTATTACAGACCCACTCTGTGAATCGCCCATATAGTCTGTGTTTGACAGACCCGCTCTGTGATTCCCCCGTGTAGTCTGGGTATTACGGAACCACTCTGTGACTCCCCCATGTTATCTGTGTATTAGAGCCCCACTCTGTGACACCCCTGTGTAGTCTGTGTATTACAAACCCACTCTTTGACACCCCTTGTCGTCTATGTATAACAGACCCACTCTGTGACACCCCATGTAGTCTGTGTATTACAGACCCACTCTGAGACTCCCCCGTGTAGTCTGTGTATTACAGACCCACTCTGTGACACCCCGTGTAGTCTGTGTATTACAGACCCACTCTGTGACTCCCTCGTGTAGTCTGTGTATTACAGACCCACTCTGAGACACCCCCGTGTAGTCTATGTATTACAGGACCACTCTCTGTCTCCCCCGTGTAGTCTGTGTATTACAGACCCACTCTTTGACTCCCCGTGTCGTCTGTGTATTAAAGACCCACTCTGTGAAGCCCCCGTGTAGTCTGTGTACTACAGACCCCCTCTGTGATTCCTCCGTGTTGGCTGTGTATTACAGACCCACTCTGTGACTCCCTCCTGTAGTCTGTGTATTACAGACGCACTCTGTGACTTCCCCGTGTCGTCTGTGTATTACAGACCCACTCTGTGACACCCCGTGTAGTCTGTGTATTGCAGACCCACTCTGTGACTCCCCCGTGTAGTCTGTGTATTACAGACCCGCTCTGTGATTCCACCTTGTAGCCTGTGTATTACAAACCCACTCTGTGACTCCCCCATGTAGTCTGTGTATTGCAGACCCACCCTGTGACACCCCCGTGTAGTCTGTGTATTACAGACCCACTCTGTGACTCCCCCGTGTTGTCTGGGTATTACAGACCCACTCTGTGAATCCCCCGTGTAGTCTGTGGATTACAGACGCACTCTGTGACTCCCCCTTGTTGTCTGGGTATTACAGACCCACTCTGTGACTCCCCCGTGTAGTCTGTGTATTACAGACCCACTCTGTGACAGCCCGTGTAGTCTGTGTATTACAGACCCACTCTGTGACTCCCCCGTGTCGGCTGTGTATTACAGACCCACTCTGTGATTCCCCCGTGTAGTCTGTGTATTACAGACCCTCTCTATGACTCCCCCGTGTAGTCTGTGTATTGCAGACCCACTCTGTGACTCCCCCATGTGGTCTGTGTATTACAGACCCGCTCTGTGACTCCCTCGTGTAGTCTGTGTATTACAGACCCACTCTGTGACTCCCCTGTGTAGTCTCTGTATTACAGACCCTCTCTGTGACTCCGCCATGTAGTCTGTGTATTTCCGACCCACTCTTTGACTCCCCCCTGTAGTCTGTGTATTTCAGTCCTACTCTCTGACTTCCCCGTGTAGTCGCTGTATTACAGACCCACTCTGACTCCCCCGTGTATTCTGTGTGTTACAGACCCGCTCTGTGCTTCCCCCATGTAGTCTGTGTATTACAGACACATTCTGTGTCTCCCCCGTGTAGTCTGTGTATTACAGACCCACTCTGTGACTCCCCTGCATAGTCTGTGTATTACACACCCACTCTGTGACTCCCCCATGTGGTCTGTGTATTACAGACCCACTCTGTGACTCCCCCGTGTAGTCTCTGTATTACAGACTCACTCTGTGACTCCCCCGTGTAGTTTTTGTATTACGGACCCACTGGCTGATTCCCCGTGTAGTCTGTGTATTACAGACACACTCTGTGACTCCCCCGTGTCGTCTCTGTATTACAGACCCACTCTGTAATTCCCCCGTGTAGTCTGTGTATTACAGACCCACTCTGTGACTCCCCCGTGTAGTCTGTGTATTACAGAATCACTCTGTGACTCCCCCGTGTAGTCTGTGTATTACAGAATCACTCTGTGACTCCCCCGTGTAGTCTGTGTTTTACAGACACGCTCTGTGACTCCCCCGTGTAGTCTGTGTATTACAGACCAATCTGTGACACCCCTTGTAATCTATGTGTTAAGGACCCACTCTGTGACTCCCCCGTGTAGCCTGTGTATTACAGACCCACTCTGTGACTCCCCCATGTAGTCTGTGTATTACAGACCCAATATGTGACTCCCGAGTGTAGTCTGTGTATTATGGAACCCCTCTGTGACACCCCCGTGTTGTCTCTGTATTTCAGACCCACTCTGTGACTCCCCAGTCTATTCTCTGTATTACAGACCCACTCTGTGACTCCCGCGTGTAGTCTCTGTATTACAGAACCACTATGTGACTCCCGAGTGTAGTCTGTGTATTACAGACCCACTCTGTGACTCCCCCGTGTAGTCTGTGTAGTACAGTCCCACTCTGTGACTCCCCCGTGTAGTCTGTGTATTACAGACCCACTCTGTGACTCCCCCGTGCAGTCTGTGTATTACGGACCCACTATGAGACTCCCGAGTGTAGTCTGTGTATTACAGACCCACTCTTTGACTCCCCCCTGTAGTCTGTGTATTACGGCCCCACTCTGTGACTCCCCCGTGTAGCCTGTGTATTACAGGCCCACTCTGTGACTCCCCTGTGTAGTCTGTGTATTGCAGACCCACGCTGTGACTCCCCCTTGTAGTCTATGTATTACAGACCCACTCTGAGACTCCCTCTTCTAGTATGTGTATTACAGACCCACTCTGCGAATCCCCCGTGTAGTCTGTGTATTACAGACCCACTCTGTGACTCCCCCGTGTAGTCTGTGTATTACAGACACACTCTGTGACTCCCCCGTGTAGTCTGTGTATTACAGACCCACTCTGCAACTCCCCCGTGTAGTCTGCGTATTACAGACCCACTCTGTGACTCCCCCGTGTAGTCTGTGTATTTCAGACCCACTCTGTGACTCCCCCCGTATTGTCCTTGTATTACAGACACACTCTGTGACTCCCCCATGTAGTCTGTGTATTACAGACCAATCTGTGACTCCCCCTTGTAATCTATGTATTACAGACCCACTCTTTGACTCCCCCGTGTAGTCTGTGTATTACAGACCCAATGTGTGACACCCCCGTGTAGTCTGTGTATTACAGACCCACTCTGTGACACCCACGTGTAGTCTGTGTATTACAGACCCACTCTATGACTCCACCGTGTAGTCTGTGTATTACAGACTCGCTCTGTGACTCCCCGGTGTAGTCTTTGTATTTCAGACCCGCTCTGTGACACCCCCGTGTAGTCTGTGTATTACAGGCCCGCTCTGTGACTCCCCCGTGTAGACTGTGTATTACAGACCCGCTCTGTGACTCCCCCATGTAGTCTGTGTATTGCAGACCCACTCTGTGACTCCCCCGTGTAGTCTGTGTATTACAGAGCCACTCTGTGATTCCCCATGTAGCCTGTGTATTACAGTCTCACTATGTGACTCCCGAGTTTAGTCTGTGTATTACAGACACACTGTATGACTCCCCCGTGTAGTCTGTGTATTACAGACCCACTCTGTGACTCCCCCGTGTAGTCTGTGTATTACAGACCCACTCTGTGACTCCCCCATGTCGTCTGTGTATTACAGACCCGCTCTGTGACTCCCCCGTGTCGGCTGTGTATTACAGACCCACTCTGTGACTCCCCCGTGTAGTCTGTGTATTACAGACACACTCTGTGACTCCCCCGTGTACTCTCTGTATTACAGACTCACTCTGTGACTCCCCCGTGTAGTTTTTGTATTACGGACCCACTTGCTGATTCCCCGTGTAGTCTGTGTATTACAGACACACTCTGTGACTCCCCCGTGTCGTCTCTGTATTACAGACCCACTCTGTAATTCCCCCGTGTAGTCTGTGTATTACAGACCCACTCGGTGACTCCCCCGTGTAGTCTGTGTATTAAAAACCCACTCTGTCACTCCCCCGTGTAATCTGTGTATTACAGACCCACTCTGTGACTCCCCCGTGTAGTCTGTGTATTACAGAATCACTCTGTGACTCCCCCGTGTAGTCTGTGTTTTACAGACCCGCTCTGTGACTCCCCCGTGTAGTCTGTGTATTACAGACCAATCTGTGACACCCCTTGTAATCTATGTATTATGGACCCACTCTGTGACTCCCCCGTGTAGCCTGTGTATTACAGACCCACTCTTTGACTCCCCCGTGTAGTCTGTGTATTACAGACCCACTATGTGACTCCCGAGTGTAGTCTGTGTATTACGGAACCCCTCTGTGACACCCCCGTGTTGTCTCTGTATTTCAGACCCACTCTGTGACTCCCCAGTCTATTCTCTGTATTACAGACCCACTCTGTGACTCCCGCGTGTAGTCTCTGTATTACAGAACCACTATGTGACTCCCGAGTGTAGTCTGTGTATTACAGACCCACTCTGTGACTCCCCCGTGTAGTCTGTGTAGTACAGTCCCACTCTGTGACTCCCCCGTGTAGTCTGTGTATTACAGACCCACTCTGTGACTCCCCCGTGCAGTCTGTGTATTACGGACCCACTATGAGACTCCCGAGTGTAGTCTGTGTATTACAGACCCACTCTTTGACTCCCCCCTGTAGTCTGTGTATTACGGCCCCACTCTGTGACTCCCCCGTGTAGCCTGTGTATTACAGGCCCACTCTGTGACTCCCCCGTGTAGTCTGTGTATTGCAGACCCACGCTGTGACTCCCCCTTGTAGTCTATGTATTACAGACCCACTCTGAGACTCCCTCTTCTAGTATGTGTATTACAGACCCACTCTGCGAATCCCCCGTGTAGTCTGTGTATTACAGACCCACTCTGTGACTCCCCCGTGTAGTCTGTGTATTACAGACACACTCTGTGACTCCCCCGTGTAGTCTGTGTATTACAGACCCACTCTGCAACTCCCCCGTGTAGTCTGCGTATTACAGACCCACTCTGTGACTCCCCCGTGTAGTCTGTGTATTTCAGACCCACTCTGTGACTCCCCCCGTATTGTCCTTGTATTACAGACACACTCTGTGACTCCCCCATGTAGTCTGTGTATTACAGACCAATCTGTGACTCCCCCTTGTAATCTATGTATTACAGACCCACTATTTGACTCCCCTGTGTAGTCTGTGTATTACAGACCCAATGTGTGACACCCCCGTGTAGTCTGTGTATTACAGACCCACTCTGTGACACCCACGTGTAGTCTGTGTATTACAGACCCACTCTATGACTCCACCGTGTAGTCTGTGTATTACAGACTCGCTCTGTGACTCCCCGGTGTAGTCTTTGTATTTCAGACCCGCTCTGTGACACCCCCGTGTAGTCTGTGTATTACAGGCCCGCTCTGTGACTCCCCCGTGTAGACTGTGTATTACAGACCCGCTCTGTGACTCCCCCATGTAGTCTGTGTATTGCAGACCCACTCTGTGACTCCCCCTTGTAGTCTGTGTATTACAGACCCACTCTGTGATTCCCCATGTAGCCTGTGTATTACAGTCTCACTATGTGACTCCCGAGTGTAGTCTGTGTATTACAGACACACTGTATGACTCCCCCGTGTAGTCTGTGTATTACAGACCCACTCTGTGACTCCCCCATGTCGTCTGTGTATTACAGACCCGCTCTGTGACTCCCCCGTGTCGGCTGTGTATTACAGACCCACTCTGTGACTCCGCCGTGTAGTCTGTGTATTACAGACCCACTCTGTGACTCCCCCGTGTACTCTCTGTATTACAGACTCACTCTGTGACTCCCCCGTGTAGTTTTTGTATTACGGACCCACTTGCTGATTCCCCGTGTAGTCTGTGTATTACAGACACACTCTGTGACTCCCCCGTGTCGTCTCTGTATTACAGACCCACTCTGTAATTCCCCCGTGTAGTCTGTGTATTACAGACCCACTCGGTGACTCCCCCGTGTAGTCTGTGTATTACAAACCCACTCTGTCACTCCCCCGTGTAATCTGTATATTACAGACCCACTCTGTGACTCCCCCATGTAGTCTGTGTTTTACAGACCCGCTCTGTGACTCCCCCGTGTAGTCTGTGTATTACAGACCAATCTGTGACACCCCTTGTAATCTATGTATTATGGACCCACTCTGTGACTCCCCCGTGTAGCCTGTGTATTACAGACCCACTCTTTGACTCCCCCGTGTAGTCTGTGTATTACAGACCCACTATGTGACTCCCGAGTGTAGTCTGTGTATTACAGACCCACTCTGTGACTCCCCCGTGTAGTCTGTGTAGTACAGTCCCACTCTGTGACTCCCCCGTGTAGTCTGTGTATTACAGACCCACTCTGTGACTCCCCCGTGTAGTCTGTGTATTACAGACCCACTATGAGACTCCCGAGTGTAGTCTGTGTATTACAGACCCACTCTTTGACTCCCCCGTGTAGTCTGTGTATTACGGCCCCACTCTGTGACTCCCCCGTGTAGCCTGTGTATTACAGACCCATCCGTGACTCCCCCCTTGTAGTCTTTGTAATACAGACCCACTCTATGACTCCCCCGTGTAGTTTGTGTATTACAGACCCACTATGTGATTCCCGAGTGTAGTCTGTGTATTACAGACCCACTCTGTGACTCTCCCGTGTAGTCTGTGTATTACGGACCCACTCTGTGACTCCCCCGTGTAGTCTGTGTATTACAAACTCACTCTGTGACTCCCCCGTGTAGTCTGTGTATTACAGACACACTCTGTGCCTCCCCCGTGTTCTCTCTGTATTACAGACCCACTCTGTGACTCCCCCGTGTATTCTCTGTATTACATACCCACTCTGTGAATCCCCCATGTAGTCTGTGTATTACAGGCCCACTCTGTGACTCCCCCGTGTAGACTATGTATTACAGACCCACTCTGTAACTCCCTCTTCTAGTCTGTGTATTACAGACCCATTCTGTGAATCCCCCGTGTAGTCTGTGTATTGCAGACCGACTCTGTGACTCCCCCGTGTAGTCTGTGTATTACAGACACACTCTGTGACTCCCCCGTGTAGTCTCTGTATTACAGACTCACTCTGTGACCCCCCCGTGTAGTTTTTGTATTACGGACCAACTTGGTGACTCCCCCGTGTAGTCTGTGTATTACAGACCCTCTCTGTGACACCACCGTGTAGTCTGTGTATTACAGACCCACTCTATGACTCCACCGTGTAGTCTGTGTATTACAGACCCAATCTGTGACACCCCCGTGTAGTCTCCGTATTACAGACCCACTCTTTTACTCCCCCTTCTAGTCTGTGTATTACAGACACACTCTGTGATTCCCCGTGTAGCCTGTGTATTACAGTCTCACTATGTGATTGCCGAGTGTAGTCTGTGTATTACAGACCCACTGTATGACTCCCCCGTGTAGTCTGTGTATTACAGACCCACTCTGTGACTCCCCCGTGTAGGCTGTGTATTACAGTCCCACTCTGTGACTCCCCCGTGTAGTCTGTGTATTACAGACCCAGCCTGTGACTCCCCCATGTAGTCTGTCTATTACAGACCCACTCTGTGACTCCCCCATGTAGTCTGTGTATTACAGGCCCATTCTGTGACTCCCCCGTGTAGTCTGTGTATTACAGACCCACGCTGTGACTCCCCCTTGTAGTCTATGTATTACAGACCCACTCTGTGACTCCCTCTTCTAGTATGTGTATTACAGACCCGCTCTGTGAATCCCCTGTGTAGTCTGTGTATTACAGACCCACTCTGTGACTCCCCCGTGTAGTCTGTGTATTACAGACACACTCTGTGACTCCCCCGTGTAGTCTGTGTATTACAGACCCACTCTGCAACTCCCCCGTGTAGTCTATGTATTACAGATCCACTCTGTGACTCCCCCGTGTAGTCTGTGTATTTCAGACCCACTCTGTGACTCCCCCTGTATAGTCCTTGTATTACAGACCCACTCTGTGACTCCCCCGTGTAGTCTGTGTATTACGGACCCACTCTGAGACTCTCCCGTGTAGTCTGTGTATTACAGACCCACTCTGTGAATCCCCCGTGTCGTCTGTTTATTACAGACCCACTCTGTGACTCCCTCTTCTAGTCTGTGTATTACAGACCCACTCTGTGAATCCCCCGTGTAGTCTGTGTATTGCAGACCCACTCTGTGACTCCCCCGTGTAGTCTGTGTATTACAGACACACTCTGTGACTCCCCCGTGTAGTCTCTGTATTAAAGACTCACTCTGTGACTCCCCCGTGTAGTTTTTGTATTACGGACCAATTTGGTGACTCCCCCGTGTAGTCTGTGTATGACAGACCCTCTCTGTGACACCCCCGTGTAGTCTGTGTATTACAGACCCACTCTATGACTCCACCGTGTCGTCTGTGTATTACAGACCCAATCTGTGACACCCCCGTGTAGTCTCCGTATTACAGACCCACTCTTTTACTCCCTCTTCTAGTCTGTGTATTACAGACCCACTCTGTGAATCCCCCGTGTAGTCTGTGTATTGCAGACCCACTCTGTGACTCCCCCGTGTTGTCTGTGTATTACAGACACACTCTGTGACTCCCCCGTGTAGTCTCTGTATTACAGACTCACTCAGTGACTCCCCCGTGTAGTTTTTGTATTACGGACCAACTTGGTGACTCCCCCGTGTAGTCTGTGTATTACAGACCCTCTCTGTGACACCCCCGTGTAGTCTGTGTATTACAGACCCACTCTATGACTCCACCGTGTAGTCTGTGTATTACATACACAATCTGTGACACCCCCGTGTAGTCTCCGTATTACAGACCCACTCTTTTACTCCCCCTTCTAGTCTGTGTATTACAGACCCATTCTGTGACTCCCCCGTGTAGCCTGTGTATTACAGACCCGCTCTGTGACTCCCCCATGTAGACTGTGTATTACAGGACCGCTCTGTGACTCCCCCATGTAGTCTGTGTATTACAGACCCTCTCTGTGACTCTCCCGTGTAGTCTGTGTATTACAGCCCCACTCTGTGATTCCCCGTGTAGCCTGTGTATTATAGCCTCACTATGTGATTCTCGAGTGTAGTCTGTGTATTACAGACCCACTGTATGACTCCCCCGTGTAGCCTGTGTACTACAGACCCACTCTGTGACTCCCCCGTGTAGGCTGTGTGTTACAGTCCCACTCTGTGACTCCCCCGTGTAGTCTGTGTATTACAGACCCACTCTGTGACTCCCCCGTGTAGTCTGTGTATTACAGACCCACTGTGTGACTCCCGAGTGTAGTCTGTGTATTACAGACCCAGTCTGTGAATCCCCCGTGTAGTCTGTGTATTACGGACCCACTCTGAGACTCCCCCATGTAGCCTGTGTATTACAGGCACACTCTGTGACTCCCCCGTGTAGTCTGTGTATTACAGACCCACGCTGTGACTCCCCCTTGTAGTCTATGTATTACAGACCCACTCTGTGACTCCCTCTTCTAGTATGTGTATTACAGACCCATTCTGTGAATCCCCCGTGTAGTCTGTGTATTTCAGACCCACTCTGTGACTCCCCCTGTATAGTCCTTGTATTACAGACACACTCTGTGACTCCCCCGTGTCGTCTGTGTATTACGGTCCCACTCTGAGACTCTCCCGTGTAGTCTGTGTATTACAGACACACTCTGTGACTCCCCCATGTAGTCGGTGTATTACAGACCAATCTGTGACTCCCCCTTGTAATCTATATATTACAGACCCACTCTGTGACTCCCCCGTCTAGTCTGTGTATTACAGACCCAATCTGTGACACCCCCGTGTAGTCTGTGTATTACAGACCCACTCTGTGACACCCCCGTGTAGTCTGTGTATTACAGACCCACTCTATGACTCCACCGTGTAGTCTGTGTATTACAGACTCGCTCTGTGACTCCCCGGTGTAGCCTTTGTATTTCAGACCCGCTCTGTGACACCCCCGTGTAGTCTGTGAATTACAGGCCCGCTCTGTGACTCCACCGTGTAGACTGTGTATTACAGACCCGCTCTGTGACTCCCCCATGTAGTCTGTGTATTACAGACCCACTCTGTGACTCCCCCGTGTAGTCTGTGTATTACAGACCCACTCTGTGATTCCCCGTGTAGCCTGTGTATTACAGTCTCACTATGTGACTCCCGAGTGTAGTCTGTGTATTACAGACACACTGTATGACTCCCCCGTGTAGTCTGTGTATTACAGACCCACTCTGTGACTCCCCCGTGTAGTCTGTGTATTACAGACCCACTCTGTGACTCCCCCATGTCATCTGTGTATTACAGACCTACTCTGTGACTCCCCCGTGTAGTCTGTGTATTACAGACCCACTCTGTGACTCCCCCGTGTAGGTTGTGTATTACAGACCCACTCTGTGACTCCCCCGTGTAGTCTGTGTATTACAGACCCACTCTGTGACTCCCCCGTGTAGTCTGTGTATTACAGACCCACTATGTGACTCCCGAGTGTAGTCTGTGTATTACGGAACCAATCTGTGACTCCCCCGTGTAGTCTGTGTATTACGGACCCACTCTGTGACTCCCCCGTTCAGCCTGTGTATTACAGACCCACTCTGTGACTCCCCCGTGTTGTCTGAGTATTACGGACACACTCTGTGACTCCCCTGTGTAGCCTGTGTATTACAGTCCTACTCTGTGACTCTCCCGTGTAGTCTGTGTATTACAAAGCCACTCTGTGACTCCCCCGTGCAGTCTGTGTATTACAGACCCACTCTGTGACTCCCCCGTGTAGTCTGTGTATTACAGGCACACTCTGTGACTCCCCCGTGTAGTCTGTGTATTACAGACCCACTCTGCGCCTCCCCCGTGTTCTCTCTGTATTACAGACCCACTCTGTGACTCCCCTGTGTATTCTCTGTATTACAGACCCACTCTGTGACTCCCCCATGTAGTCTGTGTATTACAGGCCCACTCTGTGACTCCCCCGTGTAGTCTGTGTTTTACAGACCCACGCTGTAAATCCCCCTTGTAGTCTATGTATTACAGACCCACTCCATGACTCCCTCTTCTAGTCTGTGTATTACAGACCCACTCTGTGAACCCCCCGTGTAGTCTGTGTATTGCAGACCCACTCTGTGACTCCCCCGTGTAGTCTGTGTATTACAGACCCACTCTGTGACTCCCCCGTGTAGTCTCTGTATTACAGACCCACTCTCTGATTCCCCCGTGTCGTCTGTGTATTACAGACGCACTCGGTGACTCCCCCGTGTAGTCTGTGTATTACCAACCCACTCTGTGACGCCCCCGTGTAATCTGTGTATTACAGATCAACTCTGTGACTCCCCCGTGCAGTCTGTGTTTTACAGACCCGCTCTGTGACTCCCCCGTTTAGTCTGTGTATTACAGACTCACTCTGTGACTCCGCCGTGTAGTCTGTGTATTACAGACCCACTCTGTGACTCCCCCATGTAGTCTGTGTATTGCAGACCCACTCTGTGACTCCCCCGTGTAGTCTGTGTATTACAGACCCCCTCTGTGACTCCCCCGTGTAGTCTCTGTTTTACAGACGCTCTCTTTGACTCCCCCGTGTAGTCTGTGCATTACAGACCCACTCTGTGACTCTCCCGTGTAGTCTGTGTATTACAGACCCACTCTGTGACTCCCCCGTGTAGTCTGTGTATTGCAGACCCACTCTGTGTCTCCCCCGTGTAGTCTGTGTATTACAGACCCACTCGCTGTCTCCCCCTTGTAGTCTGTGTATTACAGACCCACTCTGTGACTCCCCCGTGTAGTCTGTGTATTGCAGGCCCACTCTGTGGCTCCCCCTTGTAGTCTGTGTATTACAGACCCACTCTGTGACTCCCCCGTGTAGTCTGTGTATTACAGACCCACTCTGTGACTGCCCCATGTAGTCTGTGTATTACAGACCCACTCTGTGACTCCCCCATGTAATCTGTGTATTCCAGACGCACTCTGTGACTCCCCCGTGTAGCCTGTGTATTACAGACCGACTCTGTGACTCCCCCGTGTAGTCTGTGTATTGCAGACCCACTCTGTGTCTCCCCCGTGTAGTCTGTGTATTACAGACCCACTCTGTGACTCCCCCATGTAGTCTGTGTATTACAGACCCACTCTGTGACTCCCCCGTGTAGTCTGTTTATTGCAGACCCACTCTGTGTCTCCCCCGTGTAGTCTGTGTATTACAGACCCACTCTCTGTCTCCCCCTTGTAGTCTGTGTATTACAGACCCACTCTGTGACTCCCCCGTGTAGTCTGTTTATTACAGACCCACTCTGTGGCTCCCCCGTGTAGTCTGTGTATTACAGACCCATCCTGTGACTCCCCCATGTAGTCTGTGTATTCCAGACCCACACTGTGACTCCCCCGTGTAGCCTGTGTATTACAGACCCACTCTGTGACTCCCCCGTGTAGTCTGTGTATTACAGACCTACTCTGTGACTCCCCCGTGTAGTCTGTGTATTACAGACCCACTCTGTGACTCCGCCGTGTAGTCTCTGTATTACAGACCCACTCTATGACTCCCCCGTGTAGTCTGTGTATTACAGACCCACTCTGTGACTCCGCCGTGCAGTCTCTGTATTACAGACCCACTTTATTTCAAGGTGGGACTTGTACAAGTCGGACGGTTTACACCTGAACCAGAGGGGGACCAATATCCTTGCAGGGATGTTTGCTAGCACTGCTGCGGTGGGGTTTAAACTAACTTGGCAGGGGGATGGGATACAGCGTGGAACTATAGTAGGGGGTGATTTACAGCCAAATACGGAGGGAAAAACAAGTCAGCTGGGAAGGCAGAGCAAATATGTGAAGGCAAAAGGGAATATGGCAAGGCTGGAAGGCATTTATTTTATTGCAAGGAGTCTTGCAAATAAGGTGGAAGAACTGAAGTTGTTGTTGAACACATGGGAGTACGATATTGTTGCTATCACGGAGACATGGTTGAGGGAGGGTCAGGATTGGCAGCTCAATATTCCGGGGTATAGAATCTTCCGGTGAGACAGAGGGGGGTGTAAAAGGGGAGGGGGTGTTGCAATATTAATTAAGGAATCAATTACTGCTGTAAGGATGGATGATATATTAGCGGGTTCCTCTAATGAGGCCATATGGGTAGAACTTAAAAACAAAAACGGGGCAAGCACTTTGCTGGGAGTGTACTATAGGCCCCCAAACAGTCAGGGGGAGATAGAGGAACAGATGTGTAGGCAAATCTCAGAGAAGTGCGAAAATAATAGGGTAATAATAGTGGGGGATTTCAACTTCCCCAATATTAATTGGGATAGTCAGAGTGTGAAAGGCTTAGAGGGTGCAGAATTCTTAAAGTGCATCCAGGAGAGCTTTTTGAGCCAACATGTAGAAAGTCCTACAAGAGAGGGGGCGGTACTGGACCTAATTCTAGGGAATGTAGCCGGGCAAGTGGTGGAAGTGTCAGTAGGAGAGCATTTTGGCAACAGTGACCATAATTCGGTGAGATTTAAGGTGGTCATGGAAAAAGACAGACGGCCCGCAAATAAGGGTTCTAAATTGGGGGAAGGCCGATTTTAATATGATAAGGCAGGATCTGGCCAAAGTGGACTGGGAGCAGCTACTTATAGGAAAATCCACATCAAAGCAGTGGGAGACTTTCAGAAGGGAAATAGAGAGAGTACAACGCCAACATGTTCCTGTAAAGGTCAAGGGTGGGACCAACAAGCAAAGGGAACCTTGGATGACAAGGGATATACAAAAATGCATTAGGAAAAAAAGGGGGGCTTTTGGCAGTTACGGAGGAAGCCCTAGAGGAATATAAAAAGTGCAGGGGCATACTTAAAAAAGAAATTAGGAGGGCGAGGAGGGGCTATGAAATAACACTGGCGAGCAAAATAAAGGAAAATCCTAAGATGTTTTATCAGTATATTAAGGGCAAGAGGATAACCAGGGAAAGGGTAGGGCCCATTAGGGACCAAAGTGGCAATCTGTGTGTAGAGCCAGATGATGTAGGCGGGGTTTTAAATGAATTTTTTGCATCTGTGTTCACTATGGAGAAAGACAATGCAGACATAGAAATCAGGCAAGGGGACTGTGACATACTTGAACATATTAGCATCGAGAGGGAGGAGGTACTAGCGGTTTTAGCAGGCCAAAAAGTGGCTAAATCCCCAGGCCCAGACGAGATGTATCCCAGGCTGTTGTGTGAGGCAAAGGAGGAGATTGCAGGGGCTCTGACACAAATTTTCAGAACCTCTCTGGCCACAGGGGATGTACCAGAGGACTGGAGAACAACTAACGTAGTACCATTATTCAAGAAGGGTAGCAGGGATAAACCAGGGAATTACAGGCCAGTGAGCCTAACATCTGTGGTAGGGAAATTATTGGAAAAAATTCTGAGGGACAAAATTAGTCTCCACTTGGAGAGGCAAGGAATAATCGGGGATAGTCAGCATGGCTTTGTCAAGGGTAAATCATGTCTGACCAATCTGATTGAATTTTTCGAGGGGGTGACTAGGTGTGTGGATGAGGGAAATGCTGTGGATGTGGTTTACATGCATTTCAGTAAAGCTTTTGACAAAGTCCCGCATAGGAGATTGGTCAAGAAGGTAAGAGCCCATGGGATCCAGGGTGCCTTGGCGCGTTGGATCCTAAACTGGCTGAGTGGCAGGAGGCAGAGGGTGATGGTCGAAGGTTGCTTTTGTGACTGGAAGCCTGTGTCCAGTGGGGTACCTCAGGGATCAGTGCTGGGACCCTTGCTGTTTGTGATCTACATAAATGATTTGGATGAGAATGTAAAAGGTATGATCAGTAAGTTCGCAGATGACACGAAAATTGGTGGGGTGGTAAATTGCGAGGAGGAAAGCCTCAAGCTACAGGATGATATAAACGGGTTGGTCAGATGGGCGGAAAAGTGGCAAATGGAATTTAACCCTGAAAAGTGCGAGGTGATGCATTTTGGACGGACAAATAAGGCAAGGGAATACACAATGGCCTAGAAATTCAGCTGTTTGCGCCAGCCGTTAGCGCCAGATTTCCGGCGCTAGCCACTTAGCGCCCGGGCACCGCCGGATCTGCGCCTACGCCGAAATTCAGCTGGGATTTAGCGCCGGCGCAAAGTGTTAGCGCCCGCTCAGCTGCGCGCGCATCTTATGACGTCATTTCGTCGTGCAACGCCGTTTGTGCGCCCCAAACCGGAAATTCAGTGGTGCCCGGCCGATGTGGGCGTGGCGCTGCTAAGAACTGTGAAATGGAACTCAACAGAGGCCCTGTGGGATTCGGGGAGCGCTAATTAAAGGGCACATCCACTCACCCATAAAAGCCAGCCATTTCACTGCAATGACTTTACTGCTTTGGATTTCTGCACAGAGAGCAAGGCACAGAGATTACTGATTTCGGACACCATAGGAGAGGTATTTTTGGCTTCTAGCCAGTGCTTTGACATTTGCATCCTTGTGATTTTGCTGTTTGGAACTTTGTAATGGGGGCTGCATGGGGGGCCAACCCTCAGTTGCTACATTTTGTGCGAAGGGCTCGCAGACGCTTTGAGAGAGGGCCAGGCATGCCTAGACGCAGAGGGGCCATTAGGCATCGCCAACGTAGGCCTTACCCAGTCAGGCAATACCGGGAGCAGGTCTCATATCTCACCATGACTGCGGCGCATTGTGTTAAGAGGCTGCGCTTCAGAAGGGAGGTGGTTGGAGAGATCTGCCAGCTGCTTCACGCAGATTTGCAGCCACAGCTCATGTCCAGAACGTCTCTCTCGGTGGAAGTGAAGGTCACGGTGGCTCTCAGCTTATATGCAAGCGGCCCCTTCCAAGCCGCTGCTGGGGACATTGCGAACATCTCCCAGTTCGCCGCGCATCGCTGCATCCGACAGGTCACCGAAGCACTTTTCGCGAGGAGGCACCAATTCATCTCCTTCCCCATGACCCAATACAAGCAGGAGCAGCGTGCAGTCGGATTTGCCAGGATCGTGGCCTTCCCCATGGTGCAGGGCGCCATTGACTGCACGCATGTGGCTATGCGGGCACCTATCCACAATGCCGAGCAATACCGCAACCGGAAGGACTACCATTCCCTAAATGTGCAGCTGGTGTGTGACCACAGGCAGCGCATCCTAGCTGTCAATGCCCGCTTCCCAGGAAGCAGCCACGATGCCTTTATCCTGCGCCAGACTACTGTGGCTGACATGTTCCAGGCACAGCCTCCACCAAGGGGATGGCTTATCGGGGACAAGGGCTACCCTTCGTGCACATGGCTCATGATCCCGCTCCGCGCGCCCACGACCCCAGCGGAGCTGGCATACAACGAAAGCCATCAAGCCACAAGGAACCTAATAGAGCAAACGATAGGCGTCCTCAAGCAACGGTTCCGTTGCCTGGATCGTTCGGGCGGGTCTCTTCAGTATTCGCCGGATAGAGTCTCCCAGTTCGTCGTGGTGTGCTGCATGCTCCACAACCTGGCTATCCGCAGGACTCAGGCACTGCCACCTGACATTGCCCCACCACCTCAGGAGGACGAGCAGGAGGACCCTGAGGAGGAGGAGCACCAGGCCAGGAGGGAGCGACAAGGTCCAAGGGCCGTCCGCCGGGGGCTTATTGCTCGACACTTCTAGGCCCCCTGTCAGGGAATGGCCTGGGCCACTGAACGCAGCTGAAGGCAGCCGCTCCGCAAGCCCTCAGCCGGTTAACCCAACAACCACTTGAAACATGACACCTGCACATGGTGAATAAATAAACATCTTTATTTCAAAAACTCAGGGCCCTTCCCACATGGAAGAGCAAAACAGAGAAGACCCCCAAAAAACAGTCACAAACTTCTGTCACTCCCAAAACCTGGGGAGGATTAACAAAACATCAACATCCAAATGGCCTTCCTCACTGGCCTAACAAAAACAAGCCCCCCCACAACACAAACACCCCCATAAAACCAAACAACATAATGCCCCCCAGAACAGAAGCCCCCGCATCACCCAAACCCTCGCTCACCACACTCTATTCGGTGTGGCGAGAGGGCGAGTCCGTCGACAGCCGTCTTTTGCCCCGGCCCGTCCTGCTGCTGTGCCTCAAGCTGGGCCGTGAGGCTGTGGCGAGGCTGGGGGAAGGATCTTCAGGGCGACAAGGCGTCTCGCCAGATGCCCTTGGGGGTCGGTGGCGAGGCTGGGGGAAGGATCTTCAGGGCGACAAGGCGTCTCGCCAGATGCCCTTGGGGGTCGGTCTACACGAGGGCGGGCCCGGGAGGGGCCGGCTGGTGGCTGCTGCAGCTGTGGGTGGCCCTCTTCACTGCCTGCAGCAGCTCCTTGCACCCTGGCTGGGGGAGTGGCAGGCTCGCCTGCACCAATGGGGACAAGGTGGGTGATGCCAGGCGCGCGCTGCTCGCCAGACACACGTGCACTCGGGCGGCCTGGCCGGGGAGCAAGCGCGCCAAACTGTTGGTCGCCAGACCGGTGTGCGGCAGCAGGGCGGCGGCTGGCCTGGCGACGCCTCCGCGCCAGTGCGAGGGTGGCAGAAGTCAGTGCCCCAACTGCGCCGGCATGTGCCCGCACCTCATAGAAGTGTATAAAATTCTGACAGGTCTAGACAGACTGGATGCAGAAGGAATGTTTCCCTTGGCGGGTGAGAACAGAACTAGAGGACATAATTTAAGGATAAGGGCTAAACCATTTAGGACAGAGATGAGGGGGAATTTCTTCACTCAGAGAGTGGTGAACCTGTGGAACTCATTGCCACAGAGGGCAGTGTACGCCAGCTCATTAAATATATTTAAGAGGGAATTAGATATATTTCTACGGGCAAAAGGGGTTAAGGGTTACGGAGAGAAGGCGGGGACGGGATACTGAATTAAAGGATCAGCCATGATCTCATCGAATGGCGGAGCAGGCACGAAGGGCCGAATGGCCTACTCCTGCTCCTATCTTCTATGTATCTATGTATCTGCAGTGCCATTGTCTGCCCAGCACCTCTCAGCTGGCGACTGGCGTGCTGCGCTGCCTCGAGTTGTTGCACCCCCCTCTCATGCGCTGCCACAAGGAGCTCCACCCCCCTGGCGTGCGCTGCTGCGATTTGCTCCAGCCCCCTGGCCTGGGATTGGCCGAAAGCCACCACACTTTGTGCGAGGCTTTCGATGGCGTGAGGCATCTGTGCCACCACCTCCATGAATTCGACGTGCCGCCGCTCCGACGCCGCTGACATCTCGTCCAGGAGGCGCACCTCCTGGGCGACGTCCGAGTCCGGACTGGAGGGCGCCTCCCCCCTCTGGGCAGAAGGCTGGCGTGCCGCCGGAGCCTTGCCGCGTGCGGCCACGCCACTGGGAGCAGGTTCTGCCCTCCCCTCCACCGCCTCCCCCCTCTGGGCAGAAGGCTGGCGTGCCGCCGGAGCCTTGCCGCGTGCGTCCATGCCACTGGGACCAGGTTCGGGGCTCCCCTCCCCCGCTTCCCCCTGGCTCTCCGGCACGCCAGACGTCTCCCCTTCATTGCCATCTCCTGGAGCGGAGGAGGGTTCCCCCGAGGTGGCACCTTCCTGCTGCTCCTCGACGTCCTCCTCCTCCAAGGGCCTGGCTGTGTGGGCTTCAGGGAACACCTCCTCCTCACCAGCTGAAAGCAGGAAGGCACAAGTGTAGCTTTAGAGTGAGGACAGGCCGACAGCGAGGGAGGCCGCACTGGTGCATTATGCGCATTTTTCGGCCAGTGGGGAAGGATGTAGATCTGATGCGCGAGGGCAAGGAGAGAGGTGCACCCGGTCCTGTCCTTACCAGTGGGTTCCAGTATAGAGTCTGCGTCGCCGAGCGCCACAGGCCCAGTCACCGGGTGACGCAGGAGTTGGGCCACCCTCTCTTCCAGAACCGTTAGCTCCTGGTAATCGCGAGGGCCTCCACCAGTGACACGCAGGCTCCTGGCGTTCCTCGCCAGCTTGGCCTGCAAGAGAAAGGAGGGCGTCTAAGTGCAGTGTGGTGCCCCGTTGGTGTGTGTGAGTCCTCCCATGGTGGAATAGCTTGGACAGTGCGGTGCCCTGTTGCTGTGTGTGAGGCCTCCCATGGTGGAATAGCTTGGACAGTGTGATAAGTGCAGAAAGAGCTATTGATTAACATGCAAGTGCCATTGCAGCGGGAGGAGGGCTGGGCATTAGACCTTTGATGTCCCTTTGGCCCTAATGGGAGGTGCACATGCAAGGATGAGGGGGACACTGGAAAGGGTATTCACCTTGACCAGCCGACATAGGTCATTGTATTTCTTGCGGCACTGGTCCGCACTCCTGGGAACATCGGAGTTGGAGGAGACCCTCCAGGCAATTTTGGTCCAGGCCTCCCTGAACTTGCTCCTGGGAGCCTTCCTGCCACTAGCCGGGCACACGACCCATCTTCTCTTGCGTACCCCATGAAGGAGCACACCCAGCGCATGGTCAGAGAACCGCTGGGCTCTTTCACGGGCCCTCTCCATTACCTCCAGGCGTTGATTTGGGACACAACCAGTCCTGAGGCCTAGTTGCAGGGCTACAGCATGCAGGGCGTGGCTGCAGTCAAAGTTGACCCTTCCCCCTTTAAGAGCTGGCCGGCGTCAGGGTGTCTGCTGACACTCACCACATGATCGCACCTGCGCTGCGCCCGGAATTGGCGTTATCAGGCCGCATCGCCGGATTAGCGCCTGAACACAGGGTTCCAACGCCTATTGCAGCGCTCGGCCAAAAAGTTGGCCAAATCTACTGAATTTCGGCGAGGTCGCCTGCACTTTCCGGCGGCCGCTAAATTTGCCGAGCGCCCGACTTTAGCACCGCAATAGCGTCCGAACTGAATTTCTAGGCCAATGAGTGGTAGGACCCTAGGAAGTACAGAGGGTCAGAGGGACCTTGGTGTACATGTACATAGATCCCTGAAGGCAGCGGAACAGGTAGATAAGGTGGTTAAAAAGGCATATGGGATACTTGCCTTCATTAGCCGAGGCATAGAATATAAGAGCAGGGAGGTTATGATGGAGCTGTACAAAACGCTGGTGAGGCCACAGCTGTGTGCAGTTCTGGTCGCCTCTCTATAGGAAGGATGTGATTGCTTTGGAGAGGGTGCAGAGAAGATTCACCAGGATGTTACCTGGGATGGAGCGCCTCAGCTATGAAGAAAGACTAAACAGGCTGGGGTTGTTTTCCTTGGAGCAAAGAAGGCTGAGGGGGGACCTGATTGAGGTGTACAAAATGATGAGGGGCATAGATAGGGTAGATAAAGAGGAACTTTTCCCCTTAGTAGGGGGGTCAATAACAAGGGGGCATAGATTCAAGGTAAGGGGCAGGAGGTTTAGAGGGGATTTGACGAGGAACTTTTTCACCCAGAGGGTGGTTGGAATCTGGAACTCACTACCTGAAAGGGTGGTAGAGGCAGGAACCCTCATAACATTCAAGAAGCATTTGGATGAGCACTTGAAATGCCATTGCATACAAGGCTATGGACCAAATGCTGGAAAATGGGATTAGACTGGACAGGGATTGATGGTCGGCGCAGACACGATGGGCCGAAGGGCCTCTTTCTGTGCTGTATAACTCTATGACTCTATGGGCTAGATTTTCAGTATAGACAGTTTTGGGGCGCTAACCTTAGCGCCCGCCCGAAGTTAGCGCCCGCCCCAAAGTAGCGCCCCGTTGCCGGAAATTCAGTGGCTTCGCCCTAAGAGGTTGGTGGAGCGCTAAAAGAGGCGTTCCACTACTATCTTTAGGCGCTAAGCCGGCGGTGCAGAGCGCAGCGCCCGAGCTCGGGCGCAGCGCACGGCAGACACTCTGGTGCCAGTGAGCTCTTAAAGGGGAAGGGTGCATGTGTTTTTTTCAAAGGCAGAGTCTGGGGGGGAAAACAGCAGGATGAGGATGAGGATGAGGAGGATGAGGATGAGGATGAGGAGGAGGATGAGGAGGATGAGGAGGAGGAGGAGGAGGAGGAGGAGGAGGAGGAGGAGGAGGAGGAGGAGGAGGAGGAGGCGGTGGTGGTGGTGTTGGTGGTGGTGGTGGCCGGAAACTTAAATACACCGTTCACTGGAGCCTTCCACACAACACATGCAGACTGCCTTTTATAGTGCAGGAGGAGTGCCCTTTAATTTGCGCTCCCCAGGGTGTGTTGCGTTCCATTTTACAAACGCTCTGGACGCCAGCCGCACAATGGGGCGGTCCGACTGAAGTTTGGATTCGGGGCGGCCAAAGGGCGTTGCACGAGGATGTGACGTCATTTTCTGCGCGCGCATCCAGGCGGCCGCTAAACTTTGCGCCGGCGCTAACGGGCAACTTAATTTGGGGCGGGGCGCAAACTGCGCTGCGCCCGGGCGCTACATGCATAGCGCCCGAAAATCACTTCTCTTAAGGCGCTAACTGTTGGCGCAAGCAACTGAAAATCTAGCCCTATGACTCTATGACAACACTTAAACAGTACTCATTCCTGGTGCACTATTAAGATAACAATGTTTAGCAACTACTATGAAAATATATGTTAAGATTTTGAGATTAATTCACTTGCTTATTTACTGTTCAATACATTTGGCAGGTTTGGCTGAATTTCCTGATTCCCAGGGCCTCACATGCAAAGAGCTTATTGAAAAATTGCAGGTGCGCTACCTGCAATTTCCCATGCGCTTAATCATAGCAGCATAGAATCAAAGAATAGTAAAGCACATAACAAGGCCATTCGGCCCATCAAGTCTTTGCCCGGCTCTTTTGAAGAGCAATCCAATTAGTCCCACTCCCCCGCTCTTTCCCCATGTCACTGCATTTTTTTCTCCTTTAAGTATTTATCCATTTCCCTTTTGAAGGCTACTGTTGAATGTGCATCCACCATCCTATCAGGCAGTGCATTCAAAATCCTAACCACTCGTTGCGTAAAACAATTTTTCCTCATGTCACCTCTGGTTCTTTTGCTATATCTAAACCCTCTATCTAAACCCTTCATGATTTTAAACACCCCTGTCAAATCTCCTCTTAGCCTTCTCTGTTCTAAGGAGAACAGCCCCAGCTTTTCCAGTCTATCCATGTAACTGTAGTCCCTCATCCCTGGAACCACTCTAGTAAATCTCTTCTGTATCCTCTCCATAGCCTTCACGTCCTTCCTAAAGTTTGATGCGCAGACTTGGACACAATACTCTAACTGGGGCCGAACTAATGTTTTAAATACATTTAGCATAACTTCCTGGCTTTTGTACTCTATGCTTCTATTTATAAAGCCCAGGATCCCTACTTTATTAACTGCTTTGTTAACCTGTCCCGCCGCCTTCAAAGATTTGTGCAGAAACACCCCCAGGTCTCTCTGTTCCTGCACCCCCTTTAAAATTGTACCATTTAGCTTGTATTGTCTCTCCTCATTCTTCCCACCAAAATGTATCACCTCCCACTTCTCTGCATTGAATTTCACCTGCCCTGTGTCTGCCCATTCCACCAGCCTGCCTATGTCTTCTTGAAGTCCATTACTATCTTCCGCACTGTTTACTATACCTCCAAGTTTTGTGTCATCTGCAAATTTCGAAATTATGCCCTGCACCCCCCAAGTCCAAGTCATTAATATATATCAAAAACAGCAGTGGTCCGAGTACTGAACCATGGGGAACGCCACCAGATTAGATCTGACAGGAAATTGCAGCCAGTGTGTTCATGATTTTCTGATAAGCCATCGTGCAGGATCCCACCAGTGGCAGGTGGTCTCAGAATATTTTGCCTTGAAGCCTAAAGTGAGGTCATTCTCCTCCTTGAAGACAAGGAGCATGCTGCAAATGCAGTCATTAAAGCAATCTAAAGAAGGGTTTTCTGTCGTTATTCTGGGCACGCTATCAAAGTTTTCTATCTTTTAGGGCAAGTGTAAACATTCTTGCAGACACAGAGAGCAAGGAATCACCCATGAGATTTTTTGGAAGCATGGAAACCAGAACTATCTAGAGTAAACAAATGACCCGAAAACATAAGAGTTACTTCTTATCTAAGTTTAAAATGGCAGACTGGAGGGGGGCCATCTGCAAGAAGAAACAGTTTCCTGTTTCTTAGGAACTGAGATAAAAGGGGTGAAATTGATATTGGGAAGTAATGCAAAATGGGCAATAGTGAATCAGGAGACTCTTTTACGCCCCGCCTGATTATCTTCTCCATTGACTTCAATAGCAAAGAAATTCGAGCGGGGTATAAAACAGGCAGCCGATTCGACATCACCCAAGACCAATTTCACCCCCAAATATTTTTTTTGACCCACAGTGGTTGTGGACAAGACGCTAAAGATGCTACTGAGAATCTGCAAGGTGTCGGTTGCTCAGCAGCTGCACTAATTTCAATGCCAGTTAGATTATTTGTTCCATTTCAGCCATTTATTACAAATGGTCCCTATAATTTTACATTTTAAGCTCAGAAAAACATAAACATCTACATTATTGTCACATGCTAGAATAAGCAGCCTGCAATGTGGGAAAACTGTTAGGTACAGGATGCAACTATCACAAACTGTCACTCCATTGAGGTATAAGGTATGATGGGGGAAAAATTCGGTATCGACCAATTTGGGGCGCTAACATCGCCCGGATACTAACTTTAGCGCCCGGTGCTAATTAGCGCTGGTGACCACGAAATTGAGTTTTAGCAACCCAAGAGGGAAGTGAGCGCTAAATCAAGCGCTCCACTCTTCTCTAGGGCGCTACCGCAGAGCGCTACTCAAGTTCAGGCGCTGTCAATTCAAAAGTCGTCAGACAGACTGGCGCCTTCGAGTTCTTAAAGGGGAAGTTTAATCATGCTGCACAACCTCACTCTGATCATTGCTGCTTGTGAATTGGGCCTGCAAGGAGCTGCAAGCCTTCATTCAAAGAAGTTATGGCTGCTCAGAGGCCCAAAGAGAGAGCTCACCAGTTCAGCGACCACACTTTGGAGGCTTTGGTCACGGCCGTGGCGTGCAGGAGGCCATTGCCACAGGTCTTTAGGAGGATGTGGAGGCAGGTCGCCCAGGATGTGTGTGGGTGACACGGTCGCTGGAGGGCTCTGATGTGAGTGAAGCTCCGGGACCCAGGGGCTGCAGCAACGCCATGGGGAAAGGGAAGCTCGGGAGCCATCTCCCTGGAGGGTGAGTGCATGCATGAGTTCTGCTGCACAGGACTCAGATGAGGAGGTCGATGTAGAGGCGTTGACCAGATGGGCGATGGGCATGCACACCGAGCTCAATTGCAAGGGTGCCCGAGAGCATGGATGCACTGGCTAGGAGCGTGGAGGAGTCCGCCACCAACATTACACTCAGCTCTGCTCACACCATCGAACCCATCTTTGGCAGTTTACTAAGGATGGTTGACTCACAGAGAGACCATGGGGACCCAGACCTCATGCCGCGTATCATGGGTGAAGTGGCAGTAGCTATTGCAGCCCAGGCCGAGGCAATGCAACAGCTTAGTGCTGTAATGGAGTCAGTGGTTGGTGCCATCCAATGTCAGACTGCTCTCATGCAGTCTCAGGTTGATGTCACGAGAGCGCTGACTGCTGCCATCATCGCTGGATCGGCCACATTGCCCCAGGGCTCTCATGGTGCCGCAGCAGGCCAGCAATCTGTGCTCGATGGTGAGGTTCTGTCCCGGGGAAGTGGCAGTGTGATGGTCAAGCAGGAAGGTGCTGTCCTCTCTCAGGATGACAGCATTCCTGCGCCCACCACTGCCACTTCGCCATTGCACTTGCCGCAGTCTGTAACCCAGCCATCCCAGACTGCTGCCGCCCATGCAGAGTTGGTGCAGTCTGCAGCCGGGCCCTCCAGGCCCAGAGCTGGTCGAAGGCCGTCCTTCAAGGCCATCTGCAGTCTCTGGATCCGAGATTCAGCAGCCTTCCACCAGCCTTGCTGCAGCCACTGGGGCCACATTATGGAGGAGCAGTAGGGTGGGAAGGGGGAACTCAAAAGGGGAGGGAAATCATTGAAGAAAGGGGAGTAAAGAATACTTTAGTAGCAAATGGGGGTAGTGTGTGTTAATAAATTGATGTGTTTGTAAATATATTGTTGTGTTTGTGAACAAATAGCTATGCTTGTAAATAAATATTAGTGTTTGGTAACAAATAGTTCCATTTAATAAGAAAGAGTTGTGTTTGTTGATAAATGGTTGTGTTTGTTTATGAATAGTTTTGTTTCATAAGAGAGAGTTGTGTTTAATAATAAATTGTTAATTTAACGTTGCATATTTTGTGATGTTTCTCATTTGACCTTTGCCCAGTGATTGGGGCTGCGAGCTGGATGTAATGATGTGGTTGTGCTGCGCAACCGCCCTGTGCTATATCATTCATTGGAAGCGCTGTGTAATGAGGCACTCACGCACGGCCCTTACAGAAGCAAGATTGAGTGCCGCCCTCCTCAGTTGCTGCTGCTCCTCCTCCTCTTTATCCTCCTCCTCTGCCTCCTCCTCTCCCTCTTCCTCCTCCTGAGGTGGATCTGCAGTCCCTGGTGGCAATGGCTGGGCTCACAGAATGGCCAGGTTATGCAGCATGCAGCACACAACTATGAAAATGGAGATTCGATCAGGGAGTACTGCAGGGCTCCTCCAGAGCGGTCAAGGCAGCGGAACCATTGCTTTAGCACGCCGATAGTCTGTTTGATCAGGTTCCTGGTGGTGCTATGGCTCTCATTATATGTGTGCTGAGCAGAAATGTTGAGGTTGCAGAGGGGTGTCATCAGCCAGGTGGCGAGTGGATAACCCTTGTCTCCGAGCAGCCAGCTGCGAGCTTCATGTGGTGTGTGGAACAATGCTGGGACACTAGTCTGTTGCAGGATGAAAGCATTGTGGCTGCTGCTAGGATAGCGGGCATTGACAGCAAGGATGCGCTGTCTGTGGTCGCACACCAACTGAACGTTCAGAGGGTGGAAGCCTTTGCATTTGCGGAACACCTCTGCATTGTGATGAGGTGCCCGCAATGCCACGTGGGTGCAGTCAATGGCGCCCTGAACCATGGGGAAACCCGCTATCCTTGCAAAGCCACATGAGCATTCATGCTGTTTCTCTCTGGTCATGGGGAATGAGATGTACTCCCTTCTCCTTCTGTAGAGTGTGTCTGTTACCTCCCGGATGCAGCAATGGACGGCGAACTGCAAAATCTTTGCAGTATCCCCAGTTGAAGCCTGGAAGGAGCCGCTGGCGTAGAAATTGAGAGCAACTGTGACCTTCACTGCCACTGAGAGAGACATCCTGGTCCTGAGCTGAGGCTGGAGCTCTGGCTGCAGGAGGTGGCAGAGCTCTGTGACCATCTCCTTGCTGAAGCGGAGCCTTCTAAGGCACTGCTCCTCTGACAGATGAATGTAGGAGAAGTGCTCTCGGCATACCCTGGGAGGGTAAGGTCTCCTGTTGCGAGGTCTGTCGGCCCTCCTCCTAACTCTGGCCACATTTGGCAATCTCTGTCTCTGCATCTGCTGCCTCTGATATAGTTGCCGGAGGGCAAGGTGAAGTGCCAGTACAGCCCTCATAAATGAGAGAACAGAGGACGTAGAAAGGTTCAGAGCAATACAAGTGAAGAAACTGTTAGAGCAGCAACAAAGCAAAAATGGAGAAAATGTGAATGCAGCTAAAATGCTATCTGACAAGCCAGCAATGAATCTGACCTCCCAATGAACCGGTAAGTGATCCCTTTAAATAGCGCCCTGGGCGCGGCAATCCCCTGCTATTTTTGTCATTCTCACACTTCTGATAAATGTTCAGTTACATTGAAGTCTGTAACTGATTGGCTTACATATTATGATATAAGGGATTGTATCATTTCTAGAGTATGGCAGAGGAATAAGGAGAAAATAGGTGTTTTAAAACTGTCATTTGAGTTCATATGTATTGCAACCTATTACTTCTGCTGTACAGTATCTGTCTATATTGTTGCTCCTGTACTTAATATAATGCAAATAATTTCTATTAGTAGCTTTAGCTTGTATGAAATGTTTAATATTTTATGCCTTCCAGAGTGAGAAGAAATATTGTTCAAATCCTACATGAATGCAAATTATTACTGCTAAATAGGGCAATAATATTAACTGCCATATAAAGTAATCACATTACTGCTTAATAGGGTGAATACCAGCCCTGGGCTATACGAGTCAGGGGAGCAGCGAGTGAAGGATGAGGTTTGAGAGCGCAAGGTTCACAATCCATTTTTGGGTAATGCCAGTTGTACAAGAAAATAATTTTAGAATAAAGAAACCATAGCATCCTTTACTTCTTAATGACCTCAACAAAGGTACTATTATTCAAATTTGGATTGTTATTTTAATCCTGAGGCTGGACTACTGCCTTTAATTCCCAAAGAGGTTTCGGGCTAAAAACTAATTAGCGCCCCAAGATCGCCGGGGCGCTACTTTTAGCACCCCGGAAAAATTAGCGCCCCCCATGCTGGAACTTGAGTGGTTGTGCCGCAAGAGGGAAGCAGGGCGCTACTGGAAGCACCCCACATCCCTCTTGGGGTGCTGCGAGTCAATATCGCGGCGCTATGTGCCGCAGCGCCACGCACTGCGGCACGTCACGCCGCAGTATTGCAGGCCTTCCTCCCCTTCTTAAAGGGGAGGGGCCTTGCGCAGTGCGACCCGGGACCCAGCTGGGTCCCCAGGGATCAGGAGTGCCAGCTAAAGAGCCCGGCACTGAAGAGAAGTGCCGGGCTCTTGGAGCACAGCCAGCACTCCACGGCGGGGCGGGGTGCGGCTCAGGAGGCCGGGGACGGGAGCGCAGGCAGGTGCTGGCAGATGGCCAGCTACAAAAATGGCTGCCCCGCACCTCGCCTTTAAATTGCGCCTCCCCGGCCGCAGGTAGGCCCCCCTGACCCCGTCGGACAAATCGCCTGGCGGTAAGTCAGGGGGTGCTCCCGAATATCGCGGCTGGGGCGCGAGTGGGGAGCTGCACACGCTGATGATGTCATCGCCGTCGGCGCAGCACCGTGGGGCACTACTGGTTAGCACCGCCGCTAACCCCCCACTGAATTTCGCGGGAGGCATGGGCGGCGCCGTGCCTGGGCGCTAGTTGCTTGCGCAAAGCAACCCAATTTTTGCCCCTTGGTACTTAGAATATATACAAAGCAGCAAAATGTATTTATATTTTACTTATTATCCTGCGGTATTTCCATTCCCAGTGCCAGTTCAAGATGAGTGCATGATGTAGCGCCTACAGGATTATTAAGTGTATGACCTCGGACTTAAAGAGACTTCAATTATGAAATAGAACCTGTAGAATGACCAAGTTATTTTTGGCAGTCAATTCCAGTTAGATCTTAAATATTTTAGAAAATGTTGCTGTCTGCAATCCATGCCGTGGGCTGAAGAACTGTATACTCAAAGAGCAGAAGGAAAACAAACATCCAAATATACTTTGGAACTCTCATCCTAATCCCCAACCCTTGTAATATTGGGAAGATTCTAATTTTTAGTTCAAACTTTTGAACAAACTGTCTTTTTGAGAATGATGTAATGTGGTGTGCTCTATTTTAATATCCAATAGCCAGCAGTACTGGCCCTGAATTGAAAGAAAGACTTGAATTTATATAGCACCTTTCACAACCCCAGGACATCCCAAAGCATTTTGAATTGTAATCAGTATTGTGATATAGGAATGACCAGATATTGCTACCCCTATTGCCCAATGTTTTTACATTTTCTTCCCTCCATTATTTTGGAATTGGTCAGCGTATATGCTCAGTTTATTGTAAAGGTGTGCAAATGGTTTGCAAAGTTAACAGTACATATTGGGTGATCTCCTCAGCTGCTGTTAGTCACGAGCATTGCTGCTTCTTCAAATTGCTCACCAGCAGGGCTAGACTGGAGGAGAGCTTTCGCTGGCTGACATGACTTACATTGCTCTTCGCTTTCGATACAAGACCTACACTACTAACTAAGTGCACAGCGCAGAGCTGGCTGCCAAAATATTAGCTCACTTTGTGATGGCTTTCAAAAGTCAAAGTACCCTTTTGTAAGCTCACTCGAATATCATTACATTATCTCCTCTCCAATACCATAAGGAATAATTTATTGGGAGATGTCAGTCAGTTCATTAACTCAACCATTTCAGACCAAGTGCTTGCCATTTGAATAAATTAGGAACCATTAGCTAGCTTTTCTTCAGCTGACTATTTGACTATATTTGCAGCTTAAAGTGGCTTGCTTTCCTCAAACTGTCTTGGCATCATGACATGCCGTTCTTCTATGCTCAACTACAAAACAGCTACTTGAAGGATTATGGAAAACAATTAAATATTGAGGAAAAAATGAACTAATCATAACTTATGAGCCAACTATTTCATATTCAGTTAATTCAAGGAGTAGATTGCTACAAGTAGTACTGAAGAAGAAGAAATGACCAGATGTCTTGTTTAACAAAGAGTGGAAGGATATGAATTTAAGGGAACAATTTATGTCCTTGGAACACATAAGTGGAATTTGAGCATGGAGGTCAGTGAGCATTAATATATTACCCAGTATTTTTTTTGATTATTAAGTTCTTGCTAAACAACAATTAATGGGAAATGTGAAAATTTACTCGTGAGTTACATGATAATTGTGTTACAATTACATAATTGAAAATGGTGGAAAATCCCGGGGAAGTTGCCAGACTTCTAAAGGATAAACAGAACAGGGAGTAGCTTACAGATATACCTGAGACAATATGAATACAACAGTAGAGCCAATTATCTAGACCTTAGCTATGGACAATGTGTGTGAAGGCTACATCTCACCAAGGATGTGGTCTCTGACATGTGTCAGCTGCTGCAACTAGAATTGCAGACCATTCCTTTAGTGCTGGTCGCCTGCATCCTCCATTCATAATGGTTCCTCTAGCCTCTACACCCCTTGCTCTAGTTGCTGGACTATACTTCCTGGCCCCATTTTTGCTCCATGGAGCACACCCCCTTCAATTCCTGCTACTGCTGCTGACTACCTCCCAGTCACTCACCTGCTCCTGGACCCACTTCTGGTCTGCACCCAGCTCTGCTTCTGTTCTGTGGAGCACACTGCTCCCACTCCTGCTGCCAGGATTGCTCCTGCATTAGCTCTGCTCTGGTGCCCTGTGGGGTTGCTCCGCTGCTCTCAGGGTGGTTTCATAGCCTTCACCAGTTTCTGGGAAGCCTGCGCTTTAGTTTTGAAAGCACTCATATACAATAGTGTATTTGCCAAACACAGGTCGGGTACAGGGAATGGCAAGGGGTTTTCCCTCAAAATTGTTAGGGATAAGGACAAGGGTGGGTGATGCTATCTCAGTAGTGCCACCTGATTTGCCCTCACTGCATGATGCAGGTGTTCTTGTTTGACAGGACTTGATCCTGGCGGAAGTGGGGGCAGTGAAATTTAAAAAGGCCGGTTTCCCCATGGCAATCAATCGCGGAGAGATGAAATACTGAGGCCTTTAAAAAAAAATACAATTTCCGGCTGACTTTGTGACCCCATTTACAATGTGGTGAGGTTGCCCCAGCCTTCCCCGTGTTGAAGTAGGTGTTCCAGCTGCACCAAAAATGGTGGCTGTGCCCGCCCAAGATAAGCTAATGCATCTCACCATGGGATTTGGAATGTGGCCAGGGGCACATCAGAGGGGTGGGATTCTGTTTTGAGAATAACTTGACAGATTTTAAGGGTATATTTCATGAATTTTAATGGGTGGAAAATCCAGCAAAGTGCACTGACCTTCACACTTGCAATCACAATCTGTGCTCCCAGTGTGCTGGGACTGCAAATGCGTGAAATGTATCCTGATAATAGATCATTAATACATCTCCTGTGGCATTGTTCATGGGCAGTCTAGGACCTGGAATATGATTTCCGATGTTTAAGTTGAAGGAAGACATGACAAGGGGATCAGCAGGCATCATTATGCCACCAAGCCAACAATGGCACTGCCTTGGCACAGCTTCCTGCCAATGATGGAGGACAACTGCCTCTACAGGGTCTTTCAGGTCAGCAAAATGTCATTGACAGAAAACTTTATAAATTCATATTAACGAGATAAAACACTGTGGGAAGCAGGCATCTATAAATTCCCAGTCTATGTAGCCAGCAGTCAAGGCTCGCCACAAACTCATGAAGTTATATTACTGTGTCTTTGATTTTTTTATATATCAAACTAACGTATCAAGTTGCATCTTCATGTGCAGATAATTAAAAATTGGCACGCATATGCCAAATATTTTGAATCCCACAAAAAGTAAGAAAAAAGGAATGCAGACCAAAAGTACAGGTTTGTTCCATCCAAAAAGCATTTTCTTCCAACCTAAATATAGTTTCTGCCAAAGAATTGGATGTCATGTGTATGCTTTGAGTTAACAGGCTCATGCCATGTACAAGGTCATGTATTTTAATTCTGTAGTCAGTAGTTGAATCAGTTTGAATTTTCCAAAATATTTCACTGGGATCCACAGTTGCGACACATACACCCTACCAGGGGCACCTTAGGGTTGTTATAAGCACCGTAAAGCATAACAGTGCAGTTCCGGTTGAATTAATTTAGTTCATACTTTAAAACAGAACCAGGACTTGTAGCAATTGCGACACCTACACTTTCTACGAAAGCACATGTTTTACCAAGTACAAATTTATAAAGGTGCATCTGGAATTTGCACGGGAGTTCTCTGGGGGAGAGGGGAGAGATCAGCAGAATCTATTGGCCATTTACGCCAGTTCTCCCAGTTTCCACAGATCCTCCGCCAAAGTTGAGGCAGGCGATTGTAAGAATCCAGAGAAATTCTCCGCCTGTAATGTTTGAGATCGGATATGGCACTGATGAATTTACAGAAATGGCTTTAATCTAATTCGTCTAAGACTGGCAAGAAAACCTTGGTAAGCCTCCTTCGTTTATGCAATGAAATCTCATTTATTGAATTCCAAATCATCAGCATTTATTTGTCTTTCTCTCCACCTCACAAGACCATTATTTTCATTCTATATGAACTAAAAATGAAAAAGAAAACTTGAATTCAGTTTTATCTTGCTATACCGCAATCCACAATACAATATATTGATACTCTGCCCTTGGCATCTACAGAAGAGAGCTCAAGAATAACTACTAAATATAGTAAAAGAATTAGAGGAATGATTTATCAGTCCTCCTTTGTATAATGTCACCCTCAAACCTGGTAGTATAAATGTGCCTGCTTCTAATTACATGAGAAAAATAAAAGTGCAAAACCCAAAATGGATTCAACTGACTTTTGACATAGTTACTAAAGAAAGTTCTCCTAACTTCTTTCCTTACTCTTTTAGTCACAGTTTTAAATTGATGACTCCTTGTCACTGATACCCCAATCAGAGGAAATGAAGTCTTTCCCCATTCACCCCCATCAAAACCCTTCATAATTTTAAAAAACCTCTGTTAACTATCTTCTTAGCATTCTCTCTTCCATTGGAGATAGTCTCAAAATATCCCCAGTCTCTCCTCACAATTTTAACTGATTGTTGATAAGTCAGGGACCATCAAAGCTGAGCCCAACCTTGTCCTTATCATTCAAACATGTGTATATCACAGAATCACAGAATCACAGAAACCCCACAGTGCAGATAGAGGCCATTTCGGCCCATCGAGTCTGCACCGACACATGTCCCACCCGATCCCCGTAACCCCTACACCAACACATATCCCACCCTATCCCTGTAACCCCACGTATTTAATCCCCCTAACACTAAGGGTCAATTTTTATCATAGCCAATCAACCTAACCTGCACATCTTTGGACTGTGGGAGGAAACCGGAGCACCCGGAGAAAACCCACGCAAACACGGGGAGAATGTGCAAACTCCACACAGACAGTCGCCCGAGGCCGGATTCGAACCCGGGTCTCTGGCGCTGTGAGGCAACAGTGCTAACCACTATGCCACCGTGCTGAGGAGGTTGCCAGAATGATTGCGAGTGAAAATCCTGGTGGGTTTTCCAATTCCAGCATGGAAATGCGGAGACTAATAATAGTCTCTGATCAATTCAACCCTTTCAGTCAACTCAGCAAAGGCCATGGATCAAAGTTGATCTATTTTGGTCTGTATGGTTAAGTGTAGCAGTTACCTTTTAAGCCATCACCAGAGCTGCTTTTTTCTTTAGTGCACTTAAAACATTTAGGGGGAAAAATTTGTGTGCGCCAACAGAAGTGCCGGTGTCACCAGCAACACGAGTTAACGGCCGCTGAAGATGTCCGCTGTGCTACAGGTGAAAAGTTCACTCTGGAGGTTGACGATGTGGAGCGCATTGCTCTGTTGGTGGCGCTAATGGAAGCCTCCGATCCAAAGTTCCCGTCCACAGTCGGCGTTGCAGATTCTTACAGCCTCTGGGAGCGAGGCTGTGGAGTTCGCAAGGAATTGTGGGCAATTAAAGGGGCTATGAATTAAAGGGGCTATGCATTCTGAACTAATGAAAATAACAATGCAGTGGAAAAAATGTAGCTTTCAGCCCTTAATGCCTTTCAATAAAAAAAAATTACATTAAAAAGAAGTCCCAACTGGAATTCTTCAGCACTTAAAGTTGAATAATATGATAGAATTCTTCATTAAGATGGAGAATGAAGTAGTTGACTCAGGAGCGCCTCAGCTATGAAGAGAGGCTGGACAGGCTGGAGTTGTTTTCCTTGGAGCAGAGAAGGCTGAGGGGGGACCTGATTGAGGTGTACAAAATAATGAGGGGCATAGATAGGGTAGATAAAGAGGAACTTTTCCCCTTAGTGGGGGGGTCAATAACAAGGGGGCATAGATTCAGGGTAAGGGGCAGGAGATTTAGAGGGGATTTGAGGAGGAACTTTTTCACCCAGAGGGTGGTTGGAATGTGGAACTCACTGCCTAAAAGGGTGGTGGAGGCAGGAACCCTCACAACATTCAAGAAGCATTTGGATGAGCACTTGAAATGCCATTGCATACAAGGCTATGGACCAAATGCTGGAAAATGGGATTAGACTGGACAGGGATGGATGGGCGGCGCAGACACGATGGGCCGAAGGGCCTCTTTCTGTGCTGTAAAACTCTATGACTCTATGACTCTATGAGAGACTAGGGTCCTGAATTTAAATAAAGGAAACTACGATGGTCTGAGGCACGAGTTGACTAGGATTGATTGGGGAATGTCACTCAAAGGGTTGACGGTGGATAGGCAATGGCAAACATTCAAAGACCGCATGGATGAACTACAGAATTTGTTCATCCCAGTTTGGCATAAAAATAAAACCAAAAAGGTGACTCAACCGTGGCTAACAAGGGAAATTAGGGATAGCATAAGATCCAAGGAGAGAAAATATAAATTGGCCAGAAAAAGCAGTAAACCTGAGGATTGGGAGCAGTTTAGGATTCAACAAAGGAGGACAAAGGGATTAATTAAGAAGGGAAAAATAGAATATGAGAGTAAGCTTGCATGGAACATAAAAACTGACTGTAAAAGCTATCCAAGTCAATAAACTGTAAAAATATGTGAAGAGAAAAAGATTGGTGAAGTCAAGCGTAGGTCCCTTGCAGTCAGAATCAGGGGAATTTATAATGGGGAACAAAGAAATGGCTGACCAATTAAATACATATTTTGGTTCAGTCTTCACAAAGGAGGATACAAATAACCTCCCAGAGATGCCGGGGAACATAGGGTCTGATGAAAGGGAGGAACTGAAAGAAATGGTGTTAGGGAAATTGACAGGATTGATGGCCGATAAATCCCCAGGGCCTGATAATCTACATCCTAGGGTACTTAAGGAAGTGGCCCTAGAAATAGTAGATGCATTGCTGATCATCTTCCAACATTCGATGGAATCTGGAACAGTACCCATGGATTGGAGGGTAGCTAATGTTACCCCACTATTCAAAAAAGGTGGTAGAGAGAAAATGGGGAATTACAGACTGGTAAGCCTGACATTGGTAGTGGGGAAAATGCTAGAGTCCATTATAAAAGATGTAATAGCAGAGCACTTGGAAAACAGTGACAGGATTGGACAAAGTCAACATGGATTTACAAAAGGTAAATCGTGCTTGACTAATCTACTGGAATTTTTTGAGGATGTAACTGGTAAAATAGATAAGGGAGAACCAGTGGATGTGGTGTATTTGGACTTTCAGAAGGCTTGCGATAAGGTCCCGCATAAGAGATTAGCGTGTAAAGTTAAAGCACATGGGATTGGGGGCAAGGTATTGACTTGGATAGAAAACTGGTTGGCAGACAGAAAGCAAAGAGTTGGAATAAACATGTCTTTTTCCGAGTGGCAGGCAGTGACTAGTGGGGTACTGTAAGATTCGCAAAATTTCCACATGTCCCCAAAGTTATTAATAAAAGGGACCCTGCATGGACATTTTAAAAAGGGTACCCAAAGATGGCATCCGCACCTCGTGACCAAAAGCCTGCAAGATTTTAAAAGCTTGGACTCTGTGGCACAAGCAGCTTTTGGGGAAATCGAAACCTAAAATGCAGTTTCTGTGAAGAAGGACTTTTGTATTTTGAAAAGCAGACAGCAGGACTCTGAATTATGCATTAAGCCAAATCGCAATCAGACCAAAACCAGTTAGGCCTATACTTGAGGCCATTAAGCTGTTTGCATAAATAATCGGAAACAGCTTAAGGAAGCTGGGCAGGCCGATTAAGATGCATTAATAACAAAACAACTCGATAATCAGGCCAGTAGGTGCGATCACTGGCCATCTAAAAACAGTTAGTTTAGATTGCTACAATTATTTAAACTAGCCCACCAAGATTGAAACAATGAGCTAACCTGATTTGGCGCGCAGATAAGCGTTTTCGTAAGGAGTATAACTGAAGGCCCCGGGTAGCAATCCCTCTCTCTTGCTCTTGCTCTTGACTCTGCTCTCTGCTCTCGTGGCTCCGGCCTCGTGGGCTGCCGTTCGTACTCGTGCCCTGGTCTCGTGGCGGGTTCTCTCCCCGGAGCAGATTTTCAGTAACCATTTACACCATACCAACTACAAGGAAGGGGAACGAGGCCCAAGTCCATAGCCATCCAGGACGCCCAGGCCGCAGAAAGGGACGAGACGAAGTCGAGCAGGTAGCCCGGCGAGACGAGACGAGTGGAGATGAAGAAGACGATAATAACTCGATAAGGGCAGAGCAGGGCAGCGAAAAACGTATTGATAAGTAAACCAAGCGCCTAGTTATAAGCTGGCACTTGGGAAGACAAGTATCTCGTTGAACACTGCGAAAACGCAGGTGGCCATGCCACGACGAATAGACTGGCGTTCTTAAGTTTGGGTAGGAAAATCTAGGCAGTTAAAACTGCCAACTGCCCTGTAGGCACAATGATGCCGATGACGACCGCCCGAGGGAGAAGAAGAGGAGAACCCATCGCGACGAGACGATGACGGCAGCGGAGGGGAGAAGATGTGTCGCAGTAGCAGAAACAGCACCGCGCCCCTGAAGACCACGTGGCGACGGGGTACCTAGAAGGACCAGAAACCAGACTTCAAAACTTGCACTCGTTAACAGTTGGCTTTTATCTTTGGATTGGTGAACATGAATTCTGGCCCCTCATAGCTTAATCTAGTTAGGTATAGGGGGTGGGATAAGGATAAGGGGATTGGTAAGATAGTTTGTTTTCCCTTGATGTGCCGTGTGTTCCCCATTCCCTGTATAAGTATAGTTATTTGTATTTGCCTGTAATTTTATACTAGTGACTTCTCGTAAGACTGTGTTAATTTCTATTTTAATAAAATCTTGGTTTTCTTACATCCAAACCACCTGTCTACCCGAGTCTTTTCTGTATCGCCGCCTGTACCTAAGTCCGGTGTCTAGAACCCAGGGGCATGGGAGCGATTCGAACGGCTCACAAACAGTCAGGGGCATAACTGACTGGGCGCACGCGCCAACCACACCACCGCCCCCCTACAGTACCGCAGGGATCGGTCCTTGGACCCCAGCTATTCACAATATATATTAATGATGATGGTCTAGAAAAGGGAACTTGAAGTAATATCTCCAAGTTTGCAGATGACACAAAGCTGGGTGGGCGTGTATGCTGTGAGGAGGATGCTAAGAAATTCCAGGATGATTTGGACAGGTTGGGTGATTGGGCAGAAGCATGGCAGATGCAATATAACGTGGATAAATGCGAGGTTATCCACTTTGGTGGCAAAAACAGGAAGGCAGATTATTATCTGAATGGCAATAGATTTGGAGAAGGGGAAGTGCAACGAGACCTGGGTGTCCTTGTGCACCAGTCGCTGAAGGTAAGCATGCAGGTGCAGCAGGCAGTTAAGAAGGCAAATGGTATGTTGGCCTTCGTAGCGAGAGGGTTTGAGTACAGGAACAAGGATGTCTTGCTGCAGTTGTACAGGGCCTTGGTGAGACCACATCTTGAATATTGTGTGCAGTTTTGGTCACCTTATCTGTGGAAGGATGTTCCTGCCATGGAAGGAGTTCAGCGAAGATTCACCAGGCTGATACCTGGGATGACAGGAATGACGTATGAGGAGAGATTGGGTCGATTGGGCTTATACTCGCTGGAGTTTAGAAGAATGAGAGGGGATCTCATTGAAACTTATAAAATTCTGACAGGACTGGACAGACTAGATGCAGGAAGGATGTTCCCGATGGTCGGGGAGTCCAGAACCAGGGGTCACAGTCTAAGGATAAGAGGTAAGCCATTTAGGACAGAAATTAGGAGGAATTTCTTCACCCAGAGAGTGGTGAACTTATGGAAATCTCTACTACAGAAGGCAGTAGAGGCCAATTCATTAAATATATTCAAGAAGGAGTTGGATATATTTCTTAAGGCTAAAGGGATCAAGGGATATGGGGGAAAGCAGGGACAGGGTACTGAGTTTGCATGATCAGCCATGATCGCATTGGATGGTGGAGCAGGCTCGAGGGGCCAAAAGGCCTACTCCTGCTCCTATTTTCTATGTTTCTATATTTCTATGAATTCCTTTCCAAACCTCAAAAAATGGGAAAAGTGCTTCAGCACTAACACAAATGGCTCAGTGAGCCAGGGAAGGGGCACCCAGAGTCCCGCATGCAGCAGTCCAGGTTTGTGCAGGAGGGCAACACTGCAAGACTGGCCCTCTACCCACAGGGGCCAGGAGGCCCTCCAGAAATAACAATGTTGGACCACATCACCGAGGCCATCACTGCCACCAGTGTCACCCCCACCACCTTGCTCCAGTGCCCAAAAAAGTTTCATGACCTCAGACCAGTAGTCAAGGTCAGTCAATGCATCTTCAAAAGCTGTCTGCTACCAACTGCACCACTAGCCTCACACACTGCTCAATGCATGACCCCCACCCCCAATCACTCACCTACCAACAATCTGTACCAATCATGAGGCACATCTCCCATTTATTATGTCCATGTATAATTGAGACACGGACTGCAGGAGTTAATTATAACAAGTCTTTACTGAATGGAGACAACCTGGATACTGAAACTACAGAAGCCTGCTAGGGCCTTTTAGACAGGGGTGGTCACTGCCGGTACTGCAGTCTGAGACCAGTTATTCCCTTAAAGGTACATACACAACAATTCCTCCCCTTTTAGATAAACAGTACATAACATTCATTTAACAACTAAATAATAGCTAATTACAATTACGGTTGCTAGATACATTGGTTGAAGTTAAGCAATCATAAGTTCAGTCTTTGAGGAGGCTTCCTGATTCTGTCTGGATAACGCCTCTTTGGGATATCAGGTTCTTCTGGCAAGGTTGAGTCGGGATCAATGTCGTTGTTTGGTTCGTCTGCTTCCAATATCACCGATTCTGCGGTAGATGCAATTGGTACTTCGGTTTCATCGCCAGGTGTATCAGATCGTGGTGTGGAGTTGACGTTTTCCAGTGATTCTAGAATCTGGTCAGCATGGCGTCTTACAATGCGCTCTCCAACGTCCACGGTATACATTAGAGGTCCTTGCCGTGTACAGATCGTTCCTGGCTGCCATTTCTCTGTGCGGTAGTCCCGGGCCAAAACTGGTTGACCTATCTTAAAACTCCTGGTCGGCCTTTCATTCATATTCTGAAACTGCCTGTTCTCCACATCTCTTCTGACATTTGGCTTAACCAAATCCAAGCGGCATCGTAGTCTTCGATTGAAGAACATCATGGCTGGAGTTTGGCTGGTAACCGCATGTGTCGCATTCCAGTAGGCAAACAAGAAGTTATCCACCTTGTGTTGTAGGGGTATATCTTCATTACACATTGCCTTGATAGCCTTCTTGAATGTTTGAACAAACCTCTCAGCCAATCCATTAGTGGCTGGATGATATGGGGTGGATGTGTAATGCTTAACACCATTGTTCTTTAAGAACCTCCGGAACTCTTCAGACACAAACTGTGGTCCATTGTCAGAGCAAATCTGTTCAGGCAGCCCATTCCTGGCGAATATGGTTCGTAAGACTGTGATAGTTTTTTTCTGTGGTGGTTGAGGACATTTTTATTACCTCTGGCCACTTTGAATGTGCATCCACCGCAATTAAAAACATCGAGTCCATAAAGGGACCAGCAAAATCAATGTGCACCCTTTGCCATGGCGATGAGGGCCACTCCCATGGATGTAGAGGGGCTTGTGGTGGGGCGTTTTGGACCTTCTGGCATCCTGTACAGCTCTTGGTCATCTCTTCGATTTCTCTATCGATTCCCGGCCACCACACAAACGCTCTGGCTAAGTTCTTCATTTTTACCCCTCCCAGATGACCCTCATGAAGCTCATTGAGCACTCTATCCTTCAATTTGGGTGGAATTACTACTCTGGATCCACACATCAAGGTTCCTCTGCATACTGACAGCTGTTCTCTTCTCGGCGAGAATGCTGGCAGCAGTGGTTCGCCATGTGCTGGCCATCCCTTCACCGTTAAATCATAGACCCAGGAGAGTGTCGGGTCATTTCGTGTTTCCTTTTCTATGTTTGCATTTGTCACAGGGAGACATTCGACTGTAGTCAAGTGGAATAACTCCACTGGATCCACTGCCAGTTCTTCTTCCACCATCGGCAACGGTAGGCGCGACAATCCATCAGCATTCCCATGCTGTTTAGTTCCTTTGTACTCGATGTCATATTGGTGTGCCCCTAGGAAAAGGGACCACCTCTGTAGCCGTTGTGCCGTCATTATCGGAACGCCCTTCTGAGGATTGAAAATGGAGACGAGAGGTTGATAATCAGTTAGTAGAGTAAATTTCTGACCGTGCAGGTAGTGATTGAACTTCTTCACCCCCCACACCAGGCTGAGGGCCTCTCTGTCAATCTGGGCGTAGTTACGCTCGGCTGAAGTTAACGAGCGTGACGCAAAAGCTATCGGCCTCTCTGAACCATCAAGGAATTTATGTGACAGTACCGCCCCAACACCGTAGGGAGACGCATCACACGCCAGTCTTATCGGTAGTGATGGGTTGTAGTGAGCCAATACTTCTCTTGAAGTGATTAGGTCCTTACTCTTCTGAAAGGCCCGCTTACATTCATCGCTCCATTTCCATGCTACTCCCGTTCATAGTAGGGCGTTCAGTGGATGCAGAATTGTGGACAAATTCGGCAAAAACTTATGGTAGTAATTCACCAATCCGAGGAATGACCTCAGTTGTGACACATTTTCAGGCGCTGGAGCCTTAACTACCGCTTCAATTTTGTCAGAGGACTTATGCAACCCCTCTTCATCAATCACGTGGCCACAATACGATATCTGTTTCTTAAAAAACTCGCACTTAGGGCGATTGGCTCGTAGCCCATGTTCACGTAGTCTAGTGAGCACCTGCTCTAGGTTGGCAAGGTGTTCACTGTCATCTTCACCTGTCACTAGGATGTCGTCCAAGTAACACTGAGTCCCCAGAATCCCTTGCAGGACTTGTTCCATCGCTCTTTGCCATATCGCCGGAGCTGATGCTACTCCGAATACCAGTCGATTATACTGGTAAAGACCTTTGTGAGTGTTTATCGTGAGATACTTCCTAGAGGATTCTTCAACCTCCATCTGCAAATATGCTTGTGCTAGGTCAATTTTTGTAAAACGCTTCCCTCCAGATAGTGAGGCAAAGATATCTTCTATCCTTGGAAGAGGATATTGTACTGTGTGAAGGACTGGGTTCACCATCACCTTGAAGTCCCCACAGATGCGAACCTTCCTTGGCTCCTCAGACTTATTGTTTAACGTTTTCTTCATGACAGGAATGATGGGTGTCGCCCACTCGCTCCAGTCTACCTTAGATAACACGCCTGCCTTCTCCAGATTCTCCAGCTCTGCCTCGACGGCTGGGCGAATTGCATATGGTACCGGTCTTGCTTTGAAAAACTTGGGAATTGCATTCTCCTCTATTTTTATCGAGGCGGTTACGCCTTTAAGAGTGCCCAGTTCTTGTTGAAATACCTCTTCAGCGTCAGCTAAGATTGTTGACAATCATCCAGGAGTGACGTCGTCATCCTTTTTACCAGCCACCGTCAGTGCCTGAATGGAGTGCCAGTCTAAACTTATCTTTCTGATCCATTCACGTCCCAATAACGGTGGTCCACCATCTTGCAGAATGTAGAGATACAATTTCCGTATTTTCTTGCCGTTGTATTCGACAGGCACCCTTATTTTTCCTCTGGGGTATACTTTTTGCCCCGTATACGTCCTCAAGACAATCGATGTCTCTCTCAAGGGTATATGTGAGAATAGCCGCTCATAGTCTCGTCAATTCATGACGGTTAGAGCTGATCCTGTATCCAATTCCATTTTGACTTGGGACCCTGCTATCGTGAGGGTGACCCAAATGGTTCGGTGATCCTCTTTTGCGATTACGTTGTGAAGTTTGAGACAGCTTAGTCTCTTGTTCCCGGATTCACTATCGCTCATCTGGTCTTCGGAACTACTGTCCGTCATCTTTTGTACTTTCCTGTACGGTTCCTTAGTAGCCTTTTTGTTGTCATTGGTCTTCTTCCCAGACCTGCAAACTCGTGCAATGTGTCCCATCTTTCCGCATTGCCTGCATATTTTGTCCTTGGACCAGCAGTCCTTCTGGTCATGGTTTGTTCTGCCGCAGCGATAACATTTTGCAAATCCCCATGTCATTTCATGGGTGCCGTATTCCTGTGGCTTTTGTTGTATTTCTGCAGCTCCCCTTGCTGCTGCTTCGTACGATACTGCCACGCTGAAAGCCTTATCTAGTGTCAGCTCTTTCTCTGAGAGTAACCTCTTCTGGGTTCCTTCACTCAGGAGTCCACAGACAAATTTGTCCCATAAGGTATCTGCCAGTCCTGCTCCGAACTGGCAGTGCTTTGATAGCTTGCGTAGTTCCGTAAGGTAATCAGCATTGCTCTCATTTTTATGCTGATTTCTCCTGTGGAATTTAAATCTTTCTGCTATCAGAAGCGGTGTAGGATTTAGGTGTTCCTGTAGGATAGCAACAATTTCGTTAAAACTCTTCGCCTTCGGTTTGGCTGGAGTAATCAGATCCCGCAATAGGCCGTACGTGCTTGCGCCCATTAAATTTAGCAATACCGATGCCTTTTTCTCATCGGCTATTTCGTTTGCCTCGCAATATACCTCGACTCTTTCCACATACGTGGTCCAGCCTTCTATTGCATTATCGAAGGCAGTGATATCGCCAGTCTTTGGCATCTTGAAAATCTAAGATGGCGCCTCCCGCGCTTTGCCTTCGTCCCCGATGGATCAAAATGGCGCCTCCCGCGCTTTTCCTTCTTCCCTGCCGAGTTAAGATGGCGCCTCCCGCGCTTTCCCGCCGCTGCCGCTGCTGCCAACGCTGTTGCTGGCGATTATATTTATTTTACTATCCTGTAATGGCGACACCCTATGGTCTTTGCACCTCCCCGATCGCTGCTGCCAACGCCGCTCTCCACGGTATTTTTATTTTTCTATCGTGCTTCAATATTTGCTCCGTTAATTGAAGAACCGTTCCCGTCGTGGAGCGGACCCTCTGGGACACTTCCCTCCCTCTTCTTAGGTCCGAACGCTGCCCGGCTGCGAAGCACCGGCCGCGCCCTGTGTGCTCCACCCTCTCTCTCTCTCTTTGCTTCCCGACTCGCTGCCCGGCCACGTTGCAGAGCCACCCGATCGAGCTCTAGCCCGCCGCAGCCCAGGAAGGATCAGTGCACTACCTGCCACCAGCCCGATTAGCTGGGAAACCACAGACTGGAGACCAAGCCTGGCTCTCGACAGTCTCTCCTGCACTTTTCAATTCGATGATTTGGAGGGCGGTTGCCCACGGTCGACGCCCGTTTCTCGAGTTTCTTTGGATTATTTTTCTTTCTTTCTTCTGGCTTCGACCTTCAATAACGTTGTCTGAGGTGCTGCCAAGTTGCAGGTAAGTTCGTTTCTTACTCGTCGCCAATATTATGTCCGTGTATAATTGAGACACGGACTGCAGGAGTTGATTATAACAAGTCTTTACTGAATGGAGACAACCTGGAAACTGAAACTACAGAAGCCTGCTAGGGCCTTTTATACAGGGGTGGTCACTTCCGGTACTGCAGTCTGAGACCAGTTATTCCCTTAAAGGTACATACACAACACCATTCCTAGCCTCACCTCACTCCCCTTGGAGGAGACAGTGCTGGCCATTCTTGGCAGGGGCATGGCTGAGCCCTTGGCCAGCGGTGGAGCTGAAAGGATACAAGATGCTGGTATCCTAATACGTTATCCTCCTTCTCACATGCACCTCTTGCTTTCCCACCCTCCACTCACCACAACTCCAGCCTTGTGCCTTCCTCATTTCACACGCCCAAGAAATGCAGCCTGCCCAGCCAGTGGGTGACCAAGAAGAGGGAAAGGAGAGTGAAGAAAAAGAAGAAGAAGAAAAAGAAGAAGATTGATTTCACACTCCCAGCCACCAGCTCCCCAAGGTTGACCAGCAAGGCCATCTGCAGTGTCCCCCATTGAAAGTCAGCAGCCTTCCACCAGCCATGCTGCAGCCATTGGGGTAGCACTGCGTGACATCAGTAGGATAGGAAAGGCATACACAAGACTGTCACTAAAAGAATGCGTAAGGGTAATGAGATGATTTCTTAATGTCACGTTGGATGGATAGATGTATAAAGTTGAACTGGAAAGTTTGCTTTGTGGTGGCTTTTATTTCAGCATTGTGGCCAAGAGGACGCTGTGATGGTCAGTAACAGAGGGAAGGTAAGGTGTGCAACTAATGTGGAAAGGGTAATTGGGGTTCTGGTCACTGGTGCTGCAGGCGGATGATTCCATCCCAGACATCCCGGCCAGAAAGGGGCTGTATGGGATACATCCTTCTGTCTGATTCCTCCTCTCCTGCTTCCTCCTCTTCTGTGTCTTCCTCTTCCCTCTGCGAGCAGATGCTGTAAATCTGAAATGGCAGCATAAAATGCTGGAAATACTCAGCAGGTCAGGTAACAGCTTGACCTGAGACGTGAACTCTGTTTTTCTCTCCACGGATGTTGCCTAACTTGTTGAGTATTTGCAGCATTTTCTGTTTTCTCAGAGGCCTTCCATTACTATCGGAGGCCTTAAAAGCATCCAGCAGCACTGCCTGCACACTTAAAAAAAACATTTTAACATCTATTGCAGCAAGCCACTACATCAATAAAATCAAAAAACCCAGTCCAAAAGATTAAATGCAAACTTACCCGAAAGACATGTGTGTTCCTTTAAGAGGTGCTGACAGCGTCTCCGTCAGTCTCGTTACACGCTGGGTTTCACTCATGTGGTTATGACCCAACTCAGTGCTAGGGTCGAAGTTGGCTGTGGTGATGTTAAGTTAGCACCTCTTCACAAACTACTGCGCAAGGAGACACAGTGGCAGTGGGAAGAGGAACAGAGGGTTTCATTTGAACAATCCAAGAAACTGATGCTGTCCTCGGATGTGCTGGTTCACTACAATGCAGAGAAAGACATCATTCTCTCTTGTGATGCTTCACCTTACGGGGTGGGGGCAGTTCTTTCACACTGTATGGAAGATGGAACTGAAAGACCGATAGGGTTTATGTCTCGAACTCTGACCCCAGTGGAAAAAAACTATTCCCAGTTGGATAAAGAGGGATTAGCAGTAATGTTTGGGTTACAAAGGTTTCATAAGCACATATATGGCAGGAAATTCACTATATGCACCAATCATAAATCTCTTCTATCTCTTTTTAATGAGATGAAAGCAGTACCACAGATGGTGTCACCCCGAATCCAGAGATGGGCAGTGACGTTGAGGGCATATGAGTATGTCATTGTTTACAAAGCGGGCAAGTACCATGGGAACGCAGATGCCTTGAGCCGTCTTCCACTACCAGGTACCCTTATCCGTGCAGCTCCAAAGGACAGAGTTTTGATGTTGGGAACTGGTCAGGTAGTACGCAGACATGTGGATCAGATACTGACCAGACAACAGGAGATCGAACTGGAGGTTCCAGAGGAAAGCTTGGAGGACAAGTTGGTCCCCAGTTATCCAAATGCACTGGTGGTACCAGCACCACGAACAGAGACAGTTATACCTGGAGCACTTAATCAAGAGGAAACCATCGTAGCAGAGTCAGATACTCTGAGTACTGCTCAGGAGCAGCAGGTGGCTCTACCACAACCAAGCAGGGACTTGACTGTAAGACGTTCAACAAGGTCTCACAAGCCGACAGAGCGATTGATCACAACCTGCTAGATTGTTCAGGATGGACTATTGTTAAAGGAGTTTCCTTATGGACTTTTTAAGAATGTTGTTAAGAATTGTTGTAACTTAAGAGGGGCGGGATATAGTAATCTCGGATGTAATGCTTAAGTTATCCACCAGAGGGAGACAAATGTTAAGGGTTCAGTTACCAGTGTTTTAAGGTAATGTTGCATTGTGGGAATGTCTCATAGGATCATCCATGTTGGTTTGCTCGTGCAGTAAGAATTAGAAGTGCATGCCTGTAGCTGTAAGAGATCTGTTCTCTCCTTATTCTGTGTAAATTAAAAGTAAAGTTTGAGTTCCTGAAGTCTCACTTATATCAATTAATTGGACCTTAATACTCGGTTATAACAATAAGTAAAACAAATATACCAGTCCCGGCCTTTAAATATGAGACAAATACAGCAGTCTCGGCCTTTATATATGAAACAAATACACCAGTCTCGGCCTTTAAATATGAAACAAATACACCAGTCTCGGCCTTTATATATAAAACAAAACATTTGGCCACACCTTCTACTTTATCCCCTGTGAGGGTGATCTGTTTTGCTTCCGTAACTGGCCCCTACCCGCCCTGCAGCTCCTCCTCAATGGGATCCCAGTGGCTGCAGCAAGGTTGGGGGAAGGCTGCTGAGGGTCAGATGGTGAGATGGCAGATGCCCTTGGGGGTCGGCCTGGACCAGCTCTGGGCCTGGAGGGGCCGGCTGCTGACTGCTCCAACTCTGCTTGGGCGGCAGCAGTCTGTCCAACAGCTGGTGGCAACTGCAATGGAGGAGTGACAGTGTTGGCTGCAGGAATGCTGCCAACCTGACAGATCACAGACACTCCCTGGTCGGCTGATACATTGGCATGCGCACGGGCCAGCACTGCAGCATGTGCAGCAATCTGCTGAGGCAAAGACTGATGGGCTGCTGCGGCACGGCGAGTGCCCCGGCGATGCCTGGCCGATCCAGCGAGTGTGGCAGCAGTTAGTGCCCGTGTGGCCCTGGTCTGTGTCTGCATGACAGCAGCCAGTGAATGCACGGCACGACTGAGCACTTGGCTAGAAGCCGCCTGTGAAGCAGCGAAGTCCTGCTGACTCCTAGCCTATGCTGCCGCGATGTCCTGCAGACTCCTGGCCTGTGCTGCACTGAATTGTTGCAGACTCCTGGCCTGTGCTGCACTGAATTGTTGCAGACTCCTGGCCTGTGCTGCCGTGACGTCCTGCAGACTCCTGGCCTGTGCTGCCCCGAATACCTGCACACTCCTTGCCAGTGACTCTATGGAGTCAGGCATCCTTGCCACTGCAGCCATGAGCTCAGTGTGCCTGCGCTCAGCCTGGGCGCCCATTTCCGCTAAGAGCCGCACCTCCTCCGCGCTCACCGTAGCAGGACTGGAGGCCGCACTCACTCTCCGGGGAGAAGGCCGCCGAGCTTCCCCACCCCTCCCATGTTGCTGCAGCCCGCTGGTCCCCGAAGCTTCACTCTCCTCCGACCCTTCCCCCCTGCTCCCCTCCAGGGAAGACGTGTCACCATCATGGCCATGGGCTGCCTCGGCTGAGGGTGTCCCTGATGGGCTGGCTTCCTCTTCCTCCTCCTCTATGTCTGACTCAGACACAGTGCCAGCTTGAGGGGCCGCCTCCTCACCTGGCGAGTCACCATCTGAAAGCAGGGAGGCACAAGAGTTGCTTTAGAGTGAGGACAGGGCGGCAGCGAGGGAGGCAGGAGTGCTGCTGTGCACTGCATTGGTTCGATAGTGGCAAAGGATGCTGGTGTGAGGCGCAAGTGGAAAGGGAGAGGTCAAAAAGGTGATGACCTTACCATTGGTGCCCAGAACAGGGTCAGCATCTCCAGTGGCGACGGGGTCACTCAGCTGTTTCAGGTCAGGACGGCCTCCCCCGGTCTGTCACTGCTGTCTTCTGTTATGCGCCAGCTTGGCCTGCAAGAGAAAGGACAGCCTCTAAGTACAGTGTCAAGCCCTGATCTTGCCCGCACTGCCTCCCATGGTGGAATAGCCCTGACAGTGTCTAAAGTCATGAAGGGAAGGCCATTGATGAAGCAGCTGAAGATGGTTGGGCCTAGGACACTGCCCTGAGGAACTCCTGCAGTGATGTCCTGGGGCTGTGATGATTGACATTCAACCACCACAGCCATCTTCCTTTGTGCTAGGTATGATTCCAGCCAGTGGAGCGTTTTCCCCCTGATTCCCATTGACTTCAGTTTTACTAGGCCTCCTTGATGCCAGACTCGGTCAAATGCTGCCTTGATGTCAAGAGCAGTCACTCTCACCTCACCTCTGGAATTCAGCTCCTTTGTCCATGTTTGGACCAAAGCTGTAATGAGGTCGGGAGCTGAGTGCTCTTGGCGGAATCCAAGCTGGGCATCAATGAGCAGGTTATTGGTGAGTAAGTGCCGCTTGATAGCACTGTCGATGACACCTTCCATCACTTTGCTGATGATTGCGAGTAGACTGATGGGGCAGTAATTGGCCGGGTTCGATTTGTCCTGCTTTTTGTGGACAGGACATACCTGGGCGGTTTTCCACATTATCGGATAGATGCCAGTTTTGTAGCTGTACTGGAACAGCTTGGCTAGAGGCATGGCTAGTTCTGGAGCACAAGTCTTCAGCACGATAGCTGATGTTGTTGGGGCCCATAGCCTTTGCTGTATCCAGTGCACTCAACCGTTTCTTGATATCACGTGGAGTGAATCGATTTGGCTGAAGACTGGCTTCTGTAATGGTGGGGACCTTGGGAGTAGGCCGATATGGATCATCCACTCGGCACTTCTGGCTGAAGTTGGTTGCAATCGCTTCAGCCTTATCTTTTGCACTCACGTGCTGGGCTCCACCATCATTGAGGATGGGGATATTCTTCGAGCATCCTCCTCCCATTATTTGTTTAATGGTCAACCACCATTCACGACTGGATGTGGCAGAACTGCAGAGCTTTGATGTGATCCGTTGATTGTGGGATCGCTTAGACCTGTCTATAGCATGCTGCTTCCACTTTTTAGCATGCATGTAGCCCTGTGTTGCAGTTTCCCCAGGTTGGCACCTCATTTTTAGGTACGCCTGGTGCTGCTCCTGGCATGCTCTTCTACACTCCTTGTTGAACCAGGGTTGGTGGTAATGGTAGAGTGAGGGATATGCCGGGCCATGTGGTTACAGATTGTGGTGGAATACAATTCTGCTGCTGCTGATGGCTCACACCACCTCATGGATGCCCAGTTTTGAGCTGCTAGATCTGTTCTGAATCTATCCCATTTAGCACAGTGGTAGTGCCACACAACACGATGGAGGGTGTTCTGAGTGTGAAGACGGTACTTTGCCTCCACAATGACTGTGCGGTGGTCACTGCTGCCAATGCTGTCATGGACAGATGCATCTGCGACAGGTAGATTGGTGAGGATGAGGTCAATTAGGTTTTTCCCTCGTGTTGGTTCACTCAATTCAATTCAATTCAATTCAAATCGCTTTATTGGCATGATAAGGTACATTTTATGTTGCCAAAGCATCAAAATACATTTATGGTTGAACACATAAACGCAGATCTATTCATACAGTGTATAAACAGATATATCCCTGAGTGTATAAATATACATTCGCATAATTTATATATACTCTTTTCTTAGGTTTACTGGTTGTCCCTCTGTTTATGGCAAGCTGTAACATAGTGTGCCGCTAGTGTTACACAGTTTCTCTCTTCCCCTAGTAGGTATGGGAGTTTTTGGTCGTCATTCAAATTTCTGAATTCAGGGCATATTTGTGAAAATTTTTGGTAGAAATTCTCCCTGATGCCCTGATATTTTCCAAAGGCTGTGAGGAAGTGCATCTCTGTCTCCACCACTCCCTGACTGCAGTGAGAGCATATCCTGTCCTCTCTTGGCAGCCTGGTCTGCCTGTGTCTGCCTTTTTCGATCGCCAGGCTATGTTCACTAAGTCTGTACCTTGTCAAGGTTTTTCTCAGTTTGTTATCCTTTACCATGGTCAGGTACTCAGCCATGTTGTATTGTCTGTTTAGGGCCAAGTAGCAATTGAGTTTGCTTTGGGTTTTTGTTGTTTCTGCCCAATATGACAGGTATTTTTCCTTTTGCTTAGTGACAATTGTGTTGGGTCGAATTCTCTGTGCTACGATGTCACTGTCCTGGGGCTGGTTATTGGTTATCACCACCTGTCGCAGGCCCAGACTGGCAGTTATGTTCTTCAGGACTCGGCCAGCTCGGTCAATAGTGGTGCTACCGAGCCACTCTTGGTGATGGACATTGAAGTCCCCCACCCAGAGTACATTTTGTGCCCTTGCTACTCTCAGTGCTTCTTCCAAGTGGTATTCAACATGGAGGAGTACTGATTCATCAGCTGAGGGAGGGCGGTAGGTGGTAATCAGCAAGAGGTTTCCTTGCCCATGCTTGACCTGAAGCCATGAGACTTCATGGGGCCCAGAGTCAATGTTGAGGACTCCCAGGGCCACTCCTTCTTGACTGTATACCACTGTGCCGCCACCCCTGGTGGGTCTGTCCTGCCGGTGGGACAGGACATACCCAGGGATGGTGATGGAAGAGTTTGGGACATTGGCTGAAAGGTATGATTCTGTGAGTATGATTCTGTCAGGCTGTTGCTTGACTAGTCTGTGGGACAGCTCTCCCAAATTTGGCACAAGTCCCCAGATGTTGGTCAGGAGGACTTTGCTGGGTCAACTGGGCTGGGTGTGCCATTGCCGTGTCCATAGCCGGTGCCAAGGTCGTCTGTCCGGTTTCATTCTTATTATTTTGTTTCGTAGTGGTTAGTTACAACTGTGTGACTTGCTAGGCTATTTCAGAGGGCAGTTAAGAGTCAACCACATTGCTGTGGGTCTGGAGTTACATATAGACCAGGCCAGGTAAGGACGGCAGATTTCCTTCCCTAAAGGACATTAGTGAACCAGATGGGTTTTTACGACAATCCGATAGTTTTATGGTTACCATTACTGATACTAGTTTTTTATTCCAGATTTATTTAATTAACTAAATTTAAATCCCCAGCTGCCCTTGTGGGATTTGAACTCACGTCTCCAAGATTATTAGACCAGGCCTTTCTGGATTATTAGCCCAGTGACATTACCACTATGCTACCATTTCCAATATCTGTGGGTGTACCTTCACCACATGGACTGCAGCGGTTCAAGAAGGCAGCTCCCCACCACCTACACAAGGGCAGTTAGGGATGGGCAATAAATGCTGGCCCGGCCAGTGACGCCCACATCCCAGGAATGAATAAAAAAACTACCTAACCTAAGGGGTGTGACTGCCTCCTGGATGAAAGTGTCCAGGTAACTCTCCTCCTCCCTGATGCCTCAAATGTCTGCACATTGGACTCCAGCTCAGCAACTCTGAGCTGAAGTTCCTCAAGATGCAGACACTTACTGCAGATGTGGTTGTCCAGGATCGCAATGCTCTCCCCAAACTCCCACATGCTGCAGTGGAGGCACACCACCTGCACTGCCATGCCTACATAATTAAAATTAAATTAAAATTAGGTAGACAGCTTTTGTTAAGACTATTTACATAATTTCCGTTACTAGCTGTCTGTGTTGGCCACCCACAGAAAACCAGTTTCATAGTTTGATAATTTAATCAAACACTCTTGTCAATTACTCCAAATCAATTCATAACCAAAAACAGAAAATAGCAGCAGTTTATGCTGAACAGGTTATCAGTTGATAACATCACAGTTAACTTTCAAGGTCATGTAGCCAGTGTTAAGCAACCTCCTTTCTCCTCTGGTTCACAACAACACGTTTCGAGTAAAAACGAGACTTTGTAGTGGAATATACGGAACAGTCTTTATTGATGCACAGTAAAGGTAATCGGTCTTAACTGCATATAGAGAGTGGATATTCGGATTCTGTATCTTTCGAGTACAGACTGACAAACTATTGGAAACCATGGGGCCAGAAATTCCAGAACGGGGCTTGCAGCGCGTGCAAGCCCCATATTTGCACTTACCCCGCGCTCCTGCCGATCAGCTCCAGGGACGCCTGCACTTGCAGAAACTGAAAGAAGAATCCCGGGCAGCGTATGACGTCACGCCGCCCAGGAGTGCAGCCAGCGCGGAGCCAGGAGCGTGCAGTGTAAGTGAGACATGCCCCTTGAGATCTCAGTTTCACTGGACACGCCCCCAATGTTTCTGTCAAGCTGCTTTGCTTTTTTACATGCAAAGCAGCAGTTTAAATAGGTTTTTGGAAGTTTTTTGAAGATTTTGGTAACTTTTATAAACTTTTTAAAATGTTTACATTATTTTGAGTAATCTGAAGTAGTTTTAAAGAGAATTAAAGCAATTTAAAGACTTTTAAAAGCCCTAAAAGAATTTTTTAAATTCCATTTATTTATTTAGCAATGTCGTCATCATACGTGTCTTCACACTGTTCCCTTTGGGGAACTGTATGAAGTGGTGGAAGGATTTATGGCCGTGATTAACGCTCATTCTGTGACCATAACCATCTTTGAGCCAGCCATTAGGGTGGTTAGTCCTATGGCGGGAGGGTTTTACGGGCTCCCACAACCCATCTGAGGGGGGGGGGCCACCAACACCCACGGACGCAAGTATCCCGCTGGATGTCAACCCAGAATTTAGAGCCGGAGCTCCGACTCCACTTGCCGGGACTATCTGGAGCGGGGTTCGAAACCCTACCCTGATCTGGCCCAGCGGCGGGGATCCTACCGCTATGACAAAGGCCCAATCCAATTAGCAACGTGAAATGGCAGCATAGAGCTCCAGTCACGGGGAGGGAAAAGGCACAGGAAACGTATGGGTGTCACATTTTGTGCGGAGTGGGCCTTTTGCGTAGCAGTAAGCATCCCCGCCGCTGGGCCAGAAGGAGTAGGGTTTTGAACCCCACTCCAGACAGTCCCGGCAAGTGGAGTCGGAGCTCCAACTTTAAATTCTGGGTGGACATCCAGCGGGATACTTGCGTCCGTGGGTGTTGGTGGCCCCCCCCCCCTCAGATGGGTTGTGGGAGCCCGTAAAACCCTCCCGCCATAGGACTAACCACCCTAATGGCTGGCTCAAAGATGGTTACGGTCACAGAATGAGCGTTAATCACGGCCATAAATCCTTCCACCACTTCATACAGTTCCCCAAAGGGAACAGTGTGAGGATACGTCCGATGATGACCTCTTGCGCAATGCACCTCCTTGGACCCTCAGTCGCAGATGCGAGGGGGCAAGTCGTGCAATTTTTAAATTTTTTATTTTATTGACATGTAAAATGTTGGCCCAATAATTCCCTTCCAAATGCGCTAGTACGGTCGGGGTACTTACGCATCTGGCCGGATGAAATGCCGGTTTTCAGCATGCACAGTGCATGTGGAGAAAACCGGCATTTCCTGTCCTCTGAACGAAGGGGTTCAGAGGCAGAACGCGTGCGACTGCACAGGCAGCGCGTGCGCAGTATAATTCGCCGCTTTCATTAATGCTTTCAGTGAGGTCCAGTCATTACAACTTACACATGAAAAAAGCATGGGTACAGTTGCTACAGAGGCTGCGGAGGAAGATATTTCTTATCGTGGAGCTTCTGAAAGTATGTATGTCTGTATATATTCCTTTGCGTGTTATGTATATATTCCTTTACTTATGTGTATGAATGTATTATTTAATTATGACTTTCAGAGAAAGTAAATTATTGGAAAATCATAATTAAAAACATACATTCATACACATTAGTAAAGGAATATAAAACATACATACATATACGTTAAGGAATATATGTGGACATACATACATAACTCATTCTCACATTCCATTCACACAGCCACAATTGCTCCTTCTACCTACCGTTCTGAAAAACCTTTTAAAAAAAAAATTTAAACTTTTAAACTTACTTAAAATTTCTTAAAATAACTTCCCTCCCTTTCCCAAACAAAAATATTGCATTTCAAAAGCTTCACGATAAAATATATCTTCCTCCGCAGCCAATGAACAACTTTACATTTGCTTTTTTCAAGTGTAACTTCTAAGGACTTAACCGCACGGATTTCATGAATGAAATCCACGAAGTTCACTGCGCAAGCGCTGCCTGTGCAGTCGCACGCGCTCGAGGTCTGGAAATGCCGGCGTTCCCCGCATGCGCTGTTCATGCTGAACGCCGGCATTTCCAACGGCCAGAAGCGTGAGTACCCCGAGCGCACTCACGCTTCTGGCCTGGAATTTCTGGCCCCATATTTTGACTACATCAAAGGAAAATGTCAAAATTACGTATCTATTTCCCAAATCCTCTGAAAACAAACTATCGATGGAAACAGTTTGTAATTGTTTACCTCAGAACCATTTCCCTTAAACGAGACTTCCTGATGTAACATTTTCTAGCATCTTTGACCAATTGTTATCTGTATCTAATGGATACCTACTTCACATCTTTATTACCCTAAAACTAAACATTAACCATTCATGGGTGATGTCATCACTAACACTTACTCCCTTACACAAGCACTTTACATTTCAGAAAACAAGCAATGCCTTCTCCTCAGACACTTCACTGTCATCCTGTTTATATTGGAAAGTCTGACAATGCATTCCTTTTACGACACTTCCAGGAAAACCTGTTGCTTTAAGATACAAAGTAGCTCGACTGTTAAACTTTTGACTTTCACAATGTCCAACAGCCAGCAGCAAACTTTCAAACATTGACACACACTTTCAGAGACTGAAAACAAAACCCAGCAGCCTCTTCCTTTTTTAAAATAAAAACAGAAAATGCTGAAAACAATGATCCTATTTCTTTCTCACAGCAGTTTTAATTTTTGCTGTGGGCTTTGAATTTGTTTCTCTTTTTCGTGACCCTTTGGTGCACCTCAACTATCCAACCCAAGGTTTTGTAAGGAAGACTTTTGCAAAAAATTTATGCTTTGAAAGGCCTCATATTGGGGCAGTAATTCCTCCCCAAACGCATGAGTACGGAAGGGGTACTCACGCGTCTGGCCGGAGGAAATGCCGGTTTTCAGCATGCACAGCGCATGCGCTGAAAACCGGCATTTCCTCTCCTCTAACCCAAGAGGTGAAGAGGCTAGCCCGTGCGCTGTAGGGGGCAGCGCGTGCGTCTTGGATTTCCTCTGTTTTGGGGGATTTGCGCATGTGTAAAGGCCTCCGGTCTTTACGCTTGTAAAAAGCACACTGCTGTTGTGTATGTAACCTGTTCCACCTTAAGAGAGCTTAAGCCTGTTCCACCTTAAGAGATGTACTACTTTCTCAGGCTGCTGTAGACGTAATACCGGGGGTGAACACACCGGTATATAAGCACTGTGCAGTAATCTTGTATTCAGTATAGTCCCTACCTCCAACCAGTAAAGACCTGTTTGAGTTATACGTTTAAGTCTTTGTGTTAATTGTTCAATACAATACACATACTTAACACTGGCGACGAGTCAGGTTCTTACCCTGCGGCAGTTATTCCACGGCGGTTGAAGAGAGGTTTCAAACCACACCACCCACTGGAAGCGACAGGCATTAGGACCCTGAAGCCTCCATCAGCTTGTGAACCGGAGTAGAAGACAGGGCTGGGGGAAGAGAGAGGTAGGGCGATAGCGATCGGCAGATAAGGGCTGGGCCGCTTTGAAGTGAGGGGCGCAGCCGGGCCATCGATCGCATCCGCTGATAAGGGCCGCACTCGGGCGATCGCGGCGAAGATAAGGGCCGCACTCGGGGGCTGAAGGGAGACGGCGTCGGGGAACGAGTGAAGACCGCCAAGCGCGGGAAAACCGCCATTTTGTGGGCGGAGGACGACGGCAAGAGCGGGAAGCCGCCATCTTTGATAACAAGTAAAGAAAAGAAAATCTGAGAAATTGCAAATCTACAATGCCTAAACACGGGAATATTAGCACCTTTGATAATGACCTCGAAGATTGGGCCATATATGTTGAAAGAGAAAAAATTATTGTAAGGCCAATAAAATTCGTGACCAAGATAAAGCTCTAACATTATTAAATTTAATGCGTGCGAAGACATACGGGCAATTGAAACACCTGTTATCACCAGATGAACCGGCGGATAAGACGTTCGATGAGATTGTTACTGTCCTGAAAGATCATCTAAACCCCACGCCGCTGATGCTAGCGGAACGATTTAAATTTTACGACAGAAGGCAGCTACAGCATGAAAGCAATGCTGAATATTTGCTGGAATTGCGTAAATTAGCGAAATATTGCCAGTTTGGAACGGGACTGACAGATGCACTACGAGACAAATTTGTGTGTGGTTTATTTAAACAGGATACACAAAAGCGACTGCTCGAGGAGAATGAGCTGACACTTGAGAAGGCGGTCACTATGGCAGCAGCACACGAAGCCGCAGCGAGAGGCACGGCAGTAATGCAGCTACGGTCACCGGAGCTCAGTGCACACAAATTGGGTGTGAGTTCTGGCAAATGTTATCGTTGTGGAAAGACAACGCATGATCAGAACCAGTGTTGGTTTAAAAACCAAGAATGTAGAACTTGTGGTAGGCTTGGACACATAGCTAGAGTATGCAGGTCAGGGAAGAAGACCAGCAACAAGAAGTCACCGCAAGGAAAATACGCAAAGGTACACAAGGTGACCGAACAGGAGTCCGATTCAGACGCAAGCTGTAATGAACTGGCTAGCTTAAGAGTACTCAACGCTGGTAAGGGTGCAGACCTCCAGACAATTTGGGTCACTCTTCAGATAGAAGGAGTCCAAGTAAAACTGGAATTGGACACTGGATCGGCATTGACGGTCATAAATAAGAAAGATTACGGAAAGTTATTCCAACATATTCCCCTACAGGATACGGGGATTATATTGAAAACATACACAGGGCAAAGAGTGTACCCCATCGGGAAAATAGAGGTTGCAGTGGTCCACAAGGGCGAAGACAGTCAAATAATGGACTTATATGTGATATCTGAAGGAGGTCCTCCACTACTAGGGCGGGAGTGGATTAGGAAAATGAATATGGACTGGCATTTCCTACAAACAATAACGAGTGAGAACTCGGTGAAGATAGTCGGCCCAGACTCTGGAACGGATGATGGTAAGCCCAACTCAGGTGCAAAAGACAAAGTTTCAGCACAGAATTCCACTGAGCAACAACAACATAGTTTAACTGTGGATTCTGAGTCTGGCAAGTCTACTGATGTGCCCATTTCTGAGGGACACCGGGCTCGAACTCAACTCCATTTCAAACTACAACAGCAATTAGAACAAATGCTTCGCCGTTTTGAGCAAGAGTTGAATGCAACGAAAGAGTTCTTTGATATAGAGTTGGAGAATCTGGAAAGACAACAGAAGCAGCTGATGGAGAAAATGGAGCAGGAGCACACAAAACGTCTGATGTCAGAGGAGTTAACGGTCAGCCAACTCCTGCATATGCTGAAGGACAGGACACTGAAATGGGAAAAACTTGAACACGAACTTCAATATTCAAACGAAAGGGGTTCGGAGCTCTCAAAGGTTATTGGAAGAGCTGAGGTGGCAACACAGACTGAGATGACTGCAACAGAGCAGCCCTTGGATGCCAAAAGTACGCTGACTCACGTCAACATAGAACAACAGACCGCTGAAACAGTTGCTCCGGTAGAGGGATTGAATAGTCCGATCAATCAATCTCCAAAAGAAGTTGAAGTAGTAAAATCTCAAATGAGGTCATTAGTAAATGACTTGCTGAAAGCCCAGAAAAAGCTGGATGAAGAGGTACGCATGAAGAAGTCTCTTCAGGAAAGATGTCTGGACTTGGAACAAAAGCTGGCTAACGCCCAGCTGGGTATGGAGGAAATAGAAGACCCTCTCGCTGGCCTAGATCAGGACGACATCGAATGTTACCATGACCTATTGAGTGACACTGAATATTATAGTGACCTGGTCTGCCCAGCTTGTGATGAAAACTCCCAAAGTGCAGAAACCATGATGAATCACAAAAAGTCTAAGAAACACCGGGAGATGGTGGCGCTACTACTGAAAAAGGAGGAAGAGAAGGAGAAACTTTGCATGCAGCTGGCAGCTGACAGTGGAGCCCAGAGAGGGTCCAAGAAGCAGAAAAGGAAAAGTCGAAACAGAAGATGACCCATCTGAACCATTATCACCTCTACCAGATCACACACGTGGTCCCTCCGAACGGAGCCAAATCAGTTCGGAAGTTCAAGCTGTTAAATCCATGAAAGGACTATTGAATGAGTAACGTGAACCGACTACACCACAGAGATTGAATCTGTGAACTGTTTTCCGCAGAGACTGAATCTGTGATCTGTTTTGTCATGAAGTTATATATGTATATATGTTATTATGTTACGTTAAACATGAAGTTATATATGTATATCTGTTATTACGTTAGGTTAAATGGGGGGATGACTATAAAGCTAAGAAGGGAGGAGTGTTGTGTATGTAACCTGTTCCACCTTAAGAGAGCTTAAGCCTGTTCCACCTTAAGAGATGTACTACTTTCTCAGGCTGCTGTAGACGTAATACCAGGGGTGAACACACCGGTATATAAGCACTGTGCAGTAATCTTGTATTCAGTATAGTCCCTACCTCCAACCAGTAAAGACCTGTTTGAGTTATACGTTTAAGTCTTTGTATTAATTGTTCAATACAATACACATACTTAACAACCGCCCCTTTAAGATCCGGCCGGCGCCTGTAGGCCTCGTGCTTTCCCATAATTGAGTTCACCTGCGCTGCGCCCGTCCGCGTCGATATTGAGTAGCGCCTGACCTTTTGCGCCTTAAGAGCACCGTGCAACGGTGTAAGTAATTATTTTTACAGGTAAGTGGTGTTTTCGTGCAATTTAGAAATTCTTTTCCCACAGGTTTATTATTTTAAAGAATCTACAATAAGGTAAGTTTAGTTTTAGACCCTTTTTATTAAAAATTTATTTTTTTCAAAAAAAAAAATTATTGTTTAAATTATTTTTTTAAACTTATTTATACTTCATTTAATGATTGGGATGTTTTTTAAAATTTTATTTAAAGGTTAAGTAGTGTTTTGGGGTGCAGTACTTTTCATGAGTTTGACAGTTCTTACTCTCAAACTTATGAATGAAGTTTCCCCTCCCCTGATTGGCTGAACAGTGCTCACCTGATCCCAGCCGGCACATCGCACTAACTACGCCGCTGGGTCAGGTTAGCACAGCGCGCCGACATCAGATCCGGGCCACTGAAAGGAAATCCACTGCGGGCCAGGTTTCAGATGTCGGCATGCCGGGTAAGTGCACATCGGGGGCTTGCACGCGCGGCAAGCCCCCGACACCAAGTTCTGGGCCATTAACTCTGCTGATATTGGCCCAGAAATTCGGGTCTCCACGGGTGAGTACGCATGGGGTACTCACCCGTAAGCCCAATGGAAGTGCCGGTTTTGTGCATGCACTGCGCATGCGTGGGAAACCGGCACTTCCGTTCCCCTGAAAGAAGGGGTTCAGAAGTCAAATGCGTGCGCAGGAGAGGCAGCGCGTGCGCATCGAACTTACGTTTTTTTTGCAGGTTTTCCCGGGAAGGTAAGTATCCAGAAGTTAGACATGCAAAAAGCAGTCGCAAGGCCTGCTTTTTACAAGGTAAGTGGTGAATTAATTAAAATTAAAACATTTTTTCCACAGGTTTATTATTTTTAAATACTTTAAACAAAGGTAAGTTTCTTTTTAGCCCTGTTAGAAAATGTAATTAATTTTTTCAAAAATTTAAATTATTGTTTAAAATAGTTATTTCATGTAATTTATAGTTTATTTTAAAAATGTGATTTAAAAAAAAAATTATTTGAAGATTTAGTGATGTTTTGGGGCTTATAGTATTTATAGTTTTGACAGGTCTTCCTGTCAAACTTATGAATGAAGCATTCCGTGCTCCGATTGGCTCCCCATGGCCCATGTGATCCCGGGGGACGCATCGAACTAACTGCGCCCCTGGGATACACAAGCACTGCACGCTGGCAGTTGGAGGAGGCCCAGGATCGGAATCCCATGCGGGCCCACAGCTCAGCGGCCGGCGCGCTAGGTAAGTGCAGGTCGGGGGCTTGCACCCGCGGAAAGCCTCCAACCTGAATTTCTGGGCCATTAATTCCACATCCTCCTGTACAATCTCTTTTTTAAAACCTCAGAGGCAGTAGCAGCCATTAACTACATTTGACCCATCTCGTTCCAACAGGATTTTAGCCGGTTCATTCTCCAATGAGAATTTTCCCATATGTAACCATACCTTGGCCACATCAATGTGGTCCTCCCCTTCCAAAGTGAGTAGCAGAGCACAACAGCGTCCGCCCTTTCTCTGCAGAGAACTCTTTATTCTCCATATGCTCTCTCACTGGTATCAACTTGGCAAAGGCAACTTCCTCTAGTTTCTTTTGTAACAACTCTTCTATGTCCTCCATGATGACCTGTATTACTGGTGGTCACTTTACGAATCCCACAGCCTGCAAAATATTTTCCTCCCTTAACAAACAGGGTTGTACTGTCCAGGCTTGTCCTAGGGACTCGCTTATACTCAAAACACCGGCTGCTGTTTGTCACCTCCTGCCTGACTCAACACTTGTAATGGATTCTGAGGTGGGTACAACAGTCTTTTATTTCAAGCCCAAACAAGTATTAATACATTTCAGTATTTAAGCAGTAATTCGCAGAGAAATCAAACAGTATTACTCCGTTTCTCCCCTGGGTAGAGCGCATTGTTAGCTGCCCCTTCTGGTGCAGAATTTCAACCTCTCCAACTAGAAGCTGCTTCATTTGTGTTCTTATACCCCCCCTCCGTTACGCGACCCCCGAACCATCAAAACTGTCCTGGTTAGCACCTCCCCAGTTTTGTCTTCCCTTATCAGGCAGTGTATACTGTTTGCTTTCTGGCTTGGCTGCTGGATCAAGTTAACCTTTTTTTCCTTTTGGCATATCAGAAGAACATGAGATGTCTCACTCACAGCCCAGACATTGAATGTGATCGGATGCCATCTGTTTACCAGTTCTGCTTTTCCCAATTTTTCAGGTAATCACAGATACTATCTGATGATGACCTCCTAATGACTTGCACTGGTGATTATGCAAGTTCCAATAGTTTTTAACATAGAAACATAGAAGATAAGAGCAGGAGTAGGCCATTTGGCCCTTCGAGCCTGCTCCGCCATTCAATGAGACCATGGCTGATCATTCAACCTCAGTACCCTGTCCCTGTCTTCTCCCCATATCCCTTGATCCCTTTAGCCTTAAGAAATATATCTAACTCCTTCTTGAATATATTTAATGAATTGGCCTCAACAGCCTTCTGTGGTAGAGATATCCATAGGTTCACCACTCTCTGGGTGAAGAAATTCCTCCTCATCCCTGTCCTAAATGGCTTACCCCTTATCTTTAGACTGTGACCCCTGGTTCTGGACTCCCCCGCCATCGGGAACATCCTTCCTGTATCTAGTCCGTCTAGTCCTGTTAGAATTTTATAAGTTTCAATGAGATCCCCTCTCATTCTTCTAAACTCCAGCGAGTATAAGCCCAATCGACCCAATCTGTCCTCATACGTCATTCCTGCCATCCCAGGTATCAGTCTGGTGAATCTTCGCTGCACTCCCTCCATGGCCAGAACATCCTTCCTCAGATAAGGCGACCAAAACTGCACACAATACTCAAGGTGTGGTCTCACCAAGGCCCTGTACAACTGCAGCAAGACATCCTTGTTCCTGTACTCGAATCCTCTCGCTACAAAGGCCAACATACCATTTGCCTTCTTAAATGCCTGCTGCATCTGCATGCTTACCTTCAGCGACTGGTGCACAAGGACACCCAGGTCTCTTTGCAATTCCCCTTCTCCCAATCTATTGCCATTCAGATAATAATCTGCCTTCCTGTTTTTGCCACCAAAGTGGATAACCTCGCATTTATCCACGTTATATTGCATCTGCCATGCTTCTGCCCAATCACCCAACCTGTCCAAATCATACTGGAGTTTCTCGGCATCCTCCTCACAGCACACACGCCCAACCAGCTTTGTGTCGTCTGCAAACTTGGAGATATTACATCTAGTTCCCTCGTCTATATCATTAATATATATTGTGAATAGCTGGGGTCCAAAGACTGATCCCTGTGGTACCCCACTAGTCCCTGCCTGCCACTCGGAAAAAGAGCCATTTATTCCAACTCTTTGCTTCCTGTCTGCCAACCAGTTCTCTATCCAAGTCAGTACCTTGCCCCCAATTCCATGTGCTTTAACTTTACACGCTAATCTCTTATGTGGGACCTTATCGAAAGCCTTCTGAAAGTCCAAATACACCACATCTACTGATTCTCCCTTATCTATTCTACCAGTTACATCCTCAAAAAATTCCAGCAGATTAGTCAAGCACGATTTACCTTTTGTAAATCCATGTTGGCTTTGTCCGATCCTGTCACTGTTTTCTAAGTGTTCTGCTATTACATCTATATATATAAAAGGATACTTCTGTCTGTCATTCCGTCTGTCTGTCTGTCTTGAATAAACTCGAAAGTTATAGAGCGTACCTACACGTGCGTTACGTCGAAAGAAAGCTGACGATTCCAGAACCGTCCTAAGCGTATTTACTTTTCGGTCGGACTAAAATTGTTCGCGCGTTATGCAAAAAACCTTCAAAATTAAACTCATTATCTGCCAATAGCATTGATTGACTGACGTCAAGGTCGACCAATCCTGTGCCGTCACGATTGACCAATCCTACAGTTCAGTCCCCTGATGGTTGGCCAATCACTGCGTCTGTGGGTGGGACTAATGCTTTTCAACTCAGGCATCGGGCAGCCATTGCTTCACTACTTCCAGCTCAAAATCTGCTAATCCAGCTTCGAAAAAGTTAGTATTTCTTTTAAAAATAACATCACATTTACCAAAAACGTTTTATAAGTACTTTCACTTTCATCTTTGAAGCTATTAAAAGGTAGAAATGTTGTCCGGCAGCAGATTCACAGAGGGACACAGACAGGCCCCAAAGCCTGGAACTCGATTTAAAACGTTGCCCGGCAGCAGATTCACACAGGGACAGACAGACAGGCCCCAAAGCCTGCGACTCGATTTAAACCGCCCGGCCCAAAACAGCCCTGGCAACGCCGGGGCCCCCCCAGCTATCTTTTATAATGGACTCTAGCATTTTCCCCACTACCGTTGTCAAGCTTACCGGTCTATAATTCCCCGTTTTCTCTCTACCACCTTTTTTGAATAGTGGGGTAACATTAGCTACCCTCCAATCCATGGGAACTGTTCCAGAATCTATAGAATTTTGGAAGATGACCAGCAATGCATCTACTATTTCTAGGGCCACTTCCTTAAGTACCCTAGGATGTAGATTATCAGGCCCTGGGGATTTATCGGCCTTCAATCCCGTCAATTTCCTTAACACCATTTCCCTACAAATACTGATTTCATTCAGTTCCTCCCTCTCATTAGACCTGTTCTCTCTTAATGCATCAGCAGTTGTTTTTAGGTTTAGACTAGGTCTATTTGACAATGTAAGGCATGATGGAAAAGTAGGCAGCAAAATATGTCAATTTCTAAATCTTTACACAGCGCTGCTCAGATTCGTCAGTGCACAAAAAAATAAATTACAACTGCCTTGTACCTGATAATTTTGTGGAATATAACTCTGAGATCTCCAGCATGCAAGTTGCAGCAATTTGTCCTTTCCATACCCTGATGACTCTGTTATTGACTCATGCTCCCTCTATCCCTTGATACAATTAGCATTATTTTTGATTCAATGACTCGATAAATTGATGTACTTTAGCCAGCACTTAGTCTTCACTAACAAAATCCCTTTATATGCAAATGACGCCATCCCTGGATTTGTGCCAAGATCACTGGCCACCAGAAGAAGTGCAAAAATGTAGCAGTTAATTTGCTGCTGGAACCCTTTAAAATCCTGTCAGCTGTGCTCCTTGTATGAATGCTGCATCAAGCAACCCACCGTGTGTTCAGAAGCTTGCAGAGTATACGTAACGTACGAAAACTCCAAATATTGTGAGTAAGTGGTCAGGTGAGTCCAAATGGCAGAAGCTCTGGCATTGTGCCAGTTGTTCCTGATTTGTGAGCATTCAGTTCAGCCTCAGCAGGAGTTCAGCCTTAGAGGGAGGCAAGGACAGGAATATTTTCTGTCCCTAAAATTAATATTGTGTGAGGTGAGCGAAAGGAACATGATTCTTGCGAGAGTTGATACTAATGGGAATTCAGGCTAACACTATTTTTCAATTTAGATACAAAGGCACTTCAATACAGGGAATCCTCATGATAAATGTAGAGTCCGTGGGCTATTGTGGACCTTCAATGTATCCAGGGACAGCACATTGGCACTAAGGGGTAGAAAATTGAGTCTCTGAAACAGAAGGGGCTAAAAATTCAATAGCCCCCGAAAACGGGCATGGGGATCGCGATGCGCAATTAACTTACACCCATTCAAAGTAATGCAGGCAGCACGCAAACTTGGTGCTGCCTGCTAATGCAAAAGATTATGGCGTGCAGCCCCGTGCTAAACACGCTGCTGAGTGGCTGCATGCTCACCAGGGGGCCCAGGTTCGAGGCTAGCACCAATCAAAGCTAGTCTGCATTTCTTAAAGCCAGCCTTAAAGGGGCGGTGCAGTTTGATGAGACCAGATGCTGGAAGTCAATCCAGAAGGCAGTTTCAACTGGGAAACATTCAGCAATGGCACAACATGCCAGAGAGAGGGCTCCAAGGCTCTCAGATGCAGCACTGGAGGCCTTAGTACAGGAGGTGGAGAGGAGGAGAGATGTTCTATTTCCACAGGTGACCAGGAGGCCCTCCAGATAGACATTGCAAAGGCAGTGGGAGCAGATAGCCACAGAGGTCAATGCCAACAGTGTTGCCCCAAGTACCTGGATGCAGTGCTGGAACATAAGAAATAGGAGCAGGTATAGGCCATTCGGCCCCTTGAGCCTGCTCCACCATTCAATAAAATCATGGCTGATCTTCAACCTCAACTCCACTTTCCCGCTGGATCCCCATATCCCTTGATTCCCCTAGTGTTCAAGGGGGTGAAATTCGGTTACTACCCATTTGGTGGCGGTAACCAAATTAGTGCCAGACATTTAGCGCCTGGTACGTGAGTACCGTCCCGGCCGCTAAATTGGGCTTACCACACTGGCAAGGAAGCGGAACACTATCTCGGGTGCTCCAATTCCTCTCAGGGGGGTTGTCTGGGGCACAAAGCGCAGTAGCGCCGGAGCACTCTGCAGCCGCTCCACGTAGCACTGACGCGTTTCAGCGCCCCGCCCACCTGGGTGGCGTGGTGCCGTGGCCGCGGCCTGGCACCAAGACGCAGTGACGGACAGCATGATAGCGGCCACGGACCACGCCAAGGTGGCCACAGACCACGTCAAGGGTTGCCAAGAGGGGCCTTCCCAGAGGTCGACCAAAATAATAAAATGGCAGCGCGCGGCACTGTAGCTTTAATTACCAACCCACCAGCGGTATGCGGCCTGGTTTGTGACCCGTGAGACTGGTATTGCCCGCGGCAGCCTCGCGGGGTGCAGCCAAACTTCTGCCACAGGGCACTGAGGGGTCACGTCGCTCAGTGATTACATCATCACCGGTGGTGCAGCAGCCCAGAGCGCTACCGGCAGGGCGTGGCGTTATCGGCTAGCGCTTCAGTAGCGCCCCACTGAATTTCTCGGCAGGCGCTATTAGCTCCCCTGCCCAGGCAATAAGCCCTTTGCGCCCCGTTAGCGGCTTCCAGAGGCGTTAACAGCAGGTGCAATGGTGTCGAATTTCACCCCCCAAAAATCTATTGATCTCAGCTCCCTTATACAGGAGTGGACCGTGAACTGAGAGATGTTACAGATGTCACCTGCTCCAGCCTGGAAGGAACCTGACGCAAAGAACTTCAAGGCCACAGTCACCTTTACAGCCACTGGCAATACCGTCCTCACCCTGGACTGAGGTTGCAGGTCTGCCTGCAGCATGTGTCAGATTTCAGTGAGCACTGTTCGTCGCTGAGGTTGAGATATGAGAATTTCTCCCTGAATACCGTGGGTGGATATGGTCTCCTGCTGAGAGTCCTTCTCCACCTTCTCCTCCTCCCTCTTCTAGCAGCTTGTCCTGCTCTGTGTCACCTCTGCTCATTCTCCCTAACATGCTGCAGGCCAAGGGGGATGTAAACTACTGCACCCATGTCTGGGAGCAATGGGTCTGTGTAGACCTATTGCAAGTCAGTACCAAGTCCTTGAACATGTGCCACACCACTCCTTGTAGACTTTAGCCAACATTAAAGAAGTCTAGAAAGCACCAAACACTTCCACAAACTCAGCAACAGTTAGTAGAAATCAATCAGCAACTAACCAGTAAGTAGGTGATGATCCCTTTAAATAGCACTGGTGGCAGGTCCTTCCTGCTGCTGAATGCATGTTCAGCTGTGGGAGGTTAAGAGAGGGGTTAGCTCCAGCATTGAGGTCCAAAATGGCAATGCTGATTAACATCACAATCTACATATTCTGCAGCGTCACAATCTACATAGTCCCCCAGCGCCGACGCTAATGGTCTCACAAAAATGGCATCCAGTGCGGCCCGCAGCAGAAGTGTGCACATGCAGCTCGGATGCCATATTTGTCCCAAAACGGCACCTGTAGCACCCAAACAATGGGTGCTACGCAACCAAATTTTTAGCCCAAGATTTCGGTGCTTGAGCAGAATTGACCACACTTTACAATATCAAAGAGAATGAGGGCTTCCTGAATTATTCTCTCAAGAATATGATCACCCAAAAGGCAATGCTAGACAGTTCAGGACACAGGGATGGTGTAGAAAGAGAGAAGTCGAAGATCACCTATAGGGCAGCAGAAGAAATCAAGGATCACAGGTACAGGGAAACCCTAAGTTACTGGAACTATAGATTAGATACTTAGAAAAGTTACCAAATAGATCAATAGATCAGCAGTGGTAAAACTTCAAACATAGAGTGCCAAATAAATATATTCCAAAAGCCAAAAAGAGGCATCAACGTATAGAGTAGGCAAATGTGAGGTCATCCACTTTGGACCTAAAAAGGATAGAACAGGGTACTTTCTAAATGGTGAAAAGCTAAAAACAGTGGAGGTCCAGAGAGACTTGGGGGTCCAGGTACATAGATCATTAAATGTCATGAACAAATACAGAAAATAATTAATAAAGGCTAATGGGATACTGGTCTTTATATCTAGAGGACTAGAAGACAAGGGGATAGAAGTTATGCTGCAGCTATACAAAGCCCTGGTTAGACCACATCTGGGATATCATGAGCAGTTCTGGGCACCACACCTTAGAAAGGATATATTGGCCTTGGAGGGAGGTTTACCAGAATGATACCCAGACTCCAAGGTTTAAGTTATGAGGAGGGATTACACAAATTAGGGTTGTATTTCCTAGAATTTAGATGGCTAACGAGTGATTTGATTGAAGTTTTCATGATATTAAAGGTAACAGATAGGGTAGATAGAGAGAAACTATTTCCGCTGGTTGGGGATTCATGGAGTAGGGGGCATAGTCTAAAAGTTAGAGCAAGACCTTTCAGGAGTGAAATTAGGAAACACTTCTACACACAAAGGGTGGTAGGAGTTTGGAACTCTCTTCCACAAACGGCAATTGAAGCTAGATCAATTGTTAATTTTAAATCTGAGGTTGATAGATTTCTGTTAACCAAAGGTATTAAGGGATATGGGGCAAAGGCGGCTATGTGGAGTTAGGTCGCAGATCAGCCATGATATCAGTAAATGACAGAATAGGCTCGAGGGGCTAAATGACCTATTCCTGCTCCTATGTTCCTATGTTCCTAGAGTTCTGTGGATAGAGAATGGTTACACCAAATTAGTGGTGTAGTTAACACAAAGGAAGAATGCAACAAAATAAAAGGAGACAGCAATAAACTTGTAGAATGAGTGTGTAATTGGCAAATTGATTTCAATATGTATGAGATGGAGCAATTTGTAGGAAGAATAAAGAGGCCACATACACAATAAGAGTTGAAATGGGGTAGAGGAGCAAAGGTATCTGGGAGTACACATTCACAAATCACTAAAAGTAGCAATGCCATTAAAAAAAACAACCAAGCACTAAGGTTAATTTCTAGAGGATTAGAATTGAAAAGTAGTGAAGTTATGCTAAACTTGTATCGAACCTTGGTTGGACCACACTAGGAGTACTGTGCACAGTTCTAGTCTCCATATTATAAAAAGGATATAGAGGCACTGGAGAGAGTATATATTTCACAGGAAGGGTTTTAAATTAATGAAAGAAGGGTGGGGTGGTGGGAGGATTCAGGAAAGGGCAAATTCAAAAGCAGTAAGGGAAAAGTAAAGGCTGTAGTGCAGAGTAGTGATTTGGGTAAACATAAGCAGAGTTGGTCAGGAAGGGACAGAGAGCTTAACAAAGTAATAGGGCATTAATGACTAAGGTGACATCAGGGAGAAATTGAAAAAAGTTAAAACTAAAGGCACTATATCTGAATGTGCAAAGCATTCGCAACAAAATAGAAGAATTAATAGCTCAGATAGAAATAATTGGGTTTGATCTAATAGCCATGACGGAGATGTGGTTGCAGATTGATCAAGGCTGGGCACTAATTATTCCAGGATATTTGACTTTGAGAAGAGTTAGACAAAATGGAATATGGGGGGGTAGAGGGAGGCGGGTAGCCCTGATAACAAAGGAGGGACAAAGACAGTAGAAGGAAAGGATCTTAGCTCAGAAAATCAAGATGAACAATCAGTTTGGGTGGAGCTAAGAAACAACAAGGGGCAGAAAACGCTGGTGAGAGTAGTTTATAGGCCCCCTAACAATAGTTGCAGTGTCAGGCACAGGATAAATCAGGAAATTAGAGGTGCATGCAACAAGGGTAATACAGTCATCATGGGGGACTTTAATCTTCATATAGACTGGGCAAACCAAATTAACAGTAACAGTGTGGAGGTCGAGTTCATGGAAAGCATTCAAGATAGTTTTCTAGATCAGCATGTCGAGGAACCAATGATGGAACAGGTTATTTTAGATCTAGTATTGTGCAATGAGAAAGGGTTAATTAATAACCTTGTAGTAAAGAAGCCTCAGGGGAAGAGTGATCATAATATGATAGAATTTTATGTTGAGTTTGAGAGTGATTTAATTAAGTCCGAAACTAGGGTCTTAAAATCTCAATAAAGCAAACTACATAGGTATGAGGGGCAAGTTGGCTAAGGTAGATTGGGAAACTAAATTAAAATATATGATGGTAGATAATCAATGGCAAACATTTAAAGAAATAATTCATTATTCGCAAAGAATATACATTCCCTTAAGGAATAAAAACCCCACAGGAAAAGTGGTCCAAGCATGGTTAACAAGAGAAGTTAAAGATAGTATTAGATTAAAGGAAGAGGCTTATAATGTTGCCATGAAGAGGATTGGGAGGATTTTAGTATTCAACAAAGTATGACCAAGAAACTGATAAAGAAAGAGAAAAGAGAATATGAGAATAAACTAGGAAGAGACATAATAGCAGATTGTAAAAGCTTCTATAGGTATGTAAAAAGGAAGAGATTAATGAATATAAACATGGGTCACTTACAGGCAGAGACAGGAGAAATTATAATGGGGAATAAGGAAATGGCAGAGAAATTATACAAATACTTTGGCCGGAATTTTAATCTGGAGGCCAGTTGGTAGTGGGGGGAGGGTGGTCTAGAAAGTGGATTTCCCACAGACCCTGCGAATTTAACGGCAGGGCCTGATTAGCATTTCAATACTCTGTTTCCCACCCACAACCAGCCAGATGGAGAGGCTCGCTGGCTGCGGGCGGGTAGGCTTGCGACACTAGGCCACAGAGAGGAGGGAGGGAAGGTTGGGGGTGGTGGTTGGAGCCTGGAGGATGATCGAGGCAGGACAATTGCGGGCCAGAGGAGAATTGGGGTGGTGGTCGGGTGCCAGTGGACGTTCTGGGGTAGTGGTCGCGTGCCGGAGGAGCATCGGGGGTAGTGGTCGAATGCCGGACAAGCATTGGCGGTAATGGTCGGGTGCTGGAGGAGCATCGGGGGTAGTGGTCGGGTGCCGGAGGAGCATCGGGGGTAGTGGTCGGGTGCTGGAGGAGCATCGGGAGTAGTGGTCTAGTGCCAGAGGACGTTCAGAGCAGAGCAATCAGGGGCCGGAGGAGCATTAGAGCTGGAGGGGGAGGCCAGAAAGATGACATGGGGCCATAGGATGATCGGGGGCTGGAGGATCACCAGGGGGTGGTCTAGGGCCGGAGGAGGATTGGTGGGGTGGTTGGGGCTGGAGGAGCATCAGGGGTGATGAATCGGGGCTGGAGGAGGATTGGGGGAGGTCAGGAGCCGGAGGAGCATCAGAGCTGGAGGGGAAGGACCAGGAAGGCAATTGGGGGCCAGAGCAGGGGAGGTCAGAGGCTGGAAGGGGGATTGGAAGCCTCATGGGGGTGGGCGGAGATTGGAGACCTCGGGGAGGGGATCGGATGCCTTTGGGGGAATCAAAGGCTGCTTGGAGGGCTCGGAGGCATCGTGGGGTGCTCAGATGCTTCGGGGGTGGCCGATCACGGGAGGTGCTTGAACCAGGGATGCTGGACCCAGCAGGTAAGTGGAATGATACTTACCTCTTGGATCCAGCAGTCATGGCCTTACTATATCTGCCAAGTTCCCTGAGGCCGGTGAAACCCGACCAGCCAGAGTTAAATTTGTAATGGTGGATCTCCATGAGCCACGCAAGCCTCATTATAATATTTAAATAGATAACCCACCTCCTGGCAGCGGGTTGGTTGCCCGCCCTCCCCCCAGCCCCCCACATCCCGCTCTGTTAAAACTGGAAGTGGGCAGGATGGAGGCGGGTTGGGATCGGGAGCAGTTTTTTAACTCTTTAACCTCCCACCCGACCCCAACCCACCCATTTTTGGGGGTTAAAATTTCCCTCTTTGTATCTGTCTTCATGGTAGAAGACACAAAAACCATTCCAGAAATAGTGGGGAACCAAAGGCCTAGTGAGAATGAGGAATTTAAAGAAATTAGTATTAGTAAAGAAATAATACTGGAGAAATTAATGGGGATAAAAGCTAACAAATCCCCTGGATCTGATGGCCTACATCCTCGGATTTTAAATGAAGTGGCTACAGAGATAGTGGATGCATTGGTTTTGACCTTCCGGAATGCCCTAGATTATGGAACGGTCCTCGTGGATTGGAAGGTAGCAAATGTAACCCCACTATTCAAGAAAGGAGGGAGAGAGAAAATGGGGAACTACAGGCCAGTTAGCCTGACGTCAGTCGTCGGGGAAAATGCTAGAATCTATTATTAGGAATGTGGTAACAGAACACTTAGAAAATCATAATAGGATTGGGCAGAGTCAACGTGGAATTATGAAAGGGAAATCATGTTTGATAACTCTATTAGACTTTTTTGAGGTTGTAACTAGCAGGCTAGATAAGGGGGATGTGTGGAAGTAATGTATCACAAGGATCAGTGCTTGAGCTGCAGCTATTTACAATCTATATCAATGACTTAGATGAGGGAACCGAGTGTAATGTATCCAAGTTGGCTGATAATACAAAGCTAGGTGGGAAAGTAAGCTGTGAGGAGGACGCAAAAAGGGTGCAAAGGGATATAGACAGGTTAAATGAGTGGGCAAGAACATGGCAGATGGAATATGTAGATGTAGGTGGGGTTTTAAATGAATTTTTTGCATCTGTGTTCACTATGGAGAAGGACGATGTAGACATAGAAATCGGGCAGGGGGACTGTGATATACTTGAACATATTAGCATCGAGAGGGAGGAGGTACTGACAGTTTTAGCAGGCTTAAAAGTGGATAAATCCCCAGGCCCGGACAAGATGTATCCCAGGCTGCTGCGTGAGGCAAAGGAGGAGATTGCAGGGGCTCTGACACAAATTTTCAGAACCTCTCTAGCCACAGGGGATGTGCCAGAGGACTGGAGAACAGCTAACGTAGTACCATTATTCAAGAAGGGTAGTAGGGATAAACCAGGGAATTACAGGCCAGTGAGCCGAACATCAGTGGTAGGGAAATTATTGGAAAAAATTCTGAGGGACAGAATTAGTCTCCACTTGGAGAGGCAAGGATTAATCAGGGATAGTCAGCATGGCTTTGTCAAGGGAAGATCATGTCTGACTAATTTGATTGAATTTTTCGAGGGGGTGACTAGGTGTGTGGATGAGGGCAGTGCAGTGGATGTGGTATACATGGATTCCAGTAAGGCTTTCGATAAAGTCCCGCATAGGTGACTGGTCATGGGATCCAGGGTGCCTTGGCACATTGGATCCAAAACTGGCTTAGTGGCAGAAGGCAGAAGGTGATGGTCGAAGGTTGTTTTTGTGACTGGAAGCCTGTGTCCACTGGGGTACCGTAGGGATCAGTGCTGGGTCCCTTGCTGTTTGTGGTCTACATTAATGATTTGGATGTGAATGTAAAAGGTATGATCAGTAAGTTCGCAGATGACATGAAAATTGGTGGGGTGGTAAATAGCGAGGAGGGTAGCCTCAGTCTGCAGGACGATATAGATGGGTTGGTCAGATGGTCAGTGGCAAATGGAATTTAACCCTGAAAAGTGAGAGGTGATGCATTTTGGAGGGACTAACAAGGCAAAGGAATACACAATGAATGGTAAGACCCTAGGAAAGACAGAGGATCAGAGGGACCTTGGTGTGCATGTACATAGATCCCTGAAGGCAGCAGAACAGGTGGATAAGGTTGTTAAAAAGGCATATGGGATACTTGCCTTCATTAGCCGAGGCATAGAATATAAGAGCATGGAGGTTATGATGGAGCTGTACAAAACGCTGGTTAGGCCACAGCTGGAATACTGTGTGCAGTTCTGGTCGCCACACTATAGGAAGGATGTGATTGCTTTGGAGAGGGTGCAGAGGAGATTCACCAGGATGTTACCTGGACTGGAGCACTTCAGCTATGAAGAAAGACTGGACAGGCTGGGGTTGTTTTCCTTGGAGCAGAGAAGGTTGAGGGGGGGACCTGATTGAGGTGTACAAAATTATGAGGGGCATAGATAGGGTAGATAGAAAGGAACTTTTTCCCTTAGTAGAGGGGTCAATAACAAGGGGGCATAGATTCAAGGTAAGGGGCAGGAGGTTTAGAGGGGATTTGAGGAAGAACTTTTTCACCCAGAGGGTGGTTGGAATCTGGAACTCACTGTCTGAAAGGGTGGTAGAGGCAGGAACCCTCACAACATTCAAGAAGCATTTGGATGAGCACTTGAAATGCCATACATACAAGGCTACGGACCAAATGCTGGAAAATGGGATTCGATTAGACAGGGCCTGATGGCCGGCGTGGACGCGATGGGCCGAAGGGCCTCTTCTGTGCTGTATAACTCTATGACTCTATGACTCTATATATTGTGGAGAAATGTGAAGTTATCCAATTTAGTAGGAAAAATAGAAAAGCTTGATACTTTTTAAAAGGTGAGAGACTGGGACATGTTGGTATTCAAACAGACCTTGCTGTCCTTATACACGAATCCCAGAATGTTATCATGCAGGTACAGCAAGCAATTAGGACAGCAAATGGTATGTTACCCTTTATTACAAAGGGATTGGAGTATAAGAGTAAAGGAGTTATAAATTCAATAGCCCCCGAAAACGGGTGCGGGGATTATGATGCGCGATTGGTCCGTGCCAGTTGAAAGGAATGCAGGCAGCATGTGACCTGCCTACTAATTATAATGATTGCAGCATTCAGCCCAGTGCTGAATGCGGTGCTTGAGTGACTGAACGCTCAGCAGGAGACTCAAGTTCGTGCGAGGTTGGCTCGAATTAAAGCTAGCCTCCACTTCTTAAAAGCAGTCTGCAGCTCTTAAAGGGGAGGTGCTTTCTGCCTGCAGCAGCTCATGCAACTGGTTGTGAAGGTAAGGCTCAGAAAGAAGAAGAGTGAACAATGGCTCAACAAGCCAGAGAAAGGGCCCCAAGTTTCTCGATCACGGCACTAGAGGCATTAGTGCAGGGGGTGAAAAGGAGGAGAGGTCCTCTATCTGCAAGGGACTCAAGGCCCTCCAGACACACACAGCAAATTCAGTGGGAGCAGATAGCCGATGAGGTCAATGCTAGCACTATTGCCCCGAGGAACTGGATCCAGCGCCGAAAGATATTCAATAAACTCACACGAGTGGTCAAAGTAGTGAATTCATACTTAAATGCAATATTTCACCAACTGCACCACTAGCCTCACACACTACTCAATGCACCACATCCACATCACTCACCTACCAACAACCTCGATCAATCAATGTTCAAACCTCACATTCAAAGCTTCACCTCACCGTCACGCAAACAAACTTACACCTTGCACACACTGCAAGTAATACGACACTGACACACATCACCCAAACACATGGGACCAAACTCACTGACACACACATCACCCAAACACATTGCACCACACTCAATGACACACATATCATCCAAACACATTGCACCACACTCACAGACACACAACACCCAAAAAAAATGGCACCACACTCACTGACACACACATCACCCAAACACATTGCACCACTCAAACTGACACACACAACACTGAAACACTTAGCACCACACTCACTGACACACACATCAACCAAACACATTGCACCACACTCACTGACAAACTTCACCCAAACATATTGTACCAGACTCAATGACACACTCATCACCCAAACACATTGCACCACACTCACTGACACACTTCACCCAAACACATTGCACCACACTCACTGACACACACATCACCCAAACACATTGCACTGTAGGATTAGCAAAATTGGACTTTATATTAATAAGGGTCAAATGGCAGAAGAGGCCATGATTTTAGAGACTGTTTTAAAAAGTAGCCCAGAAAAAGGGGCATACAAAATGGCCACCATACCATGTGACCAGCTTATTGGGACACTTTAAAATGGTTCCTGCGCAACCTCAGACAGCTTTGTGGATTCAACCCACAGCAAGTTCTGGAAGCCGTTTCTGAGAGAACGAAACCAGACCCACATGTATGCATATGGATTAGATGCAGATCCAGTCAAGATCGGCCTGGAGACAGAGGCCATCAAAATGTTGACCCAGACAAAAGGGGACAATTTCATATTCATGAGAACAGCACCCAGGACTAGATAATGAGATCAGCAGGACATTAAAAACAATGAAGGTAATTCCAGACCAGAGATGGGCCTTTACCAGCCGTTTAAGACATTTTAAAATATAATAACTACCCCACTGTGCTCCCAGCCCGCCAAAAGGTAAAACAAAGACTAACCTGATTTTGGGCGGGAGACAGAAGTTTCTGGGAGAAAGGTATGTCTGGAAGACTTTTCGGCAGTTGGGGCAAGCTTGGAGAGTTACTGAGTTGAAAGGAAGCTTGCAGCTTGAGCTCAGACGGAAGACACTCTCAGAAGAAGAAGCAGGCACTCGCAGGAGGAAGAAGAAAGCCAACATCGAGAAGGCCGTCTCGAAGCCGCCGTTCCGCCCCGGGGAAACACATCGGGAGATCATCGACCATCCCCGGGCCGTTGCCGGAACGAGAGGCCATCGACCCAACTTGGGAGAAGAGACAAAAAAATAAAGGTCCCAAGAGAAGAAACCTTCCAGCCACCCCAGCTCGGGAGAAGAGATAAAAAACTGAAGAAGCGATGGGAGCCAGCCCAAGGCTCCTCTGACCAAGGTCGAGCCGACGATCCTCAACCCCACCGACATCCAGGCCCACCGGTGTCCAGCTGCCCCCGACATTCACCTCAGGAGAGAGGTGTGGCGTTGCTTGCAGGGGCTCCACGATCCACGTGCAGACGAAATGCCTGAAAGGACCAAACACAGACTCGATTTCAAAACCATGCACTTCCTAGTGGGATTGGTGAGCATGTTTCTGGCCCTTCACAATCAGATCTAGATAAGTTTAATAAGGGGGTGGATTTAAGGGTACAATTAACATGAGTTGTTGTCCCTCGATGTTCCGTGTGTTTCCTTATTTCATGATGATCTTTGTAGAGTATAAGATGCCTGTATTTGCCTTAGTTAGTACTGTGTCGTTATGATTTGTTTTGTGTTTTTCCCTCCCATGTACTCTCTTATCTGCTTGAATTTGATTTGATATTTTTTCTTATGCAATAAAGTTTCATGTTGTTTCATCAAACTTGGTCTACAAGAGTTTTCTGTACACTGTAGTTCCTGCCACTATGTCCAGAGTATAGAATCTAAGGGGCGAGTGGGTCGAACCACTCAAGGTTTTACTGTGCAAGAGAGAGAGGCCTCTAGAGAGAGAAACCTCAGGGACATCTCTCAAGGAAAACACCTTACAGCACCACACTCACTGACAGACACATCACCCAAACACATTGCACCACACTCACTGACAGACGCATCACCGAAAAACATTGCACAACACTCACTGACACATACATCACCCAAACACATTGCACTACACTCACTGACACACTTCACCCAAACACATTGCAACACACTCACTGACACACATCACCCAAACACATTGCACCACACTCACTGACACACACATCACCCAACACATTGCACCACACTCACTGACACACACATCACCCAAACACATTGCACCAGACTCACTGACACACACATCACCCAAACACATTGCACCACACTCACTGACACACATCACCCAAACACATTGCACCACACTCACTGACACACACATCACCCAACACATTGCACCACACTCACTGACACACACATCACCCAAACACATTGCACCAGACTCACTGACACACACACATCACCCAAACACATTGCACCACACTCACTGACAAACTTCACCCAAACAAATTACACCACACTCACTGACACACTTCACCCAAACACATTGCACCACACTCACTGACACACTTCACCCAAACACATTGCACCACACTCACTGACACACACAACACCCAAATACATTGCACCACACTCACTGACACACTTCACCTAAACACATGGCACCACACTCACTGACACACATCATCCAAACACATTGTACCAGACTCACTGACACACATCACCCAAACACATTGCACCACACTCACTGACACACACATCACCCAAACACATTGCACCACACTCACTGACACACACATCATCCAAACATATTGCACCAGACTCACTGACACACATCACCCAAACACATTGCAGCACACTCACTGACACACATCACCCAAACACATTGCACCACACACAGACACACACTTCACCCAAACACATTGCACCACACTCACTGTCACACATCACACAAACACATTGCACCACACTCACTGACACGCACATCACCCAAACACATTGCACCACACTCACTGACACACATCACCCAAACACATTGCACCACACTCACTGACACACACATCACCCAAACACAATGCACCACCCTCACTGACACAAACATCACCCAAACACATCGCACCACATTCACTGACACAAACATCACCAAAACACATTGCACCAGACACAACGACACACACTTCACCCAAACACATTGCACCACACTCACTGTCACACATCACACAAACACATTGCACCACACTCACTGACACACACATCACCCAAACACATTGCACCACACACAGACACACACTTCACCCAAACACATTGCACCACACTCACTGACACATACTTCACCCAAACACATTGCACCACACTCGCTGACACACATCACCCAAACACATTGCACTGCACTCACTGACACACACATCATCCAAACACATTGCACCAGACTCACTGACACACATCACCCAAACACATTGCACCACACTCACTGACACACACATCACCCAAACACATTGCACCACACTCACTGACACACACATCACCCAAACACATCGCACCACATTCACTGACTGTAGGGGTTTGCAAAATCCCCACAGTCCCCGAAGATCGGGAAATATTAATCCACATCGTGGACGAAGCCTTTGCGTGATTTAAATTGCCTCTGGGTTGGACAGTGTTTTACAACATGCCCAGAACCGCAAAAGGCTGCATTGAGCTAGGCAGCCCTTGGGCAACACCGGAATCAAAGAACTTTGTAAAAGAAATTTCGCACACTTTAAGACAGTACATTTTATTAAAAATTGCACTCTTGAGGTTGGTAAATTGCCCAGGGATAAAATGGCCATTGGAATGTGTGGCCAAGGACAAAGGAAGCAGCTTTTGTGTCTGTGAAGCAGTGGCAGTCAAATTCTGTCAATCAAAAGGGGAAATTTCCCCTCCCTCCAGAGACAATCGATGTTTATTTACAAGGATGTTGACACAAAGGATTATCCACTTAGGCTGCGTTTTTGAGTGACCACCAGAAAATCGGTTTCTGTTTACATAGTAATCCAACTCCATTCAAACCCCATCACACACAATGAAACACACCTAAACTACAAAAGAGACTTTTTAGACTAAGAAAAGGAACAGTTTAAGAATGAATGGGTTTGAATCACCCATTACTCAACAATGGGGCAGTTGTATCCCTTTTGTTAGCCCAGAAAACTCCAGATGTGGGCGGGAACATTTCGGCCCCAGAATGAAGACACATTCAAACCACTCCAAGCTTTATTCGAAACCCATCCTAGACAATAGGGCAGTTGGATTCCTTTTGTTTTAGCCAGATGAACTTGGATTTGGGCAGGAACATCTCGGCCCCAAAATTGGGGTGTATAAAGATAGTTTCTGAGAAGCTTCTCTCTCTCTCTGGCCTGCCTCCATGTGCCTTTCTCTACAGTGTGGGAGTCTATCTGAAGAAGTTAAAACACCAGCAGTTTACTTTTAAAGCACTGGGGTGTTTCTTTACTTCAGGACAGTGAAGATCTCATGGGGCACGGAGCTGGCATTATAGTGGTGAGCATATATTTTTCTGACCTTCCACAAGGCAACTTAGGATAGGCATAGGGGTGGGGAGTAAAGTGGGATTTCGTTAAAATTGTGGTTTTCGTCATTTTCCCTCGTTATGCCCGTTTTTCCTCCCCTATCTAAGCAATTTTATCGTGTGGTGTAGTTTATTTAGTTAATAAAATTAGATTTTCTCACATCCAGACCATTTGTCTGTTTTAATATATCATTAATTATAAGTTCCTCTAGTCAGAACTGGAAGGGTGGGTTTAGCGATTTGAAACCGTTGATTGGTATTGGTCTCAGTGCAGTGGGAAAAAAGGCTGCTTGACCCGGTAAATTACCATAAACCAGGTAAAGGAAGGTAAATTACCATAAACCAGGTAAAAGATGCCCCCCTACAAATTGGCGACCGCGGCAGGACTGGAGGCAGTTTTTGATATGATAATTGGTCTGGATCTGGAGAAAGCATCAGCTCTTGCTTTTCTTGCTTTCAGTCTGTGGGTAGCCCTGCAGAAGTTAGCAGCAGCGTGTAAGCTGACCTATTATGGTATAGGTGGCTGGCCTAAGAAGGGTGAGATGAGGGTACGGGAGGAGGTTACAGAGGCCAAGAATCAGGAGTCAGAGTTTGGAAAATGCCAGGAGGAGGTAGAACACCTCTTAAGAGAGGTGAATGAGGCCAGAGATAGTGGGATGAGGGTGCGGGAAGAAAATGCACGCCTCACACTAGAGGTCACGAAATGCCAGGCGCCTTGTGCAGGAAGTCACAGAGGCTAGGGACAATGAGATAAGGCTACAGGAGGAAAACGCACACCTCACCCAAGAAGCTAGCGAGGGCAAAAGCCACGCGAGGCACAAGATAGAGTTCCTAAAGTGCCAAATTACAGAAGCTAAGAGTAACAAGATGAGACTGCGGGAAGAGAATGCCCACCTCACCTCAGAAGTAACAGAGCAGGAGGAAATGGTTAGGGAGGTAAAGGCAGCTTATAAGCTGGCCTGTGACCAAAGGTTTAGTGGAGCAGATCATACCCCATGTAACAGAAAGATAGAGAGTTTGGGTATGGAGTTATTAATGACTAAAGGGATGGTATGTCTCGTAAGTCTGAAGGGAAGTCCGTCGGACAGTACCAGCAGCCCAAACCAAACTGCCCCACAGGCAACACCCAGGGAAGAGCTGGCCAGGGAATTAGAGATCCCAAGACCGCAGCCCACAGCTCTGAGTTTTGAGGAGCTCTGGCAGCAAGAAGGGATGGACAATGGGGTGGTAGGAGAACACCAGCAGGTCCCACTAGGCAGGCGGGGACCAGGACCAGTGTACCCCCTCCGACAACGGAGGTATGGTCCGCCCGTGAACGATAATGACCATGGGGCTGTTCAGCATACCTATCTGGTACCCTATGATACCCAACAGCTCAGAGGCCTGGTGAAACATATTTCGCTGCTCTCCGAAAAGGGAGACCCCTCCGTGCACTTCCAAGGGATAGAACAGGCAGCCTGTGTTAACGGCTGTGATGACGAAGAGAAAGCCAAAATGTTACTTTTCTCTGTAGATAGTAAGCTCTATTAGACCCTTTCAGATGAGGCTAAGAGAGGGCAGAAGGGTTTTGAGGACCTAAAGGAGGAAATACTGGAAGCCATGGGTGCGAACGACGGCAATCCATTCGATCGCATAGGGAAAACACTGCAGAAGGAAGGGGAGACCCCACAGACATTTGCAGACAGGCTGTGGCCAGTCTACAACAGCGCGTGTACAGGGGGACAAAATAGGGCACAACTGAACCAGCAGCAGCGGACCCAATGGCTTCGTTGCCTGGTGTCCAATTGCCTGCCCCAGATAAAAGGAAAGGCTGATATTTGGTTTGACCACCGAGACCCCCTAGCAATTGAAGAGACTGTAATCTGGCAGCTCACTGTAGCATATAGGAACGGTAGGAATAGTGGGACCCCCCAGCAAAAGGGTAAGGTCCACGAGGTTAAACCTGGGGCCCAATACAAGAAAGAGTGGCGCCAGGAGGGGAGCCGTCCCTCCCAGAACAAGGTCACTTGTGACAGGTGCGGGGAGGATGGCCACTGGCACAGGGATTGTAAAAAGCCTGGGAGAGATGATAAAGCCAGGACCCCCGCAGCCCCAACTCAGAAGGCAGAGACAGAAACTCCTCCCGGTACAGTCGAGTCCATCATGGAGTCGATAAAATCTTTCCTCAGGGCCAATCAGGGAAAGGTAGCAGCCATCACTGGTGCTGCAGCCCCCTCGCCCACCTCTGCCTCCCCACAATGACTGGCCGATATGCTGGCCAAGGAGGGTGCATGTGCAGGTACTTTCTGGGACCCATATGGGTCCGGGCCAGTGGCAGCGATTACAGGCAGGGATGGGACACAGGGAAAATATAAATCTGACCTTACAAGTTCAAGTTTACAGACTGTAAAGGCAGGCGCTGTGCCTTGTGTCAAGGGAAAAGTTGTCTGGCCCACCAACTGGGACACTTCCCCGCCCCAGTGGGACCTAAGTTTTGGCCAAGGTTTAAATTTGAACCAGTTATTTAGCTCAGGAACAGAGAAACAGCAGCCTGAGAGTAGAAATCTGCAGGCTGCTGCGAGTCCATTCACAGAAAATTGCCTGGGGGGCTCCAGGGAGGAGCAGCCCTTTGAAAAGACTGCCCGCGCATGCGTAGTCGCTGGTCTGGAGACAGGAATTCCCCAGTCTTTTGAACGGCCTGTTCACGCAGGCGCAGTTCCCCAGCCCATGCCCCAGCCCTTTGAAGAGATTGTTCATGCAGGCGCAGTTGCCTGCGGGACAACGGCGGCTCTTCTTCGGTTTTCCCGCGCCTGAGGGGAGACATTTCCCAACACTGGGTTCGTGCAGGTGCAGTCACGGACTTGGAATCCCCAGCGGCTCCTTTTCTCTATGAGGCCGTGCGCGCAGGCGCAGTCAGCCATTTAAAGGTCCCTGCTGCCCAGTCTATACGCGCAGGCGCAGTAGCCTGCTTGGAAGACCCAGCGGTTCTTCCTATCCTTTTCAGTGAAATTGAATGCGCAGGCTCGGTTGCCTGTGATAATATAACAGTTCCTCCGCCCTTTGAAGAGATTGTTCATGCAGGCGCAGTTGCCTGTGGGACCACAGTGGCTCCTCTTCAGTTTTCCTGCGCAGGCACAGTCGCCTGTTTGAATACAGAGGTTTCACAGCCTCTGCCGGGGGACTCCAAGGAGGAGGTTCGCGCAGGCGCAGTCACCTGTTTAAAAGGACAAGCTTCCCAGCCCGCTTCTAGAGTGGTTCCCCGTATGGTGTGGGACTCTGGGGAGGAAGGGATAGCAATTCCTCTTGCAGGGGACATAAGGAAGGAGCTGGTAAGAGGTTTTGGACCTGGAGAGGAAGATTTTCAGCCACCAGCAGCGGGTGGTGAGGGAATACCTGCCCCCAGTACAGGAGTGGGTAGGGAAAAGGAGACAAACCCGGAGTACTGGCAGGCTGCCAGGTATCTTAAACAGTGCGGGCTGTTTGCATCAGGGGGAGGAGGTTCCCAGCCAGCTAGGGCTGTGACCCAGGCTCAGGGTCCGTCAGCCAATGTTTCCCCCACAGAGACGCCCCTCAGAAGGTCACTTTGGGTGTCCCAGCCCAAGAAAGCATGGTCACCCACTTTACTGTGGAGTAGGGCGGGCTCCCGAACCAGGGAGAAGCCAAAGGGCAGAGGTCCCCAACTAGCAGCCATAAGCTGCCAGGGACCAGAGGCTGGAATCAGTCCAGCTTCACTGCAGGCAGCAGTAATCTGCGACAGTGACACCAGAGATTAGCTTGGCCATCCGGAGACGGGCGGCATTTGTATTATAGCTTTGTGTTAAGTAACCAATGTTTATAGCTTGTTTTTAAGGTGTTTGAATTTTAAGTTTTGATATAACTAGTAGGTTTTAAAGTTTAAGTTTAGAAGTGTGCCAAATGCTTGTATTTTGGTCCGAGGTCGAGGGACCCGACCATGTCTCCACCTAAGGCAGCAGATCACTGAGAGGCCTGCCTGCATGTCCTTTTAAGTTCTTTTGCAGGAGCGTGGACAAAGGAGCAGCCCTGTTCGCCCAGCCCGAGCTGGGCATCGAATGAAGATATACAGAATGTTGGGGATCACCTCGTCACTGGGCAAATCCGGGAGGAGACCCCACAGCGACTTTCGGGAGAAACCGGACAGGGTCCAGAAGAACCTGCCTACTCATCCTACGCGGAAGAGATGGCACCAGCTGGGTGGGTCACGGCCCCAACCCAGCACTATCCTAACCGAATTTCACTTGCAGGAGACCTCGCGATTGAGGAGTCAGGGTGGAGAAGTGCGGGCGCCTTGTCAGATAGGGACGCGTTCCCCGGGAGTGGGTGGTGATGGCCCGGGAAAGATTATAAAGAGGAGGGGGAGACCCAACAGTCATGTGGGAGCTTTCGGGGAAGGGAGGAACTCACCCGGGGCCCACGGGCAAGGTTAAAGTGTAAGTGTGGCTGGGGAGGATGAGTGGGTGGCCGGATCTGGGATCCAAGTTTGAGTGTGGGGCCAGTGAGAGCCGCCACACAGGCACCCATCATTTTCTCCAGCCAGTCGAGGGCAGACGGGAGGGGGAGGGACTGGGAGTCGCGATCCCGTACTCTCTGGTCTCAGTCTGTGAAACGTGAGGGGTGCCCCGCCTTCACAAAGGGACAAGAGAACGGCTCGGGGCGGGCGGATCAGACTGTTCTGTAAAAATCCATTCTGTATGTTTTAAAAGTTTAAGACCACTAAAGGGGGGGTGGAAGGAACATTTACTGCCCGGGTGGGAGGAGCAATACCCACTCAAATTTCTCGACCCATCATTGGCACGTAATGGTCGGGGTTTATTTCAGCATTTTACATAGAAACATAGAAGATAGGAGCAGGAGTAGGCCATTCGGCCCCTCGAGCCTGCTCCGCCATTCAATGAGATCATGGCTGATCATCCAAATTCAGTACCCGGTCCCTGCCTTCTCCCCATACCCCTTGATCCCTTTAGCCTTAAGAAATATATCCAACGCTTTCTTGAATATATTTAATGAACTGGCCTCCACCGCCCTCTGTGGCAGAGAATTCCACAGATTCACCACTCTCTGGGTGAAGAAATTCCTCCTCATTTCAGCCCTAAATGGCTTACCCCTTATCCTTAGACTATGACCCCTGGTTCTGGACTCCCCAGCCATCAGAAACATCCTTCCTGCATCTAGTATGTCCAAGCCTGACAGAATTTTATAGGTTTCGATGAGATCCCTTCTCAATCTTCTAAACTTCAGTGAGTATAAGCCCAATCGACACAATCTCTCCTCATACGTCATTCCTGCCATCCCAGGTATCAGCCTGGTGAATCTTCGCTGCACTCCTTCCATGGCAAGAACATCCTTCCTCAGGTAAGGCGACCAAAACTGCACACAATACTCAAGGTGCGGTCTCACCAAGACCCTGTGCAACTGTAGCAAGACATCCTTGTTCCTGTACTCGAACCCTCTTGCTACGAAGGCCAACATACCATTTGCCTTCTTAACCGCCTGCTGCACCTGCATGCTTACCTTCAGCGACTGGTGCACAAGAACACCCAGGTCTCTTTGCACTTCCCCTTCTCCCAATCTATTGCCATTCAAATAATAATCTGCCTTCCTGTTTTTGCCACCAAAGTGGATAACCTCACATTTAACCACATTGTAGTGCATTTGCCATGTTTCTGCCCAATCACCCAACCTGTCCAAATCGTACTTGAGTTTCACGACATCCTCCTCACAGCATACCCTCCCACCCAGCTTTCTGTTGTCTGCATATTTGGAGATATTACATTCAATTCCCTCGTCCAGATCATTAATATATATTGTGAACAGCTGGGGTCCTAGGACCGATCCTTGCGGTACCCCAGTCGTCACCCGCTGCCACTCGGAAAACGACCCGTTTATTCCAACTCTTTGCTTTCTGTCCGCCAACCAGTTCTCTATCCAAGTCAATACCGTGCCCCCAATCCCATGTACCTTAATTTTGCATGCTAATCTCTTATGTGGGACCTTATCGAAAGCCTTCCGAAAGTCCAAATACACCACATCCACTGGTTCTCCCTTATCTATTTTACCAGTTACATCCTCAAAAAATTCCAGTAGATTAGTCAAGCATGATTTACCTTTTGTAAATCCATGTTGACTTTGTCCGATCCTGTCACTGCTTTCCAAGTGCTCTGCTATTACATCTTTTATAATGGACTCTAGCATTTTCCCCACTACCGATGTCAGGCTTACCGGTCTATAATTCCCTGCTTTTTCTCTACCACCTTTTTTGAATAGTGGGGTAACATTAGCTACCCTCCAATCCATGGGTACTGTTCCAGAGTCTATCGAGTTCTGAAAGATGACCAGCAATGCATCTACTATTTCTAGGGCCACTTCCTTAAGTACCCTAGGATGTAGATTATCAGGCCCTGGGGATTTATCGGCCTTCAGTCCCATCAATTTTCCTAACACCATTTCCCTACAAATACTGATTTCTTTCAGTTCCTCCCTTTCATCAGACCCTATGTTCCCCAGCATCTCTGGGAGGTTATTTGTGTCCTCCTTTGTGAAGACAGAACCAAATATGTATTTAGTTGGTCTGCCATTTCTTTGTTCCCCATTATAAATTCCCCTGATTCTGACTGCAAGGGACCTACGCTTGACTTCACCAATCTTTTTCTCTTCACATATCTATAAAAGCTTTTACAGTCAGTTTTTATGTTCCCTGAAAGCTTACTCTCATATTCTATTTTCCCTTTCTTAATTAATCCCTTTGTCCTCCTTTGTTGAATCCTAAACTGCTCCCAATCCTCAGGATTATTGCTTTTTCTGGCCAATTTATTTGTCCTCTCTTTGGATCTTATGCTATCCCTAATTTCCCTTGTTAGCCACGGTTGAGTCACTTTTTTGTTTTATTTTTATGCCAAACTGGGATGAACAAATTCTGTAGCTCATCCATTCGGTCTTTGAATGTTTGCCATTGCCTATCCACCGTCAACCCTTTGAGTGCCATTCACCAATCAATCCTACCCAACTCGCTCCTCAGACCATCGTAGTTTCCTTTATTTAAATTGAGGACCCTAGTCTCTGATTCAAATACTTCATTCTCCATCTTAATGAAGAATTCGCTCATATTATGATCGCTCCGACACAAGGGGCCTCATACAACAAGATTGCTAATTACTCCTTTCTCGTTACATAATACCCAGTCTAAGATGGCCTGATCTCTGGTTGGTTCCTCGACATATTGGTCCAGGAAACCATCCTGTAAACACTCCAGGAATTCCTCCTCCACAGTATTGTTACTAATTTGGTTGGCCCAATCTATATGTAGATTAAAGTCACCCATGATGACTGCTGTGCCCTTATTGCATGCTTCTTTAATTTCCCTTTTAATGCCATCCCCAACCTCTGCCTTATTGTTTGGAGGTCTATATACCACTCCCACTAACGTTTTTTTCTCCTCAATTCTACCCATACAGATTCCACCTCATCAGAGCTAATATCCTTCATTACAATTGTGTTAATCCCTTCTTTAACCAGTAATGCTACCCCACCTCCCTTTCCTTTTTGCCTATCTTTCCTGAATATCGAATACCCCTGAATGTTGAGTTCCCAGTCTTGGCCATCCTTGAGCCACGTTTCAGTAATCCCAACCAAATCATATTCGTTTACCTCTATTTGCGCAGCCAATTCATCCAATTTATTACAAATGATCCTCGCATTAAGACACAAAGCCTTCAGGCTTGTTTTTTTAATGCTCTTAGACCTATTAGAATTATTATTTACTGTGGCCATGTTTGATTTAAACCGTTGATTTCTCTGACTGCCACTTTTGTTTTTCTCCTTCCTATCTTTTGCTTTTATCCTTGTTTCCCTTTCCTCTGTCTCCCTGCTCAGGTTCCTAACCCCCTGCCATTTTAGTTTAAACCCTCCCCCACAGCACTATCAAACACTCCCCCTAGGACATCGGTTCCAGCCCTGCCCAGGTGCAAACCATTCAGTTTGAACTGGTCCCACCTCCCCCAGAACCGGTTCCAATGTCCCAGGAAATTGAATCCCTCCCCCTGGCACCATTCCTCTAGCCACGTATTCATCTGAAGTATCCTTCTATTTCTACTCTGACTAGCACGTGGCACTGGTAGCAACCCTGAGATTACTACCTTTGAGGTCCTGTTTTTTAATTTATCTCCTAACTCCCTATATTCAGCTTTTAGGACCTCCTCCCGCTTTTTACCTATATCGTTGGTGCCTATATGCACCATGACAACTGGCTGTTCATCCTTCCCTTCCAAGATGTTCTGCAGCTGCTTGGAGACATCCTTGACCCTTGCACCAGGGAGGCAACACATCATCCTGGAGTCTCGTTTGCGGCCGCAGAAACACCTATCTATTCCCCTTACAATTGAATCCCCTATTACTATAGCTCTACCCCTCTTTTTCCTCCCATTCTGTGCAGCAGAGCCACCCCTGGTGCCAGGAAGTTGGCTGCTGCTGCCTTCCTCTGATAAGCCATCCCCCCCAACAGCACTCAAAGTGGTGTATCTGTTGGATACAGTGGGCCACAGGGGACCCCTGCACTACCTGCCTGCACCTAGTACTCTGCCTGTTGGTCACCCATTCCCTTTCTTCCTGTCCAACCTCTACCTGCGGTGTGTCCAACTCCGTAAATGTGATATTCATGATGTCCTGAGCATCATGAACGCTCCAGTATGCATCCAATCGCAGCTCCAGTGCCGCAATGCGGTCTGTCAGTAGCTGCAGCTGGATGCACTTCCTGCACATGTAGTTGTTTCAAATGTTTAATGAAGATTTTTTGTATTTTGTTTTACAGTTCCAAGCTGTGCAGAGGCGTAGGACCCTCTCTGTGCTTGGGATCATTTTGATTACATTGTATAACCAAGATTAGAACATTTTGTAATATGTTATAATGTAACAAGTGGTGCAGGGGTATGAGTCCCCTTATTGTAACATTTTGTAGTTGCTGTATCTGTGGATGCCTACCATACCACGGTTTTTTTCTCCGATTTGAGGGGAATAGACTGGTCGGGGAATCAGTGATCGGTAACTATAGGTAAATACAGGGGATGGTTGTTTGTCGGGGGTCGGAAAATTGTGCTCACTTCTTCAAGTGGATACTACAAGCAAGTTGGAAGTATCCAAAGGGCGGAATGTAGGGGTTCGCAAAATCCCCTCAGTCCCCAAAGATCGGGAAATATTAATCCACATCGTGGACGAAGACTTTGCATGATTTAAATTGCCTCTGGGTTGGACAATGTTTGAAAACGTGCCCAGAACCGCAAAAGGCTGCGTTGAGCTAGGCAGCACTTGGGCAACACCGGAATCAAAGATAAAAGAAGTTTCGCACACTTTAAGCCAGTACATTTTATTAAAAATTGCACTCTTGAGGTTGGTAAATTGCCCAGGGATAAAATGGCCATTGGAATGTGTGGCCAAGGACAAAGGAAGCAGCTTTTGTGTCTGTGAAGCAGTGGCAGTCAAATTCTGTCAATCAAAAGGGGAAATTTCCCCTCCCTCCAGAGACAATCGATATTTATTTACAAGGATGTTGACAAAGGATTATCCACAAAGGCTGCAGTTTCGAGTGACCACAAGATAATCGGTTTCTGTTTACATAGTAATCCAACTCCATTCAAACCCCATCACACACAATGAAACACACCTAAACTACGGAAGAGTCTTTTTAGACTAAGAAAAGGAACAGTTTAAGAATGAATGGGTTTGAATCACCCATTACTTGACAATGGGGCAGTTGTATCCCTTTTGTTAGCCCAGAAAACTCCGGATGTGGGCGGGAACATTTCGGCCCCAGAATTAAGACACATCCAAACCACTCCAAGCTTTATTCGAAACCCATCCCAGACAATAGGGCAGTTGGATCCCTTTTGTTTTAGCCAGATGAACCTGGATTTGGGCGGGAACATCTCGGCCCCAAAATTGGGGTATATAAAGATAAAGATAGCTTCTGAGAAGCATCTCTCTCTCTCTGGCCTGCCCCTGTGTGCCTTTCTCTACAGTGTGGGAATCTGTCTGAAGAAGTTAAAACACCAGGGCCTAGAAATTCAGTTGGTTGCACCAGCCGGTAGCGCCTTATGAGGAGTAGATGTCGGGCGCTAGGCGGCTAGCGGCCGGGCACAGCGCGATCTGCGCCTCTCCCCAACTTCACTCACGATTTAGCGGCGGCGCAAAGTCTTTGCGCGCGCTCAGCTGCGCGCGCAGATCCTGACGTCATTTCCTCGTGCAGCGCCCTTTGTGTGCCCCCAACCGGAAATTCAGTCGCGACGCCCCATTGTGAGCCTGGCGCCCCTAGCGACTGGTCGAGTGGAACGGTGCTCAGTCGATGCAGGGCGCGGGGGGCGCAAATTAAAGGGCACTCCTCCTGCACTATAAAAGGCTGCCATTTCGCAGCACTCCTTCTTGAGAGACGGATCTTTGCAGAGAGACCAAGGTAGAGAGCTTTCTGCTTTGGCCCAACACTCGGACAGGTACTTGTGGCTTCAGGCCACAGCTTTCCACTTGTCTTTGGCTCATTGACATATCATTGTTTGCTAACATATTATGGGGGCTGCAATGGGTGCAAATGCTGGCTTTCTCCATTACATCCAAAGGGCTCACAGACGCCGTGAGAGAGTGGCAGCCCTGGCTAGACGGAGAGGGGGCAACAGGCATCGGGAAAGGAGGCCTTACCCACCCAGGGTATACCGCCAGCAGTTCTCCTTTCTCAACATGTCTGACGAGCAGTGTCTTCAGAGGCTGCGATTCCGAAGGGAGGTGGTCACAGAGATCTGCTACCTGCTTGGCGGTGATCTGCAGCCACAGCTGAGGAGCAGGACGTCTCTGTTGGTGGCAGTGAAGGTGACGATTGCTCTCAACTTCTATGCCACCGGCTCCTTCCAATCCGCTACTGGGGACATTTCCAACATCTCCCAGTTCGCCGTGCATTGCTGCATCCGCCAGGTGACCAATGCCCTTTTCAAAAGGAGACGTCAGTTCATCACCTTCTCCATGGCCCTTGCCAAGCAGCAACAGCGTGCAATGGGCTTTGCAGCATTCGCGGGCTTCCCCATGGTGTAGGGCGCCATTGACTGCACGCATGTGGCTTTGCGGGCACCTCTGGAGAATGCCAAGGATTACCGCAACCGGAAGGGCTACCATTCGCTCAACGTCCAGCTGGTGTGTGACCACAGGCAGCTCATCCTAGCTGTCAATGCCCGCTTTCCAGGCAGCAGCCACGATGCCTTCATCCTGCGCCAGACTTCTGTGGCAGACATGTTCCAGGCCCAGCCTCACCCACGAGGATGGCTTATCGGGGACAAAGGCTATCCTTTGTGTACCTGGCTAATGACCCCGCTCCGTGCGCCCAGCACCCCTGCTGAAGAGGGATACAACGATAGCCATCAAGCGACCAGGAACATCATCGAGCAAACAATCGGCGTCCTGAAGCAACAGTTCCGCTGTCTGGATCGTTCCGGTGGAGCCCTACAATATTCGCCGGAGCGAGTCTCCCATTTCGTGGTCGTTTGCTGCATGCTGCACAACCTGGCTATCCGCAGGACTCAGCCACTGCCACCAGAGATTGGAGGACCACCTGAGGAGGAGGAGGAGGAGGAGGACCAGCATAGGAGGGAGGCAGAAAGTGCAAGGGCCGCCCGTCGCCGGCTTATTGAACGTCGGTTCTAGGCCCCCTCTCAGGGAATGGCTTGTGCCAATGTCAGCAGATGAATGTAGCCGCTCCACAAGCCCTCAGCCGAGCAGGGCAACCAGGACTTGACAAATAAACCATGCACAGGGCAATTTAAGAACATTAATTTATTGCAAACCTCTGCCCTTCCCACATTACAACCTCATGTGGAGAAGCCCCCTCCAAAAACACAAAACTAACAGTCTCGGCCTTACAAAACCAAAGAAAGACACCAGTCTCGGCCTTTCAAAAACAAAGAAAGACACCAGTCTCGGCCTTACAAAAACAAAGAAAGACACCAGTCTCGGCCTTACAAAAACAAAGAAAGACACCAGTCTCGGCCTTACAAAAACAAAGAAAGACACCAGTCTCGGCCTTACAAAAACACAACTACACCAGTCTCGGCATTACAAAAAGCACCAGCCATTTGTGCAGACCTTCTACTTTTTGCCCTGCGAGGGCGATGCCTTTCGCATCCTTGCCTGGCCCCTGCCCGCCCTGCAGCTCCTCCTCAATGGGAGCCCAGTGACTGCAGCAAGGCTGGGGGAAGGCTGCTGAGGGTCAGATGGCGAGACGGCAGATGCCCTTGGGGGTCGGCCTGCACCAGCTCTGGCCCTGGAGGGGCCGGCTGCTGACTGCTCCAACTTTGCTTGGGCGGCAGCAGTCTGTCCAGCGGCTCGTGGCAGCTGCAATGGCAGAGTGGCAGTGTCGGCTGCACGAATGGTGCCAACCTGGCAGATCGCAGGTGCTCGCTGGTCGCCTGATACATTGGCACTCGCACGGGCCAGCACTGCAGCATGCGCAGCAAACAGCTGAAGAACAGACTGCTGGGCTGCTGCTGCGCGGCGGGTGCCCTGGCGATGCCTGGCTGATCCAGCGAGGGTGGCAGCAGTTAGTGCCCGTGTGGCCCTGGTCTGTGTCCGCATGACAACAGCCAGTGAATGGACGGCATGACTGAGCACTTGGCTCGAAGCCGCCTGTGCTGCCGCGAAGTCCTGTAGACTCCTGGCCTGTGCTGCTCCAAATTGCTGCACACTCCTTGACAAAGACTCAATGGAGTCAGGCATCCTTGCCACTGCAGCCATGAGCTCATTGTGCCTGCGCTCAGCCTGGACGGCCATTTCCTCCAGGAGCCGCACCTCCTCTGCACTGACCGTCGCAGGACTGGAGGCCGCACTCACCCTCTGGGGAGAAGTCCGCCGAGCTTCCCCACCCCTCCCGCGTTGCTGCAGCCCGCTGGGCCCCGGAGCTTCACTCTCCTCCGATCCTTCCCCCCGGCTCCCCTCCAGGGAAGACGTGTCCCCTTCCTCGCCATGGGCTGGCGCGGCTGAGGGTGGCACTGATGGGCCGGCTTCCTCTTCCTCCTCCTCTAATTCAGAAGCACTGACAGTGGCAGCTTGAGGGCCCACCTCCTCACCTGGCGATTCACCATCTGAAAGCAGGAAGGCACAAGAGTAGCTTTAGAGTGAGGACAGGGCGGCAGCAAGGGAGGCATGAGTGGTGCCATTCACTGAATTGGTCGGACAGTGGCAAAGGATGCTGATCTGAGGCGCAAGTGGAACGAGAGAGGTCAAAAAGGTGATGCCCTTACCCTTGGTGCCCAGAACAGGGTCGGCATCTCCACTGGCGACGGGGCCAATCAGCCAGCCTGCCATAATGCGCTCCACATGCTGGTCGAGGTCGGAGAGCTCTTTGACGTCAGGACGGCCTCCTCCGGTCTCAGTTCGTTTCCGCCGGTTGTGCGCCACCTTGGCCTGCAAGAGAAAGGACGGCCTCTAAGTACAGTGTGAAGCCCTGATCTTGTCTGCACTGCCTCCCATGGTCGAATAGCTTGTACAGTGTGAAGCCCTGATCTTGTCTGCAATGCCTCCCATGGTCGAATAGCTTGTACAGTGTGAAAAGTGCTGAATGTGCAAGTGATTTTCATGCCAGCTGCTGGATGAGGGCTGGCCATTAGGGCTTTCAGGTCCCTTTGCCCATAAAGTTAGGTGCACATGCAGGGATGAGGAGGACACTGGAAAGGGTACTCACCCTGACAACCCGAGTGAGGTCGTTGAACTTCTTCCGGCATTGCACAGGAGTCCTGGCAACCACGCTGTTGGAAGACACCCTGTTTGAGACCTCCCTCCAGGCTTTCCGGTAGGCACTGGGCAGCGGCCTCTTGCCGCCTTCTGGGAACAGAACATGGCGCCTGCGCTCCACTCCGCCAACCAGCAGCCTCAGGTCACCGTCGCTGAAGCGCTGCGCTCTCTCCCTGGCCTTCTCCATAGCCCTGGGCGTTGTGCAGATGAAGCTGAACTGGTCAGGCCTAGGTTGAGGGCTGCAGTGTGCAGGGCATGGCAGGCAAACAAATCCACCCTCCCCCTTTAAGAGCTGACCGGCGCCAGAATGTCTGCCGTCAATCAACAACTCGCCGCACCGGCTCTGCGCCCGACCTCGGGGGTATCGCTCTGCACCGCCGGCTTAGCGCATAAAGATAGTCGTGCATCACCTGTTTTAGCGCAGCAGCAACCTCTTGGGGCGATGTGACTGAATATCGGCGAAGGTGGCGCGACTTTGCGCCGGGCGCAAACTTTAGCGGCCGCCCGACTTTAGCGCCCCAAAAGTGGTTATACTGAGTTTCTAGGCCATTGTACCACACTCACTGACACACTTCACTCAAACACATTGCACCACACTCACTGACACACTTCACCAAAAAACATTGCACCACACCCACTGACACACTTCACCCAAACACATTGCACCACACTCACTGACACACTTCACCCAAACACATTGCACCACACTCACTGGCACATTTCACCCAAACACATTGCACCACACTCACTGACACACTTCACCCAAACACATTGCACCACACTCACTGACACACTTCACCCAAACACATTGCACCACACTCACTGACACACTTCACCTAAACACATGGCACCACACTCACTGACACACTCCACCCAAACACATTGCACCACACTCACTGACACACAGCACCCAAACATATTGCACCACACTCACTGACACACTTCACCCAAACAGATTGCACCACACTCACTGACACAAATCACCCAAACACATTGCACCACACTCACTGACACACTTCACCCAAACACATTGCACCACACTCACTGACACACTTCTCCCAAACACATTGCTCCACACTCACTGACACACTTCACCCAAACACATTGCACCACACTCACTGACGCACTTCACCAAACACATTGCTCCACACTCACTGACATACTTCACTAAACACATTGCTCCACACTCACTGACACACTTCACCAAACACATTGCACCACACTCACTGACACACTTCAACCAAACACATTGCAGCACACTCACTGACACACTTCACCCAAACACATTGCACCAAACTCACTGACACACTTCACCCAAACACATTGCACCACACTCACTGACACACTTCACCCAAACACACTGCACCACACTCACTGACACACTTCACCCAAACACATTGCACCACACTCACTGACACACATCACTCAAACACATTGCACCACACTCACTGACACGCTTCACCCAAACGCATTGCACCACACTCACTGACACACTTCACCCAAACACATTGCACCAAACTCACTGACACACTTCACCCAAACACATTGCACCACACTCACTCACACACTTCACCCAAACACATTGCACCACACTCACTGACACACTTCACCCAAACACATTGCACCACACTCACTGACACACTTCACCCAAACACATTGCAGCACACTCACTGACACAAATCACCCAAATACATTGCACCACACTCACTGACATACTTCACTCAAACACATTGCACCACACTCACTGACACACTTCACCCAAACACATTGCAGCACACTCACTGACACACTTCACCCAAACACATTGCACCACACTCACTGACACACTTCACCCAAACACATTGCACCACACTCACTGACACACTTCACCCAAACACATTGCACCACACTCACTGACACAATTCCACATTGCACCACACTCACTGACACACACATCACCCAAACTCATTGCAGCACACTCACTGACACACTTCACCCAAACACATTGCACCACACTCACTGACACACTTCACCCAAACACATTGCACCACACTCACTGACACACTTCACCCAAACACATTGCACCACACTCACTGACACACTTCACCCAAACACGTTGCACCACACTCACTGACACACTTCACCCAAACATGTTGCACCACACTCACTGACACACTTCACCCAAACACATTGCACCACACTCACTGACACACTTCACTCAAACACATTGCACCACACTCACTGACACACTTCACCCAAACACATTGCTCCACACTCAGTGACACACTTCACCCAAACATATTGCACCACACTCACTGACACACTTCACCCAAACACATTGCACCACACTCACTGACACACTTCACCCAAACACATTGCACCACACTCACTGACACACTTCACCCAAACACATTGCACGACACTCACTGACAAACTTCACCCAAACACGTTGCATCACACTCACTGACACACTTCTCCCAAACACATTGCACCACACTCACTGACACACTTCACCCAAACACATTGCACCACACTCACTGACACACTTCACTCAAACACATTGCACCACACTCAATGACACACTTCTCCCAAACACATTGCACCGCACTCACTGACACACTTCACCCAAACACATTGCTCCACACTCAGTGGCACACTTCACCCAAACATATTGCACCACACTCACTGACACACTTCACCCAAACACATTGCACCACACTCACTGACACACATCACCCAAACACATTGCACGACACTCACTGACAAACTTCACCCAAACACATTGCACCACACTCACTGACACACTTCTCCCAAACATATTGCACCACACTCACTGACACACTTCGCCCAAACACATTGCACCACACTCACTGACAAACTTCACTCAAACACATTGCACCACACTCACTGACACACGCTGTGGTTACAAACACTAGTTAAGACAATGCCCAGCGTTTGGAAAAATGTGCACAATGTGTAATCGAAAGAATTACTTTGCCAAACAATGCTTTTCAAAAGTAAAAACAACGAAAGGGCAACAAGTTAATGTGATTGAGGACACTGATTTAAGTGAGACATTTTAAACAGTAATGACATTGTCTGCATGGCAGAAACCGAAACTGAAAGCGAAAGACAAAGTAAAACCGAGCCCCCCAGCACCCTCGTCAGGTAACACCCGGGAACTGGGACAAGCTTAATTGAAGCAAAACTCAAAACACAACACACGTTTCCCCCAGATAAAACCCCTTAGTCCTCCAGGTGTCTGGGACGGAATCTAACCCGACTTGAGCGCCGCTGGACAGGCATAGTCGGGGTGCCACTGCTAGCCGCAGGAAAACCTTCCTCCGTGGCTGATGACTCCATGACACCTTCTGTCGATGTGGCTTCCGTCGTTGTTGCAGGAAGCAGGCCATCACTGCCTGGCAGAGGTGGCGGAGACAATGGCCTAGCCTGTGACGTCTCTGTTACTCTCACCGGAGTACGACCCCATAGCTGGTCTACGTGGCGTCTGTGCAGCTGGCCATCAGGTGTACGGACGCTGTACGACAGGGGACCCGTGGCCTGCTCCACCACGGCAGGCATCCATTTGTCTCCTCCTGCATAGCAACGAGCAAACACAGTCTCTGACGGCTCGAACTGCCTGGCAGTGCACTGGTGCTTCTTAGCCAGCTCCTCTTGCTTTGTGTGCATCTCATCCCTGTAGTCCGGGTGTAGCCGGTCCAGTGCAGTCGCCAGCCGGCGACCCACCAGCATCTCGGCAGGACTCTTCCCCGTTGCTGAGTTTGGTGTGGCATGCTGTGATAACAGGAACCTGGCCAATCTGGTTTGCCAGTCCCCCACCGATATCCTCACCAGTGCCTCTTTTGTGGTTTGCACCATCCTCTCTGCCTGCCCGTTAGAGGAGGGGTGATAGGGCGCTGTGGTCACGTGGCGGATCCAGTTTCTGCCTGCAAAAGCCTTGAACTCCGCTGACGTGAAGGCTGCTCCATTGTCCGAAACCAGCATGTCGGGGACCCCATGTGTGGCAAACAGCAAACGCAATGCATTGATCACTGCACTGGATGTCATGGAGCTCATGATAGCCACCTCCAGCCATTTCGAATGAGAATCCACCACTATCAAAAAGACCTTCCCCTGAAATGGCCCTGCAAAGTCAATGTGGAGTCTTGACCATTTACGAGTGGTCCACTCCCAGGGGTGAAGGGGAGCCTTGGATGGGCTATGGCGAGTCAGCTGACATGTCTCACAGCTCTTTACCACCTCCTCCACGTCTCGGTCCAACCCCGGCCACCAGACATAGCTTCTCGCCAATGCCTTCATGTGCACAATCCCAGGGTGTGAGTCATGCAGCATTTTCAGCACCTCCTCTCTTGCGGCGGCAGGAACCACCACACGGCTTCCCCAGAGCATGCAGTTCTTGTGTGCAGACATTTCATGGCGCCTCTGAACGAAGGGCTTGAAATGCTCCTCCTGGACCTCGGAGGGCCAGCCATGCTGCAGCCAGCGTAGCACCCGTGATAAGACTGGATCTTTCTGTGTGAGGCTGCCAATCCGCTGGGCATGGAGTGGGGCCTCCGGAACCTCCTCCAGTAGCAGCACCTCCAGGGGTGGTGGCGTCTCAGCCATCGGCCTGTTCAAAGGCAAGCGACTCAGAGCATCAGCATTAGCCAGCATCTTCCAAGGCCTGTAGTAAAGTTCATAACTGTAGGCCCCCAACATCAGACTCCACCGAAGCATACGCGGTGATATGATCTGGGGCATGGGCTTGGAGTGATGCAGGAGCCCCAAGAGTGACTTGTGGTCTGTGTAGATGACGAACTGTCTTCCTAACAGGTACTGGCTGAACTTCTTTACCCCAAATATGATGGCTAGGGCCTCCTTGTCAATCTGGGTGTAATTACGTTCTGTTGTTGAGAGTGTTCTTGAGGCAAAACTGATAGGCGCTTCCCGGCCATCTGGTTCTATGTGACCCAACAGAGCTCCCAGCCCGTATGGTGAGGCATCACACACCAACACCAATGGCTTGTTTTCATCATAGTGTGCCAGAACCTTATCTGCTTGTAGCAGTTCCTTTGCCTGTCTGTAGGCTGTTTCATGAGCTGAGGTCCAGTTCCACACTGTTGCTTGGTCTAACAGCCTGTGCAGTGGCTCTAAGATTGTGGCTTTGTCCTTGAGGAAACAACTATAGAAGTTTAACAGTCTGAGGAATGCCTGCAGTTCGGTCTTGTTCTTGGGGTGGGAGCTCTCCTGATGGCCTCCACCTTCTCCGTAGTCGGATGCACACTGTCTTTGTCCACTTGGAATCCCAAGAACTCCACCCCATTGGCAGCGAACACACATTTCTCCTTCTGAAGGCGTAGTCCTACCTCAGCCAGCCGGTGTAGTACTTCCTGCAGCCGCTCATCATGGGCTTCCTGTGTCTTGCCTGTAATCAGTATGTCATCCAAGTAAGGCTGAACTCCCGGAACACCAGCCAACAGGGTGTCTATGAACCTCTGAAAGATTGTCACAGCTGTAGACACCCCAAACTGCAGCCTTGTGGCTCAGAAAAGTCCTCTGTGGGTGTTGATTGTCAACAGCTCGGCTGACTCTTCATCCAGGACCAGTTGCTGGTATGCTTGCTTGAGATCCAGCTTGGTGAACAGAGTGCCTCCAGCCAGTGTTGAAAACAGCTCTGTAACTGTTGGTAAGGGATACACATCTGGTAACACAGCAGTATTAACTGTACATCTGTAATCTCCACAGATTCGCAGGCCCCCATCCTTCTTTGCAATGGGCACGATAGGGGTGGCCCAACGGGAGTTCTTCACTGGCAAGAGAACCCCTTGGTTCACCAGCTTATCCAGGGCCTCATCCACCTTCTTGCGCAATGCAAAAGGAACTGGTCGTGCCTTGAAGAACTTAGGCGCTACCCCTGGGTCCACTTCGATTGAGACTGGCGGTCCCCACATAAAGTGGAAGTGTGTCCTCGACTGCCTGATACTTAACTTCCACATGAATCATACCCAGCACCTGGAGTTGAGCTTGGGACCACTGCCGTAGCACGCCACTGACCTGAGTCATCGCCGGGGGTTCACTTGGCCATAGCCTATTGTAAGTGTCTTCACTTATCAACAAACACGCTGAGCCTGAATCCACCTCCATGCAGAGTGGTGCCCCATTCATGATCACATTTGCCGTGTATCCCCACTGTCTGTGGGAAGCTGCTCAGCTTCCGTGGTATACACTGTGCACTCATCGTTGTCCTCCAGTGTCAGGGTGTGTGTCTGCGATGCTTGTGTTGGCTCTGCTGCAGCAGCCTGAGCTTTCTTCATGCAGACACGAGCTATGTGTCCTCTTTTCTTACAGAAATGACATACCGCTGACAAAAATTTGCATGTAGTGGAACCATGGAGAGCCCCACAGCAGAAACATTTTCTTCCTGTCTCTTTAGTTGCCTCCATGTCTCTCGCAGCAGCAGCTGCGTGTGTGGTCTTGTGCACCTCCTCGGCAGCCTGAGATGGTGCTGCCTCTGTACGGAGCATACGTGTGTTCATCGATGCAGCCTCTGCTGCTAAAGCCTTCTCCTCGGCCAGTCGGAACGTCAGGGCCTTCTCCGCTAACAGCTGTCTCTGCAATGCTGAGTCCAGCACTCCACACACAATCCGATCACGGAGCATATTGTCTAAATGGTCACCAAAATTACAATGTAATGAGCGTTTCCTCAACTCAGCAATGTAACTTGAAATAGATTGTCCAGGCTGTTGTTTACAATTGTGAAAATGGAAACGCTGCACAATCTCTGAGGGTTTTGGGTTAAAATGTTTCTGCAGCTTCTCAATCAAATCAGCATAATCCACCTCACTAGGTTTACAAGGAGCTACCAATGAATGCAGGACAGAGTAAGTGGCAGCTTAGCAACACTGAGCGCTTCTTCTCTTTGTCAATATTATTGGCCTCAAAGAAACACCCCAGTCTTTCTGCGTATTCCTCCCATGAACTGTCCTTATCCCCAGAGAACTCTTCAATACGTCCCAAGGTCATCATAGTTTTAATGTGCACTGTCCCTTTAAGATCCACGGACTTTTTTCTTTTTTTTTTTAAATTCTTTTTCTCCTCCGGCCAGAGTCACGGTAGCTACACTCACGGTAGTTGCCTGGCCCACACAATAGTCTGTCCGCCGTCTACGTCGCAGCTAGCCAACTATCAAAATGCCATTGATGTTACTAGCTGAGTGGCCCGCTCGTCGCAATTTCCAATATCACGGCTGTAGGTTCGCATGTCTATCTCCGTCCTTCTAGAGAATTCAACAGCCACCTCATCGCCAGTATTGCATCTTGACCGAACAGTAATGAATAGAGGAGACGGAATGTACCTTTTACTATTTACTGAGTAAATGGGTGGACATTACAGCACATTGTCTGCATGGTAGAAACCGAAACTGAAAGTGAAAGACAAAGTAAAACCGAGCCCCCCAGCACCCACTTCAGGTAACACCCGGGAACTGGGACAAACTTAATTGAAGCAAAACTCAAAACACAACAGCACCCACTCTGTTTAAAGTACTCTGCCGCTCTGCCTCTCCACGCCCGCTCTGTTTAAAATACTCTGCCGCTCTGGCTCTCCGCTCCCGCTCTGTTTAAAGTATTCTGCCGCTCAGACTCTCCACTCCCGCTCTGTTTAAAGTACTCTGCCGCTCTGGCTCTCAGCTCCTGCTTTGTTTAAAATGCTCTGCCACAGTAGTTCTCTGCTCCTGCTCTGTTTAAAGTATTCTGCCACACTGGCTCTCAGCTCCCGCTCTGTTTAAAGTAGTCTGCCACTCTGGCTCTCTGCTTCCGCTCTGTGTAAAGTACCCTGCTGCTCTGGCCCTCCGCTCCCACTGTTTAAAGTATTCTGCCGCTCAGGCTCTCCACTCCCGCTCTGTTTAAAGTACACTGCCGCTCTGGCTATCTGCCCCCGCTCTGTTTAAAGTACTCTGCCGCTCTGGCTCTCCGCTCCTGCTCTGTTTAAAGTACTCTGCCGCTCTGGCTCTCCGCTCCTGCTCTGTTTAAAGCACTCTGCCGCTCTGCCTCTCCACGCCCGCTCTGTTTAAAATACTCTGCCGCTCTGCCTCTCCACGCCCGCTCTGTATAAAATACTCTGCCGCTCTGGCTCTCTGCTCCGGCTCTGTTTAAAGTTGTCTGCCACTCTGGCTCTCCCCTCCCGCTCTGTTTATTGTACTCTGCCACTCTGGCTCTCTGCTCCCACTCTGTTTAAAGTACTCTGCCGCTCTGGCTCTCCCCTCCCGCTCTGTTTATTGTACTCTGCCGCTCTGGCACTCTGCTCCCACTTTGTTTATTGTACTCTGCCGCTCTGGCACTCTGCTCCCACTTTGTTTAAAGTACTCTGCCACTCTGGCTCTCCGCTCCCGCTCTGTTTAAAGTACTCTGCCGCTCTGGCTCTCCGCTCCCGCTCTGTTTCAAGCAGGGTGCTGCTCTGGCTCTCCGCTCCCGCTCTGTTTCAAGCAGGGTGCTGCTCTGGCTCTCAGCTCCCGCTCTGTTTAAAGGACTCTGCCACTCTGGGTAGCTGCTCCTGCTATGTTTAAAGTACTCTTCCTCTGTGTCTCTCCGCTCCTGCTGTTTAAAGTAATCTGCCGCTCCAGCTCTGCCGCTCTGTTTAATGTACTCTGCCACTCTGGCTCTCCGCTCACTCTGTTTTAAGTACTCTGCCGCTCTGGCTCTCCACTCCCGCTCTGTTTAAAGTACTCTGCCACTCTGGCTCTTCGCTCCTGCTGTTTTAAGTACTCTGCCGCTCTGCCTCTCCATGCCCGCTCTGTTTAAATTACTCTGCTGCTCTCGCTCTTCGCTCCAGCTCTGTTTAAAATACTCTGCCGTTCTGGCTCTCTGCTCCTGCTCTGTTTAAAGTAGTCTGCCGCTCTGGCTCTCCCCTCCCGCTCTGTTTAAACTACACTGCCATTCTGGCTCTCCCCTCCCGCTCTGTTTATTGTACTCTGCCACTCTGGCTCTCTGCTCCACTCTGTTTAATGTACTCTGCCATTCTGGCTCTCACCTCCCGCTCTGTTTAATGTACTCTGCCACTCTGGCTCTCTGCTCCTACTCTGTTTAAAGTAGTCTGCCGCTCTGGCTCTCTGCTCCACTCTGTTTAAACTACTCTGCCATTCTGGCTCTCACCTCCCGCTCTGTTTAATGTACTCTGCCACTCTGGCGCTCCACTCGCTCTGTTTTAAGTAACTCTGCCGCTCTGGCTCTCTGCTCCCGCTCTGTTTAAATTATTCTGCTGCGCTGGCTCTCCGCTCCTGCTCTGTTTAAAATACTCTGCCATTCTGGCTCTCCACTCCAGCTCTGTTTAATGTACTCTGCCGCTCTGGTTCTCTGCTTCCGCTAATTTAAAGTACTCTGCAGCTCTGGCTTTCCGCTCCCGCTCTGTTTAAAATACTCTGCCATTCTGGCTCTCCACTCCAGCTCTGTTTAATGTACTCTGCCGCTCTGGCTCTCAGCTCCTGCTTTGTTTAAAATGCTCTGCCGCAGTAGTTTGTTGTGTCTGGGTATAATAAGACACAGACTGCAGGAGAAACGGTACAACAGGTGTTTACTCAACGTGGCTCACAGTGGAACTGACTGTACAGATTACTACTCAGTGCTATATACAGGTGTGGTCACTGCCGGTACTACAGTATACATGAGCTGTAAAAAGTAGTTCCCCCCTTAAAGGTATATACATTATGTAGTGTCCGAGTATAAATAATACACGGACTGCAGGAGAACAATAATAACAGGTATTTACTGAACAGAGGGTAACTTAAGACTGACACACAGAAGCCTGCTATGGCTTTATATACAGGGGTGGTTACTGCCGGTACTGCAGTATAGAATCAGTTCTTCTCTTAAAGGTATATACACAACAATTCCTCCCCTTTTAGATAAACAGTACATAACATTCATTTAACAACTAAATAATAACTAATTACAATTACAATTTTCTCTGTACTATATACATCAACTGAAATAATCATTTATAAGTTCAGTCTTTGAGGAGGCTTCCTGATCCTGACTGGATAGCGCCTTTCTCAAGTATCCTGTTCTTGCGGCGGAGTTGATTCTGGCTCATTGTCATTGGTTGGTTCGTCAGCTTCCAATACCACTGCTTCTGAGGTAGACGCAATCTGTACTTCGGGTTGATTACCAGTGCACCTGCTCGTGGTATGGGTTTGGCTTGTTCCTGTGACTCTAGAATCTGGTCAGCATGGCGTCTCACGATGCTCTCTCCAACGTCCACTGTGTACATTAGTGGTCCCTGCTGTGTGCATATCGTTCCTGGCTGCCATTTTTCTGTTCGGTAGTCGCGGGCCAAGACTGGTTGTCCTATCTTGAAGCTCCTGGTTGGCTTCTCATTTATGTGCTGGAATTGCTTATCCTCAACATCTCGTCTTATGCTTGGTTTGAGCAAATCCAGGCGACATCTTAGCCTTCGGTTGAAGAACATTATGGCTGGAGCTTGGTTGGTGACTGCATGTGTCGCATTCCGGTAAGCAAACAAGAAATTATCTACCTTGTGTTGTAGTGGTATGTCGTCATTATGCATTGCCTTTATTGCCTTTTTAAAGGCCTGAACAAACCTCTCAGCCAATCCATTTGTGGCTGGATGATATGGGGCAGATGTGTAATGCTTCACCCCATTATTCCTCAGAAACCTCCGGAAATCCTCTGACACAAACTATGGCCCATTGTCGGAGCAAATCTGTTCTGGCAAGCCATTCCTGGCGAAGATGGTCCGTAGGACTGCAATAGTTTTCTCCATGGTGGTGGAGGACATTTTGATGACCTCTGGCCATTTCAAATGGGCGTCCACAGTGATTAGGAACATTGAGTCCATAAATGGACCAGCAAAATCAATGTGTACCCGTTGCCATGGAGATGAGTGCCACTCCCATGGATATAGCGGGGCCTGTGGTGGAGCGTTTTGGACCTTCTGGCATCCTGTGCATCTCTTGGTCATATCCTCGATTTCTTTATCGATTCCCGGCCACCACACAAACGCCCTGACTAGGCTCTTCATTTTTACCCCTCCCAGATGACCCTCATGATGCTCATTGAACAGTCTATCTCTCAACTTGGGTGGAATTACCACTCAGGATCCACACATCAAGGTCCCCCGGCACACTGACAGCTGTTCTCTCCTTGGCGAGAATGCTGGCAACAGTGAGTCGCCATGTGCTGGCCATCCCTTCACCGTCAAATCATAGACCCGAGAGAGTGTCGGGTCATTTCGGGTTTCCTTCTCTATACTTGAGTTTGTAACAGGTAGACATTCGACTATGGTTGCATGGAATATCTCAACAGGGTCCACTGCAGGTGCTTCCTCTACCATAGGCAACGGTAGGCGCGACAGCCCATCAGCGTTTCCATGCTGTTTCGTACCCTTGTACTCTATGTTGTACTGATGTGCCCCTAGAAAAAGTGACCATCTTTGCAGCCGTTGCGCTGTCATCACCGGAACGCCCTTCTTTGGGTTAAAAATGGAGACCAGGGGCTGATGATCAGTCGACTGGTATTCGGGGTAGCATCAGCCCTGGCTATTTGGCAGAGGGCGATGGAACAAGTCCTGCAAGGGATCCCGGGGACCCAGTGTTATTTGGACGACATCCTGGTTACGGGCGAAAATGACAGTGAACACCTTGCCAATCTGCCTGTGCAGATAGTGATTGAACTCCTTCACCCCCCACACCAGGCTGAGGGCTTCCCTGTCAATCTGGGCATAGTTACGCTCGGCTGAGGTTAACGAGCGCGACGCAAAGGCTATTGGCCTCTCTGAACCGTCAAGGAATTTGTGTGACAGCACCACCCCGATGCAATAGGGAGACGCATCACATGCTAACCGAATCGGTAGTGTTGGATTGTAGTGGGCCAATACTTCTTTTGAAGTGATTAGGAATTTACATTTCTGAAAGGCACGCTTACACTCATCACTCCATTTCCATGTTACTCCAGTTTGCAGCAGGGCGTTCAGTGGGTGCAGAATTGTAGATAAATTCGGCAAGAACTTATGGTAGTAGTTCACCAACCCGAGGAACGATCTCAGTTGCGAAACATTTTCCGCTGCTCGAGCCTTGACTACAGCCTCAATCTTGTCCGGCGACTTATGCAACCCTTCCTCATCAATCACGTGGCCACAATACGAGATTTGTCTCCTGAAGAACTCGCATTTGGGGTGGTTGGCTCGTAGCCCATATTCCTGTAATCTCGTGAGCACCTGCTCCAGGTTGACAAGGTGTTCACTGTCATTTTCGCCCGTAACCAGGGAGTCGTCCAAATAACACTGGGTCCCCGGGATCCCTTGCAGGACTTGTTCCATCGCCCTCTGCCAAATAGCCAGGGCTGATGCTACCCCGAATACCAGTCAATTGTACTGGTAAAGGCCTTTGTGAGTGTTTATCGTGAGGTATTTCCCAGATGCTTCTTGCACCGCCATTTGTAGATACGCTTGGGCCAGATCAATCTTTGTAAAGCGTTTCCCTCCAAATAGTGAGGCGAAAATATCTTCTATCTGTGGAAGCGGATATTGTACTGTGTGCAGGACTGGGTTCACAGTTACCTTGAAGTCCCCACAGATGCGAACCTTCTTCGGTTCCCCAGGCGTGCTGCTCAATGATTTCTTCATTACAGGAACGATGGGCGTGGCCCACTTGCTCCAGTCCGCCTTGGACAGCACACCCGAATGCTCCAGACTCTCTAGCTCTGCTTCAACGGCTGGGCGGATCGCGTAAGGTATCGGTCTGGCCTTAAAACATTTTGGGTTTGCGTTATCTTCGATTTTCATCGTTGCCGTTACTCCTTTTAGAGTCCCAAGTCCTTGTTGGAACACCTCTTTCGTGTCAGTTAGAATCTTTGACAGTCTTCCAGGTGTGATATCATCATCCTTTTTATCAGTCACAGTTAGCGCCTGAATGGAATGCCAATCCAATTGTATTTCTCGGATCCATTCACGTCCCAATAATGGTGGTCCTCCATCTGGTAGTATATATAGATACAGTTTCTGTGTTTCCTTGCCGTTGTATTCAACTGGCACCCTTATTTTTCCTCTGGGGTAGACTTTTTGCCCCGTGTATGTCTTCAATACAATGGACGTGTCCTTCAAGGGTATGTGTGGGAATAGCCGCTCATAGTCTCATCGATTCATGACAGTTAGGGCTGACCCTGTGTCCAACTCTATCTTTACTGGGGACCCTGCTATCATGAGGGTGACCCAAATGGTTCGGTGATCCTCCTTTGCGATCACGTTGTGTAACTTTAGACAACTTAGTCTCCTGCTCCCGGAGTCCTTATCACTCTCCTGATCTTCCGAACTACTGTCTGTCAATTTCTTTACTTTCTTGTACTTTTCCTTAGTAGTTCTTGTAGTGTTGGTTTTCTTTCCCGACCTGCAGACTCTTGCTATGTGTCCCATTTTCCCACATTGCCTGCATACTTTGTCCTTAAGCCAGCAGTCCTTCTGATCATGGGTTGTTCTGCCGCAGCGATAGCACTTTTCTGCTCCATACGCCATTTCGTTAGCGCTGTATTCTTGTGGTTTCTGTTGTATTTCCGCTGCTCCCCGTGCTGCTGCTTCGTAGGATACTGCCACGCTGAAAGCCTGTTCTAGCGTCAGGTCCTTTTCCGAAAGTAGTCGTTTCTGGGTTCCGTCACTCTGGAGCCCGCAGACAAACTTATCCCGTAAGGTGTCTGCCAGTCCTGCTCCGAACTGGCAGTGCTTCGATAACTTGCGTAGTTCTGTAAGATAGTCAGCATTGCTCTCATCTTTGTGCTGGTTTCCTTTATGGAACTTGAATCTTTCTGCTATCAGCAGCGGTGTAGGGTTTAGGTGTTCCTGTAAGGTATTAACAATCTCTTCAAAACTTTTCTCCATTGGTTTAGCTGGGGTAATTAAATTCCGCAATAGGCCGTACGTTCTCGCGCCCATCAAATTTAATAATACCGACGCCTTCTTTCCATCGGCCACCTCATTTGCCTTGCAGTACACTTCAATTCTTTCCACATACGTGGTCCAGTCTTCTACCTCGTTGTTGAAAGCAGTGATACTGCCACTTTTTGGCATCTTGGGTGATTTAAAATGGCGCCTCCCGCGCTTTTTCTTCTTCACCAATGGATTAAAATGGCACCTCCCACGCTTTTCCTCCTTCCCCAATGGAATAAAATGGCGCCTCCCGTGCTTTTCCTTCTTCCCCTTGCTGCCACGCTGCTCCTAGTGTTCTGCAGGGTAATGGCGGCGACCCGCGGCTTCGGCACGTCTCACTTTTCCTTCCCCTTGTTTTATTTTCGCTACGCTGCCCGGTTCTTGAACACCGACTGCGCCCTGTGCGCTCCACCCTCTCTGTCTCTCTTTTCCTCCCAACGACGCTGCACGGCCCCTTTGCAGAGCCGCTCGATCGAGCTCGAGCCCGCCGCAGTCTGGAAGGGTCAGCGCACTACCTGCTACCAGCACAATTTGATGGAACACCTTGAATGGGGAGCCAAGCCCAGCTCTCCACAGCCTCTCCTGCAACTCTCCGAACTCCGATGGATCCTTGGGCGGCTGCCCGCGGTCGACGCCTGTTGTTCTGACTTCGACCTCCAAAAGCTTCTTCTCAGGGAAAGATCCCCGTGAGGTGATGCAGTACTCATAGAGTCATAGAGTCATAGAGTAATACAGCACGGATGGAGGCCCTTCGGCCCATCGTGTCCACGCTGGCCATCAAGCCCTGTCTAATCTAATCCCATATTCCAGCATTTGGCCCGTAGCCTTGTATGCTATGGCATTTCAAGTGCACATCCAAATGCTTCTTAAATGTTGTGAGGGTTTCTGCCTCCACAACCCTTTCAGGCAGTGAGTTCCAGACTCCAACCACCCTCTGGGTGAAAAAGTTCTTTCTCAAATCCCCTCTAAACCTCCCGCCCTTTACCTTGAATCTATGCCCCCTAGTTATTGACCCCTCTACTAAGGGAAAAAGCTCCTCAGCATCCATCCTATCTATGCCCCTCATAATTTTGTACACCTCAATCATGTCCCCCCTCAGCCTCCTCTGCTCCAAGGAAAACAAACCCAATCTGCCCAGTCTTTCTTCATAGCTGAAGCGCTCCAGCCCTGGTAACATCCTGGTGAACCTCCTCTGCACCCTCTCTAACACGATCACATCCTTCCTGTAGTGTGGCGACCAGAACTGCACACAGTATTCCAGCTGTGGCCTAACCAGTGTTTTATACAGCTCCATCATAACCTCCTTGCTCTTATATTCAATGCCTTGGCTAATGAAGGCAAGTATCCCATATGCCTTTTTTACCACCTTATCCACCTGTTCCGCCGCCTTCAGGGATCTGTGTACTTGCACACCCAGATCCCTCTGACCCTCCGTCTTGCCTAGGGTCTTTCCATTCATTGTGTATTCCTTTGCCTTGTTAGTCCCCCCAAAGTGCATCACCTCGCACTTTTCCGGGTTAAATTCCATTTGCCACTGTTCCGCCCATCTGATCAACCCATCTATATCGTCCTGCAGACTGAGGCTACCCTCCTCGTTATTTACCACCCTACCAATTTTTGTATCATCCGCGAACTTACTGATCATACCCTTTACATTCATATCCAAGTCATTAATGTAGACCACAAACAGCAAGGGACCCAGCACCGATCCCTGTGGTACCTCACTGGCCACAGGCTTCCAGTCACAAAAACAACCTTCGACCATCACCCTCTGCCTCTGCCATTAAGCCAGTTTTGTATCCAATGTGCCAAGGCACCCTGGATTCCATGGGCTCTTACCTTCTTGACCAGTCTCCTGTGCGGGACTTTATCGAAAGCCTTACTGAAATCCATGTATACCACATCCACTGCGTTACCCTCATCCACACACCTAGTCACCCCCTCAAAAAATTCAATCAAATTAGTCAGACATGATCTTCCCTTGACAAAGCCATGTTGACTATCCCTGATTAATCCTTGCCTCTCCAAGTGGAGACAAATTTTGTCCCTCAGGATTTTTTCCAATAATTTTCCTACCACTGATGTTAGGCTCACTGGCCTGTAGTTCCCCGGTTTTTCCCTACTACCCTTCTTGAATAATGGTACTACATTAGCGGTTCTCCAGTCCTCTGGCACATCCCCTGTGGCCAGAGAGGTCCTGAATATATGTGTTAGAGCCCCCGCAATCTCCTCCTTTGCCTCACACAGCAGCCTGGGATACATTTCATCCGGGCCTGGGGATTTATCCATTTTTAGGCCAGCTAAAACCGCCAATACCTCCTCCCTCTCGATGTTAATATGTTCGAGCATATCACAGTCCCCCCGCCCTATTTCTATGTCTACATCGTCCTTCTCCATAGTGAAAACAGATGCAAAAAATTCATTTAGAACCCCTCCTACATCTTCCGGCTCCACACACAGATTGCCACTTTTGTCCCTAATGGGCCCTATTTTTTCCCTGGTTATCCTCTTACCCTTAATATACTTATAAAACATCTTCGGATTTTCCTTTATTTTGCTCGCCAGTGTTATTTCATGGCCCCTCCTTGATCTCCTAATTTCTTTTTTAAGTATCCCCCTGCACTTTTTGTACTCCTCTAGGGCTTCCTCCGTCTTTAGCCTTTTGTATCTACCAAAAGCCCTCCTTTTTTTCCTAATCCATTCTCGTATATCCCCTGACATCCAAGGTTCCCTGTGGTTTTTGGAACCACCCTTGACCTTTACGGGAACATGTTGCCATTGTATGATCTCAATCTCCCTTCTGAAAGCCTCCCATTGCTCCGATGCGGATTTTCCTACAAGTAGCTGATCCCAGTCCATTTTGGCCAGATCTTGCCTTATCCTATTAAAATCGGCCTTCCCCCAATTTAGAACCTTTATTTCCGGCCCATCCCTGTCCTTTTCCATGACCACCTTAAATCTTACCCTATTATGGTCACTATCACCAAAGTGCTCACCTACTAGCACTTTTTCCACTTGGCCGGCCACATTCCCTAGAATTAGGTCCAGTACCGCCCCCTCTCTTGTAGGACTTTCTACATGCTGGCTCAAAAAGCTCTCCTGGATGCACTTTAAGAATTCTACACCCTCTGAGCCTTTCACACTCTGACTATCCCAGTTAATATTGGGGAAGTTGAAATCCCCCATTATTATTACCCTATTATTTGCACATTTCTCTGAGATTTGCCTACATATCTGTTCCTCTATCTCCCCCTGACTGTTTGGAGGCCTATAGTACACTCCCAGCAAAGTGCTTGCCCCCTTTTTGTTTTTAAGCTCCACCCATATGGCCTCATTAGAGGACCCTGCTAATATATCATCCCTCCTTACTGCAGTAATTGACTCCTTAATTAATATTGCGACACCCCCTCCTCTTATACCTCCCCCTCTGTCTCGCCTGAAGATTCTGTACCCCGGAATATTGAGCTGCCAGTCTTGCCCTTCCCTCAACCATGTCTCCGTGATAGCAACAATATCATACTCCCATGTGTTTATCAACACCTTCAGTTCATCCACCTTATTTGCAAGACTCCTTGCATTAAAATAGATGCCATCCAGCCTTGCCCTTATATATTTGCCCTGTCTACCAAGCTGACTTGTTTTTTTCTCTATAATTGGCAGCACATCCCCCCCTATTTCAGCTCCCCTCTGTATCCCATCCCCCTGCCAAGTTAGTTTAAACCCCCCCCAACAGTGCTAGCAAACCTCCCCGCAAGGATATTTGTCCCGCTCTGGTTCAGGTGCAACCCGTCTGACTTGTACAAGTCCCACCTTTCCCAGAAGCAGGCCCAGTGATCCAGGAAAGTAAAACCCTCCCCCCTACACCAACTCTTTAGCCACGCATTCATCTGCTCTATCCTCCCATTCCTATACTTACTAGCACGTGGCACTGGGAGTAATCCAGAGATTACAACCTTTGAGGTCCTGCTCTTTAATCTGTTACCTAGCTCCCTAAATTCTTGATGCAGGACCTCATCCCTCTTTTTACCTATGTCGTTGGTACCAATGTGGACCACGACCACTGGCTGTTCACCCTCCCCCTCCAGAATGCCCTGCAGCCGCTCAGTGACATCCTTGACCCTGGCACCAGGGAGGCAACAAACCATCCTGGATTCACGTCTACGGCCACAGAAACGCCTATCTGTTCCCCTTACTATAGAATCCCCTACCACTATTGCTCTCCCACTCTTTTTCCCCCCTTCCTGGGCAGCAGGAGCACCCCCAGTGCCAGAAAGTTGGCTGCTGCTGCCTTCCCCTGGTGAGTCATCCCCCTCAACAGTATCCAAAGCGGTATACTTGTTTGAAAGGGGGATGTCCGCAGGGGTTCCCTGCACTACCTGCCTGCCTTTGTTGCTCCACCTGATGGTCACCCCCTGTGCTGCCCTACCCTGAGGCGTGAACAACTCGCTAAACGTGCTATCCACGAGCCTCTCAGCATCGCGCATGCTCCAAAATTCATCCACCCGCAGCTCGAGCGCCGAAATGCGGTCTGCAAGTAGCTGCAGCTGGATGCATTTCCCGCACACATGGTCGTCAGGGACACTGGCAGCGTCCCTGATTTCCCACATGGAGCAAGAGGAGCAGAACACGGGTCTGAGCTCTCCTGCCATGACTTACTCCTTTAAGTAATTAAAAAATTTAGGTGAGTTCGAACCTATTCGTCGCCAATGTATTGTCCGAGTATAAATAATACACGGACTGCAGGAGAACAATAATAACAGGTATTTACTGAACAGAGGGTAACTTAAGACTGACATACAGAAGCCTGCTATGGCTTTATATACAGGGGTGGTTACTGCCGGTACTGCAGTATAGAATCAGTTCTTCTCTTAAAGGTACATACACAACACATTACAAATCCTCCCCTTTTAGATTAACAGTACCATAACACTCATTTAACAATTAAATATCAAACTAATTACAATTAACACTTTTAACATGCAACATTAGCTGAAAATAGTCTATTTATATATTCAGTCTTTGGGGAGGCTTCCTGGTCCTTTCTGGATAGCGCCTTTCCCGAGTGTCTTGCTCTTGGTGTGGAGGTGATTCTGGTCCCCTGTCGTCGGTTGGTTCATCAGCTTCCGATGCTACTGTTTCTGGGGTAGATGCGACCTATACGTCGGGTTCATCACCAGGTACGTATGGACGTGGCATGGGGTTGACTTGTTCCTGTGACTCTAGGATCTGGTCAGCATGGCGTCTCACGATGCTCTCCCCAACGTCCACTGTGTACATTAGTGGCCCCTGCCGTGTGCATATCATTCCTGGCTGCCATTTTTCTGTTCGGTAGTCGTGGGCCAAGACTGGTTGCCCTACATTGAAGCTCCTTGTTGGCTTCTCATGGATGTGCTGGAATTGCTTACTCTCAACGTCTCTTCGTACGTTTGGTCTGAGCAAATCCAGGCGAGATCTTAACCTTCGGTTAAAGAACATCATGGCTGGGGCCTGGTTGGTGACTGCATGTGTCGCATTCCGGTCGGCGAACAGGAAATTGTCCACCTTGTGCTGCAGTGGAATGTTGTCATTGTACATAGCCTTTATTGCCTTCTTAAAGGTTTGTACGCACCTCTCAGCCAATCCATTTGTGGCTAGATGATACAGGGAGGATGTGTAATGCCTTACCCCATTCTTTTTCAAGAAACTCCGGAACTCTTCGAACACAAACTGTGGTCCGTTGTCGGAGCAAATCTGTTCTGGCAAGCCATTCCTGGCAAAAATGGTCCGTACGACTGCAATAGTTTTCTCCGTGGTGGTGGAGGACATTTTGATGACCTCAGGCCATTTCGAGTGCGCATCCACGGCTATTAAAAACATTGAGTCCATGAATGGACCAGCAAAATCAATATGCACCCGTTGCCATGGAGATGAGGGCCACTCCCATGGGTGTAGAGGGGCCTGTGGTGGTGCATTTTGGACTTTCTGGCATCCTGAGTGTCATGTTCATTAATAAACAGACATTCTTATTATGAACACAGCTAGCTTCTAGCTAGTTATTTATTCAGTACACGTTCTCTAGGTACAGTATCTGTAGAGGCTTCCATGTGTGCTCCTGTGTGCAGGCTGCCATCTTGACTGTTGCCTTCTGGGTAGCCTAGCCTCATGGGTAATGTAGTCTTAATGTATGTATAGCTGGGCAGTGTAGTTTTATACATACAGCTATATACAGCTCTACTGCTCCACCTAGTGTCCACCACAGAATGACATGTTATTGATCACTACATCCCCCTTTCTTTGGAGGTTTAACAAAATCAATATCACTCAACTTTCAAGAAAACAATAAAGATAATATCAGTAACACTTTTGTTAGTGCTCTATAAACATAAACATTTTCAAAACAGTCAACACATTTTCAAAGCTTTGCATTGTACTCAAAGATTAAGTCTATCAGGCTCTTTTACTTCACGTGTGGATCTTCTCAACACGGGTAAGTCTGATGTGTCTTCATGAGATTGTTCTGGCGGTGAATGACAAGATGCAGTTGCGGCATTGTCATCAATCTGCTCTTGTATAGATCGAGGTCTCCTTGCGATCTTTGCTTGGAGAGGGTTTCAGTGTTTCCTTCACTCTTCATGCCATAACTCTCAATGTAGTCAATGCACTCTCGAAAAACTGCTGGCAGCTGGATCCCATCATACAGCATAGTCCTCTCAGCAGCCTCGGCTAATGGAACACCAAGGATTGGCCTGAGGGAAGAAGGAGTATCCACCGGAATTGCTTCCTACTCTGGTGCAGGCTTCTTCTTTTTCTTTTTCTCTTTCCACTGCTTAACAACATCTGCTGCGGTCATATCTTTGGACTTTTTCTCCTTGTGTTTTTCCTCTTTGTGCTTTTCTTTGACCTTAAAGTCTTTTTCTTTCTTCTTGGAGAAACTAGGCTTTTTGAAGACATGGATACCCTTTGGCCTTTTCATCCTTGATGGGCTCTCTGCTTCATCACCTGAGTCATCTGGTCTGCTTATGGCACAGTTTATATGGTAGACTCTCTTGACCAGTTCTAAGTCTTCACAAGCTTTGTCACCTAATAGTGAATCAAGTCTTTCAGCCACAACAGAAAACATGAGATGATGCACTTTGTCTTTGACTGTCACTTTAAGTCTGCATACACCTAAGCTATCTATTTTCTGTCCATTATAATCCTTCAGTAGTACTGACTTTTTCTGTATTTTGGGCTTTTCTTTCATATTGTTAATGTCACTCATACTGATTAAGTTTGCTTTTGCCCCAGTGTCCAGTTTCAATGTAACTAATGCTCCATTTATCTGCAGTGGGATAATCCATTTGTCCTCTTTTACTGCATTAACTTTATGTTTAGCATTGTCAAAGGTTGTAATCTCTGGATTACTCCCGGTGCCACGTGCTAGTGAGTATAGGAATAGGAAGATAGAACAGATGAATGTGTGGCTAAAGGGATGGTGCAGGGGGGAGGGCTTTAGTTCCCTGGATCACTGGGCCTGCTTCTGGGGAAGGTGGGACTTGTACAAGTCGGACGGTCTACACCTGAACCAGAGGGGGACCAATATCCTTGCGGGGAGGTTTGCTAGCACTGCTGGGGGGGGTTTAAACTAACTTGGCAGGGTGATGGGATACAGAGTGGAGCTATAGTAGGGGGTGATTTACAGCCAAATACAGAGGAAAAAACAAGTCAGCTGGGAAGGCAGAGAAAATATGTGAGGGCAAAAGGGAATATGGCAAGGCTGGAAGGCATTTATTTTAATGCAAGGAGTATTGCAAATAAGGTGGATGAACTGAAGTTGTTGTTGAACACATGGGAGTACGATATTGTTGCTATCACGGAGACATGGTTGAGGGAGGGTCAGGACTGGCAGCTCAATATTCCGGGGTATAGAATCTTCAGGAGAGACAGAGGGGGGTGTAAAAGGGGAGGGGGTGTTGCAATATTAATTAAGGAGCAGCACGGTGGCATAGTGGTTAGCACTGTTGCCTCACAGCGCCAGGGACCCGGGTTCAAATCCAGCCTCGGGTGACTGTCTGTGTGGAGTATGCACATTCTCCCCGTGTTTGCGTGGGTTTCCTCCGGGTGCTCCGGTTTCCTCCCACAGTCCAAAGATGTGCGGGTTAGGATGATTGGCTATGATAAATTGACCCTTAGTGTTAGGGGGATTAAATACGTGGGGTTACGGGGATAGGGTGGGATATGTGTCGGTGCAGGCTCGATGGGTCGAAATGGCCTCTATCTGCACTGTGGGGTTTCTGTGGTTTCTGTGGATTACTGCTGTAAGGAGGGATGATATATTAGCGGGTTCCTCTAATGAGGCCATATGGGTAGAAATTAAAAACAAAAAGGGGGCAAGCACCTTGCTGGGAGTGTACTATAGGCCCCCAAACAGTCAGGGGGAGATAAAGGAACAGATATGTAGGCAAATCTCAGAGCAGTGCGAAAATAATAGGGTAATAATAGTGGGGGATTTCAACTTCTCCAATATTAATTGGGATAGTCAGAGTGTGAAAGGCTTAGAGGGTGCAGAATTCTTAAAGTGCATCCAGGAGAGCTTTTTGAGCCAACATGTAGAAAGTCCTACAAGAGAGGGGGCGGTCCTGGACCTAATTCTAGGGAATGTAGCCGGGCAAGTGGTGGGAATGTCAGTAGGAGAGCATTTTGGCGACAGTGACCATAATTCGGTGAGATTTAAGGTGGTCATGGAAAAAGACAATGACGGCCCGGAAATAAGGGTTCTAAATTGGGGGATGGCCGATTTTAATATGATAAGGCAGGATCTGGCCAAAGTGGACTGGGAGCAGCTACTTATAGGAAAATCCACATCAAAGCAGTGGGAGGCTTTCAGAAGGGAAATAGAGAGAGTACAATGCCAACATGTTCCTGTAAAGGTCAAGGGTGGGACCAACAAGCAAAGGGAACCTTGGATGACAAGGGATATACAAAAATGCATTAGGAAAAAAAGGGGGGCTTTTGGCAGTTACAAAAGACTAAAGACGGAGGAAGCCCTAGAGGAGTATAAAAAGTGCAGGGCCATACTTAAAAAAGAAATTAGGAGGGCGAGGAGGAGCCATGAAATAACACTGGCAAGCAAAATAAAGGAAAATCCTAAGATGTTTTATAAGTATATTAAGGGCAAGAGGATAACCAGGGAAAGGGTAGGGCCCATTAGGGACCAAAGTGGCAATCTGTGTGTAGAGCCAGATGATGTAGGCGGGGTTTTAAATGAATTTTTTGCATCTGTGTTCACTATGGAGAAAGATGGTGTCGACATAGAAATCGGGCAAGGGGACTGTGACATACTTGAACATATTAGCATCGGGAGGGAGGAGGTACTAGCGGTTTTAGCAGGCCAAAAAGTGGATAAATCCCCAGGCCCGGACGAGATGTATCCCAGGCTGTTGTGTGAGGCAAGGGAGGAGATTGCAGGGGCTCTGACACAAATTTTCAGAACCTCTCTGGCCACAGGGGATGTACCAGAGGACTGGAGAACAGCTAACGTAGTACCATTATTCAAGAAGGGTAGCAGGGATAAACCAGGGAATTACAGGCCAGTGAGCCTAACATCTGTGGTAGGGAAATTATTGGAAAAAATTCTGAGGGACAAAATTAGTCTCCACTTGGAGAGGTAAGAATTAATCGGGGATAGTCAGCATGGCTTTGTCAAGGGTAAATCATGTCTGACCAATCTGATTGAATTTTTCGAGGGGGTGACTAGGTGTGTGGATGAGGGAAATGCTGTGGATGTGGTTTACATGGACTTCAGTAAAGCTTTTGACAAAGTCCCGCATAGGAGACTGGTCAAGAAGGTAAGAGGCCATGGGATCCAGGGTGCCTTGGCGCGTTGGATCCTAAACTGGCTGAGTGGCAGGAGGCAGAGGGTGATGGTCGAAGGTTGCTTTTGTGACTGGAAGCCTGTGTCTAGTGGGATACCTCAGGGATCGGTGCTGGGTCCCTTGCTGTTTGTGATCTACATAAATGATTTGGATGAGAATGTAAAAGGTTTGATCAGTAAGTTCGCAGATGACACGAAAATTGCTGGGGTGGTAAATTCTGAGGAGGAAAGCCTCAGGCTACAGGAAGATATAAACGAGTTGGTCAGATGGGCGGAAAAGTGGCAAATGGAATTTAACCCTGAAAAGTGCGAGGTGATGCATTTTGGACGGACAAATAAGGCAAGGGAGTACACAATGAGTGGTAGGACCCTAGGAAGTACAGAGGGTCAGAGGGACCTTGGTGTGCATGTACATAGATCCCTGAAGGCAGCGGAATAGGTAGATAAGGTGATTAAAAAGGCATATGGGATACTTGACTTCATTAGCCGAGGCATAGAATATAAGAGCAGGGAGGTTATGATGGAGCTGTACAAAATGCTGGTGAGGCCACAGCTGGAGTACTGTGTGCAGTTCTGGTCGCCTCACTATAGGAAGGATGTGATTGCTTTAGAGAGGGTGCAGAGAAGATTCACCAGGATGTTACCTGGGATGGAGCGCCTCAGCTATGAATAAAGACTAAACAGGCTGGGGTTGTTTTCATTGGAGCAAAGAAGGCTGAGGGGGGACCTGATTGAGGTGTACAAAATGATGAGGGGCATAGATAGGGTAGATAAAGAGGAACTTTTCCCCTTAGTAGGGGGGTCAATAACAAGGGGGCATAGATTCAAGGTAAGGGGCAGGAGGTTTAGAGGGGATTTGAGGAGGAACTTTTTCACCCAGAGGGTGGTTGGAATCTGGAACTCTCTGCCTGAAAGGGTGGTAGAGGCAGGAACCCTCACAACATTCAAGAAGCATTTGGATGAGCACTTGAAATGCCATTGCATACAAGGCTATGGACCAAATGCTGGAAAATGGGATTAGACTGGACAGGGATTGATGGACGGCGCAGACACGATGGGCCAAAGGGCCTCTTTCTGTGCTGTAAAACTCTATGACTCTATGACTCTATTTCTGAGGGCTGCACATTTTCTGTATCTTTTTTGATATCGTCACATGACACCATTAAACAGAGCGAGCAGAGAGCCAGAGTGGCAGTGTAGTTTAAACAGAGCGGGAGCGGAGAGCCTGAGCGGCAGAATACTTTAAACAGTGGGAGCGGAGGGCCACAGCAGCAGGGTACTTTACACAGAGCGGAAGCAGTGAGCCAGAGCGGCAGAGTACTTTAAACAGCACGGGAGCGGAGAGCCAGAGTGGCAGAATACTTTAAACAGAGTGGGTGCGAAGAGCCAGAGTGGCAGACTACTTAAACAGAGTGGGAGCTGAGAGCCAGTGTGGTAGAATACTTTAAACAGAGCAGGAGCAGAGAACTATGTAATGTATATACCTTTAAGGGGGGAACTACTTTTTACAGCTCATGTATACTGTAGTACTGGCAGGGACCACACCTGTATATAGCACTGAGTAGTAATCTGTACAGTCAGTTCCACTGTGAGCCACATTGAGTAAACACCTGTTGTACCGTTTCTCCTGCAGTCTGTGTCTTATTATACCCAGACACAACATTGGCGACAAGGCAAGTTCGAACCTACCTGCAACTCTGCATCACCTCCGAGGGATTCGTTCCTGGAGATCAGTGGATTGGAGGTCAAGGCCAGAGACTCGGGCGTCGACCACGGGCAACCGCCCAGTCATCCAGCAGAGACTCGAGAATTGCGGGGGAGGCTGTCGAGAGCCAGGCTTGGCTTTCCAGTCAAGGTGGTCCAGCGAAACGGGCTGGCAACAGGTAGTGCGCAGACCCTTCCCGGACAGCAGCGGGCTAGAGCCCGACCGAGCGGCACAGCAAAGGGCCGAGCAGCATCGACGGGGGAGAGAGAGAGAGTGCAGAGCGCACAGGGCGCAGCCGGTGTTCAGGGGCCGAGCAGCGTCGGAGAGAGGGAGAGAGAGACGCGCAGAAAACCGCGAGGCGCCGCCATTGCCACAAGGACCACCAAGAGCAGCGTTGGCAGCAGCGCAGGAGAAGCACACGAAACCTACAGGGTGCCGCCATTGCCACAAGAACCGCCGGGAGCGGTGTTGGCAGCAGCGGGGGAGGAAGGAAAGTGCGGGAGACGCCATTTTAAGCCATTGGGAGACACCATTTTAAACCACACCCAAAATGCCGAAGAGTGGCAGTATCACCGCATTTGACAATGAAGTCAAAGGTTGGACTACATATATCGAACGAATAGTGGTGTACTGCAAGGCAAATGAGGTGTCAGATGAAAAGAAAGCGTCGGTATTGTTAAATTTAATGGGTACAAAGACGTATGGTTTATTACGAAATCTAGTAACCCCAATGAAGCCAATGGAAAAGAGTTTTGAAGACATAGTAACGATACTACAGGGACATTTAAACCCCACACCGCTGCTGATAGCAGAAAGATTCCAGTTTCACAAACGGAACCAGCATAAGGATGAAAGCAATGCTGATTAATTAACAGAACTGCGCAAACTATCGAAACACTGCCAGTTTGGAGCGGGACTGGCAGATACCTTAAGGGACAAGTTTGTGTGTGGGCTTCAAAGTGAAGGAACCCAGAAACGGCTTTTATCTGAAAAGAACCTTACGCTGAAAAAGGCTTTCAGTTTGCGGTATCATATGAAGCAGCAGCACGGGGCGCTGCAGAGATACAACAGAGGCCACAAGAATATGGCACAAACAAAATGTCATATGGAACAGAGAAGTGCTATCGTGCGGCAGAACAACACACGACCAGAATGATTGCTGGTTCAAAGACAAAGTATGCAGACAGTGTGGAAAAGTAGGACGCATAGCACGTGTCTGCAGGTCGGGAAAGAAAACCAGCAATAAGAAACCTACCAAAGGAAAGTACAAGAAGGTACATAAGATGACGGAGAATAGTTCAGATGAACAAAAGAGTGATAATGACTCCGAAAGCAGGGAACTGAGTTGTCTGAAACTACATAATGTGATCACAACGGAGAACCACCGAACCATTTGAGTCACTCTCAAGATAGCAGGAGTCCAGGTAAAGATGGAATTGGACACAGGATCAGCCCTAACAGTCATAAACCGACGGGACTATGAGCGGCTATTCTCACACATACCCTTGAGAGACACAAAAATTATTTTGAAGATGTACACGGGGCAAAAAATCTACCCCAAAGGAAAAATAAGGGTGACCGTTATATATAACGGTAAGGAAACACCAAAACTAGACCTGTATGTATTGCAAGATGGAGGACCACCATTACTGGGACGTGAATGGATCCGGAAAATACAACTGGATTGGCATTCCATACAGGCATGGACTGTGGCTGACAAAAAGGATGACGACGTCACACCTGGGCGACTGTCAAAGATCCTAACTGATGCAAAAGAAGTGTTCCAGCAAGGACTCGGAACACTAAAAGGCATGACAGCGACGATTAAAATTGAAGAAAACGCAAGTCCAAAATTTTTTAAGGCCAGACCGGTACCTTATGCGATCCGCCCAGCCGTCGAAGCAGAGCTGGAGAGTCTGGAACGTTCAGGTGTACTGTCCAAGGTAGACTGGAGGGAGTGGGCTACACCCATCGTCCCTGTGATGAAAAAGTCATTGAGCAGCACGCCTGGGGAACCAAGGAAGGTTCGCATCTGTGGGGACTTTAAGGTAACAGTGAACAAGGTCCTTCACACCGTTCAATATCCACTTCCGCGGATTGAAGATATTTTCGCCTCGCTATCTGGAGGGAAACGCTTCACTAAGATTGATCTGGCCCAGGCGTATCTGCAAATGGAGGTAGAAGAAGCATCAAAAAAAACCTCACAATCAACACCCATAAAGGTCTCTACCAATACAATCGGCTGGTATTCGGGATAACATCAGCTCCGGCTATTTGGCAGAGGGCAATAGAACAAGTCCTGCAAGGGATCCCAGGGACCCAGTGTTATTTGGATGACATCCTGGTCACGGGCGAAAATGACAGTGATCACCTTGCCAACCTGGAGCAGGTGCTCACTAGATTGCAGGAATATGGGCTCCGAGCTAACTGCCCCAAATGCGAGTTTTTTAGAAAACAGATCTCGTATTGTGGCCACGTTATCGATAATGAGGGGTTACATAAGTCCCCAGAGAAGATTGAGGCAGTAGTCAAGGCTCCAGCACTGGAAAATGTGTCACAACTGAGGTCGTTCCTCGGGCTGGTAAACTACTACCATAAGTTCTTGCCAAATTTGTCTACAACACTACACCCACTGAACACCCTACTGCAAACTGGGGTGCCATGGAAGTGGAGTGACGAATGTAGACGAGCTTTCCAGAAGAGCAAAACACTAATCACATCGAAAGAGGTATTGGCCCATTACAACCCAGCATTACCAATTCGGTTGGCATGTGATGCGTCACCCTACGGCATTGGAGCGGTGCTGTCGCACAAATTCTCGGACGGCTCAGAGAGGCCAATAGCCTTTGCATCACGATCACTAACCTCAGCCGAGTGTAACTACGCCCAGATTGACAGGGAGGCCCTCAGCCTAGTGTGGGGAGTGAAAAAGTTCAATCACTATACCGCTTTGGATACTGTTGAGGGGGATGACTCACCAGGGGAAGGCAGCAGCAGCCAACTTCCTGGCACTGGCGGTGCTCCTGCTGCCCAGGAAGGGGGGAAAAAGAGTGGGAGAGCAATAGTGGTAGGGGATTCTATAGTAAGGGGAACAGATAGGTGTTTCTGTGGCCGTAGACGTGAATCCAGGATGGTTTGTTGCCTCCCTGGTGCCAGGGTCAAGGATGTCACTGAGCGGCTGCAGGGCATTCTGGAGGGGGAGGGTGAACAGCCAGTGGTCGTGGTCCACATTGGTACCAACGACATAGGTAAAAAGAGGGATGAGGTCCTGCAGCAAGAATTTAGGGAGCTAGGTGAAGGATTAAAGAGCAGGACCTCAAGGGTTGTAATCTCTGGATTACTCCCAGTGCCACGTGCTAGTAAGTATAGAAATAGGAAGATAGAACAGATGAATGCGTGGCTAAAGGGATGGTGCAGGGGGGAGGGCTTTAGTTTCCTGGATCACTGGGTCTGCTTCTGGGAAAGGTGGGACTTGTACAAGTCGGACGGTTTACACCTGAACCAGAGGGGAACCAATATCCTTGCGGGGAGGTTTGCTAGCACTGCTGGGGGGGGTTTAAACTAACTTGGCAGGGGGATGGGGTACAGAGTGGAGCTATAGTAGGGGGTGATTTACAGCCAAATACAGAGGGAAAAACAAGTCAGCTGGGAAGGCAAAGCAAATATGTGAAGGCAAAAGAGAATATGGCAGGGCTGGAAGGCATTTATTTTAATGCAAGGAGTCTTGCAAATAAGGTGGATGAACTGAAGTTGTTGTTGAACACATGGGAGTACGATATTGTTGCTATCACGGAGACATGGTTGAGGGAGGGTCAGGACTGGCAGCTCAATATTCCGGGGTATAGAATCTTCAGGCGAGACAGAGGGGGGTGTAAAAGGGGAGGGGGTGTTGCAATACTAATTAAGGAGTCAATTACTGCTGTAAGGAGGGATGATATATTAGCGGGTTCCTCTAATGAGGCCATATGGGTAGAACTTAAAAACAAAAAGGGGGCAAGCACTTTGCTGGGAGTGTACTATAGGCCCCCAAACAGTCAGGGGGAGATAGAGGAACAGATATGTAGGCAAATCTCAGAAAAGTGCGAAAATAATAGGGTAATAATAGTGGGGGATTTCAACTTCCCCAATATAAATTGGGATAGTCAGAGTGTGAAAGGCTTAGAGGGTGCAGAATTCTTAAAGTGCATCCAGGAGAGCTTTTTGAGCCAACATGTAGAAAGTCCTACAAGAGAGGGGGCGGTACTGGACCTAATTCTGGGGAATGTAGCCGGGCAAGTGGTGGAAGTGTCAGTAGGAGAGCATTTTGGCGACAGTGACCACAATTCGGTGAGATTTAAGGTGGTCATGGAAAAAGACAAAGACGGCCCGGAAATAAGGGTTCTAAATTGGGGGAAGGCCGATTTTAATATGATAAGGCAGGATCTGGCCAAATTGGACTGGGAGCAGCTACTTATAGGAAAATCCGCATCAAAACAGTGGGAGACTTTCAGAAGGGAAATAGAGAGAGTACAACGCCAACATGTTCCTGTAAAGGTCAAGGGTGGGACCAACAAGCAAAGGGAACCTTGGATGACAAGGGATATACAAAAATGCATTAGAAATAAAAGGGGGGCTTTTGGCAGTTACAAAAGACTAAAGACGGAAGAAGCCCTAGAGGAGTATAAAAAATGCAGGGGCATACTTAAAAAAGAAATTAGGAGGGCGAGGAGGGGCCATGAAATAACACTGGCGAGCAAAATAAAGGAAAATCCTAAGATGTTTTATAAGTATATTAAGGGCAAGAGGATAACCAGGGAAAGGGTAGGGCCCATTAGGGACCAAAGTGGCAATCTGTGTGTAGAGCCAGATGATGTAGGCGGGATTTTAAATGAATTTTTTGCATCTGTGTTCACTATGGAGAAAGACGATGCAGACATAGAAATCGGGCAAGGGGGCTGTGACATACTTGAACATATTAGCATCGAGAGGGAGGAGGTGCTAGCGGTTTTAGCAGGCCAAAAAGTGGATAAATCCCCAGGCCCAGACGAGATGTATCCCAGGCTGCTGTGGGAGGCAAAGGAGGAGATTGCAGGGGCTCTGACACAAATTTTCAGAACCTCTCTGGCCACAGGGGATGTACCAGAGGACTGGAGAACAGCTAACGTAGTACCATTATTCAAGAAGGGTAGCAGGGATAAACCAGGGAATTACAGGCCAGTGAGCCTAACATCTGTGGTAGGGAAATTATTGGAAAAACTTCTGAGGGACAAAATTAGTCTCCACTTGGAGAGGCAAGGATTAATCGGGGATAGTCAGCATGGCTTTGTCAAGGGTAAATCATGTCTGACAAATCTGATTGAATTTTTCGAGGGGGTGACTAGGGGGGTGGATGAGGGAAATGCTGTGGATGTGGTTTACATGGACTTCAGTAAAGCTTTTGACAAAGTCCCGCATAGGAGACTGGTCAAGAAGGTAAGAGCCCATGGGATCCAGGGTGCCTTGGCGCGTTGGATCCTAAACTGGCTGAGTGGCAGGAGGCAGAGGGTGATGGTCGAAGGTTGCTTTTGTGACTGGAAGCCTGTGTCCAGTGGGGTACCTCAGGGATCGGTGCTGGGTCCCTTGTTGTTTGTGATCTACATAAATGATTTGGATGAGAATGTAAAAGGTATGATCAGTAAGTTCGCAGATGACACGAAAATTGGTGGGGTGGTAAATTGTGAGGAGGAAAGCCTCAGGCTACAGGACGATATAAACGGGTTGGTCAGATGGGCGGAAAAGTGGCAAATGGAATTTAACCCTGAAAAGTGCGAGGTGATGCATTTTGGATGGACAAATAAGGCAAGGGAATACACAATGAGTGGTAGGACCCTAGGAAGTACAGAGGGTCAGAGGGACCTTGGTGTACATGTACATAGATCCCTGAAGGCAGCGGAACAGGTAGATAAGGTGGTTAAAAAGGCATATGGGATACTTGCCTTCATTAGCCGAGGCATAGAATATAAGAGCAGGGAGGTTATGATGGAACTGTACAAAACGCTGGTGAGGCCACAGCTGGAGTACTGTGTGCAGTTCTGGTCGCCTCACTATAGGAAGGATGTGATTGCTTTGGAGAGGGTGCAGAGAAGATTCACCAGGATGTTACCTGGGATGGAGCGCCTCAGCTATGAAGAGAGGCTGGACAGGCTGGGGTTGTTTTCCTTGGAGCAAAGAAGGCTGAGGGGGGACCTGATTGAGGTGTACAAAATGATGAGGGGCATAGATAGGGTAGACAAAGAGGAACTTTTCCCCTTAGTAGGGGGGTCAATAACAAGGGGGCATAGATTCAGGGTAAGGGGCAGGAGATTTAGAGGGGATTTGAGGAGGAACTTTTTCACCCAGAGGGTGGTTGGAATGTGGAACTCAATGCCTGAAAGGGTGGTAGAGGCAGGAACCCTCACAACATTCAAGAAGCATTTGGATGAGCACTTGAAATGCCATTGCATACAAGGCTATGGACCAAATGCTGGAAAATGGGATTAGACTGGACAGGGATGGATGGGCGGCGCAGACACGATGGGCCGAAGGGCCTCTTTCTGTGCTGTAAAACTCTATGACTCTATGACTATCTGCACGGGCAGAAATTCACCTTGCTGACTGATCACCAGCCTCTTGTCTCCATTTTTAATCTGAAGAAGGGCGTTCCGGTGATGACTGTGCAACGACTACAAAGATGGTCACTTTTTCTCGTGGCGCACCACTATGAGATTGAATATAAGGGCACGAAACAGCATGGAAATGCTGATGGGCTATCACACTTGCCACTGCCTACTGCGGAGGAAGCACCAGCAGTGGATCCTGTCGAAATATTCCATTCGACTATAGTTGAATACCTACCGGTAAATAACGCTTGTATCGAAAAGGAAACCCGAAATAACCCGACACTGTCTCGGGTATATGATTTGATGGTGAAGGGATGGCCAGCACATGGCGACTCACTGTTGCCAGCATTCTTGACAAGGAGAGAACAGCTGTCAGTGTGCCGGGGGACCTTGCTGTGTGGATCCCGAGTGGTAATCCCACCCAAGTTAAGGGATACAGTGCTCAATGAGCTTCATGAGGGTCATCTGGGAGGGGTAAAAATGAAAAGCCTAGCCAGGGCTATGTGTGGTGGCCGGGAATCGATAAACAAATCGAGGACCTGACCAAGAGCTGCTCAGTGTAGTGATCAATAACATGTCATTCTGTGGTGGACACTAGGTGGAGCAGTAGAGCTGTATATAGCTGTATGTATAAAACTACACTACCCAGCTATACATACATTAAGACTACATTACCCATGAGGCTAGGCTACCCAGAAGGCAACAGTCAAGATGGCAGCCTGCACACAGGAGCTCACATGGAAGCCTCTACAGATACTGTACCTAGAGAACGTGTACTGAATAAATAACTAGCTAGAAGCTAGCTGTGTTCATAATAAGAATGTCTAGTTATTAATGAACATAACATGGTACCAGGGTGGTGAAGATCTGCTGAAAATTGTGAAAAGCGACATGGAGAATTTGAAGCCACCAGGAGGTTTGAATCTCGAGGGAAATGTCGACTACAATTGGCGGATTTTTAAACAACAATTCGAACTCTACATTGCAGCCATCGGATTCGGTACGAAGCCAGACGCAAGGAAGATAGCGTTGCTGCTTACGGTTGCAGGCCCACAGGCGATAGAGGTATTTAATACATTTGTATTTAATCCAGCGGAGAACAGAGAAAAATTAGAAGATGTGCTAAAAAAATTTGATGCACATTGCTCTCCCAAAAAGAATGAGACGTATGAAAGATACATCTTCCGTTCCCGGACACAGCAACAAAATGAGACTTTTGTTAGCTTTATAACTGATCTGAAACTGAAAGCACAGACATGTAATTTCTCTGAGCTCAAAGCATCCATGATTCATGACCAGATTGTGTTTGGTATTCATGATAAAAAAGTCAGGGAACGTCTGTTGAGAGAAACCGAACTAACATTGGAAAATGCTGTGACAATATGCAAAGCCAGCGAGCTAGCTCGAAATCACGCGAAGACTTTCAGTGAAATCAATAATGATGCGAATGTAATGAGTAATAATGCTGCTGTCGGTGCTGTGTCCTACAAGGGGAAGAAACGTGGGCAGAACAGAAATGAAAAGCAATCGGAGGATGACATTTTTAATTGTAAACGCCTTAGCGGCAGACTACTTTAAACAGAGTGGGAGCAGAGAGCCAGAGCGACAGAGTACTTTGAACAGAGCAGGAGCAGAGACAGAGCAGCAGAATACTTTGAACAGAGTGGGAGCGGAGAGCCAGAGCGGCAGAGTACTTTAAACAGCGGGAGCTGAGAGCCAGAGCGGCAGAGTACTTTAAACAGCGGGAGCAGTGAGCCAGTGCGGAAGAGTACTTTAAACAGTGGGAGCAGTGAGCCAGTGCGGAAGAGTACTTTAAACAGCAGGAGAGGAGGGCCAGAGAGGCAGAGTACTTTAAACAGAGCGGGAGCTGAGAGCCAGAGTGGCAGCCTGCTTGAAACAGAGCAGGAGCTGAGAGCCAGAGCGGCAGAGTACTGTAAACAGAGCTGCAGCAGAGAGCCGGAGCGGCAGATTATTTTAAACAGAGTGGGAGCGGAGAGCCAGAGTGGCAGAGTACTTTAAACAGAGCGAGCGGAGAGCCAGAGTGGTCGAGTACTTTAAACAGAGCGAGCGGAGAGCCAGAGCAGCAGTGTACTTTAAACAGAGCGGGAGCGGAGAGCCTGAGCGGCAGAGTACTTTAAACAGAGCAGGAGCGAAGAGCCAGATCGGCAGAATACTTTAAGCAGAGCGGGAGTGGAGAGTCTGAGCGGCAGAATACTTTAAACAGAGCAGGAGCGAAGAGCCAGATCGGCAGAATACTTTGAACAGAGCGGGAGCGGAGAGCCAGAGCGGCAGAGTACTTTAAACAGCGGGAGCTGAGAGCCAGAGTGGAAGAGTACTTTAAACAGCAGGAGAGGAGGGCCAGAGAGGCAGAGTACTTTAAACAGAGCGGGGGCAGATAGCCAGAGCGGCAGAGTACTTTAAACAGAGCGGGAGCTGAGAGCCAGAGTGGCAGCCTGCTTGAAACAGAGCAGGAGCTGAGAGCCAGAGCGGCAGAGTACTGTAAACAGAGCTGCAGCAGAGAGCCGGAGCGGCAGATTATTTTAAACAGAGTGGGAGCGGAGAGCCAGAACGGCAGAGTACTTTAAGCAGAGCAGGAGTGGAGAGTCTGAGCGGCAGAATACTTTAAACAGAGCAGGAGCGAAGAGCCAGATCGGCAGAATACTTTGAACAGAGCAGGAGAGGAGAGCCAGAGCGGCAGAGTACTTTAAACAGCGGGAGCTGAGAGCCAGAGCGGCAGAGTACTTTAAACAGCGGGAGCTGAGAGCCAGAGTGGCAGAGTACTTAAAACAGCGGGAGCAGTGAGCCAGTGCGGAAGAGTACTTTAAACAGCAGGAGAGGAGGGCCAGAGAGGCAGAGTACTTTAAACAGAGTGGGGGCAGATAGCCAGAGCGGCAAAGTACTTTAAACAGAGCGGGAGCTGAGAGCCAGAGTGGCAGCCTGCTTGAAACAGAGCGGGAGCTGAGAGCCAGAGAGGCAGAGTACTGTAAACAGAGCTGCAGCAGAGAGCCAGAGCGGCAGATTATTTTAAACAGAGTGGGAGCGGAGAGCCAGAACGGCAGAGTACTTTAAGCAGAGCGGGAGCAGAGAGCGAGAGTGGTAGAGTACTTTAAACAGAGTGAGCGGAGAGCCAGAGTGGCAAAGTACTTTTAACAGAGGGGGAGCGGAGAGCCAGAGCGGCAGAATACTTTAAACAGCGGGAGCGGCGAGCCAGAGTGTCTGAGTAGATTAAACAGCGGGAGCAGTGAGCCAGTGCGGAAGAGTACTGTAAACAGCAGGAGAGGAGGGCCAGAGAGACAGAGGGGGAGAAATTGGGTATAGCCCCGTTTGGGGCGCTAGTTCTGGAGAAGCACAAAGCCTAGCACCAGTCGCGATTTAGCGCCACCTGGTGTGATATTGGGTCATTGCGCCACTGAGGGTGATTGTGGCGCTAAATCAGGCACTGCACGAGGCTCTTAAGGCGCTAACCCGGCGGCGCAACCCAATTTAGCGGCGGCGGTGCGCAGCGCAGGTGCTGTCAATAATCACTTTCCATGAGACACACTGGCGCCGGCCAGCTCTTAAAGGGGCAGGTCAATTGGCATCACCAGACACACTCACTGACCTTTAGGCCTTCAAAGCGGTGGGAGCCTACCTGTGGTGCACCAGCCTAGCAAGACATGGAAAGGGTGAGGCAGAGGGCGGAACGCCATGTAAGAATTTGCAATAATTTACAGTTCTGAAGATTAATTTTTTTGATTAAAGAATCCCTGGGCGTTGTGCTTTTAAATTTCCAGGGATAAAAATGGCTGTCACACCACATGGCCGAAGACAAAGGGGCTTGGAATGCAGCTTTCTGTGTCTGGAAGTAAGGTTCAATGGAGACAAAATGTTACCACAGGACAATGCTTTGTTTACAAAGCAATTGAATGCTATTAGCATTTGTTTGTATATCGAGTGGATACATCTAGACTGCAGAAGAGACTTTTGTATCTTGAATGGGATCCGTTTAAGAATTGAATGGGTCTAAATCACCTAGCATTCTGGACAATAGAGCAGTTGTATTTCCCTTTTGTTTCAGCCCAGGGAGCTCCGGAAGACACATTAACCCAGTCCAACCACTCTGAGTTAGCCAATCACAGCTTTCTCTTGTGTATTGGACCCTTTGGGCGGGGAATTTTGCACACAGCCCTTGCAGGGCAGAACGGCAGGACTTCACCAGGTATAAAAGATAGCTGCTGAGAAGCTATCACTCTCTCTTTACTTCACTGGACCAGAGGTGAGCAGGGTGTTCTGACTCCTCAACAAGGCAACCTAGCAGGAGTTTGGGGTGGTGATTTGAGGGTAATTGCTAAGATTGTTTAAATAACATTGGAACCATTTTATCCCTCGTTTTCGCCGTCTGCAACCCCCTGTTATATAGTTTTACTGTAATTACTGTGTTCGTGTGGTATAGTTAATTCTTTTGATTGTAGTTTATTTAGGTAATAAAACTTGATTTTTCTCTCATCCAAACCACTTGTCCGTTTTAAAATCATTAATCATAAGTTCCTTCACTCAGAACTGAAGGAGGGGTAGCGATTCGAAACCGCTGTTTGTAAATTGGTTTAGAGTGCAGCAGCAAAAGGCTGCTGACCAGGTGAATTACCGTAAACCAGGTAAAAGGTTGGAATTGGTCAGAGCTCAGAGGCAAAGGCTGCTGGCCAGGTAAATTACCATAAACCAGTTAAAAGATGCCCCCCTTACAAATGGCGAGCCAGGTAGGAGTGGAGGCAGTTTTTGATTTAATAAGTGGTCTGGATCTGGAGAAAGCATCAGCTCTTGTTTCTCTCATTTTCAGTATGTGGGTAGCCCTGCAGATGTTAGCGGCAGTGTGTAGGCTGACCTATCAGGGTATAGGTGGCTGGGTTAGGAAGGGTGAGAAGAGGGTGCAGGAGGAGGTTAATGATGCCAAGAATCGGGAGTCCCAGCTTGAAAAATGCCAGGCGGAGGTAGAACGCCTCAGAGAGGTGTATGAGGCCAGAGCTAGTGGTATGAGGGTGCGGGAAGAGAATGCACGCCTCACACTAGAGGTCACGAAATGCCAGGCATTTATAGAGTGCCTTGTGCAGGAAGTCACAGAGGCGAGGGACAGAGAGATGAGGCTGCAAGAGGAGAATGCACACCTCACCCAAGAAGCTAGCAAGGGAGAGAGCCATGCGAGAAACGAGATAGCATTCGTAACAAAATAGACGAGTTAATGGCACAAATAACTGCATATGGGTATGATCTTGTGGCCATTACAGTAACATGGCTGCAGGGTGACAATGCCTGGGAATTAAACATACCAGGTTATTTAACGATCAGGAAGGACAGGCAGGAAGGAAGGGGAGGTGGGGTGGCATGTTAATAAAGGAAGGAATCACTGTAATACAGAGAAATGATATTGGGTCAAAAGATCAGGATAATGAAACAGTTTGGGTGGAGGTAAGGAATAATAAGGGGAAAAAAACATTAGTGGGCGTAGTCTATAGGCCTCCGAACAGTTGCAACTCTGTTGAATGGAGTATCAATCAGGAAATAGTTGAGGCTTGTAATAAGGGAACATCTATAATTATGGGGGATTTTAACTATCATATTAATTGGACAAATCAAATTGGGCAGGGCTGCCTTGAGGATGAGTTCATTGAGTGTATTAGGGATGGGTTTCTTAAGCAGTATGTAACTGAACCAACCAGGGGCAAGCAACCTTAGATCTGGTCCTGTGTAACGAGACAGGATTAATTAAAAATGTCCTAGTAAAGGATCCCCTTGGAATGAGTGACCATAACATGGTTGAATTCCATATTCAATTAGAGGGTGAGAAGGTTGGATCTCAAACAAGCGTGCTAAGCTTGAATAAAGGAGACTATGAAGGTATGAGAGCGGAATTGAGTAGAGTGGATTGGGAAAATAGATTAAAGGGTAAGACGTTACATGATCAGTGGTGTACATTTAAGGAGTTATTTTACAACTTCCAAAAAATATATATTCCACTGAGAAGAAAAGGGTGTAAAAGAAAAGACAGCCATCCGTGGCTAAGTAAAGAAATTAAGGATAGTATTCGACTAAAAAAAAGGGCATATAAGGTAGCCAAACCTAGTGGGAGGATAGAGGATTGGGGAAACTTTAAAAGACAGCAAAAAATAACAAAAAGATTGATTAAGAAAGGGAAGATAGATTATGAAAGTAAATTAGCAAAAAATATAAAAACAGATAGTAAGAGTTTTTATAGTTATATAAAAAGAAAAAGGGTGGCTAAAGTAAATGTTGGTCCCTTAGAGGATGAGACCGGGAAATTAATGGTGGGAAATATGGAGATGGCAAAAACACTGAATGAATATTTTGTATCAGTCTTTACAGTAGAAGACACTAAGAATATCCCAACACTGGACAAACAGGGGGCTATAGGGGGGGAGGAACTAAACATGATCAAAATCACTAAGGAAGTGGTACTCGGTAAAATAATGGGACTCAAGGCGGATAAATCACCTGGACCTGATGGCTTACATCCTAGGGTCTTGAGGGAAGTGGCAGTAGGGATTGTGGATGCATTGGTAATAATTTTCCAAAACTCCCTGGACTCAGCAAAGGTCCCGGCAGACTGGAAAACTGCTAATGTAACACCCTTATTTAAAAAGGGCAGTAGACAGAAGGCTGGAAACTATAGATCAGTTAGCCTAACATCTGTGGTAGGTAAAATATTGGAGTCCATTATTAAGGAGACAGTAACAGGACATTTGGATAATCATAATTTAATAGGACAAAGTCAGCATGGTTTTATGAAGGGGAAGTCATGTTTGACAAATTTGCTGGAGTTCTTTGGGGAAGTAACATATAGGGTGGATAAAGGGGAACCAGTGGACGTAGTGTATTTAGACTCCCAAAAGGCATTTGACAAGGTGCCACACAAAAGATTATTGCTTAAGATAAAAAATCACGGGATTGGGGGTAATATTCTGGCATGGATAGAGGATTGGCTATCTAACAGAAGGCAGAGAGTTGGGATAAATGGTTCATTCTCGGACTGGCAATCAGTAACTAGTGGTGTTCCACAGGGGTCAGTGCTGGGTCCCCAACTCTTTACAATCTATATTAACGATTTGGAGGAGGGGACCGAGTGTAACATATCAAAGTTTGCAGATGATACTAAGATGGGAGGAAAAGTAGTGAGTGAGGAGGACATAAAAAAACCTGCAAGGGGACATAGACAGGCTAAGTAAGTGGGCAGAGATTTGGCAGATGGAATACAATACTGGAAAGTGTGAGGTTATGCACTTTGGCAGGAAAAATCGTAGAGCAAGTTATTATCTTAATGGCAAGAAACTGGAATGCACTGAAGTACAAAGGGATCTGGGGGTCCTGGTGCACGAAACTCAAAAGGTTAGTATGCAGGTGCAGCAAGTGATTAAGAAGGCCAATGGAATGTTGGCTTTCATTGCTAGGGGGATAGAATATAAAAATAAGGAGGTATTGCTTCAGTTGTACAAGGTATTGGTGAGACTGCACCTGGAATACTGCATACAGTTTTGGTGTCCATACTTAAGAAAATACATACTTGCTCTCGAGTCAGTACAAAGAAGGTTCACTCGGTTAATCCCGGGGATGAGGGGATGAACATATGAGGAGAGGTTGAGTAGATTGGGACTCTACTCATTGGAGTTCAGAAGAATGAGATACAATCTTATTGAAACATATAAGATTGTGAAGGGGTTGGATCGGGTGGATGCGGGGAGGATGTTCCCGATGATGGGTGAAACTAGAACTAGGGGGCATAGTCTTAGAATAAGGGGCTGCTCTTTCAAAACTGAGATGAGGAGGAACTACTTCACTCAGAGGGTGGTAGGTCCATGGAATATGCTGCCCCAAAAAGCTGTAGAAGCTACATCATTACATAAATTTAAAACAGAAATAGACAGTTTCCTAGAAGTAAAGGGAATAAAGGGTTATGGGGAGAGGGCAGGAATTTGGACATGAGACTAGGTTCGGATCGGTCATGGCCCTGTGGGTAGCGGAGCGGGCCCAGGGGCCATGTAGCCTGATCCTGCTCCTATTTCGTGTGTCTAATTCTGTTAGATTCAGGAGATGGTTCTGTGATAGTAGATTGGCGGTTAGGATCAGATCAGCCATGATCTTATTGAATGGTGGAGCAGGCTTGAGGGGCCGATTGGCCTACTCCTGCTCTTATTTCTTATGTTCTTATGTTCTTAATTCCTAAAGTACCAAATCACTGAGGCCAGGGAAAATGAGATGAGACTGCGGGAAGAGAATGCCAGGTTTGGTGAAGCAGATCATGGCCCCTGTAGGGCAGAGATAGAAAGCCTTAACGTGGCTTTAAAGGTAGCAAGGGGAATGATTTGCGTGATCAGCCCGAAGGCAGGTCAGCTGGATTTTACTGGCAGCCCAAATCAAACTGCCCCAGAGGCAACACCCAGGGAATGGCTGGCTAGGGAATTAGAGACCCCAAGACCGCAGCCCACAGCTCTGAGTCTTGAGGAGCTCTGGCAGCGAGGAGGGGTGGACAATGCGGTGGTAGGAGAACACCAGCAGGTCCCGCTAGGCAGGCGGGGACCAGGATCAGTGTACCCCCTCCAACAACGGATGTGCGGTCCGCCCGTGAGGAGTGAGCCTGAGAATTGGGATCCTCAGCCCACAGCAAGTTCGAGTTCACAGGCAAGCACTGTGGCTTGTGTGGGGGAGGAGCCATCCATGTTCAGAGTAAGCTGTTTAAGCCAGGGAACAGGGAAGGAGAGTTCTGGGACCCCTGTAGAGCAGGTCCAGTAGCAGAAATCCGGGACAAGGGAGGCACACAGGGGATAGTTTTGGCCCCAGACGAAAGGCAGGTCCAAAATTCCCCATTTAAAGCCACCTGGGTGAGGGAACATGAGTTTGCTGTCCATGCAAGTTCAAGTTCACAGCCGACAAAGACAGGCAATGTGGCTTGCTTCCAGGGACAGGTTGTCCTGCCCACAAATTGGGACACTTCCCTACACCAGTGGGACCCTAGTTTTGCCAAAAGTTCGAATTTGAGCAAGTTAGGTGGCTCAGAAACACAGGCCTAGAAATTCAGTTGCGTGCGCCAGCCGTTAGCGCCTTAGGAGGAGTAGATCTCGAGCGCTAGGCACTTAGCGGCCGGGCGCAGGGCGATCTGCGCCTACGCCCAACTTCAGTAGACATTTAGCGCTGGCGCAAAGTGTTTGCGCGCGCTCAGCTGCGCGCACAGCCTATGACGTCATTTCGTCGTGCAACGCCCTTTGTGCGCCCCAAACCGGAACTTCAGTCGCGCCCGCCCAATGTGGGCGTGGCGGTGCTAAGAACTGTGAAGTGGAACGCAGCAGAGGCCCTGCGGGCCTCGGGGAGCGCTAATTAAAGGGCACTTACACTGAACTATAAAGGCCAGCCATTTTGCTGCAATGACTTTTGTGCAACGGATTTCTGGACAGAGACCAAGGAAGAGACCTTACTGATTTGGCCCAACATAGGAGAGGTATTTTTGGCTTCTGGCCAGAGCTTGGAAATTTGCCTCATTGTGATTTCATTGTTTGCAAGTATATTATGGGGGCTGCATGGGGTTCCAACCCTCAGTTCCAGCATTATGTGCAAAGGGCTCGCAGACGCTGTGTGAGAGGGGCAGCCATGCCTAGACGCAGTGGGGGCATCAGGCGTCGGCAACGTAGGCCTTACCCACTCAGGGAATACCGCCAGCAGGTGTCCTATCTCACCATGACTGCCGCGCAGTGTGTTAAGAGGCTGCGCTTCAGAAGGGAGGTGGTTGCAGAGATCTGCCAGCTGCTTCACAGAGATCTGCGTCCACAGCTGATGTGCAGGACGTCTCTGTCGGTGGAAGTGAAGGTCACGGTGGCTCTGAACTTTTATGCAAGCGGCTCCTTCCAAGCCGCTGCTGGGGACATAGCTAACATATCCCAGTTCGCCGTGCATCGCTGCATCCAGCAGGTCACCGATGCCCTTTTCACAAGGAGACACCAATTCATCTCCTTCCCCATGACCCTGGAGAGGCAGGAGCAGCGTGCAGTCAGATTTGCGAGGATCGTGGACTTCCCCATGGTGCAGGGCGCCATTGACTGCACGCATGTGGCTTTGCGGGCACCTATCGACAATGCCGAGGATTACCGCAACCGGAAGGGCTACCATTCCCTCAATGTACAGCTGGTGTGTGACAACAGGCAGCGCATCCTAGCTGTCAATGCCCGCTTTCCAGGCAGCAGCCACGATGCATTTATCCTGCGCCAGACTACTGTGGCTGACATGTTCCAGGCACAGCATCCCCCAAGAGGCTGGCTTATCAGGGACAAAGGCTATCCTTTGTGTACATGGCTCATGACCCCGCTCCGCGCGCCCAGGACCCCTGCTGAGGAAGCATACAACGAAAGCCATCAAGCCACAAGGAACATCATAGAGCAAACGATTGGCGTCCTCAAGCAACGGTTCCTCTGCCTGGATCGCTCCGGCGGATCTCTACAGTATTCGCCGGATAGAGTCTCCCAGTTCGTCGTCGTTTGCTGCATGCTGCACAACCTGGCTATCCGCAGGACTCAGGCACTGCCACCTCACGTTGGACCACCACCTCAGGAGGAGGAGCAGGAGGACCATGAGGAGGAGGAGGAGGAGGAGTACCAGCCCAGGAGGGAGCCACAAGGTCCAAGGGCCGTCCGTCGGCGGCTTATTGAACGACACTTCTAGGCCCCCTGTCAGGGAATGGCTTGTGGCATTGAAGGGACATGAATGCAGCCGCTCCGCAAGCCCTCAGCCGGTTAACGCAACAACCACTTGAAACATCACACATGGACAAGCTGAATAAAGAAAAAGCTTTATTGAACAAACTCAGGGCCCTTCCCACATGAAACCCAAAAACAGACAACACCCCCAAAAAACAGTCAAACACATGACTCACTCCCACAACCTGGGGAGGAATAACAAAACTTTTCCATCCAAATGGCCTTCATCCTCGGCCTTACCAAAACAACCCCCCCCATAGACAACACAACCACCCCCATATAAAAAAACATTTGGCAACACACTCTACTTTGTGTGCCAAGAGGGCGAGTCCTTGTCCAGCCTTTTCAGCCCCTGGCCGACCTGCTGCTCCGCCTCAACCTGGGCCCTGTGGGTGCTGCAAGCCTGGGGGAAGGCTCCTGAGGGGCACATTGCGTGACGGCAGATGCCCTTGGGGGTCGGCCTAGACGAGCTCTGGCCCTCGAGGGGCCGGCTGCTGACTGCTGCAGCTGTGGCTGGGCAGCATCAGTCTCTCCAGCAGCTCGTGGCAGCTTCGCTGGGGGAGTGGCAGTGGCGGCTGCAGCAATGGGGGCAAGCTGGCTGATGCCAGGCGCTCGCTGCTCGCCTGAGACACTGGCACTCGGCCGGGCTGGCACTGCAGCAAGTGCAGCAATCTGCTGAAGGCCAGACCGCTGTGCTGCTGCAGCGCGGCGGGTGCCCTGGCAATGCCGGCCTGACACAGCGAGTGTGGCAGCAGTGAGTGCCCGTACTGCCCTGGTCTGTGCCCGCATCAGACCAGCCAGTGACTGCACGGCACCACTGATCAACTGGCCACTCGCTGCCTGTGCTGCCCTGAAGTCGTCCCGACTCGCGTCCTGTGCTGCCCTCAATTCGGCCCGACTCGCGTCCTGTGCTGCCCCGAATTGTTCGAGACCCCTGGCCTGTGCTGCCCCGAGTTGTTCGAAACCCCTGGCCTGTGAGGCCCTGAAATCGGACACACTATGAGCCAGGGACTCGATGGCCTCAGGCAACCGTGCCACAAACCCCATGAACTCAGTGTGCCGGTGATCCGAGTCCGCGGACATTTGATCGAGGAGGCGCACCTCCTGGGCGAGGACCGTCTCCGGACTGGAGGCCGGACTCTCCCTCTGGGGAGAAGGCCGCCGAGCTGGCCGACCCTTCCCGCGTGGCTGGACGCCACTGGGCCCAGCAACTACACCCCCCTGCAACACTTCCCCCCTCTGGGGAGAAGGCAGCCAAGCTGCCCGACCCTTCCCGCGTGGCTGGACGCCACTGGGCCCAGCAACTACACACCCCTGCAACACTCCGCCGAGCTGCCCGACCCTTCCCGCGTGGCTGGACGCCACTGGGCACAGGAGCTACACTCCCCTGCAACACTTCCCCCCTCTGGGGAGAAGGCCGCCGAGCTGCCCGACCCTTCCCGCGTGGCTGGACGCCACTGGGCACAGGAGCTACACTCCCCTGCAACACTTCCCCCCCTCTGGGGAGAAGGCCGCCGAGCTGCCCGACCCTTCCCGCGTGGCTCGACGCCACTGGGCACAAGAGCTACACCCCCCTGCAACACTTCCCCCTGCCTCTCCTCCAGGGAAGACGTGTCCCCTCCATTGCCATCCCCTGGCGCGGATGAGGGTTCCCCCGAGGGGCCGCCTTCCTCTTGCTCCTCCTCGTCCTCCTCTTCCGAGGGACTGTCACTGGCAGCTTCAGGGACCTCCTCCTCACCAGCTGAAAGCAGGAAGGCACAAGAGTAGCTTTAGAGTGAGGACAGGGCGTCAGCGAGGGAGGCATGAGTGGTGGCATTCAGCGCATTGGTCGGACAGTGGCAAAGGATGTAGATCTGAAGCGCAAGGGGAACAAGAGAGGTCCAAAAGGTCATGTCCTTACCATTGGGGCCCAGCACAGTGTCGGCATCTCCACATGCAACGGGGCCAATCAGCCGGCCACCCATGAGTCGACCCACGCGCTCCTCCAGGTCACTGAGCTGCTGGAACTGGGGACGGCCTCCCCCGGTGACAGTCCGGCTCCTCAGATTCTGGGCCAGCTTGGCCTGCAAGAGAAAGGACGGCCTCTAAGCACAGTGTGGTGCCCTGTTGTTGTGTGCACTGCCTCCCATGGTCGAATAGCTTGGCCAGTGTGGTGCCCTGTTGCTGTATGCACTGCCTCCCATGGTCGAATAGCTTGGCCAGTGTGGTGCCCTGTTGCTGTATGCACTGCCTCCCATGGTGGAATAGCTTGGCCAGTGTGTAAAGTGCAGAAAGTGCAATTGATGTTCATGCCAGTGCCATAGCTGCTGGGTGAGGGCTGGCCATTAGGGCTTTGAGGTCCCTTTGCCCATAATGTGAGGTGCACATGCAAGGATGAGGAGGACACTGGAAAGGGTACTCACCCTGACAATCCGAGTGAGGTCGTTAAACTTTTTCCGGCATTGGACACCAGTCCTGGGGACATCGCAGGTGGCTGTTGTAAAGTCTGTGGGTTGTGCAGTTAATAAATACACAGACTTCAGAAGTAACAAACAAAACAGGTCTTTACTATTCGAAGGTCCGGGCGAATCTGCCCAATAGCTCCTGGCACAACACTTATATACTGGTGTGGTCACTATCGGTATTACAGTATACAGAAGCCAAACAAATAGTGCCACACCTAAAGTAGTTCCCTTAAAGGTGAACGGTTACATTCAATAGTTCCCTTAAAGATAGACGGGTACATACACTACAATCCTCCCTTTTTAGCTTATTACTTACAGGGTCCCCGTTAAACATACATATCTTCAACTTCCTATAAAACAAATTACAGATATAATCTCGGTGGAGTCAATGTCATATAAAACAATTTACAAATATAATCTCAGTGGAAACAGTTCACAGGTTCAGTCTCTGCGGAAACAGTTCATAGATTCAGTCTCTGATCTTGACTCGTTCCGAACAACATTTCTTTGGTGTAGCCGGATTACCTGGCTAGCGTGACTCCTCCATAGCCTTTTTCTTGACGTAACAGCTTGAACCTTCGTCCTGTTGAACCAGCAGTGCGGACTTTTACAACCAACTGGCTGTCTTGACATTTTCCAGTTTTTCAACTAATTTAGCTCCTTTCGTAATGTCCCGCCTGGAATGGTAGAAGTGCTAATATTTTAGACAGTTATTATCTTCTGCTTCTTCTTTTTCTTTTCTGCCTTTTTGAAACTCTCGGAGCTCCTTTCTCGGCTGCCAGCTGCAGCGCCACCAACTCTCTATGTTCCTTAGACCTTAAGTGCTTCCTCCGGATTTCAGCACTTTGAGAGTTTTCATCACAAGCTGGGCAGACCACATCCTCGTAATATTCAGTGTCACTCAACAGGTCATGGTAATATTCGGGTTCGTCCTGAGTTAGGCCAGCGAGAGAGACTTCTTCTTCCTCCTCACCCGTCTGGACGTTAGCTGACGGTGGTTCCTTCCCTAAACATCTTTCTTGAAAAGCCTTCTTCATGCATTCATATTCATCCCGCTCTTCCTGGGTTATCTGCCATTCCTTCACGACGGACCTCATTTGTGAGTTCAATACCTCCCTTTCCATCGGTAATTGCGTTATCAGGCTATTTAACCCTTCTACTGAAGTAACGGTTTCCACATTCTTCTGTTCACCTTGACGTGATTCAACGTACTTTTGGCATCCTTGTAAAATTTGTGTTGCCACCTCAGCTATCTCCGTGACTTTTGAGAGCTCCGAACTCGTTCCCCCTGAAGATTGAAGCTCGTGTTCAGATTGTTCCCCTTGCAGAGTCTTGTCCTTCAGCATATGAAGGAGTTGGCTGACCGTTAACTCTTCCCTGGGAACACGGTGGATCAGAGTCTTCTCCATTTCCTCCACCTCTTTCTCCAATACTTCCACCTTACGTTCCTCTTGAACTTTGGCTTTCAGCGCTCGGAAAAGTTGCGCCCTGATGCTCTCTAGTTCATGTTCAGGGACCATTCTTACAGTGTCCTGTTCTTCCACTGAAAGGATTCCCAGTTGAATCTGTTCTTCAAGTTGTTGAACCTCGGTCATTGCCGCCTCATATTTGTCTTGGGTGTCCTTCAATGTTTTTATAAGTTCTTGGACATCCTGTCTTTCATGCTCTGCCATGATTTTCACCTCTAATTTCTCATCTATGGATGGATCTCCTACCGATGAGTCTGTCTTGGCCTTGAGCTCATCAAGAATTTCCTGCAGCCTTTGGACTTCTTGCTCATGTTCAACCTTTAGTTGTTCATATGCTTCTACTGAAACTAGCTTTTCGGAGGCTGCCGAGTTAACCCCCTCCAGAATTGTAGCCTGGGCCTGTTCATACTGTTCTTTCAACTTCTCACACTCTGCTTGTAAGGAGTCGTAGAGAAGAACTGGAATAAAATCCTGGCTCCCTGAAGATTCCTCTTCCTTTGGTTCATTCTGTAAATATTCTAGTTCCTGAACAGCATCAGGGGAATGTGATTGGTATTTGACCACGATGGCTCTATGGTCGCTCTCTGCTTGAGCTAGCTGTCTCTGTAGTCTTTCCAGGTTCTCCCATTCGGTGTCCCAGAACCTTTCCATATTTTTCATCTCTTGTACGAGACGGTCACTCAACTGTTCTAATTGTTGTCGTACTTTGATATAAGTTTGCGTCCGAGCTCGGTGTTCTTCCGTCATGGATGAATCCTTTGCTTGAACAGGCTCAGAATTCTCTGTCAACCTGGAGTTCTGCTCTGCAGCTTTATTCTTCTTGGTACCATAAGTCCTTCTGCATGTCTTCGTTTTCTTTCCCATCATCGGCAAGTCCCTTTTAGCCTTGTCTTCCATATTCGACTTGGTCTTATCATCATCCATTTCAGAATCTGAGCTAATAGCTTGCACCGAGTCCTCCCTCATTATGGCTTTTAGGTAATGCCATTCCGTGTCTATTTTCTTAATCCACTCCCGTCCTAGAAGTGGTGGTCCTCCCTCAGGTAATATGTACAAGTTCATTCTTGGGTGTTCTTTACCCCTATCTCTCACCTTGACTCTTATTTTCCCCACGGGGTATACGTTATGCCCCGTGTATGTCTGTAATACGAACTTGGTATTTCTTAAAAGTATGTGAGAGAATAGCCGGTGGTAGTCCCTTCGGTTGATGACTGATAGAGTTGATCCAGTGTCCAGCTCCATTCTTACTTGGACTCCAGCTATTTTTAGTATGACCCAGATGGCCTGTAGATCCGTTTCTTTACCCACATTGTGGATTCTCAGCCTACCCAGCTCCTGGTTGTTTGGGTCTGAGTCTGAATTCTGTTCGTCTGAACTCTTCTCAGCCACCTTGTGTACCTTGTTGTACTTTTCTTGTGGTGGCTTCCTTTGATTTTTGGTCTTTTTCCCGGACCGGCATACCTTCGCGATGTGACCCAGTTTGCCACATTTCCTACACTCTTGGTTCTTAAACCAGCATTGATTCTGGTCATGCGTGGTCTTCCCACAACGGTAGCATTTTGTTGTGCTTGAAGTAATTTGGTCCACCCCAAGTGCCGCCGCCTTTAGTTGCATTTCCGCCGTTCCTTTCGCTGCAGCTTCGTGCGATGCAGCTATAAGGACAGCCCTGTCCAGTGTGAGGTCGTTCTCTTCCAGTAGTCGCTTCTGCGTCCCTTCTTTGGACAATCCGCATACGAACTTGTCCCGCAGCGCTTCTGTCAGATTCCCTCCGAACTGGCAGTATTTCGCTAGCCTACGCAGTTCGACCAAGTATTCCGCATTGCTTTCGTCTTTCGTAGAATTTGAATCGTTCAGCCAGCATCAGCGGTGTGGGGTTCAAATGGTCCTTCAGCACAGCCACAATCTCTTCGAAGGTCTGATCCGCTGATTTATTTGGTGCTATTAGATGCTTCAAGAGCCCGTATGTTTTTGCCCCCATCGAGTTTAGCAATGTTATCGCCTTGTCGTCTTCCTCTATTTTGTTGGCTTCGCAATAGATCTCTATGCGTTCCACGTACGTGGCCCAGTCTTCTATTTCCGAATTAAAGTCATTAATATTCCCTCGCTTAGGCATATTTCTTCCCTTGGGAGCAGCACCAGTATTTCTTTAAGTATTCTTATTTATTTGTTTGTTTCTAAGATGGCGGTTTTCCCGCGAAATCGGCGGTTTCCCGCTCTTCCTTTCTCGCCCTGCCCACTTCAATGGCGGTTTCCCGCTTCTGGCATCTTCTCCGCCTAATGGCGGCTTCCCGCGTTTCTTCCCGGTGGAAGGGGTACGCTTCCCCCACAGCGGACAGGTTCAGCCGCTGGCTGGCTTCCGCACAGCTCCCCTTACTCAGCTATGTCTTTTCCTCCCGCCCGCACGGCCCAACCGGCGCTGGGTACACCCCGTTAACGGAGGACAGTTCAGCCGCTGGACTGGCTCTCGCGCAGTCTCTCTCTCCGTACCCAGCTCTGTCGCTCTCTCACCCACACGTTCGGTGCTACCGGCCCTGGGTACCCCATTGGTGGAGAACAGTTCAGCCGCTGGACTGGCTCTCGCGCAGTCTCTCACCCCGTTTTCGGCTGTGTCTCTCACCCACTCCCGCACGTTCGGTTTTGCCGGCTCTGAGTACCCCGTTGGTGGAGAACAGCTCAGCCGCTGGACTGGCTCCTCGCAGTCTCTCTCTCCGCACCCGGCTCTCACCCGCACGGTTCCCGTTCACCTCCCCAGCCCTCTCGCAGACCGGTGTTTCCCTCCCCGGCTGCGGCTGGGTTTCTCTTCCCGCGCCTACTCGCAGGCTCAGCGCTTCGTGGCTGCGGTCGCTGCCCGGATTTTTCCCGCCGATCGCGGTCCGGCTGTCACCCGACGCCGTTGGACCCGACTTTTGGCCGGCACAGCTCCCCCTCGACCGAGGTCGAGTGCTCTGCCCTTATCCTCCGGATACTTCTACACCTTCCCCTACTCACAGTCTCTTCGGCCGCCTTGTTCCCTGCTGATCGGCTCACTCCGCACCGTGGTAGAAGGGTAGTCAGTGCCTGTTGCTAATGGAAGCTTTTGTTGCTAAAGTCTTCCACCTTTCTCCTGCTGCAGCCTCGTGTTTTCTTCCAGCAGCACGACGAGGGCGGTTGCCTCTCTTCGACGCTCTTCTTGCTTTGGTAATCTTGCCGCAGGGTACGATCGGACTCGTCGCCACTGTAAAGTCTGTGGGTTGTGCAGTTAATAAATACACAGACTTAAGAAGTAACAAACAAAACAGGTCTTTACTATTCGAAGGTCCGGGCGAATCTGCCCAATAACTCCTGGCACAACACTTACATACTGGTGTGGTCACTATCGGTATTACAGTATACAGAAGCCAAACAAATAGTGCCACACCTAAAGTAGTTCCCTTAAAGGTGAACGGTTACATTCAATAGTTCCCTTAAAGATAGACGGGTACATACACTACAGCTGTGACCCTCTGGGCGATATCCCTCCAGGCTCTCCTGTACACCCTGGTGGCAGGCTTCTTGCCACTGTCCGGGAACAAGATATGGCGTCTCCTCTCCAAAGCCCTAACCAGCACCTTTAAATCATGGGCAGAGAAGCGCTGCGCTCGCTCACGGGCCCTCTGCATCCTTCCTGGTGCTATTTCTCTCCAGCAGCAGTGTTTAGGCCTAGCTGGAGGGCTGCAGTATCCAGGGCGTGGCAGCAGACCAAGTCGACCCTTCCCCCTTTAAGAGCTGGCCGGCGCCAGGGTGTCTGCTGTCAATCAAGACATGACCGCACCTGCGCTGCGCCCGGCCTCGGCGGTATCACTCTGCACCGCCGGCTTAGCGCCTAAAGATAGCCGTGCATCGCCAGTTTTAGCGCTCGAGCAAACTCCTTGGCCAAAGCTACTGAATATCGGCGAAGTGGCCTCCACTTTCCGGCGGGCGCAAACTTTAGCGGCCGCCCGACTTTACCGCCCCAAAAGTGGCTATACTGAATTTCTAGGCCAAAGAAACAGCAGCCTGGGATTAGAAATCAGCAGGCTGCTGCCCATTCATTCACTGAAACTGCCCGCGCATACGCAGGCGCTGGTCTGGAGACAGGAATCCCCCAGTCTTCTGAACAGCAGATTCACACAGGTGCAGTGGCCTGTTTAAAGGGACCAGCTTCCCAGCCCGCTTCTAGAGTGGTCCCCCCCATGATGTGGGACCCTGGGGGGGCAGGGATAGCAATCCCTCTTGCAGGAGACATAGGGAGGGAGCTGACACCAGGTTTTAAACATGGGGAGGAAAATTTCCAGCCACCAGCAGCGGGTGGTGAGAGTATACCTGCCCCCAGCACAGGAGTGGGCAGGGAAGAGTAGACAAACCCAGAGAGAGATTTGCACCGGCAGGCTGCCAGGTACATTCTACAGTGCGGGCTATTTGGACATGGGGGAGAAGGTTCCCAGCCAGCTGGGGCTGTGACCCAAGCTCAGGGTCCGCCAGCCAAAGTTTCCTCCATAGAGACACCCCTCAGAAGGTCTCAGCGGGTGCCCCAGCCTAAGAAAGCATGGTTACCCACTTTACAGTGGAGTAGGGTGGTCTCCCGAGCCAGGGAGAAGCCAGAGAACAGAGGCCCCCACTCAACAGCCATAAGCTGCAAGGGACCAGAGACAGGAGGCAGTCCAGCTTCGCTGCAGCCAGCAGCAATCTGCGACAGTGCCAGAGATTAGCCTGGCCGTCCGGAGACGGGCGGCATTTGTATTATAGCTTTGGTGTGAATATAGCGTGCTTTTAAGGTGTATTTTAAGTTTGTTGACATAACTAGTTTCAAGTTTAAGTTTGAAGAGTTTAAGTTTACATGTGTGCCGAATATTTGTATTTTGGTCCGAGGTCAAGGGACCCGACCATGTCTCCACCTAAGGCAGCAGGTCAGTGAGACCTGGCTGCATGTCCTTTTAAGTTTTTGCAGGAGATTGGAAAATGAAGCAGCCCTGTTCGCCCAGCCCGAGCTGGGCATCGAATGAAGATATGGAGACAGAATGTTGGGGATCACCTCGCCACTGGACGAATCTAGGAGACCCCGCAGCGATCTTCGGGAAAAACCGGACAGGGTCCGGAGGAACTTACCTACTCCTCCTACGGGGAGGAGATGGGCCCCAGCTGGGTGGGGCACGGCCCCCAACCCAGCACCATCCTGACTGAAGTTCACTTGCGGGAGAACTCGCTGTTGAGGAGTCACGATGGGGAAGCGCGGGCGCCTTGTGATAGGGACGCGTTCCTCGGGGGTGGGTGGTGATGGCCCGGGAAAGATCGTATAGAGGAGGGGGAGACCCAAGAGTCGCGTGGGTGCGTTCGGGGAAGGGAGGAACTCACCCGGGGGCCCACGGGCAAAGTGAGGGTAAGTGTGGCTGGGAAGGATGAGTGGGTGGCCGGATCAGTGTGGGGCCAGGGAGAGCCGCCACACAGGCACCCATCATTTTCTACAGCCAGTCGAGGGTAGACGGGAGGGGGGAAGACTGGGAGTTGACATCCCATGCTCCCCGGTCTCGGTCTGTGCTAAGGTATATTTTAAACAGGAGGGGTACCCCGCCTCCACAAAAGGACAAGGGAACGGCTCGGGGCTGGCGGAGCAGACTGGTCTGTAAATCCATTCTGCCTGTTTTAAAGTTTAAGACGATCAAAGGGGGGTGGAAGGTACTTTTACTGCCCGAGTGGGAGGAGCAATGCCAACTCGAATTTCGCGACCCATCATCGGCACGTGATGATCGGGGTTCATTTAAGCATGTTGTTTAATGATTTTTTGTATTTTGTGTTGCAGCCCAAAGTTGAGCAGAGGCGTAGGATCCTCTCCATGCTTGGGACCAGTTTGTGACAACTCCAAGTTGAGCAGAGGCATAGGACCCACTCCGTGCTTGGGGTCATTTTGATTACATTGTGTAACTAAGATTGCAACATTTTGTAATAACTTATGATGTAAAAAAGTGATTGTAAATTTGGTTTACACTGTATAATTTTACAAGCGTGTAGGGGTATGAGACCCCTTATTGAGAACTGAAGTATCTGGAAGATGCCTACCGTATCATGGTTTTTTTCTTGAATTTAAGGGGAATAGACGGGACGGGGATCAGTGGCAGATAGCTATTAGGTAAATACAGGAGATGGTTGTTTGTGAGGGGTCAGAAATTATTGCTCATTTCTTCAAGAGGATACTACAAGCAAGCTGGAAGTATCCAAGGGCGGACTGTAAGAATTTGCAATAATTTACAGTTCTGAAGATTAATTTTTTTGATTAAAGAATCCCTGGGCGTTGTGCTTTTAAATTTCCAGGGATAAAAATGGCTGTCGCCACATGGCCGAAAACAAAGGGGCTTGGAAAGCAGCTTTCTGTGTCTGGAAGTAAGGTTCAATGGAGACAAAACGTTACCACAGGACAATGCTTTGTTTACAAAGCAATTGAATGCTATTAGCATTTGTTTGTATATCGAGTGGATACATCTAAACTGCAGAAGAGACTTTTGTATCTTGAATGGGATCCGTTTAAGAATTGAATGGGTCTAAATCACCTAGCATTCTGGACAATAGAGCAGTTGTATTTCCCTTTTGTTTCAGCCCAGGGAGCTCCGGAAGACACATTAACCCAGTCCAACCACTCTGAGTTAGCCAATCACAGCTTTCTCTTGTGTATTGGACCCTTTGGGCGGGGAATTTTGCACACAGCCCTTGCAGGGCAGAACGGCAGGACTTCACCAGGTATAAAAGATAGCTGCTGAGAAGCTATCTCTCTCTCTTACTTCGCTGGACCACAGGTGAGCAGGGTGTTCTGACTCCTCGACAAGGCAACCTAGCAGGAGTTTGGGGTGGTGATTTAAGGGAATTGCTAAGATTGTTTAAGTAACATTGGAGCCATTTTATCCCTCGTTTTCGCCGTCTGCAATCCCCTGTTATATAGTTTTACTGTAATTACTGTGTTCATGTGGTATAGTTTATTCTTTTGATTGTAGTTTATTTAGGTAATAAAACTTGATTTTTCTCTCATCCAAACCACTTGTCCATTTTAATATCATTAATTATAAGTTCCTCCACTCAGAACTGAAGGAGGGGTAGCGATTCGAAACCACTGTTTGTAAATTGGTTTAGAGTGCAGCAGCAAAAGCCTGCTGACCAGGTGAATTACCGTAAACCAGGTAAAAGGTTGGAATTGGTCAGAGCTCAGAGGCAAAGGCTGCTGGCCAGGTAAATTACCATAAACCAGTTAAAAGATGCCCCCCTTACAGCCTCAATGATGGGGCATTGGATGCTTTGGTTGGTGCAGTGGAATCAAGGCCAAGGAAGATGGTCGGAATGTGATTTATGTTTTGGACAGTCTCCCAGGTGTGAGAGGCAGTTATGTGTCAGTGTATTAGTTTTGCTTTCTGTTGCCATAGCTTTCTCATGTTTGAAGGAATCACATTTTGTGTAATGAAACACTTTCTTCATTTACAATGGCCATGCCTGCTATTTACATACATCTTGCCCTTCACAGGCTTGGGGGTATCAGACCGGTTCCATTCCTGTTCTTGGAATGGCAGCAAGCATTCCGTGAGAGGGGCCTAGAAGCTACTTCTGATCAGCCTCTGATGCACAGCCTGAGAAGAGCCGCTCGTGTAGAAGTTCAGGCCAGCAGGCATCTTCTCAGCCACCAACAGAGATGTCCTGCACCTTATCTGAGGCTGCAGATCTGGCTGAAGCAGCTGGCACAGCTCAGTCACCACCTCCTTTCTAAATCGCAACCATCTGACACACTGCTCCTCCGACATGTTCATGTAGGAAAACTGCTGTCGGAAAACCCTGCCAGCGTAAGGCCTGCTGTGGCGGCGTCTGTTGGCCCTCCTCCATCTGGCCATGCCCGCCCCCCTCTCCCAGCGTCTCAGTGCCCTTTCCAGATGATTCAGCAGCAGGACGTTCCCCTCCAATGCAGCCCCCATAATAAGTGGCCACGGGAAGGTTCCCCGTTGTTAAGGCTCACCAACAGCAAGGTGATGGTCAGAAGGCTGAAGATTGTCTGCCTGCGCTGGCTCAGTTGTCAAATGGCTCTCAGTGTGCAGCTCAGCAACACTTTGTAGCTCTTGAGGAAGTTGTGCTCCAGAAATGGTTGCCGTTTTTAAACCACACCAGTCCCCTTTAAATAACGCCCCCCCAGGCTGAGAGCGATTGGGTAAGGTTCCCTGCAAGCTGTCACTAATAGCGCCAGGTGCTACGGAGGGGGGCACCACTGAATTTCCGGTCCGGGGCGCCCAAAAGGCGTTGCACACTGAAATGACGTCATAATCTGCCTGCGCCCATGAGCAGGCTCTACCAGTTTGCGCCGGCGCTAAATGCATGGTGAATATGGGGCGAGGCGCTAGGCACCCTGCGCCCGCCCAGAAATTGGCTAGCACCCCAGTTCTCGGCCTCTTTAGGCGTTAATCGGTGGTGCTACCTGTTATGTTCATTAATAACTAGTCGTTTTCATTATGAACAGCTAGCTTCTAGCTAGTCACTTTATTCATGCCATGTGGACTTCTACAGCATCCATCTTGACTACTGCCTTCTGGGTAGCCTAGTGCACTCTTATATACATACAGCTCCTACATTCAGCAACATACAGCTCCAACCTAGTGTACCATTCTAGAATGACAGGTTACTGATCATTACATCCCCCTTTCTTTGAGGTTAAACAAAATCAGTATCAATCAATATCAATCAATCATAACGACATAAACATCTTCACAACAGTCAATACATTTTCGATATAGTTTTCTTTGTACTCAAAGATTAAGTCTATCAGGCTTTTTTACTTCACGTGTGGATCTTCTCAGCACAGGTAAGTCTGATGTGTTTTCATGAGAGCCTGTATGTGTGTTTGTGTTAGATTGTTCTGGTGGTGATTGATAAGATTCAGTTGCGGCATTGTCATCGATTTGCTCTTGGATAATTTCTTGTGTTTTTAGGAGGGAACGGCGGTTCCTCCTGAGAATCTGTCCTTCCTCAGTTCTAACAGTGTATGACCTTGGTCCTACTTCCTCAAGAACTGTAGCTTTCCTGTTCCATGCATCTGGATACTCAATCCTGACAACATCATCCCTTGTCAATGGTTTTAGGGTTTTGGATGACTTGTCATCGTATGATTTCTGTTTCGGCTTTAACAGTTGAAGTTTCTGTCTCAGTTCCTTACTCTGCTTTTCTTTTGCACAGCAGGGTAGCATGGTATGCAACTTGCGACCCATTAGGAGTTCAGCAGGTGAAGAACCAGAGTCTAAAGGTGAGGCTCGGTAGCTCAGCAGGGCAAGATAAGGATCAGACTTGCTTTCTGTCGCTTTCTTCAGTAGCTGTTTGAGAACTTGAATGCTTTTCTGCCTTACCATTCGACTGAGCATACAGAGGACTGCATGTGATGTGCTGAAAGTCATACTGTGCTGCAAACTGTTGCCACTCCTTACAGTTGAAGCACGGACCATTGTCGCTAACGGCAATCCTGGGAATTCCATGTCTGGCAAAAATGGATTTAACATGCATTATGACACTGCTTGCTGTGGTGCTTGAGAGCAGCGCCATCTCAGGATAGTTAGAATGATAGTCAATCACTATTAGATATTTTTTGCCATTCAAATGAAAAAGGTCCATACCAAACTTTTGCCATGGTGCTGTTGGTAAGTCAGCTACTATCATTGGTTCCTTTGCTTGTTTGTTTTGGTGTTTCTGACATGTCTCACATTCGACTATTATGTTCTCAATGTCCTTATTTATGCCAGGCCAATAAACAGTGTCTCTTGCTCTCCTTTTGCATTTTTCAATTCCGAGGTGTCCCTCATGAATCCTTTTGAGCATGTCTTCACACAGAGCCTGTGGAATGACTATTCTGTTCTGTTTTAGTAATAGTCCACTTGCGACACTCAATTCTGACCTGATGTGAAAGTATTTTGGACAGGAACCTTTTGGCCAACCATGATGAATGTTCTCTATCACTGTTTGTAACTCTGTATCTTTTACTGTTTCTTCTGCTATTTGCTTTGATTTTGTGTCTGACATGGGCAGCGCAGCAGTGACATGAACATGAACATGAACATCCACATCTTCTTCAGTAGAGCTCACATGACTCATTGTGGGTGCTCGGGATATTGCATCTGCTAACACTATGCGTTTGCCTGGTGTGTAGATCAGTTCAAAGTCATATCTTTGCAGCTTCATCATGAGTTGTTGAATCCTTGGAGACATCTCATTCAGGTTTTTTTTTATGATGGCAACCAGTGGGCAGTGGTCTGTCTCAACCATGAAGGTGGGAAGTCCATATATGTAGCCATGGAACTTTTCTAGTCCAACTACCAAGCCTGGACATTCCTTTTCAATCTGGGCATATCGACACTCAGAATCAGTCATAGATCTGGAGGCATAGGCAACAGGCTTCCAATCTTCACCCTCTGCTTGTAGCAAGACCGCGCCTAGGCCATCTTTTGATGCATCCGTTGACACTTTGATTCTCTTTGTTGGGTCAAAGAAGGTGAGTACAGGTGTGGTTGTCAGCACTGTCTTGAGATTCATCCACTCTTGTTCATGTCTTTCTGTCCATGCGAACTCATTTGTTTTACGTAGCAGGTCTCGCAGACAGGCTGTCTTGGCTGACAAGTTAGGAATGAACTTTCCAATGAAGTTTATCATCCACACGATGCGTAGCACTCCTTTTTTGTCAGTGGGTCAGGGCATGTTGAGTATGGCGTTTACTTTTTCCATATCTGGCTCTATTCCTTTACCAGATAGATTATCTCCTAGGAAAGTGACTTCCTGGACACCAAACTGACACTTGGCTTTGTTGAGCTTCAGTCCATTCCGGCGTATGCTCTGTAGCACTTTAGTCAGTCTTTCATTGTGTACTTTCAGTGTGGAGCCCCAGATGATGATGTCATCAACATAGACCCGAACTCCTTGCAGACCTTCAATTATGTGTTCCATCGCTCTATGATAGATTTCAGATGCAGATATAATCCCGAAAGGCATTCTGAGGAAACAATACCTGCCAAATGGTGTGTTGAAGGTACAGTATTTGGTGCTTTCTTCATCCAGTTTTAGTTGCCAAAATCCTTGTGAGGCATCGAGCTTTGTGAAGTATCTGGCACCTAACATTTCACTGGTGATTTCTTCTCGCTTGGGAATCTGGTAGTGTTCACGTTTTATGTTTGCATTTAAGTCCTTTGGATCCATGCATATTCTTAGATCATTGTTCTTTTTCTTTGCACATACCATGGAGTTAACCCAGTCTGTTGGCTCTTCGACTTTCCTGATGACTCCTAGTGTGGTCATTCTGTCCAGTTCTTTCTTGAGCCGGTCACGCAGGGGTGCTGGAACTCTCCGTGGAGCATGTACCACTGGCTAAGCATCCTCCTTTAGCTGGATCTTGTAAGTGAATGGTAGAACTCCAAATCCTTTGAACACATCCTGGAAATTACTCACTACAGAATCCACCAAGTCATCTGGTCTGCTTATGGCACAGTTTATACGGGAGACTCTCTTGACCAGTTCTAAGTCCTCACAAGCTTTGTCACCCAGTAGTGAATCAAGTCCTTCAGCCACAACAGAAAACATGAGATGATGCACTTTGTCTTTGACTGTCACTTTAAGTCTGCATACACCTAAGCTATCTATTTTCTGTCCATTATAGTCCTTCAGTAGTACTGACTTTTTCTGTATTTTGGGCTTTTCTTTCCTGTTTTTAATGTCACCCATACTGATTAAGTTTGCTTTTGCCCCAGTGTCTAGTTTCAATGTAACTAATGCTCCATTTACCTACAGTGGGATCATCCATTTGTCTACTTTTACTGCATTAACTTTATGTTCAGCATTGTCCATTCCTGAGGGCTGCATATTTTCTGTATTCTTTTTGATATTGTCACATGACACCATTCCTACAGAAAATGTCTCACTTAAATCAGTGTCCTCAATCACATTAACTTGTTGCCCTTTCTTAGTTTTTACTTTTGAAAAGCATTGTTTGGCAAAGTGATTCTTTCCATGACATTTTGTGCATATTTTTCCAAACACTGGGCATTGTCGTGACTGGTGTTTGTAACCACAGCGTTTACAATTAAAAATTCCTTCCTCCGATTGCTTTTCATTTCTGTTCTGCCCACATTTCTTTCCTTTGTAGGACACAGCACCGACAGCAGCACTATCACTTACTACAATCGCATTATTATTATTTTCACTGAAAGTCTTCACATGCTTTTGAGCTAGCTCACTGGCTTGGCATATTTTCACAGCATTTTCCAATGTTAGTTCGGTTTCTCTTAACAGACGTTCCCTGACCTTTTTATCATAAATACCAAACACAATCTGGTCACGAATCATGGATGATTTCAGTTCAGAGAAATTACATGTCTGTGCTTTCAGTTTCAGATCGGTCACAAAGCTATCAAAAGTCTCATTTTGCTGCTGTGTCCGTGAACGGAACACGTATCTCTCATAGGTCTCATTCTTTTTGGGAGAACAATGTGTATCAAATTTCTTTAGCACATCGTCCAGTTTTTCTCTGTCCTCCTCTTGATTAAATACAAATGTATTAAATACCTCTTTCACCTGCAGGCCTGCAACCGTGAGCAGCAATGCTATTTTCCTTGCGTCTGGCTTTGTACCGAATCTGATGGCAGTAATGTAGAGTTCGAATTGTTGTTGAAAGTCCGCCAATTGCAGTCGACATTCCCCGTGAGTTTCAAACCCTCCAGTGGCTTCAAAGTCTCCATGTCGAGTTTCACAATTTTCAGCAGATTTTACCAATCCTGGTACCATGTTATGTTCATTAATAACTAGTCGTTTTCATTATGAACAGCTAGCTTCTAGCTAGTCACTTTATTCATGCCATGTAGACTTCTACAGCATCCATCTTGACTACTGCCTTCTGGGTAGCCTAGTGCATCGTGGGTAGTCCCACTCTTATATACATACAGCTCCTACATACAGCAACATACAGCTCCACCTAGTGTACCATTCTAGAATGACAGGTTACTGTTCGTTACACTACCAACCGAATTTCTCCCCCAGAGTACTTTAAACAGAGCGGGGGCAGATAGCCAGAGCAGCAGGGCACTTTAAACAGAGCGGCAGCGAAGAGCCAGAGAGGCAGAGTGCTTTAAACAGAGCGAAGGGAAGTGCCAGATCGGCAGAGTACTTTAAACAGAGTGGGAGCGGAGACCCAGAGCGGCAGAGTAACTTAAACAGAGTGGGAGCGGAGAGCCAGAGCGGCAGAGTTCTTTAAACAGCAGGAGCGAAGAGCCAGAGAGGCAGAGTACTTTAACTAGAGCGGGAGTGGAGAGCCAGAATGGCAGAGTACTTTAAACAGAGCGGGGGTGGAGAGCCAGAGAGGCAGAGTGCTTTAAACAGAGCGGGAATGGTGAGCCAGAGTGGCAGAATATTTAAGCAGAGCGGGAGCAGAGAGCCAGAGCGGCAGAGCACTTTAAACAGAGCAGGAGCGGAGAGCCAGAGCGACAGAGCACTTTAAACAGAGCGGGAGCAGAGAGCCAGAGCAGCAGAGTACTTTAAACAGAGCAGGAGTAGAGAGCCAGAGCGGCAGAGTACTTTAAACAGAGTGGGTGCGAAGAGCCAGAGCGGCAGACTACTTTAAACAGAGCGGCAGTGAATAGCCGGAGAGGCAGAGTACTTTAAACAGAGCGGGCGTGGAGAGCCAGAGTGGCAGAGTGCTTTAAACAGTACGGGAGCAAAGAGCCAGAGCGGCAGAGTATTTTAAACAGAGCGGGAGCGGAGAGCCAGAGCAGCAGAGTACTGTAAACAGAGCTGCAGCAGAGAGTCGGAGCGGCAGATTCTTTTAAACAGAGTGGGAGCGGAGAGCCAGAGTGGCAGAGTACTTTAAGCAGAGCGGGAGCAGAGAGCCAGAGTGGTAGAATAATTTAAACAGAGCGAGCAGAGAGCCAGAGCAGCAAAGTACTTTTAACAGAGCGGGAGCGGAGAGCCAGAACGGCAGAATACTTTAAACAGCTGGAGCAGAGAGCCAGAGCGGCTGAGTACTTTAAAAAGAGAGCGGCCAGAGCGGCAGAGTAATTTAAACAGAGCGGGCGTGGAGAAGCAGAGCGGCAGAGTGCTTTAAACAGAGAGCGAGCAGAGAGCCAGAGTGACAGAGTACTTTAAATAGTGCGGAAGCAGAGTGCCAGAGCAGCAGAGCACTTTAAACAGAGCGGGGGCAGAGAGCCAGAGCGGCAGAGTACTTTAAACAGAGCAGGAGTGGTGAGCCAGAGCGGCAGAGTACTTTAAACAGAGTGGGTGCGAATAGCCAGAGAGGCAGGGTACTTTAGACAGAGCGGGCTTGGAGAGGAAGAGCGGCAAAGTGCTTTAAACAATACGGGAGCAAAGAGCCAGAGCGGCAGAGTACTTTAAACAGAGCGGCAGCAGAGAGCCGGAGCAGCAGATTATTTTAAACAGAGTGGCAGAGAAGAGCCAGAGCGACAGAGTACTTTAAACAGAGCAGAAGCAGAGAGCCAGAGCGGCAGAGAACTTTAAACAGAGTGGGTGCGAAGAGCCAGAGCGGCAGACTACTTTAAACAGAGCCGGAGCAGAGAGCCAAAGTGTCAGAATACTTTAAACAGTGCGGGAGCAGAGAGCCACTGCGGCAGAGTACTTTAAACAAAGTGGGAGAAGAGAGCCAGAGCGGCAGAGTACTTTAAACAGAGTGGATGCGAAGAGCTAGAGCGGCAGAGTACTTTAAACAGAGCGGGAGCAGAGAGCCAGAGTGGTAGAATACTTTAAACAGAGCGAGCGGAGAGCCAGAGCGGCACAGTACTTTTAACGAAGCGGGAGCGGAGAGCCAGAGCGGCAGAATACTTTAAACAGAGAGCAAATGGAGAGCCAGAGCAACAGAGTACTTTAAACAGAGCGGAAGCAGAGAGCCAGAGCGGCAGAGAACTTTAAACAGAGTGGGTGCGAAGAGCCAGAGCGGCAGACTACTTTAAACAGAGCGGCAGCGAATAGCCAGAGACCAAGAATACGTTAAACAGTGCAGGAGCAGAGAGCCACTGTGGCAGAGCATTTTAAACAAAGTAGTAGCTGAGCGCCAGAGCGGCAGACTACTTTAAACAGAGCGGCAGCGAATAGCCAGAGAGGCAGAGTACTTTAAACAGAGCGGGCATGGAGAGGCAAAGCGGCAGAGTGCTTTAAACAGAGCGGGAGTGAGGAGCCAGAGCGGCAGAGTACTTTAAACAGAGCGGGCGTGGAGAGGAAGAGCAGCAGAGAACTTTAAACAGAGCGGAAGCAGAGTGCCAGAGCGGCAGAGCAATTTAAACAGAGCGGGAGCAGAGAGCCAGAGTGGTAGAGTACTTTAAACAGAGCAGGAGTGGTGAGCCAGAGCGGCAGAGTACTTTAAAGAGAGCGGAAGTGGAGAGCCAGAGCGGCAGAGTACTTTAAAGAGAGCGGAAGTGGAGAGCCAGAGCGGCAGAGTACTTTAAAGAGAGCGGAAGTGGAGAGCCAGAGTGGCAGAGTACTTTGAACAGAGCGGGAGCAGAGAGCCAGAATGGCAGAATACTTTAAACAGTGGGAGCGGAGAGCCAGAGCGGCAGAGTACTTAAAACAGTGGGAGCGGAGAGCCAGAGCGGCAGAGTACTTTATACAGCGCGGGAGCGGAGAGCCAGAGCGGCAGAGTACTTTGAACAGAGCGGGAGCAGAGAGCCAGAGCGGCAGAATACTTTAAACAGTGGGAGCGGAGAGCCAGAGTGGCAGAGTACATTAAACAGAGCGGGAGTGGAGAGCCAGAGCGGCAGAGTAGTTTAAACAGGGCGGGGGCGGAGAGCCAGAGCGGCAGAGTATTTTAAACTTAGCGGGAGCGGAGAGCCAGAGCGGCAGAGTATTTTAAACTTAGCGGGAGCGGAGAGCCAGAGCGGCAGAGTACTTTAAACAGGGCGGGGGCGGAGAGCCAGAGCGGCAGAGTATTTTAAACTTAGCGGGAGCGGAGAGCCAGAGCGGCAGAGTACTTTAAACAGAGCGGGAGCAGAGAGCCAGAGTGACAGAATACTTTACACAGAGCGGGAGCAGGCAGCCACTGCGGCAGAGCATTTTAAACAAAGTGGGAGCTGAGAGCCAGAGCAGCAGATTACTTTAAACAGAAAGGGTGCGAAGAGCCAGAGTGGCAGAGTACTTTAAACAGAGCGGGAGTGGAGAGCCAGAGCAGCAGATTACTTTAAACAGAGCGGCAGCGAACAGCCAGAAAGGCAGAGTACTTTAAACAGAGCGGGAGCGAAGAGCCAGAGTGGCAGAGTACTTTAAACAGAGCGAGCGGAGAGCCAGAGCGGAAGAGTACTTGAAACAGAGCGGGTGCTGAGAGTCAGAGAGGCAGACTACTGTAAACAGAGCGGCAGCAGAGAGCCGGAGCGGCAGATTATTTTAAACAGAGTGGCAGCAGAGAGCCAGAGCGGCAGAGTAATGTAAACAGAGAGCCAGAGTGGTAGAGTACTTTAAACAGAGCGGGAGCAGAGAGCCAGAGTGACAGAATATTTTACACAGAGCGGGAGCAGGCAGCCACTGCGGCAGAGCATTTTAAACAAAGTGGGAGCTGAGAGCCAGAGCAGCAGATTACTTTAAACAGAAAGGGTGCGAAGAGCCAGAGTGGCAGAGTACTTTAAACAGAGCGGGAGTGGAGAGCCAGAGCAGCAGATTACTTTAAACAGAGCGGCAGCGAACAGCCAGAAAGGCAGAGTACTTTAAACAGAGCGGGAGCGAAGAGCCAGAGTGGCAGAGTACTTTAAACAGAGCGAGCGGAGAGCCAGAGCGGAAGAGTACTTGAAACAGAGCGGGTGCTGAGAGTCAGAGAGGCAGACTACTGTAAACAGAGCGGCAGCAGAGAGCCGGAGCGGCAGATTATTTTAAACAGAGTGGCAGCAGAGAGCCAGAGCGGCAGAGTAATGTAAACAGAGAGCCAGAGTGGTAGAGTACTTTAAACAGAGCGAGCGGAGAGCCAGAGCGGCAGAGTACTTTTTACGGAGCGGGAGCGGAGAGCCAGAGCGGCAGAATACTTTAAACAGTGGGAGCAGAGAGCCACAGCGGCTGAGTACTTTAAACAGAGAGCAAGCTGAGAGCCAGAGTGATGTGCCTCAATAATCCCGAGACTCGATGTTAGCGAAACAAAACAAGGCTTTTATTAACTTAGAAGATAACACGCAGTGGAGAGAGGTATCTTCCATCTGGAGCTCTGCAGTACTGGATATGAGGCCAGACTGAGCTGGCTTACATAGAGGCCAGGTATGGGCGGAGCCCTACACACAACACATTCCATACATTCCAATATACAATACAATGGTGAGGAGAAACCTGAAACCAACCACAGTCACAGGCAATACAATGGTGAGGGGAAACCTGAAACCAACCACAGTCACAGGCAGTGATGAATGGAATATTTCATCACATTCACCCCTTCTATAGATTTAGTCTGTTCGGGGGTTTGGTAGTCCTCTGCGACCGACGTGGCTGTTGTGGTGTCGCGGGTGTCGGCTGGGTGTCCCCGGTGGCCTCCTGGGTCTCTGCCGGGGGTGCCGCCAGGGTTGTTGAAGGGGTAGTTGGTGGGGGTGCCGTTGGTCGATGTTCTTCCGGGGGTGATGAAAGAGTAGTGAGTGGGTAAGAGTTGCTGTGGTCCTTGTTGCTGCTATTGCCGTGGTTGTTGTCGTTACCGGCTGGGGCGACGTCTTTTATTGACACGGTGTCCTCCCTTCCGTCGGCGTGCCGGACATACGCGTATTGGGGGTTGGCGTGGAGTAGGTGCACTGGCTCCACGAGAGGGTCCGTCTTATGGCCCCTCACATGCCTTCGCACGAATACCGGACCTGGGGTGGAGAGCCATGACGGCATGGATATGCCTGAGGTGGATTTCCGGGGAAAGCTAAACATTCGTTCATGAGGCGTGGCATTAGTGGCAGTACACAATAGCGACCGTATCGAGTGAAGCACATCTGAGAGGACTTCCTGCCAGCGGGAGATAGGGAGGCCCTTGGTCCTTAGAGCTAGAGTGACTGCTTTCCATACTGTCCCGTTCTCTCGCTCCACTTGACCATTACCCCGGGGGTTGTAGCTGGTGGTACGGCTCGTGGCGATACCCCTGGACAGCATGTACTGGCGTAGCTCTTCACTCATGAAGGACGCCCCCCTATCCGTGTGGATGTAGCTCGGCATACCGAACAGGCAGAACAGGCTGTTGAGGCATTTAATGACCGTGGCGCTGGTCATGTCTGGGCAGGGGAAGGCGAATGGGAACCGGGAGTATTCGTCCACAATGTTCAGGAAGTAAACATTGCGGTCGACGGACGGGAGGGGGCCCTTGAAATCTAAGCTGAGCCGCTCAAAGGGCCGTGTAGCTTTGATTAAGTGGGCTCTATCAGGGTGGTAGAACCGAGGCTTGCACTCAGCGCAAGTGCGGCAGTTCCTGGTCAGAGACCGAACTTCCTCAATCGAGTAGGGTAAGTTGCGGGACTTTATGAAGTGGAACAGCCGCATGACCCCTGGGTGGCAGAGGTCGTTGTGGAGGGTCTGTAGCCGATCCCCGATGGCGCTGGCACACATCCCTCGTGAGAGGGCATCTGGGGATTCGTTAAGGGCCCCTGGCCGGTAAATGATGTCATACTCGAAGGTGGAGAGCTCGATCCGCCACCTAAGAATCTTATCATTTTTGATCTTCCCCCTCTGTTTATTATTGAACATAAACGCTACCGACCGCTGGTCGGTAAGTAGGGTGAAGCGTTTGCCGGCTAGGTAGTGGCGCCAGTGGCGCACTGCCTCCACGATGGCTTGGGCCTCCTTTTCCACGGAGGAGTGTCTGATCTCGGGCCCTTGGAGGGTCCTCGAGAAGAAAGCTATGGGCCGCCCCGCCTGGTTGAGGGTGGCCGCCAAGGCAAAGTCAGACGCATCACTTTCCACTTGAAATGGAGTGTTCTCGTCCACTGCCTGTAGCGTGGCCCGCTCAATATCCTGCTTAATGCTTTTGAAGGCGGCGTGGGCCTCAGCAGAGAGCGGAAAAGAGGATGCTTTCAAGAGGGGGCGGGCTTTGTCGGAGTAGTTGGGGACCCATTGGGAATAATAAGAAAATAACCCCAGGCACCTTTTCAGGGCTTTGGGAGTGTTGGGCAGGGGCAGCTCCCGTAGGGGGCGCAATCGGTCGGGGTCTGGTCCGATTTCCCCATTCTCCACCACGCTGCCTAGTATGCAGAGGCGCGTGGTGTTGAAGGCGCATTTGTCCTCGTTGTAGGTGAGGTTGAGTTTTTGTGCGGTTTTCAGGAACCTCTCGAGGTTCGAGTCGTGATCCTGCTGGTTGTGACCGCAGATGGTGACGTTGTCGAGGTAGGGGAAGGTTGCCTGCAAGTGGTGGTCATCGACCATGCGATCCATCTCCCTCTGGAAGACCGAGACCCCATTCGTCACCCCAAAGGGGACTCTGAGGAATTGGTAGAGGCGTCCGTTCGCCTCGAAGGCGGTGTACGGGCGGTCCTCTGGTCTGATAGGGAGCTGGTGGTACGCTGACTTGAAGTCGATGGTGGAGAACACCCGGTATTGGGCGATTTGGTTCACCATTTCTGATATGCGGGGTAGCGGGTAGGCGTCTAGTTGGGTGTACCTGTTGATCGTTTGGCTATAGTCGATCACCATCCGTTTCTTCTCGCTACCCCTTACCACCACCACTTGGGCGCGCCACGGGCTATTGCTGCATTCAATAATGCGCTCTTTCAGGAGCCTGTCTACCTCGGTCGTGATAAACCGCCTGTCCTCCCAGCTGTACCTCCTGCTTTTGGTCGCTATTGGCCGGCAGTTAGGGGTAAGGTTCGCGAATAGCGAAGGCGGCTTTACCTTCAGGGTAGCCAGGCCGCACACTGTGAGGGGCGGCTGGGACCCACCGTACTTGAGCATGATGCTTTGGTGGTTGCACTGGAAATCCAGGCCCAAGATCACGCTCGCGCATAGATTCTTCATGATTAATACTTTAAAATTATCGTATACAGTCCCGTTAACGGACAATTGTACCGTGCAGTAACCCAGAATGGTCGATGTCTGGGTTTTATCAGCCATAGAGATGGTACCCCGAGTAGGGACCACCTTTAGGGAGAGTTGTTGTGCCAGTTCAGGGTGGATAAAACTCTCCGTGCTTCCACTGTCAATTAAACATTTAACCCCGCACCTGTTTACCTCGATGTCCACCATTGATTTGGATAGCGGGTGGGGCCTGGTCTGGTCCACTGTGACCGATGCCACTGTAGGGCCCTGATCGAGACAAGATGGCGTCCACGCTGTCTGCTCACAAGATGGCGGACCCCACGAGGTCGGGCAAGATGGCGTCCAAGATGGCCGCTCCCACGGCGCACACGCGGCGGTGGCGGGTTTTGGTTTTCCGGCGGGGTTCCCTCTGCACACCTTCCCGAAGTGCCCCTTCTTACCGCACTTAAAGCAGGTGGTGCCTTTCGCCGGGCACAGGTTTCTGGTGTGCTTTGGCTGCCCGCTGTCGTAGGGCTTCTGGGGGGAGAGCGGGGCCCCGACGGTGTCGGGCTGCCGGGCGGGGAAGATGCCTTCCAAGATGGCGGTGCCCTTGGTGCACACGTGGCGGCGTGGACGGCGCGGGCTGAAGAGTAGGCATCCGAGTTTCTCTGGGCCACATCCAGGGATCGCGCAGTGTCCGCAGCCTGTTTCAGGTCCAATCCCGTTTTTTCCAGCAGTCTTTGCCGGATGTAAGTGGAGCTGAGGCCTGTGATAAAGGCATCGCGAACAAGCTCGTCGGTGTACACTGCGGCTTTTACATCTCGGCACTTGCAGTCTTTGCCAAGCATTTTCAGGGTGCCTAGGAACTCCTCCACCGATTCCCCAGGTCGCTGTGTGCGAGTGGCGAGCAGATGCCTAGCATACACCTCATTCGTAGGCTGCTGGTAATGCGCCTTTAAGATGTCGCAGGCGGCCAGGTACGTGTCGGCGTCTTGGATGAGGGGGTAAACCCGGTGGCTTACCCAATTCCGCAGAATTCCGAGTTTCATACTCGCAGCGTCCGTAGCGTCTTTGACGGCTGCGGAATTGTCCAGGAAGAATTCCATACACATAAACCAGTGTCCGAAGCGTGCTGATGCGTCCGGAGCATGCTGATCCAAATCCAAACGTTCGGGTTTCAGGAGTTGAGCCATCGTGTTGAAAAATAAGTTAATAAAATTGATGTGCCTCAATAATCCCGAGACTCGATGTTAGCGAAACAAAACAAGGATTTTATTAACTTGGAAGATAACACACAGTGGAGAGAGGTATCTTCCATCTGGAGCTCTGCAGTACTGGATATGAGGCCAGACTGAGCTGGCTTACATAGAGGCCAGGTATGGGCGGAGCCCTACACACAACACATTCCATACATTCCAATATACAATACAATGGTGAGGAGAAACCTGAAACCAACCACAGTCACAGGCAATACAATGGTGAGGGGAAACCTGAAACCAACCACAGTCACAGGCAGTGATGAATGGAATATTTCATCACACAGAGCGATAGAGTACTTTAAACAGAGCGGCAGCAGAGAGCCAGAGCGACAGAGTACTTTAAACAGCGGGAGGGGAGAGCCAGAGAGGCAGAGTACTTTAAACAGAGCGGGAGCAGAGAGCCAGAGCGGCAGAGTACTTGAAACAGAGCGGGTGCTGAGAGCCAGAGTGGCAGAGTGCTGGAAACAGAGCGGCAGCAGAGATCCAGAGTGGCAGACTACTTTAAACAGAGCGGGAGCAGAGAGCCAGAGTGCAAGAATGCGTTAAACAGTGCGGGAGCAGAGAGCCACTGCGGCAGAGCATTTTAAACAAAGTGGGAGCTGAGGGCCAGAGCAGCAGAGTACTTTAAACAGAGATCGAGCGCAGAGCCAGAGCGACAGAGTACTTTAAACAGAGCGGGAGTGGAGAGCCAGAGCGGCAGAGTACTTTAAACAGAGATCGAGCACAGAGCCAGAGCGACAGAGTACTTTAAACAGAGCGAGCGCAGAGCCAGAGCGACAGAGTACTTTAAACAGAGCGAGCGCAGAGCCAGAGTGACAGAGTATTTTAAACAGAGCGGAAGCAGAGTGCCAGAGCGGCAGAGCACTTTAAACAGAGCGGGAGCAGAGAGCCAGAGTGGCAGAGTACTTTAAACAGAGCAGAAGTGGAGAGCCAGAGCGGCAGAATACTTAATACAGCGCGGGAGCGGAGAGCCAGAGTGGCAGAGTACTTAAAACAGAGCAAGCGGAGAGCCAGAGTGGCAGTGTACATTAAACAGAGCGGGAGTGGAGAGCCAGAGTGGCAGAGTATTTTAAACTTAGCGGGAGCAGAGAGCCAGAGTGTGAGAATACTTTAAACAGAGCGGGAGCAGACAGCCACTGCGGCAGAGCATTTTAAACAAAGCGGGAGCTGAGAGCCAGAGCAGCAGAGTACATTAAACAGAGCGGGAGTGGAGAGCCAGAGCAGCAGATTACTTTAAACAGAATGGGTGCGAAGAGCCAGAGCGGCAGACTACTTTAAACAGAGCGGCAGTGAATTGCCAGAGAGCAGAGAGGCAGAGTACTTTAAACAGAGCGGGCGTGGAGAGGCAGAGCGGCAGAGTGCTTTAAACAGAGCGGGAGCGAAGAGCCAGAGCGGCAGCGTACGTTAAACAGAGCGGGAGTGGAAAGCCAGAGCGGCAGAGTATTTTAAACAGAGCGGGAGCTGTGAGCCAGAGTGACAGAGTATTCAAAACAGAGTGGTAGCGGAAAGCCAGAGCCGCAGAGTACTTTAAACAGAGCCGGAGCAGAGAGCCAGAGTGTCAGAATACTTTAAACAGAGCGGGAGCAGAGAGCCAGAGTGTCAGAATACTTTAAACAGAGCGGGAGCAGAGAGCCAGAGTGTCAGAATACTTTAAACAGAGCGGGAGCAGAGAGCCACTGCGGCAGAGCATTTTAAACAAAGTGGGAGCTGAGAGCCAGAGTGGCAGAGTACTTTAAACAGAGCGGTAGTGGAGAGCCAGAATGGCAGAGTACTTTAAACAGAGTGGGTGTGAAGAGCCAGAGCGGCAGACTACTTTAAACAGAGCGGGCGTGGAGAGGCAGAGCGGCAGAGTGCTTTAAACAGAGCGGGAGTGAGGAGCCAGAGCGGCAGAGTACATTAAACAGAGCGGCAGCGAAGAGCCAGAGCAGCAGAGTACTTTAAACAGAGCGGGAGTGAGGAGCCAGAGCGGCAGAGTACATTAAACAGAGCGGCAGCGAAGAGCCAGAGCAGCAGAGTACTTTAAACAGAGCGGGAGCGAAGAGCCAGAGCGGCAGAGTACTTTAAACAGAGCGGGAGCGAAGAGCCAGAGCGGCAGAGTACTTTAAACAGTGGGAGCTGAGAGTCAGAGCGGAAGAGTACTTTAAACAGCGGGAGTGGCGAGCCAGAGAGGCAGAGTACTTTAAACAGAGAGGGAGCAGATAGCCAGAGCGGCAGAGTACTTTAAACACAGCGGGAGCTGAGAGCCAGAGTGGCAGAGTAGTGTATACAGAGCGGCAACAGAGAGCCGGAGCGGCAGATTATTTTAAACAGAGTGGGAGCGGAGAGCTAGAGTGGCAGAGGACTTTAAACAGAGCGGGAGCGGAGAGCCAGAGCGGCAGGGTACTGTAAACAGAGCGGCAGCAGAGAGCCAGAGTGGCAGAGTACTTTAGACAGAGTGGGAGAGGAGAGCCAGAGAGGCAGAGTGCTTTAAACAAAGTGGGCGTGGAGAGCCAAATCAGCAGAGTACTTTAAACAGAGCGGTGTAATGATCAATAACATGTCATTCTATAGTGGACACTAGGTGGAGCCATAGAGCTGTATGTATAAGACTACACTACCCAGCTATATACATATATTAAGACTACATTACCCATGAGGCTAGGCTACCCACAAGGCAGCAGTCAAGATGGAAGCCTCTACAGATACAGTATCTAGTCCACATGTGCTCAATAAAGTAACTAGCAAAAGCTAGCTGTGTTCATAACAAGAATGTCTATTTATTAATGAACATAAGATGGTACCAGGGTGGTGAAGATCTGCTGAAAATTGTGAAAAGCGACATGGAGAATTTGAAGCCACCAGAGCGTTTGAATCTCACAGAAAAAATCGACTACAACTGGCAGACTTTTAAACAGCAATTCGAACTCTACATTGCAGCCATCGGATTCGGTATGAAGCCAGACGCAAGGAAGATAGCGTTGCTGCTCACGGTTGCAGGCCCAGCACTTCCCCGAGGTGCCGGGCTCATTTTTGTGAAGATTTTACCGGCCAGCGGGCGGGTGCAGGCAGCTCCTCCTTAACTGAAGGAGGAGGCCTGCACTTCCCGAGCCTGCCGCACCGCATCGGGCGCTGCAGCGCCGGAATAGCGCCGCAATGCGGCAGGTAGCGCCCATTTTCAGGCGCAAACACCCTTCAGTAGCGCCGGCAGCCATTTGGGCGCAGCGCTACTGAATTTTTGGCGCGCGCAGGGGGACTTAGCGCCGGCGCTAACTTTCCGGCGCTAAAGCCCTGGCGCGGCGCCAACTGAATTTCTAGGCCAAAGTCAATGCAGTAAAAGTGGACAAATGGATGATCCCACTGCAGATAAATGGAGCATTAGTTACATTGAAACTGGACACTGGGGCAAAAGCAAACTTAATCAGTATGAGTGACATAAAAAATATGAAAGAAAAGCCCAAAATACAGAAAAAGTCAGTACTACTGAAGAGCTATAATGGGCAGAAAATAGATAGCTTGGGTGTATGCAGACTTAAAGTGACAGTCAAAGACAAAGTGCATCATCTCATGTTTTCTGTTGTGGCTGAAAGACTTGATTCGATACTAGGTGACAAAGCTTGTGAAGACTTAGAACTGGTCAAGAGAGTCTCCCGTATAAACTGTGCCATAAGCAGACCAGATGACTCAGGTGATGAAGCAGAGAGCCCATCAAGGATGAAAAGGCCAAAGGGTATCCATGTCTTCAAAAAGCCTAGTTTCTCCAAGAAGAAAGAAAAAGACTTTAAGGTCAAAGAGAAGCCAAAGGAAGATAGACTTAATCTTTGAGTACAATGTAAAGCTTTGAAAATGTTTATGTTTATAGAGCACTAACAAAAGTGTTACTGATATTATCTTTATTGTTTTCTTGCAAGTTGATTGATATTGATTTTGTTAAACCTCAAAGAAAGGGGGATGTGATGATCAATAACATGTCATTCTATAGTGGACACTAGGTGGAGCCGTAGAGCTGTATATAGCTGTATGTATAAGGCTACACTACCCAGCTATATATATATATATTAAGACTACATTACCCATGAGGCTAGGCTACCCACAAGGCAGCCGTCAAGATGGAAGCCTCTACAGATACAGTACCTAGTCCACATGTGCTCAATAAAGTAACTAGCAAAAGCTAGCTGTGTTCATAATAAGAATGTCTATTTATTAATGAACATAAGAAGCGGGAGCAGAGAGCCAGAGCGGCTGACTACTTTAAACAGCAGGAGCAGAAAGCCAGAGCGATAGAGTGCTTTAAACAGTGTGGGAGCAGAGAGCCAGGGCGGCAGAATACTTTAAACAGCAAGGACCTTATTGGAGACACCAACGGCAGCGGCGGGACCTACCACGATTTCCAAAAAAATGTGTGACTTTACAGGGCAGCAGTACAGTCTGAGTGAACATATCTGCGGGAGGAACGGAGTCAGAGCGCGGGGATAAAGGAGCGCGGAGCAGAGGCCTGGGAGTTTGAGTGAGTGGGCTGCTTGTGAGGGAGACAGTCGGCAAGTGACACAACGAAGGAATTATGTCAGAATTCAAAGGTGTCGCTCGCACAAGGGAGCTGAGAAGCGAGTATAGGGTGAGCATTTGTGATTTTAAAAAAATTGTTCTGTTTTGAGTATATTTCTGCTAAGTAGTTCATAGCCTATCTAATAGAGGGAAGTGCTGATTGGTGGGTATCTGTTGGATGATTCTTGTTAAGTTTTAAGTTTATTTCTGCTGAATTACCTCCATAGGCTGATAAATAGAGGCATAGCAGGGCAGCTCAGTCGCGTGATTTACACACCCTGTGCCATGTGGAAAATTCTGGACACTTCTTGCGGCCTGGACGACCACGTGTGCAGGAAGTGTCGCCAACTGCAGCAACTCGAGCTCCATGTTTCAGAGCTTGAGCGGCAGCTGGAGTCACTACAGTGCATCCGCGAGGCTGAGAAATACAGAAATACTTGGAAAGCACATTTCCAGAAGTGGTCACCTCGCAGCCTCAGAATGTGCAGGCAAAGAGGGAATGGCTGACCACCAGACAGAGAAGGAGGACCAGGCAGGTAGGGCAGGAATCCCCAGAGTGCATCTCGCTCGCTAACCGGTTCACAGTTCTGGAAGCTGGTGGAGGTAATGGCTCCGCTGGGGAGAGCAGCCAGAGTCAAGGTCACGGCATCATAGGTGGCTCAGCTGCACAGCAGGGGAGGAAGAAAAGCAGAAGAGCAATAGTGATAGGAGATTCATTGGTTAGGGGAGCAGACAGGTGTTTCTGTGGACGCAGACTTGACTCCAGGATGGTATGTTGCCTCCCTGGTGCCAGAGTCAAGGGTGTCACTGAGCGGCTGCAGGACACTCTGAGGGGGGAGGGTGAGCAGCCAGAGGTCATTGTCCATATCGTTACCAACGACATAGGCAGAAAGATGGATGAGGTTCTGCAGGCAATCTATAGGGAGCAAGGAGAGAGATTAAAAAGCAAGACCTCAAAGGTAGTAATCTCTGGATTACTCCCGGTGCCACATGCTAGTGAGTACAGGAATAGGAGGATAGACCAGATGAATGCGTGGCTGGAGAGATGGTACAGGAGGGAGGGCTTTAGATTCCTGAGGCATTGGGACCATTTCTGGGGAAGGTGGGGCCTGTACAAGCCGGACAGGTTATACCTCAACAGAGCCGGGACGAATATTCTTGCTAGTTTGCTAGTGCTGTTGGGGAGGGTTTAAACTAGCTTGGCAGGATGATGGGTGTAATGATCAATAACATGTCATTCTATAGTGGACACTAGGTGGAGCCGTAGAGCTGTGTAGAGCTGTATATAGCTGTATGTATAAGACTACACTACCCAGCTGTATGATATTAAGACATTACCCATGAGGCACTAGGCTACCCACAAGGCAACAGTCAAGATGGAAGCCTCTACAGATACTGTACCTAGTCCACATGTGCTCAATAAAGTAACTAGCAAAAGCTAGCTGTGTTCATAATAAGAATGTCTATTTATTAATGAACATAAGATGGTACCAGGGTGGTGAAGATCTGCTGAAAATTGTGAAAAGCGACATGGAGAATTTGAAGCCACCAGAGCGTTTGAAACTCACAGGAAACATCGACTACAATTGGCAGACTCTTAAACAACAATTCGAACTCTACATTGCAGCCATCGGATTTGGTACGAAGCCAGACGCAAGGAAGATAGCGTTGCTGCTTACGGTTGCAGGCCCACAGGCGATAGAGGTATTTAATACATTTGTATTTAATCCAGTGGAGAACAGAGAAAAATTAGAAAATGTGCTAAAAATAATTGATGCACATTGCTCTCCCAAAAAGAATGAGACCTATGAAAGATACATCTTCTGTTCTCGGACACAGCAACAAAATGAGACTTTTGATAGCTTTATAACTGATCTGAAACTGAAAACACAGACATGTAATTTCTCTGAGCTCAAAGCATCCATGATTCATGACCAGATTGTGTTTGGTATTCATGATAAAAAAGTCAGGGAACGTCTGTTGAGAGAACGTGTACTGAATAAATGACTAGCTAGAAGCTAGCTGTGTTCATAATAAGAATGTCAATTTATTAATGAACATAACAATGGGCACCCACATATAGGAGTAGAAAAGAGGAATAAGGTGCATAAAAGAGTGAGTGTGTTGGATAGTGCTAGAGAAGAAAGTAGCACTAGAGGCGAAAGTAGTACCATATCAGATAGGAACAGGCTAAGAAAGACTATGAAAAATTCAAAAATGGTTTAGAATGCATGTATGTAAACGCACAAAATGTGGTGAATAAGGTTGGTGAGCTACAAGCACAATTAGCCATGTGGCAATAGGATGTTGTGTCAATAATGTTGCTTAAAAACAGTGATGACTGGGCACTTAATATTCAAGGGTACAAGGTGTTCGGAAAAGATAGGGAAGGAAAAAAGGGCGGTGGGGTGGCAGTGCTGATTAAGGAAGACATTGTAGTGCTGGAAAGGGGAGCATGTTCTGGAGGGGACAAGGACAGAATCTATTTGGTTAGAGTTGAGGAATAAAAAGGGTATGATCACACTATTGGGGGTATTTTATAGGCCTCCAAATAGTGAGAGGGAGGTAGAGGAGCAAATCTGCAGGGAAATCGCAGAGCTATAGAGTGGTGATATTTAATTATCTAAATATCGATTGGGATAATGTTAGGGTAAAGGAAAAGAAGGGGGAGGAATTTCTGAAATGTGTTCAGGAGAATTTCCTTGACCAGTATGTTCTTGGCCCAACTAGGAAGGAGGCATTGCTGGATGGTGCTGGGGAATGAGGTGGGCCAGGTCGACCTGTGGGAGAACACTTGGGTATGAGTGATCATCATATCATAAGATTTAGATTAGCAATGGAGAGGAGCAAGGAACAATCTCAAGTTGAACTTCTAAACTGGAATAGGGCTAATTTCAATGGGATGTGAAAGGATCTAGTCAGGGTAAAATGGAACCAAAGACTGACAGGAAAAACTGTAATGGAACAACGGAGGAGATGTTCCAAGTACAGGCTAGGTACATTCCAACAAAAGGGAAGGGAAAGGGAACCAAAGCAAGGGCTCTTTGGATGATGAGGGAAATAGAGAAGGTGATAAAACAAAAAAAGAGGGTGTATGATGCATGTCAGGTGAATTCTTCAAGGGAGAACCAGACCAAATACAATAAGTTGAGAGGGGAAGTGAAGATGAAAATAAGATTGGCAAAGAGCGAATATGAGAGTAGAATGGCCGTTACCATAAAAGGGAACCCAAAAATCTTCTACCAGCATGTAAACACTAAAACGGTAAGCAGCGAGGTTCAGCCTATTAGGGACAAAGAAGTTGATATATGCTTAGAGGCGCTGGGCAAGGCTAGAATAATCAATGAGTACTTTGTATCAGTGTTTATTAGGCGGAGGATGCTGACAAAATATCAGTAGAAATGGAAAAGGTAGAAGCAATGGAAGGGGTGAAAATTGATAGACAGGATGTACCAGAAAGGCTGGGTATGCTTAGAGTGGATAAGTCACCTGGTCCAGATGGCTTGCATCCCAGGTTGCTCAGGGAATTGGGGGAGGAGATAGCGGAAGGGCTTGTTATAATTTTCCAATCTTTCCTAGATGCGGGGGAGGTGCCTGAGGATTGAGAAGTGGCCTATGTGACACCATTGTTCAAGAAGGTGTAAGGACAATCCTACTAACTACAGGCTGGTCAGTTTAACATCAGTGGTGGGTAAAGTTTTAGAAACAATAATCAAGGAAAAATTAACAGGCACTTGGAGAGGTTTAAGCTAATTAAGGAGAGCCAACATGGATTTGTAAAAGGTAGATCGTGTTTGACTAATATAATTTAATTTTTTGATGAAGTAACAGGGAGGATTGATGAAGGGAATGCAATGGATGTTGTCTACATGGATATTAGGAAGGCGTTTGACAAAGTACCACATAGAAGGCTGGTTAGCAGAATTGAGGCTCATGGAATAGATGGGTCAGTGGCAGCTTGGATAAGGAATTCGCTGAAGGACAGAAAACAGCAAGTTGTGGTAAATGGCTGTTTTTCAGACTGGAGGATGGTAGACAGTGGTGTTCCCCAAGGGTCAGTGCTGGGGCCACTGCTTTTTTTGATATATATAAATGACCTGGATAATGGAATATAGAGTAGAATTTCTATATTTGCCGATGATACCAAATGTAAGGGGTGGTGTGTGGGTTGTTTGTCAGCTTCACCTCTGACTCCTTTGAGTGGTTCGAATCGCTCCCACTCCCTTTTGTTCTAAACTTTGGACTCTTTTTGGGGTTGTAATAAACTTGCAACAGACACCTGGGTTAGTCAAAAGAATTCAGATCTTTATTTTGAGACAGGAAAATATACAATACAATAAAACTTACACTTTAAAAGGGTGGGGAACACACGGAATAAGCGAGGGAGAATTATAATACACAAAGGCCTAGAAATTCAGTGGGCCTTGTGCCCACTTAGCGCCTAAAGAGGTCTTTTGCGCCGGTGGGGTGGTAGCGCGGAAATTGAATGCAGCGGTATTGGCGGCGGTAGCCGTTAGCGTTGCGCCGGGACCGATGACGTCATCGGTGTGCGCGGTGGCCCGTAACGCCCCGAAACCACGCCGATCCCCATATTTATTTGCGCCCGCCTCCTCCGAAGCGGGCGCAAACAGCGAACAGAAAACGGGGCCGTCCTGCTGCCATAGTGGGGCGCTTTAAAGCTGAAGGTGCGGCTGGCCGCTTTTTCGGCGGCCGCCTGCCCGCACCTCCTTCCCCGGCCTCCTCCACCCCCCCCCCCCCGCGGCATTGCCGGCTGGTTTCCGTGGAGCCCGGCACTTCTCCGTTGTGCCGGGCTCTTTTGCCGGCACTCACGATCGGGGCTCCGGCCGTTGCAGGCACCTCCCCCTTAAGAGAAGGAGGAGGCCTGCAGTACCGCAGCCTGCCGCACCGCATCGGGTGGCGCTGCGGCAACTAGCGCGCCGATATTCAGTTGCAGCGCCCCAAACGGAGGCGGGCACACCCTGGTATAGCGCCCGCTTCCGAATTGGGGCGCAGAAGACAAATATACGGCGTGCGCTAATGCCTCCCCGCCCAGCGCTAACTTTTGGGCGCGAGCGAGCTGCCCGCGCCCAAGTGAATTTCTAGGCCAAAATCCCTTACCCTCCCAACCCCACTACACTAACTAGGCTGGAATCCCGAGGACCAGGAAATGCTCACCAAAACGACTTTGTTGACAGATGTAGAGGTTCGCGATTTTGGGGTTCTCTTTAGTTGTGGCGGTTGGGGCCTGCCATACCTCGGACGTGGTAGAAGACTACACCTGCATTGGGTCTTCAGTTTGGGTTGGTCCGCTGATGCAGTTAGTCGCTCTGTTGGATCTATTGGGTAAATACCAATTTTCTTTGGCTAGGGCTAGTTTTAGGGTCTTTTGTGTCCAAATCTTACCCAGGGGTAAGTCAGACTAGCCTGTAGAGTGGAAACAAGTCTTTGGTTCGTGAGTTTTTCAGCGGTTGGTTCATTGTTGGTCGCGGTGGCCCAATGTTACCTGGTTGGTGATAATATTGGCGGTTGTTGTTTTCTGTAGGCCTTTAGTTGCCGCGATCTCTGTTACTTCTTTCTTCCCTCGAGCCTCTGATGATGGTCTCTCTCTTGAGCTGGTTGTCTGAATTTGAACTCGGACTGGCTGTCCATTTGAACTGTCTCACTGTCTGTGTTCCGAACTGTACTGTGCTACTCACTGAAAAGGCAGGCCTCAATTATACTAATTTGGGACCTGGCTTATCTGACCACCAAATCTTGGTTTCTTTTGTTAAATTTGGCGGGCTCGTTATTTTTAATGTATTTTAAAACTTTAACGAGCTTCAGGGATGGCCCATCCAAACTTAATGAGTTTAGGGGATGGCTCATCTAGACTTAATCGGCCTTTAACTGGTTTCGCGATTGCCTTGAAACCAGTTTTAAAATGTAAACTGTTTTTCAATCTTTTTAATTGACTTTGGACTGTGGTTTGTTTGTGGTAACCTGTAGGGCTAATGTTCTTTCCTTTGTATGGCTGGGGACATGTCCTGTTTACTCGATACCTGGCTCTGCAACTTCTTGGTGTGAAAACAGGCTTCATTGTCCTTATGTAAAACTGGGGTGGCCCTGGACATTCCTAGACAGTCCAATATTCAAACTTCGGGGGCCCACCCCATCTCCCCTTTGTTCCAGCTTTTTGCAAGCCTGAACATGTCTTTTAAACCAGCCAAATCTTCCTGGGATTTTGTTTTAAACCCCTTTTGCCCAATAACTCTTTAAAACAGTCCAAAAGTCTCTTCCTTAAATTAATTCTTTGAAATCTTCTGTTTGACCCAACCACACCTTTTATCCCTTTTTACAGATTTCTTCTGTTATGTTCCAAAAATCATCTTTTAAAATGACTTTTCCTTCTGTTCTGGGGTTGTGCAGAAATGTTCGAACCTTACACAAACTTGGGGTGTGGCAAACAGTGAAGATGATACCAATCGACTACAATAGGAAATAGAAAGGCTAGCAGAATGGGCAGACAAGTGACAGATGGAATTTAATACAGAGAAGTGTTAGGTGATACATTTTGGCAGAAGGAACAGGGAGAGGCAATATACACTTAACGGCACAGCTTTAAAGAGTGTGCAGGGCCAGAGGGACCTGGGAATTAATGTGCATAGTGTGATGAAATATTCCATTCATCACTGCCTGTGACTGTGGTTGGTTTCAGGTTTCCCCTCACCATTGTATTGCCTGTGACTGTGGTTGGTTTCAGGTTTCTTCTCACCATTGTATTGTATATTGGAATGTGTTGTGTGTAGGGCTCCGCCCATAGCTGGCCTCTATGTAAGCCAGCTCAGTCTGGCCCCATATCCAGTACTGCAGAGCTCCAGATGGAAGATACCTCTCTCCACTGCGTGTTATCTTCTAAGTTAATAAAAGCCTTGTTTTGTTTCGCTAACATCGAGTCTCGGGATTATTGAGGCACATCAATTTTATTAACTTACTTTTCAACACGATGGATCAACTCCTGAAACCCGAACGTTTGGATTTGGATCAGCATGCTCCGGACGCATCAGCACGCTTCGGACACTGGTTTATGTGTATGGAATTCTTCCTGGACAATTCCGCAGCCGTCAAAGACGCTACGGACGCTGCGAGTATGAAACTCGGAATTCTGCGGAATTGGGTAAGCCACCGGGTTTACCCCCTCATCCAAGACGCCGACACGTACCTGGCCGCCTGCGACATCTTAAAGGCGCATTACCAGCAGCCTACGAATGAGGTGTATGCTAGGCATCTGCTCGCCACTCGCGCACAGCGACCTGGGGAATCGGTGGAGGAGTTCCTAGGCACCCTGATAATGCTTGGCAAAGACTGCAAGTGCCGAGATGTAAAAGCCGCAGTGTACACCGACGAGCTTGTTCGCGATGCCTTTATCACAGGCCTCAGCTCCACTTACATCCGGCAAAGACTGCTGGAAAAAACGGGATTGGACCTGAAACAGGCTGCGGACACCGCGCGATCCCTGGATGTGGCCCAGAGAAACTCGGATGCCTACTCTTCAGCCCGCGCCGTCCACGCTGCCACGTGTGCACCAAGGGCGCCGCCATCTTGGAAGGCATCTTCCCCGCCCGGCAGCCCGACACCGTCGGGGCCCCGCTCTCCCCCCAGAAGCCCTACGACAGCCGCGACGCGTCGGGGACCCAACTGCTACTTCTGCGGGCAGCCAAAGCATGCCAGAAACCTGTGCCCGGCGAAAGGCACCACCTGCTTTAAGTGCGGTAAGAAGGGGCACTTCGGGAAGGTGTGCAGAGGGAACCCCGCCGGAAAACCAAAACCCGCCACCGCCGCGTGTGCGCCGTGGGAGCGGCCATCTTGGACGCCATCTTGCCCGACCTCATGGGGTCCGCCATCTTGTGAGCAGACAGCGTGGACGCCATCTTGTCTCGATCAGGGCCCTACAGTGGCATCGGTCACAGTGGACCAGACCAGGCCCCACCCGCTATCCAAATCAATGGTGGACATCGAGGTAAACAGGTGCGGGGTTAAATGTTTAATTGACAGTGGAAGCACGGAGAGTTTTATCCACCCTGAACTGGCACAACAACTCTCCCTAAAGGTGGTCTCTACTCGGGGTACCATCTCTATGGCTGATAAAACCCAGACATCGACCATTCTGGGTTACTGCACGGTACAATTGTCCGTTAACGGGACTGTATACGATAATTTTAAAGTATTAATCATGAAGAATCTATGCGCGAGCGTGATCTTGGGCCGGAATTCCAGTGCAACCACCAAAACATCACGCTCAAGTACGGTGGGTCCCAGCCGCCCCTCACAGTGTGTGGCCTGGCTACCCTGAAGGTAAAGCCGCCTTCGCTATTCGCGAACCTTACCCCTAACTGCCAGCCAATAGCGACCAAAAGCAGGAGGTACAGCTGGGAGGACAGGCGGTTTATCGCGACCGAGGTAGACAGGCTCCTGAAAGAGTGCATTATTGAATGCAGCAATAGCCCGTGGCACGCCCAAGTGGTGGTGGTAAGGGGTAGCGAGAAGAAACGGATGGTGATCGACTATAGCCAAACGATCAACAGGTACACCCAACTAGACGCCTACCCGCTACCCCGCATATCAGAAATGGTGAACCAAATCGCCCAATACCGGGTGTTCTCCACCATCGACCTCAAGTCAGCGTACCACCAGCTCCCTATCAGACCAGAGGACCGCCCGTACACCGCCTTCGAGGCGAACGGACGCCTCTACCAATTCCTCAGAGTCCCCTTTGGGGTGACGAATGGGGTCTCGGTCTTCCAGAGGGAGATGGATCGCATGGTCGATGACCACCACTTGCAGGCAACCTTCCCCTACCTCGACAACGTCACCATCTGCGGTCACAACCAGCAGGATCACGACTCGAACCTCGAGAGGTTCCTGAAAACCGCACAAAAATTCAACCTCACCTACAACGAGGACAAGTGCGTTTTCAACACCACGCGCCTCTGCATACTAGGCAGCGTGGTGGAGAATGGGGAAATCGGACCAGACCCCGACCGATTGCGCCCCCTACGGGAGCTGCCCCTGCCCAACACTCCCAAAGCCCTGAAAAGGTGCCTGGGGTTATTTTCTTATTATTCCCAATGGGTCCCCAACTACTCCGACAAAGCCCGCCCCCTCTTGAAAGCATCCTCTTTTCCGCTCTCTGCTGAGGTCCACGCCGCCTTCAAAAGCATTAAGCAGGATATTGAGCGGGCCACGCTACAGGCAGTGGACGAGAACACTCCATTTCAAGTGGAAAGTGATGCGTCTGACTTTGCCTTGGCAGCCACCCTCAACCAGGCGGGGCGGCCCGTAGCTTTCTTCTCGAGGACCCTCCAAGGGCCCGAGATCAGACACTCCTCCGTGGAAAAGGAGGCCCAAGCCATCGTGGAGGCAGTGCGCCACTGGCGCCACTACCTAGCCGGCAAACGCTTCACCCTACTTACTGACCAGCGGTCGGTAGCGTTTATGTTCAATAATAAACAGAGGGGGAAGATCAAAAATGATAAGATTCTTAGGTGGCGGATCGGGCTCTCCACCTTCGAGTATGACATCATTTACCGGCCAGGGGCCCTTAACGAATCCCCAGATGCCCTCTCACGAGGGATGTGTGCCAGCGCCACCGGGGATCGGCTACAGACCCTCCACAACGACCTCTGCCACCCAGGGGTCACGCGGCTGTTCCACTTCATAAAGTCCCGCAACTTACCCTACTCGATTGAGGAAGTTCGGTCTCTGACCAGGAACTGCCGCACTTGCGCTGAGTGCAAGCCTCAGTTCTACCACCCTGATAGAGCCCACTTAATCAAAGCTACACGGCCCTTTGAGCGGCTCAGCTTAGATTTCAAGGGCCCCCTCCCGTCCGTCGACCGCAATGTTTACTTCCTGAACATTGTGGACGAATACTCCCGGTTCCCATTCGCCTTCCCCTGCCCAGACATGACCAGCGCCACGGTCATTAAATGCCTCAACAGCCTGTTCTGCCTGTTCGGTATGCCGAGCTACATCCACACGGATAGGGGGGCATCCTTCATGAGTGAAGAGCTACGCCAGTACATGCTGTCCAGGGGTATCGCCACGAGCCGTACCACCAGCTACAACCCCCGGGGTAACGGTCAAGTGGAGCGAGAGAACGGGACAGTATGGAAAGCAGTCACTCTAGCTCTAAGGACCAAGGGCCTCCCTATCTCCCGCTGGCAGGAAGTCCTCTCAGATGTGCTCCACTCGATACGGTCGCTATTGTGTACTGCCACTAATGCCACGCCTCATGAACGAATGTTTAGCTTTCCCCGGAAATCCACCTCAGGCATATCCATGCCGTCATGGCTCTCCACCCCAGGTCCGGTATTCGTGCGAAGGCATGTGAGGGGCCATAAGACGGACCCTCTCGTGGAGCCAGTGCACCTACTCCACGCCAACCCCCAATACGCGTATGTCCGGCACGCCGACGGAAGGGAGGACACCGTGTCAATAAAAGACGTCGCCCCAGCCGGTAACGACAACAACCACGGCAATAGCAGCAACAACGACCACAGCAACTCTTACCCACCAACTACCCCTTCAACAACCCTGGCGGCACCCCCGGCAGAGACCCAGGAGGCCACCGGGGACACCCAGCCGACACCCGTGACACCACAACAGCCACGTCGGTCGCAGAGGACTACCAAACCCCCGAACAGACTAAATCTATAGAAGGGGTGAATGTGATGAAATATTCCATTCATCACTGCCTGTGACTGTGGTTGGTTTCAGGTTTCCCCTCACCATTGTATTGCCTGTGACTGTGGTTGGTTTCAGGTTTCTCCTCACCATTGTATTGTATATTGGAATGTATGGAATGTGTTGTGTGTAGGGCTCCGCCCATACCTGGCCTCTATGTAAGCCAGCTCAGTCTGGCCTCATATCCAGTACTGCAGAGCTCCAGATGGAAGATACCTCTCTCCACTGTGTGTTATCTTCCAAGTTAATAAAAGCCTTGTTTTGTTTCGCTAACATCGAGTCTCGGGATTATTGAGGCACATCAATTTTATTAACTTATTTTTCAACACGATGGCTCAACTCCTGAAACCCGAACGTTTGGATTTGGATCAGCATGCTCCGGACGCATCAGCATGCTTCGGACACTGGTTTATGTGTATGGAATTCTTCCTGGACAATTCCGCAGCCGTCAAAGTAGTCTGCCACTCTGGATCTCTGCTGCCGCTCTGTTTCCAGCACTCTGCCACTCTGGCTCTCAGCACCCGCTCTGTTTCAAGTACTCTGCCGCTCTGGCTCTCTGCTCCCGCTCTGTTTAAAGTACTCTGCCTCTCTGGCTCTCCCCTCCCGCTGTTTAAAGTACTCTGTCGCTCTGGCTCTCTGCTGCCGCTCTGTTTGAAGTACTCTGTCGCTCTGTGTGATGAAATATTCCATTCATCACTGCCTGTGACTGTGGTTGGTTTCAGGTTTCCCCTCACCATTGTATTGCCTGTGACTGTGGTTGGTTTCAGGTTTCTCCTCACCATTGTATTGTATATTGGAATGTATGGAATGTGTTGTGTGTAGGGCTCCGCCCATACCTGGCCTCTATGTAAGCCAGCTCAGTCTGGCCTCATATCCAGTACTGCAGAGCTCCAGATGGAAGATACCTCTCTCCACTGCGTGTTATCTTCTAAGTTAATAAAAGCCTTGTTTTGTTTTGCTAACATCGAGTCTCGGGATTATTGAGGCACATCACATAGGTCCCTGAAGGTGGTGGGATATCTTGAGAGAGTGGTTAGCAAAGCATATGGGATCTTGGGCTTCATAGATATTGAGATTGAGTATTGAGTACAAAAGTAGAAATGTTATGCTGAATCTTTATAAAGCGCTGGTTAGGCCACAACTGGAGTATTGCATCCAGTTCTGGTCACCACACTTTGGGAAGGATGTGAAGGCCCTTGAGAGGGTGCAGAGGAGATTTACCAGAATGGTTCCGGGGATGGGGGATCTTAGCTACAAGGACAGGTTGGAGAAGCTGGATTTGTTTTCATTAGAGCAAAGGAGGTTGAGGAGTAATTTGATAGAGGTGTACAAGATTATGGTGGGTTTGGATAGGCTAGACGGGGAAAGCTTAGCCCCACTAGTTAATGGTACAAGGGCTAGGGGACACAGATTTAAGTTTTTGGGCAAGAGATACAGGGGGGGATGTGAGGAAAAACTTTTTTACGCAGTGAATGGTGAGGACCTGGAACTCACTGCTGATGGAAGTGGTGAATGTTTTCAAGGGCAGACTGGATAGGCACTTGAGGGAAATAAACTTGCAGGGCTACAGAGATAGAGCAGGGGACTGGGACTAACTGGATTGCTCTACAGAGAGCCGGCGCGGACTCGATGGGCTGAATGGCCTCCTTCAGTGCCGTTATGACTCTATGGGGGCGATTTTCCCATTGGAGGCGGCTTTCGGTTTGGGCGGGTTCTAAACCCGGCTTCACTGTCAGGTGGGAAAAATTTGTGATTTTCCCCTAATTGGCCAGTTACTTTCAGAGGTGTGGGTTTCCCTGGGCCAGTTAATCTTTTGGGACTGAAAATCACCTCTGCTGACGTCACTTGTTCAACTTCATTTAAGGGCTGCTTACTGCCTTGGCTCATTCCACTGGTTTTTGGTCGATGCTGCACCACCTTGAAGGGATAATTACAAGTCCTAGCCCTTTTCGGGCTACCCCAGGTCAGGCATATTCCCCAGACGTTCATCTTCAACTTAAGTTAGAGATAGCTGAATTCCATAAGACGCTTAAATGGGTCTAAAGGTTCAGGCTATCTCTCCCTAAAGGAAAGGAACGACTGAAGATGTTACCATCCTCCAGATAGCACTTTTAATAAGTTTAACTAGACTGTAACCTTCCGGATATTATGAGGGTCTGGAATACCCCCCAGAATTCTGCAACTCCTTACAAAAGTGTATACAGAAATTGGGTTCGCGAGTTTATACAGAAATACTCTTTGAGACAATCTCTTGCATTGTTCCACGGAAGGTCACCGTAAACTCGAGGAACAGCACCTCATCTTCCGATTAGGCACTTTACAGCCTTCTGGACTCAATATCGAGTTCAACAATTTCAGATCATAACCTCGGCCCCTATCATATTTTTATATTTTTATCCACACTTTTGGTTTGTGACCTTTCCTTTTTTTCTCTCTCTCTCCCACATGGCAGCTGTCTCTCACTCTGCCGGCGCATTTCACACTTCATCTAGAGCCATTGTCTGTTTCTTTACCTGTCCTATTACTATCTCATCTCACCTTGAATATCTCTTAATGTCTCTTCTTTCATCCCCTCCCCCATTTCCCAGCCCCCAAATTGCCTTTTATTTCATTTCCTGCCTTTTCTCTCAGTTCTGTAGAAGTGTTTCGACCCGAAACGTTGACGCTATTTCTCTCTCCACAGGTGTTGCCTGGCCTGTTGAGTTTTTCCAGCATTTTATGTTGTTATACTATATAGTTTTATTTAAGAGCCGACTTTCATTTAACAGCTGTTGAATCAGTCGCAACATTAACAATTCAAAATACAAATAGCTTACATTTCTTATTTCTCAGAGATCCTTATTCTCAAATCTTTACTTTGTTACATTTCTACATTTCTTACTTATCTCTAAATCTAGAACATCCACCAAAATCAAATATCTTGATTACCCGAAACTCAAAGTTAAAAACTTACAGATGGTGCCTGTAAAGTTGAGAAACGTTTGGCCCGTTCAGCGACTTCTGACTTTCTGTTTGAAAAGGTCTATCTTTTACACCCTTTTTGCAGTGGTTTATTCTCGGAAGTTCTCTGCTGATGTAAGCTAATTGTCTTATTCATTCTCTCTTTTGAATGCTTTCTATCTTACTGTCAATTCAACTATTGCATGCATAATTATGTCTCTACCTTTAGGTGTTCCAAAAACTATCATAAAAACAATATGACAGCAATGGTTTCTGTTTGATGCCTTTCTTATCGAAGATTTTTCATTCAATTCTTAATATCACTTTTAGCTGGTTTAACAGACTTTGAGTCTCCTAACTGCTCCAAGTTCAATACAAACACAATGTAATTGCTTGGTGTATCTATTGAAGTCATATCTTCAAAGTGTTCTTCTTGGTATCATATTTACTATGTATAAATTAAAGACACTTTGACTGAGTGTTTACTTGTTTTCTAGCTATCTCAATTGGTTGCATATTTAATCTTATGTTTCCTTTGTTATACAACTGATCTTTATCTCAGAAGCCTGTTTTCTGTTTGCAGCCTGTGTCTCCAAGGCTTTCCAGGCTTTTAAACCCACTATATCATGTATTAATAAATATCAGAATTCTGTTCATATTATGGTGTATCTTTCTGAAATATGGCATATTCCTTCACAACCTCCAAACTTTTATCTCATTGAAGAATGGCCAGCTCCAAGGCAAGGGCCTCCCCGAGGTTCTCAGATGAGGTGCTGGATATCCTGGTTGAGGGGGCGAGAGCTAGCAGGGAGGTGCTCTTCCCCTCATCTGGGAGGAAGATGCTTCCCAAAGAAACCAAGGCTGTGTGGGTCCAGCTGGCAAGGGTTATAACCTCCAGATCTGTGTGCAGCAGGAGATGGCTGCAGTGCCGTAAAAGGTTCAATGACCTTGTAAGATCAGACAAAGTGAGTGTACCTTCAGCTTGACCCTCCTTCTGGTCCCCTTCTCCTCTCATCACCAGCACTCTGCATTGTCAACCTCCTCCTCCACATCCCACTTTACTCTTACAACCCTTGCACCCTTCACCATCCCTCTCGCTCTATGAACCCAATCACTTCACTATTCGACTATGCTGCCCTCACACTCCCTTTCAATGTTATGCAATGACAGTGACTTACAACGCACAAGGGAGGGCCCTTGGACATGGAACCTCACTCCATCTTTGTCTCCTTCTAAACACCATTCTCACTCCAACTCCACTTGTCTCCCTCACTGCAGGAAAAGAGAGCCCACAATAAGGGGAAGACAGGAGGAGGGCCACCTTCCCTAGCCATTCTCACCCAGGCTGAAGAGGCGGCCCTGGACATCGCTGGCGCAGAGGTGGAGGTGGAAGGGGGGGACGGACAGATGGGCGAGGCAGAGCAAGCTGGTGACAGAATAGTTTTGCCTCTCTCTCATTTACACTGCTTGAGTGATTGAAATGGCTGCTGGTGTACATTATTAGAATGCCACTTGAGCATCTGCATTATTGCATGTACATGCCACACTTCCGTGAAATGTCTAACCCATGCCTTTACTCCCCACAGGACCATCCACAGAGCCCCCCGCCACTGTCGACGAGGAAGAGGGTGAGCAAGACTCCTCAGGGGAACCTGCAACCTCTGAGGACGCAGCATCAGCAGATGTAAGCGCACCCAGCACCAGCGCAGATACGCACACCTCGGTGGGACGTTCGGGACACAGATTGCTGTTGTCATCATGTGTATCACATCTCACAGGTGAGCATCAGCAGGTGGTGGAGACAGGGACAGCAGTGGAGAGTCCTCGGCAGAGGGCACAGGACTCTCCTAGCTTTGCTCCGCTTCATGTGGACCCTGTGCCACTGGGTCCATCCAGAAGGAGAGCGGTGCTGGAACTCCAGGAGCAGGTTTTGTCTCCAGGGTCACTGCGAGTGTGGAGAGGATGGAGGAGTCCAACTCTAACATGAGCAGTGCCTTGGTGGAGGCAATGGACACAGGAATGCACCGCCATGGAAAGGATGGTTACCTCCGTGGAAAGGGTGTCTACGGTAGACGAGAGGATGGCTATGGCCATGGATGACCTAAGTTGCCAGAGTCTGGAAAACATGGTGAATGTTCAGAATAGACTGACATCTCTGGAGGAGCGATGAGCAGCTATTGAGCAGAGAAAGCAGAGCTTCATGGAAGTCCTTTTGAGTAGGACTGCCAGTGCAGATACGGGTCCCCATGGCCCCCATGATGTGCAGCAAGGTGCTCTCAAGCCACTTGTAAGCGCTGAGGTTGACCTGACCCATGAGAGGGAGGTTGTGGTGGCAGAGAACAAGGAAGTGGGGGCTCCTCTCCAAGCGCTCACACTTCCATGCTACTGTGTAGCCCTCGGTCAGTGCCCCACCAGAGTCCACACCCAACTGAGATGGGTGTCTCAGCCCCTGAACTGCCACAGGATGAGAAGATGTTTGGCAAGCCCCCACAGGCTCAGAAACCCAGAGGACGCCCGCCAAAGGTGTCAAAGCAGGAGCAACATGAAAGTGAGCAAAGGGCCTCCACTTCTGCTGAAGCCACAGGGGGAGCACCACATAGGAGCATGCGTAAGAGAAAAATAAGGCACCATTAGTCACAGGGGTAGGCACTTGGGTGATTGTTTCTGTTTATTGATGAAATGCCATCCCTGTGTGAATGTATTACAATTAGGTGATGGCAAACTGTTGGCGTAATGGCATCTGTTATTTCGGCTTAGGCAGCTCTGTGAGGGAATAAGCCATATTTCAGAAAGATACACCATAATATGAACAGAATACTGATACAGGTAGACTATCCTTTATCCGAAAACCTCGGGACCAGCCGTGTTTCGGTTTTAGGAAAATTTCGGATTTCAGAAGGTGCGCGAAAACACTTCGGTTTTCAGAGGTAATTCGGTTTTCGGGAGTGCGGATAAAGGATACACTATCCCTTATCCGAAAATAACGACTATAAATACTGTAGTTACAGGGATAAATACTGTAGTACAGTTTATTTGTAAGGAAAACATTCAGTAAAACTTCAAACATGTACAGGTACAAACTAAGCTAAATACCTGTACATAAACATGCAATAAAGGTACATTACATCTGGCTTGAGGATCTTGGAGAAGATGGTACATCAGTGTTGTTATCATTGTCATCAGGTTGGAGTTGGACATCTGAAGACGGTCCAGGAACAGGATTCTCAAGTGATGAAGCAGCATTACATCTGGCTTGAGGATCTTGGAGAAGAGGGTACATCAGTGTTTGCATCATTGTCATCAGGTTGGAGTTGGACATCTGAAGATGGGCCAGGAACAGGATTCTCAAGTGATGAAGCATGACTACGACAGACGGCCTTTTTAAAGACTTCTTCCAGTGTCATCTGTCTCATTAACATTGGTTTCTGTCTAAGCAGTCTCTCTTTAATTGAGTAAACTTGCATAATCTCTTGCTCACTGATAAATGCACGTTTTTCAAGGCCAGCAATTAACTGATCACACATTGTCACCATATCGTCTATGGGGATTTTTTCACCTGTGTTCACAATGTCATCATCATCATCACTACTGTCCTCATGCTTGTCTTTATTTAACACCATTTCAGCAATTTCCCCATCACTCAATGAATTCACAACAGGTGCATCATTGTCAATGTTCAGCACTTCTTCGATGTCAGCTTCCTCTAACGTATTTACACTTTCGGATGATAAACCTTTGGCGTAAGTGAGGAGGTTTGATATCATCATCTTCTCCTGACTGACAGGAAATCCTTCAAACTCGTCATCTGCAGGTCTATCTTCATGAAACATCGTTGAAGGCCAAAGTCTGTGCCAAGCATTTGTTAATGTTGGTTTGTCAACATCGTTCCAAGCATTAGCAACTGCATAAATGGCATCCTTAACATTGAATTCTTTCAGGAAGCTTTGGATTCCTTCACCTCTGTTGATTGCATCAAGCATAGAGTTCAAAAAAACGTCTTTATACTTGCTCTTCATGGAGCGTAAAATTCCTTGGTCACAAGGCTGTATTAAAGATGTCACATTAGGGGGAAAGTTAATGCCGAAAACATAACTTTTCACAAGAAGTTCAGGAGGGGGATGTGCGGAGCAGTTGTCCAGGAACAATAAAATTTTGCAGTTTTCTTCCAGTCCAACTTGCCTGCAATGAGCTCGTGTCGCTGGTACGAAGTGGTTATTGAACCAGTGAGAAAATATTCCTCTGGTTACCCATGCTTTCCTGCTCGCATAATAATGCACAGGTAAATTGCATACACCTTTCAAACATCTCGGTTGTTGGCTTTTTCCAATCACTACCAACTTTAACTTGTGTGTGCCTGCAGCATTGGCACACCCAAGAACAGTCAACCTGTCCTTAGCATCCTTAAAACCTGCTGGTGCACTCTCATCAGCCGTTGCTAATGTTTTTCTAGGAACGTAGCGCCAGAACAGAGCTGTTTCATCAGCATTGTAAATTTGTTCAGGACCGAGGTTTTCATCCGATATTATTTTTGCAAACTCATCTATGTAATTTTCAGCTGCTTCATGATCAGCAGAAGCTTTTTCACCACAGATTTTCAGATATCTTATACCATGACGCTTCTTAAATTTATGCAGCCAACCTTCTGAATATTCACACTCAACTTCAATGTTCAGTTCTTCATGGTATATTCTAGCTTGCTTCATGACCATCAAACCAGTCAGTGGCACACGTTCACCTCTGCATTGTCGAATCCACTCAATCAGCACACGGTCAAGATCTTCATTTTTTGCCCTATGCAATGTTTTCCTAATTTTCATTAGTTTATGGTCATCACTGTCAGTGTAAAATTTCAACAACTTGTCTTTCTGTTTCTTTAAGTCATATACGGTGGTACTTCCCACACCATATTCTTCAGTAAGGTGTCGCACAGACACACCACGATCAAGCTTCTGCAATAACTCCACTTTCTGCGATATCGATAATGAGTGATGCTTCCTTCTCTGCTTCTCACTGTTACCCATTGGGGTATCTGCAGCTCTTTTTAGCATTTTCACAAATTGTTAAAAGCCAGCAAATATCTAAGAGAGCAGCAAATATCTAAGAGAGCTGCAAATATCTAAGAGAGCTGCAAATATCTAAGAGAGCAGCAAATATCTAAGAGAGCAGCAAATATCTAAGAGAGCAGCAAATAGCAGCAAATATCTAAGAGAGCAGCAAATATCACACAGAGCAGCATAACACCTGCGTGGGTCAAGCAACGGCAGCGTCGGGTCATGCTTTGCGCCACTTTCGGCTTTCAGAGGTTTTCTGGTTTCGGATGTGCGGATAAAGGATGGTACACTATCTCTTATCCGAAATTGGGTGGGGTTCGGCGGGGGTGGGGTACGGCAGGGGGGTCGGGGGTCGTGGGGGTCGGGTTCGGCCGGGGGGTCGGGGGTGGGGGTCGGCGGGGGTCGTGGTCGTGCGCATTTCGGTTTTCAGAAGTCATGCTTTGCTCCACTTTCGGCTTTCAGAGGTTTTCTGGTTTCGGATGTGCGGATAAAGGCTGGTACACTTACGCTGAGCGATTTCGGTTTTCAGAAGTGCGGAAAAATGCTACACTATCCCTTATCCGGCTAGGCCTGTAAGTCGTGCGCCACTCTGGTCATGTCGTGCGCACGACTTACGTTGACCGAAAAAACCTTCGGTTTTTAGAGGGTTTCGGTTTTCGGAAGTCCGGATAAAGGGTAGTCTACCTGTATTATTAATACATGATATACTGGGTTTAAAAATCTAAAGCCTCGGAGACACAGGCTGTAAACAGAAATACAGGCTTTTGAGATAAAGATCAGTTGTTTAACAAAGTTGTAAAAACCAAACAAGCTTTGAAATGGGAATTAGTTAAAAATACTAAAACAATTACCCTATTGAAATGGCAGTTTGGTGCTTCCGAAAGGTCTGAAGTTTGGGAATAATACAATGGAAGACTCAGTTTAAGGTGTTATAAGCTAACACATTGAACAGAAACACAAACATTAAAAGAGGCATGTGCCTTTGAAAAGATGACATCAAGTAAAAGAAACACCTGCTGGTCAAATAGTTTTTATGTTAAACTTAGAAGACAGGAAACACAATTAAATATGCAACCAACTAAGATAGCTAGAAAACAAGTAAACACTCAGTCAAAGTGTTTTTAATTTATACATAGTAAATATGATACCAACAAGAACACTTTGAAGATATGACTTCAAAAGATGCACCAAGCAATTACATTGGGTCAGTAATTCCTGTCCCAACGTGTGAGTACGGACGGGGTACTCACGCCTGGGCCCGGTGGAATTGCCGGTTTTCAGCATGCACAGCGCATGCGGGGAAACCCGGCATTTCCTCTCCTCTGACCCAAGGGGTTAAGAGGCGGAACGCGTGTGAGGTTTCAGGTAGCGCGTGCGCGCTGAACTTCCCTTTTTTTTGAAGAATTGCCCGTGGGGAAAAGACTCCGGTTTTTACGCGTGAAAAAAGCAGCCGTAATTACTTACTTTTAACAGGTAAGTGGTCTATTAAGTAAAATTAGAACATTTTTCCACAGGTTCATTATTTTTGAAGACTTTACAGTAAGGTAGGTGTATTTTTAGGCCTGATTTTTTATATAATAATTTTTTTCAAAATATAAAATTATTGTTTAAAATAGTTTTTTACAGTTATTTCTAGTTCATTTAAGTAGTGCGATGTTTTTTTAAATTTTCTTTCAAGTTTAAGTAGTGTTTTGGGGCCAGGAGTTTTCATGAGTTTGACAGTTCTTACTATCAAACTCATGAATGAACTTTTGCAACCTCCCATTGGTTGCCCAGTGCTCACGTGATCCCAGCCGGCTCATCGCACTAAGTACGCCGCTGGGTCACGCACGCACAGCGCGGCAGGACCTGAAGCGGGCCAGTGACAGGAAATGCAATGTGGGCCAGGATTGAAGTGTCAGCGTGCCGGGTAAGTGCACATCGGGGGCTTGCACGCGCGGCAAGCCCCCGAACCTCATTTCTGGGCCATCGTGTTTGTATTGAACTTGGAGCAGTTAGGATACTCGAAGTCTGCTAAAAACCAGTTAAGCCAATATTAAGAATTGAATGAAAGTTTTTGTAAGAATGGCATCAAACAGAAACCATTGCTGTGATATTGTTTTTATGATAGTTTTTGAAACACCTAAAGGTAGACATAATTATGCATGCAATAGTTGAATTGACAGTAAGATAGAAAGCATTCAACAGAGGTATGAATAAGACAATTAGCTTACATGAGCAAAGAACTTCAAAGAATAAACCACTGCAAAAAGGGTGTAAAAATAAGAGATTTTCAAACAGTAAGTCAGAACTCGTTGAATGGGCCAAGCGTTTCTCAACTTATAGGCACCATCTGTAAGTTTTTAACTTTGAGTCTCGAGTAATCAAAGTAATTGATTTTGGTGGATAATCTGGATTTAGAAATAAGTAAGAAATGTAGAAATGTAACGAAGTAAAGATTTGAGAATAAGGATCTCTGAGAAATAAGAAAAGTAAGCTATTAGTATTTTGAATTGTTAATGTTGCGACTGATTCATCAGCTGTTAAATGAATGTTGGCTCTTAAATAAAACTATATATTTTTAGAATTGTCTCAAAGATTATTTCTGTATAAACTCACGAACCCAATTTCTGTACACTCTTTTGTAAGGAGTTGCAGAATTCTGGGGGGTATTCCGGACCCTCATAATATCCGGAAAGTTACAGTCTAGTTAAACTTATTAAAAATGCTACAGGGAGGATGGTAACATCTTCAGCCGTTCCTTTCCTTTAGGGAGAGATAGCCTGAACCTTTAGACCCATTTAAGCGTCTTGTAGAATTCGGCTATCTCTAACTTAAGTTGAAGGTGAACGTCTGGGGAATACGCCTGATCTGGGGTAGCCCAAGACAGAGCTAGGACTTGTAATTACCCCTTCAGCTCCACATTGCAGGCTCCGCGACACTTGCATGGTCAGGTTGGTGGTCAGAGTGAAAGGAGGCTAGAGAGTCATGTCCATTGTCTATCATGTGTTAAGGAGGAGCCAAGCACATGTGCCACAATGGACAACCTATGCAAATCTGGCCAGGATGAGTGCATCCCTTGCATCACGGGCAGCCATGTGCTCGCGTGCTGCTGCTGCTGGTAGATGTGCTGCCGCTCAGTCCTCTTCCTCCTCATCCTCCTCCTCCTCATCCTCATCTGAGGAGGCTATGAACTGAGCCACTTGCTCATCAGCTGTGGCATATTGTGCAGTGCACAGCAGACCACGACTATCCTGGAGACCCTGGCTGCTGAATACTGCAGGACTCCACCTGATCTGTCAAGGCATCGGAATCGCATCTACAGCAAGCCAATGGTTTGCTCAATGATGGACCTGGTTGAAATGTGGCTGGCGTTGTAGCGCTCCTCAGCCTCGTTAGCTGGCCTCCTGATCGGTGTCATTAGCCGCTTCATCAGGGGGTAGCCCTAGTCACCAAGGAGCCACCCGTTAAGTTGGTTTGGCGGATTGAAGAGCGGAGGAACACTAGAGTTCCGCAGGAAGAACGAGTCATGGCAACTACTACAGAACTTGGTGCAAACATGCAAAATCTCCTTCTTGTGGTTACACACCAGCTGTACATTGAGGGAGTGGAAGCCCTTGCGGTTGACAAAGATAGCTGGTTTGTGATGGGGTGCCCTAAGGGCCACATGTGTGCAGTCTATGATGCCCTGCACCACTGACAAGCCTGCCATATTTGCAAAGCCAACTGAATGCGTGGTTACACTTGCTTGATCCCTTGAGAAGTGGATGTAATTGTGCACCTTTGCGAAAAGGGCATCAGTATCCTGCGTGATGCAACTGTGGGCGGCTGACTGGGAGATGCCGCTGATGCCTGCTGATGATCACTGGAAGGAGCCTGAGGCAAAAAAATTGAGTGCGGTGGTGACTTTGACAGACACTGGTAAGGAGTGTCCACCTGCTCCTCTGGGCTCCAGGTGTTGGTGCAGCATTGGGCAGATGTCTCCGACAACCTCTCGCGAAACTCTCAGCCTCCTTTGGCACTGCTGCTCACTCATGTTGATGTAGCTCATCCTCTGTCTGTAAACCCTGAGAGGGGGGTATCTCTTGCGGTGACATGCTGCCATGCACTGGCGCCTTCTGCCCTGTGCATCATCAGGTGGGTGAGCAGGAGTTTGGTGCCCCTGCTGCTGTTGCTGCTGAGCTGCCTGGTTCTGCTGCTGCCGTGGCTGCTCCTCATCTGAATCTGAAGTCCATGATGAAAGGAAATAAATGGTTCCCATGCTGCTGGCAGATACCGCCAGTGGGAAGCGCTCAGTCCAAGCGGGGAGAAGGTTTTCCAAGGAGGTCCCACAGTTGAGAGATAGAAACTGCAGCACCTCTGACTTCGGTAGGCCTGCTAAAAATGCTGAAAGACCTGTGGAACAAAAATTTTGCCACCTGCAACTGTTCCCTGATGAAAGCTCCGTTTTATTGGTAGAGCTGCAGCTATGAGGACGCCACCCACTTGTCAACCCGCCAGGATTAGCTGGCGTGGTTTAGGAGGGTCGTGCAACACACACAAAATTTGGCAAAATAACAAAGGCCTGTCAAAATAGGATTATAGAGGCCCTTAAACACTATTTAAAGGTCTTAACTACTGCTCCCGACTGATAGAGGCGGGACCGAATCGCACCCATGAAACCCGTCTACGGCAAAATTGCGCGGAGGCGGGTTCTGAACCCGCGCTCACTTTTAGCGATTTTCCCAACTGTTCCGCCTCCAAACTCGCCAGATCCTTTCTCATCCCACTGAAATTGGCCTTCCCCCAGTTAAACATTTTTACTCTAGATTGCTCCCTGTCCTTTTCCATAGTTAATCTAAACCTTATGATACTATTATCATTGTTCCTTAAATGTTCATTTACAGACACTTGCTCCACTTGACCCACCTCATTCCCCAGAACCAGATCCAGCAATGCCTCCTCCCTCGTCGGGCCAGAAACATACTGATCAAGAAAGTTCTCCTGAACACACTTCAGAATTTCTTCCCCTTCTCTGCCCTTAACACTATTACGATCCCAGTCTATATTAGGATAGTTGAAGTCACCCATTATTACTACTCTATAGTTCTTGCATCTCTCTCTAATTTCTCTGCAAATTTGCTCCTCCATATTTTTCCCACTATTTGGTGGTCTACAGAGTACACCTAGTAGTGTAATGGCACTTCTATTATTTCTTAACTCTAGCCATATAGATTCTGTCCTTGACCCCTCCAGGACATCCTCCCTCTCCAGCACTGTAACATTCTCCTTGACCAAGACCAATATCTTTCCTGAACACTTTATCACCAGGAATATTTAATACCCAATCCTGCCCTTTTTGTGCCAGTTCTCAGTTATTGCCACAACATCATATTCCCATGAGGCTATTTGTGCCTGCAGCTCACTTATCTTGTTTACTTACTTTGTGCGTTCCCATACATACACTGTAAACCTATCTTAGACCATCCTGGATTCTCTCTTAGTTTGACCCCACCTAAAACCTCACTATTTCTTACTTTAGTGCTCCTTGCCTCTCCCAATCCTTTGAGCAATTTATTTCCCCTTTCTAATGTTAATCCTGGTACCCACCCCCCTGCCAAATTAGTTTAAACCCTCCCCAACAGCAATAGCAATCCTCCCCACGAGGACATTGGTTCCGGCCCGGTTGAGATGCAACTAGTCCGGCCTTCTACTTCTTAGGCAATCCCTCGGAACCGAGGATGACTTGCTTCCACATTAAAAATGAGTTCGCAGGTGACTGATGAGTCCAATGCGGGACCGACAGTCTCTGTCACAGGTGGGGCAGACGGTGGTTGAAGGGGCGGGTGGGTGGGGTGCTTGGGTTGACGTGCGCTCCTTGCGCTGCCTGCACTTGGCTTCTGCTTGCTCCCGGCGAAGAGACTTGAGGTGTTCGGCGCCTTCCCGGATGCTTCTCCTCCACTTTGTGCGGTCTTGGGCCAGGGATTCCCAGGTGTCGGTGGGGATGTTACACTTTTTCAAGGAGGCTTTGAGGGTGTCCTTGAAGCGTTTCCTCTGCCCACCTGGGGCTCTCTTGCCGTGTCGGAGTTCCGAGTAGAGCGCTTGTTTTGGGAGTCTCGTATCGGGCGTGCGGACAATGTGACCCATCCATCGGAGCTGATTGAGCATGGTCAAAGCTTCGATGCTGGGGATGTTGGCCTGAGCAAGAACACTGATGTTGATGCGCCTATCCTGCCAATGGTTTTGTACCTCTCCAGTGCTTTGAGGTGCCTGCTGTACATGGTCCATGTCTCTGAGGCATACAGCAGGGCGGGTATCACTGCTCCTCTGTAGACCATGAGCTTAGTGCCGGGTTTGAGGTCCTGGTCTTCAAACACTCTCTTCCTCAGGCCACCGAAGGCTGCACTGGCACACTGAAGGCGGTGTGGGACTTCGTCATCGACCTCTGCCCTTGTTGACAGTAGGCTCCCGAGGTATGGAAAGTGGTCCACGTTGTCCAAGGCCTTGTCGTGGATTTTGATAATCGGGGGGCAGTACTGTGTGGTGGGGGCAGGTTGGTAGAGGACCTTTGTTTTACGGATGTTTAGTGTAAGGCCCATGCTCTCATACGCTTTGGTGAAGGTGTTGATGATGGTTTGGAGTTCGACCTCCGAGTGAGCGCAGATTCAAGCATCATCTGCATACTGTAATTCGACGACAGAGGATGGGACAATCTTGGATCTGGACTGGAGGTGACGGAGGTTGAACAGATTCCCGTTTGTTCTGTAAATTAGCTCCACTCCAGCGGGGAGCTTACTGAGGGTGAGATGGAGCATTGCAGCAAGGAAGATCGAGAAGAGCGTTGGTGCGATGACACAGCCTTGCTTGACCCTGGTTCATACGTGAATTGGGTCTGTGGTGGAACCGTTGGTCAGGATCACGCCTTGCATGTCGTCGTGAAGCAGGCGGAGAATGGTGACAACTTTCGAGGCCAGCCGAATTTAAGGAGGACACTTCATAATCCCTCACGGTTGACAGTGTCGAAGGCCTTTGTGAGATCAAAGAAGGCCATGTACAGCGGTTGGTGCTGTTCCCTGCATTTCTCTTGTAATTGACATGTGGTGAAGACCATGTCCATTGTGCCCCTTAGTGGGCGGAATCCGCATTGCGACTCTGGGAGGAGCTCTTCGGCCACTGGGAGAAGACGATTGAGGAGGATTCTTGTGATGACACATCCCCCAGAACCGGTCCCAATGCCCCATGAATCTAAAGCCCTCCCTCCTGCACCATCTCTCCAGCCACACATTCATCTGCACTACCCTCCTATTTCTATACTCACTAGTGCGTGACACTGGAAGTAATCCAGAGATTTCTACCTTTGAGGTCCTGCTTTTTAATCTCTTTCCTAGCACCCTGAAATCTGCCTGCAGGACCTCATCCCTCTTTCTACCTATGTCATTGGTGCCGATATGGACCATGACCTTTTGGCACTTCACCCTCCCCACAGAATGTTCTGCAACTGCTCAGTGACATCCTTCACCCTGGCACCAGGAAGGCAACATACCTTCCTGGAATCATGTCCAATGCGGATTCCGCCCACTAAAGCGCCTGTCTGCTTCCCTAACTATGGAATCCCCTACCACTATTGCTTTCCCACTCTTCTTCCTCTCTCCCTGTACAGCTGAGCCACCCATGGTGCTGCAGATTTGGCTCTGGCTCAGACGAACCATTGCCCCCACCAATACTCAGAACTGAATACTGATTGGACAGTGAGATGCACTCAGGGGACTCCTGCACTACCTGCCTGGTCCTTCTCTTCTGCCTGGTGGTCACCCATTCCCTTTCTGCCTGCACACTCATTATCTGCGGGGTGACCATCTCCAGAAGCTCTCAGCCTCACGGATGCACCGCAGTGACGCCAGCTGCTGCTCAAGCTCCGAAACCCGGAGCTCGAGCTCCTCCAGCTGACAACACTTCCTGCACATGTGGTTGTCCAGGACACGGGAAGCGTCCTGGATTTCCCACATGGCACAGGATGTGCATTCCGTGGGACTCAGCTGCCTATTTAACAGACTATTAACTAACTTAGCAGGAATAAACTTAAAACTTAAAAAAAAATAGAAACACTTACCAGCTACTCACCAATCAGCGCCTTCCCTGGTTGTGACGTCACTTTAGCTGTTTTGCAGGTGTAGTTTTTGTTGTTGTTGTTTTCGCTGGAGGTACTCCGCCTCCTCGCTACTGCCACCACTGCGGTCTGCACTCTCTCTGGGCCTCCCGCTCGATTTATACACCGCCTCCTCGCTGCTGCCACCGCTGCGGTCTGCGCTCTCTCTGGGCCTCCCGCTCGATTTATACACCGCCTCCTCGCTGCTGTCACCGCTGTGGTCTGAGCTCTCTCTGGACCTCCCACTCGATTTACACTCCGCCTCCTTGCTGCTGCCACCGCTACAGTCTGCGCTCTCTCTGGGCCTCCTGAGTTGTCCATCATTTCCATCCTGGGCTCCAAGCTCTGTGCAATGCTGTAGCCGGACTCCTCCATGCTCCTTGACACTGACAAGAGGCTCTTTATCAGGCCTGCCATTTTACCAAGCATTTCTTTGTGCATGCCCATCACACTTCTTCTGAAGGCCATCCCATTGAGATCATCATCTGAGTTGTGTGCAGCAGAACTCATGCGTGAACTCAACCTCTGGGGAGCTGGCCCCTGATGTACCCTTTCCCCCTGGCTTTGCTGCAGCCCACTCATGCCCAGTGCCTCACCAAGTGCAGATCCTGCCTCTACACTAGCCTCTCCATTCCTGTGCCTGTTTCTGAGCTGGTGTCTGCGAGTGTCAGATGCAGTGACGGTGTGTCGTCTTCTTCTCCTTCACTCTCCTCCACAACTTCAGGGACAGGCTGGACTGCTGGGGGTTCTTGGGTATCTGAAAGCAGAATTGCACAAGGGTTGGGTTGTTTTGAGGGGAGCAGGGGAAGCAAGATATCCATGCATAAACCATCAGCAGCTTGTAAGTGAGAAGAGATTGTAGGATGAGGGAGAAGTGGGATGTGAGAAGAAGGATTAGTTATGACCATACCGTCATTATCAGCAATGGCTTCAACTTCTCTTATTGCCACAGCCTCCAACATTGCCACTCAAATTATGTCAAGGATGGATTCCTCCAGGTCGCTGAGGTTCTGTATAGCGGCTTGGCCGCCTCCCATCTGCCAATGCTCCCTCCTGTTCTGTGCCACCTTTGCCTGCAAGAGAAAGGGAAGTGTGTGAGTGAGCGAGTGCAATGTGTTTGGGTGATGTGCCTGCCATAGTTGAATAGCTGTCAGTGTGTGCAAGGTGTGGAGATGTGGGTGTGAGTGTTGCAGCAGTGATAAGGTTGTGAGGGTGGTGAAGCTCTGATTGTGAGGTGTGAGTGGTGATAGGTAGAATTTGTTGGTAGGTGAGTGATGGGGGTCTGTTGCATTGAGCAGTGTGTGAGGCTTGTGGTGCAGATGGTGGGATATGGCATTTGCTGAAGCCTTCACTCACCTTGACCTGCCGTGTGAGGTCATTAAAAATTTTCGGCACTGGAGCCACATCCTTGGGACCACACTGGTGGTCGTGACGGAGTTAGCTATCTCCTCCCAGAACCTTCTGCAAGTGGCCTTGGATGGCTTCCTGCCATCCTGTGGGAACAGTACAGCCTGCCTTGTTTGAACGGCCACAACCAAGGCCTCCAGTGCAGCATCCGAGAATCTTTGTGCTCACTCCCTTGGTTGCTGAGCCATGTCTTCAGCCAGACTAACAATGATGTGCTGCTGCAACAGAGCACCTCCCCTTTAAGTAGTGCAAAGAGCCTAGGCCAAACATTACTGGGTATTAGACTGCACCCGACACCTGATATTGCGCCCTCCCCTCCCCTCCACTCCGTTGAGCGCTAAGCCAATCAGCAGCATGTTTAGTGCTGAGATCGGCACTCCAATCATTATAATGAGCCGACAGCACAAATTTTGCATGCTGCCTGGACCACTTTCAATGGGCGCAGGCAAATAGCGCTGGCCCGTGACACCGCCTGTTTCCGGGCCTAATTTAATTTCTATGCCGATGTTTCCACTTGTGTGGGAGTCAAAAACTGAGGGCCATAAATATAAGATAGTGACTAATAAATCCAATAAGGAATTCAGGAGAAACTTCTTTACTAGGAGAGCGGTGATAATGTGGAACTCGCTACCACAGGGAGTAGTTGAGGCGATTGGCATAGATGCATTTAAGGGGAAGCTAGATAAGCACATGAGGGAGAAAGGAATAGAGGTTTATGTTGATAGGGTTAGATGAAGTAAGGTGGGAGGAGGCTCGACTGGAGCATAAACACTGGCACAGACCAGTTGGGCCGAATGGCCTGTTTCTGTGCTGTAAAATTCCATGTATTATTATGTAAAGTGAGAAGATAGGAGGTTTAGACAGGGACCATTGCACCTTTAAAGGGAAAATGTAATAATATTTGAAGCACAGGCAGTCTATAAGGACTGAGCAGGGCGGTGGGATCAGTTTTGAATTGTTCTAGCAAAGAGCCAGCACAGGCATAATGGACCAAATGACTTCCTTCTGTAGTGTAAACTTCTATGGTTCTAGGTCACTTTGATTGCCAATGGCAGTGCTGCTCATATGGTGGAGGTTGGCTGTAGATCTCCCTGCTGAACTGAACCTGCAGAGGCAGTTCTCTTCAGTTGTTGCCAGGTTGCTGTGCCTGGGCCTGTAGGTACGGTTGGTACCATAATAACCAGTCCTCCTCTGGTACCATCTGATATCCTGAGCATTCTTTCTTTGTTCTTTATCATTCTCTTCCATTAAATGCAGTGAGAGGGGTGCACTGAAAGCAATCTCTATCCCAACAGGTTTGTATTCAACACCCATTTCAAATTGCTAAGATTAGCGCACTGCATGTACAAGGCCAAGAGATTCAGGAAAATCACTGGTCTCCCCATTAACAATTATTTGGCATTGGATTTTAGCATATAATGAAGGTCTCATGCAATCTGTGAGAGAATGCACAGCTGGCTTGCAAAAATGTGAGCAGTGTAACTGGAGGTGGAAACCAGGCAGAAAAACAGGAAGTTGACACACTTGTGGTTTTCCATCCCTCCTCGCACAATTCCCAGCAGCAAAATCACTGCAGCATTTGATAGTGTCCACAAAATTATTTTCAAAAATAAATTAACAAAGAAAAGAGTATCATTCCAATTCATGACTCCATTTGGTGAATTACTAAAGAAAATTACCCGAATGATCCTTGGGGGGTTATCACATCGCAAACTAAGTTCTGAGATGTGCCTTGCTGGGAGCTTTGCTGCTGACCCTGCCAAGGTCTGTGGGGAAGGGGGGAGGTCTCCCATTTTGCATCTCATTGGCAAGCGTCCATGCCACTCGGGATGCATCAAGGGTGCTTGCCTTAGGAAACATGCTGGGAAGTCCAGTAGAGGCTGTCCCCTGTAACTCAAAGGAAACTGCCCTCAGCGGCTTCCTTTGTAAGATCCCTTTGAGAACAGGAAAGCAAGAAGTCCCAATGTAGGGAGTCTGAGACCTTGCCCCCTTCCTGCGTTGATGACCTTGTTTGGGGCGGGCAGAGGCTCCAGGAAACTGTGAGGGAAGTTCGGAGAGCTGGCATTACCGGGTCCTGGCTTCATTTGTAACTCTTCTACCATACTCCCATATGGCAGGAGCGTGACAGAAAGACTGTGGATTTTTGGCCCCAGCTTCCTTTAAAAGCTTTATGATGTATCTAGTAATATACATTAACAAAGTTTCAATTGTCATTTGGAATCTTTAAGCTGAAAAGTGCCAAATTCCTGTTAAGAGGAGTGAGAGGATGTAGGTTTGGCATTGGGGCAGAGTGGAGATAGAACATTATATTTTGCCACAGACACAGAGAATAGACTGGTGTCAGTAAACTTGAGATGGGATTCAAAGGTTTTATTCTTGTTCTTATTCTAACTTTTAGAGAGATTGTGCCTTACCACTGTGCTGTAGTTTACTCATTAAATTATTGAGTCATGTCATGTGCCCTCTATGCAAACCCATCTCAAAACGTTTATTTAACCAAAATAACTCCCTTTAATCAGAAACTCATGCTGAACCAAATGCACAACTTGTGATTATTTACGGAAAAATAAACCATTTGTACGATTAGCTGAAGCATTCAGTGACTATGAGCTCAGTCGGTGGCTCCTTTTCATATTTCTCACTGTTCCCGGTCGTGTATTCTCTGTTTCTTGGTTCTGAGAGGCTCCGTACTGTGAGACATGGAAATCTTATTAGTGCTATGGATGCACTTTAATAAGGTTCTGGTTAAGACGACTTTGAAAAGCCCGAATTTCCACCAGCCTGTGCCATCCTATAGCTAGGATTAGTGGTGATTAATGATGTCAGTGTATGTGGGAATTACAGTTTACTGTCACCCCTACTCTTAACCAGCACATGGCATTTTCTGAATAATCACTCATAGATTTCAGCACTTTTGTTTCCTTTTATATAAAGCATTCTGTGATTGTACAAAATGTTAGTTTTTACAAATTTACATTCACAAATAAAATGTACAAAGACATCCAATTACAATATACTAAACACTATTTACTATAGGCAGTTGTTCAGGCATAAATATAAAAATACTTCTTTTTTGTCTTAAAATAACTAACTACTCAACAGACAATTTCTCGTACATAAAACCAAAATTGCCTTAAAGGAATACTTTAGTTTCCATTCCATTGTGATTGCAGGATCTTCTTAAAAGCCGTACGGAATGGTTACTGTGTGTAACAAACTACATAAAATTCAAAGAGCTTTCCAATAAGCAACTGAATAAAAAGTTGTATGCCACTTTGAAGTTTCAAAATCGTCATGAGCGTTCAACAGAGGAAAACAGATCACCTCATCCTCACTAAAAATGAAAATAATGGAAGTTTTCAGAAACAGTATTTCAACCTACAAACATGAGTTGTGAACTTGTAGTTTGTTCTATCAGGTCAACAGTTTCAAAATAAATGGTAACATACTGGCATTTGTCTGCTGTATTGTGCTGTGAATGTGTTGGCAAATGTAACCATATTCATGATATTATCAATTCTGCAAGCACTATGCCATCACTGATTGATTGAAGTCCTTGTGATTCCATGTTATGTCATACCAGTGGCCGAGTCACAAGAGGTTGCAGAGGTTACTGGAGGTGTTATTCTTTACTGGGGCTTCTAAGTTCACAAATGAAATCTGTCAGTTATCACGTTAGTCATGATTCATTTTCTGGTCTTATTAATGTTTTCAATGTCAGATTATGGTTTCAATTTCAGTCATGACAGAAAACTTTACTTCCCGAAGCTTTGTGTTATTTTAAGGTACATTATTTTCTTTTGCTAGTGTGCTTTTTCCACCCAATTCTCTAATATTTCCAAATATTCCATTTCGCACAGACGCAAGGATTTTGTGCCAGTTTTCCAAAGCAGAACACGGCACAAAATCAAACACTGCATCAGGACCTCATAATGTTTTTTTTCCTCCAAGAGCAGGAAATAATATCTATTTGTATTTTTTTTAATTCCTAACCATTGGAGCAAGTGAGATTCAAAACATCTATTACAATTTTTCAAAATTTAAAACATTAAATGACTTTTTTATTGATCATGCCTAATTACATTAATTACCACTGATGGATTTAAAGCTTACAAATTTTTTTTTTAAATGACTCAAAATTTTAAATTCATTTATAAAATTAAATAATTATAATAAATGTCTTGGCTCTACTGTTTGTTGGAAACATTCAGCCCAATGAGAAGGGGTCATTTCAATCATTACCACAATGCAATTATTGAGAGAAGATTGGCATGTCAACTTGAGGGTTCAGGCATTAAATAATGCAATGGGAAGAAAAAAAATTGCCACAAAAGGCAACACTTTAGACATTTAGGCCGGAATTTTCCCATCAAAAAACGGGTGAGTTTGAAGCGTCGGAGCAGTTAAATTGTTAAAAATGTGAATCCCGACCTGATCCCACTTCCGGTTTCCCCGAGGGCGGGGGCGGGCCGCTAACCGGCTGCAAGAGGGTGTTACCTCAATTTAAATATTGTAAGGAGGCTGGAAGCCTCTATTTTCACCTCCATTTTGAATTTATACAATTAAACAGTTAAACAGAGGTGGGGACTGCTGCATCCAGGAGGTAAGTGGCTTTATACCCAGCTCCTGGATCCAGGGTCCCGACCATACCCACCCCCGCGATCGGACACCCCCCATTGCCCAGGTCTCCGCTCTAACAATGTTGATGAGGCCGGCCACGATCCTCTGGTGGCCAGCCCGATTCTCCGGGCCCCCTGCCGATCCTCCGCCTCCTCTGATCCCTGGCTGATCCCCTGTCGATCGGGCAACCCCAGTCCCGATTGCCGATCTCCTCCCGATCCTCTCTCCTTCCTCCCGATCCTCTCTCCTTCCTCCCGATCTCCTGCCGATCCTCTCTCCCGATCTCCTGCCGAGCCTCTCTCCCTCCTCCCGATCTCCTGCCGAGCCTCTCTCCCGATCTCCTGCCGAGCCTCTCTCCCTCCTCCCGATCTCCTGCCGAGCCTCTCTCCCTCCTCCCGCTCTCCTGCCGATCCTCTCTCCCGATCTCCTGCCGAGCCTCTCTCCCTCCTCCCGATCTCCTGCCGAGCCTCTCTCCCTCCTCCCGATCTCCTCCCGATCCTCTCTCCCTCCTCCCGCTCTCCTGCCGATCCTCTCTCCCTCCTCCCGATCCTCTCTCCCTCCTCCCGATCTCCTGCCGATCCTCTCTCCCTCCTCCCGCTCTCCTGCCGATCCTCTCTCCCTCCTCCCGATCCTCTCTCCCTCCTCCCGCTCTCCTGCCGATCCTCTCTCCCTCCTCCCGATCCTCTCTCCCTCCTCCCGATCTCCTCCCGATCCTCTCCCTCCTCCCGATCCTCTCTCCCTCCTCCCGATCTCCTGCCGATCCTCTCTCCCTCCTCCCGATCTCCTGCCGATCCTCTCTCCCTCCTCCCGATCTCCTGCCGATCCTCTCTCCCTCCTCCCGATCTCCTGCCGATCCTCTCCCTCCTCCCGATCCTCTCTCCCTCCTCCCGATCTCCTGCCGAGCCTCTCTCCCTCCTCCCGATCTCCTCCCGATCCTCTCTCCCTCCTCCCGCTCTCCTGCCGATCCTCTCTCCCTCCTCCCGATCCTCTCTCCCTCCTCCCGATCTCCTGCCGATCCTCTCTCCCTCCTCCCGATCCTCTCTCCCTCCTCCCGCTCTCCTGCCGATCCTCTCTCCCTCCTCCCGATCCTCTCTCCCTCCTCCCGATCTCCTGCCGATCCTCTCTCCCTCCTCCCGATCCTCTCTCCCTCCTCCCGCTCTCCTGCCGATCCTCTCTCCCTCCTCCCGATCCTCTCTCCCTCCTCCCGCTCTCCTGCCGATCCTCTCTCCCTCCTCCCGATCCTCTCTCCCTCCTCCCGCTCTCCTGCCGATCCTCTCTCCCTCCTCCCGATCCTCTCTCCCTCCTCCCGATCTCCTGCCGATCCTCTCTCCCTCCTCCCGATCTCCTCCCGATCCTCTCTCCCTCCTCCCGATCTCCTGCCGATCCTCTCTCCCTCCTCCCGATCCTCTCTCCCTCCTCCCGATCTCCTGCCGATCCTCTCTCCCTCCTCCCGATCCTCTCTCCCTCCTCCCGATCTCCTGCCGATCCTCTCCCTCCTCCCGATCCTCTCTCCCTCCTCCCGATCTCCTGCCGATCCTCTCTCCCTCCTCCCGATCTCCTGCCGATCCTCTCCCTCCTCCCGATCCTCTCTCCCTCCTCCCGATCCTCTCTCCCTCCTCCCGATCTCCTGCCGATCCTCTCTCCCTCCTCCCGCTCCCTCCCGATCCTCTCTCCCTCCTCCCGATCCTCTCTCCCTCCTCCCGCTCCCTCCCGATCCTCTCTCCCTCCTCCCGATCCTCTCTCCCTCCTCCCGATCCCCTGCCGATCCTCTCTCCCTCCTCCCGAGTTTCCTGCCCGCCTCGGACGGCCCCCGCACCCAACCCGCATCCCAAAACAAAATTCCAGCCTTAGGCTCTATAGGGAAGAGGGCCTATCAAATTCTGGTTATAGAACTTTTAAAGTAAATATCCAATTCAAAGATAAGGTATAGAGTTGATAACAGTGGAATAGCAAAATTTATTGGACCAAAATTTACTGTCAAAATAACGGTGAGGTTAATGGCGATCATCATCGCTATGTATGTGCAAATCACTCAGCAACGTCAGACGAGGGTAGATGCGCGGTTAAATGCGAAAATCTGGAAGTTGCTGCCTGAGATGCGCCACTCCGCCGTTAGCTTCCCATAAATGGCTTCCCGTTCAAATGCATTGAATGGCGTGAAGTTCCTGTATTTGCATGGTAGATACAAACTAAACTCGCTAGAGAAAGTTAAAGCTTGCCCATTTCAGTCTAATCACACTTTTTAATGTGAAATGTCTTAATTACTGCCAAACAACTTCTCTGGCACTGAAAATTAACTTTTAAGTCTGGAGTCTCATTCTTTTAGCTTTTACTTGTTGGAGAATTTAAAAAATGTAAATACATTTTTTATGTAAAAAAATATTTTTTTTACTTTTTCTTTCTTTCCCTCTCTATTTTGCTTTCTGTTGCTGATTTGACATTGAATTCACTTTTCTAACTGACACTTCCTGGTTCAGACTCTGCTGTTCATTAACAATTCTTCATTCTGATTGGTTAATGAGATACACATTCTTTGCCCTGTTCACACAGGTCCCAGGTTCCCCATTTGGTTGTCCTGATGACATCAACTTGATGTGCAATAGCTCATGGAAATTCAGTGGGCAAGTGCAAGTCTAGCAAGTTCATTCGCCAGCTACAATTATTTCTGGCCTAATGTCTATTCAAGTGCTGTTATCATGACTCATCTTCACATACAGAATTTGGGTACTGATAAAAAAAATGACAAAAGGGATAGTTTTAACTCTGCCCACCCAGTGCGACCAGTGTAGGCGGGGTTTTAAGATGGCAGGGGTGGGGGTTTTAAGATGGCGGGGGTGGGGGGTTAAGATGGCGGGGTGGGGGGTTACGATGGCGGTGGCGGGGTTAAGATGGCGGGGGGTTAAGATGGCAGGGGGGTTAAGATGGCGGGGTCTGGGGTTAAGATGGCGGTGGCGGGGGTTAAGATGGCAGGGGTGGGGGGTTAAGATGGCGGGGGTGGGGGGTTAAGATGGCGGGGGTGGGGGGTTAAGATGGCGGGGGTGGGGGGTTAAGATGGCGGGGGGGTTTAAGATGGCGGGGGTGGGGGTTTAAGATGGCGGGGCGGGTGTTAAGATGGCGGGGGTGGGGGGTTAAGATGGTGGGGTCGGGGGGTTAAGATGGCGATGGCGGGGTTAAGATGGTGGGGGGTTAAGATGGCAGGGGGGTTAAGATGGCGGGGTCTGGGGTTAAGATGGCGGTGGCGGGGGGTTAAGATGGCGGGGGTGGGGGGTTAAGATGACGGGTGGGGGGTTAAGATGGCGGGGGGGTTAAGATGGCGGGGTCGGGGGGTTAAGATGGCGATGGCGGGGTTAAGATGGTGGGGGGTTAAGATGGCGGGGTCTGGGGTTAAGATGGCGGTGGTGGGGGGTTAAGATGGCGGGGGTGCGGGGTTAAGATGGCGGGGGTGGGGGGGGTTAAGATGGCGGTGGCGGGGGGTTAAGATGGCGGGGTTGGGGGGTTAAGATGGCGGGGGTGGGGGGTTTAGATGGCGGGGGTGGGGGTTTAAGATGGTGGGGGTGGGGGGTTTAAGATGGCGGGGGTGGGGGGGTTAAGATGGCTGGGTGGGGGTGGTGGTCATGCTGCATTTATGACACATTCCTGCCCCTCACAATCTTAACTGACCTCAGATTGGGCAGGAAAAGTCACATCCCGATGATGTCATCAGTGCCACAACCCCATTTTATCTTAAAATCATGGTAGACCAGCACAGCAGCAAACCTGACACCATGACCCGATGGGAGATATCGGAGTGGCCAGAAGAGACCAATATGGGAGATATCGGAGTGGCCAGAAGAGGCCAAGCTGAGTATTCAAATTTCAAACCTTAAACATCTTAAACACACTTAAAAGTATAATTTAATATTTGTGATACATGATAGCATTCCTTTTGTTTATATTGTTTTCTGTACTACTCCAGTGCACTTCAGTGTTTACTAGCTTGATATGGAGGTTTTCCAAGATAAAAGCAGTCCTGTTGATTCAAAAAAATTTGATGTTACTGATTTTATGATGCAGGACCTTAAGGTATGTTGGATCATATGATATGTGATCACATGATATATAACCTTGGAGTATAACCAGGTTTTTAACAGTAGAAAACAAGAATGTCTGTAATCTTATATGTAAATATTTCTTCTGTTGTTTCTCAGTTGGAACACTTTGGTGGAAGTTAAATGAGTACAATCAAACTGAACCACTGCTATTACAAGATATTGATGCTGCACGAATTAAAAGAAACCAGACCTATATTGGCCCAGAAATTCGGGTCGGGGGCTTCCCACGGGAGTAAGCCCCCGATCTGCACTTACCTTGCGCGCCGGCCGTTGAGCTGTAGGGCCCCGTGGAATTCCGATCCGGGGCCTGGTCCAGCAGCCGACGCGCAGTGCTTGCATATCCCAGGGGCGCAGTTAGTTCGATGCGTCCCCTGGGATCACGTGGGCCATGGGCAGCCAATCGGAGCAGGGAATGCTCCATTCATAAGTCTGACAGGAAGAGCTGTCAAGACTTATAAATACTACGGCCCCAAAATAGCACTAAACATTCAAATAAATTTTTTTTTAAATCACATTTTTTAAATAAACTATAAATTACATGAAGTAACTATTTTAAACAATAATTTAAATTTTTGAAAAAAATAATTTTATATTCTAACGGGGCTAAAAATAAACTTACCTTGCTTTAAAGTATTTAAAAATAATAAACCTGTGGAAAAAATGTTTTAATTTTAATTAATTCACCACTTACCTTACGATCCTGCAGAAACCTGTAAAAAAAACGTAAGTTTGATGCGCACGCGCAGCCTCTCCCACGCACGCGTTCGACCTCTGAACCTCTTCATTCAGAGGAACGGAAGTGCCGGTTTCCCACGCATGCGCAGTGCATGCAGGAAACCGGCACTTCCATTGGGCCTACGGGAGAGTACCCCGTGCGTACTCACCCGTGGAGACCCGAATTTCTGGGCCATTGTCTTTCCCCCAAATTCTGGTGTATTTAAAAGAGCACCATTTTCATCAGGAAACTTCAGCAAACCTTGTTTTCATTTGTTCACAAATACATGGCATGATGATATAAGCTGTGTTAAAACACATCACTACATTACTTACACGTGCTATTATTGTGATGAAAATGACAGAAATGGAAGCAGAGCCTTGCCTTGCTACAATCTAAAATATTATATTTTTATATGATATTTTAGATAGGCTAATAGAGTGCAAATTTAAAATGTAACTATGTTTGCTGCTTTGAACTTAAATATGTTGGCCTAGAAATTGAGTTGACGCCGCGCCAGGGCTTTAGCGCCGGAAATTTAGCGCCGGCGCTAATTCCGTTGCGCGCGCCAAAAATTCAGACGGCTGCCGGCGCTACTGGCGGGCGTGAGTGCCTCCCAATGGGCGCTGAGTGCCGCATTGCGGCGCTAATCCGGCGCTGCGGCACCCGATGCGGTGCGGCAGGCTGGGGAAGTGCAGGCCTCCTCCTCCCGTTAAGGAGGCGCTGCCTTCACCCGATCGCTGGCCGTTTGATTTTTTCAAAAATGAGCCCGGCACCTCGGACAAGTGCCGGGCTTGCAGGCCAGACGCATCTGTTCCGCGGGGGGGGGGGGGGGTGGAGGAGTCCGGGGAGGGGCGGGCAGGCGGCCGGCGGGAAAGCGGCCGGCCGCCGCGCGACCTTAATGCGCCGGCGCTAACTTGTGTAAGACTCGGTTGCCAGAGTCTAAGGCCTAGAAATTCAGTGCCCTTAGCGCCGATTTTGCGGCGCTAGAGGGCCTAGCGCTGCAATTGGCGCCGGCCACCGATGACGTCATCGGTGTGCGCAGCGTCCCGGTTGCCGTGGTGACGGGCCCCAGCGCCGAAATTGACTTGCGGCCGCCTCGCCCGTGGCAGCCGCAAGCAACGTTCTGGCAGAGGTGCCTTGCACAAGTTTGCGCCGGCGCATTAAAGGCCCCGCAGCGGCCGGCTGCTTTCCCGCCGCCCGCCTGGCCGCAGCTCCCTCCCCGGACTTCCCCCCCCCCCCCGGAACAGAAGCAAGCCCGGCACTTGTCCGAGGTGCCGGGCTCATTTTTAATAAGATTATCGCGGGCCGCGGCCGGGTGCAGGCAGCTCCTCCTTAAGGGAAGGAGGAGGCCTGCACTTCCCGAACCTGCCGCACCGCAGCGGGCGCCGCAGTGCCGGAATAGCGCCGAAATTCAGCGCATAGCGCCAGTTTTCAGGCGCTAACAGCTTTCAGCAGCGCCGGCAGCCGTTTGGGCGCAGAACCAGTGAATTTTGGGCCCGACCAGCGCGACTTAGCTCCGGCACTAACTTCCGGCGCTAAAGCCCTGGCAGCGCCAAAACTCAATTTCTAGGCCTTAGTTGCGGCTGCCACGGGCGAGGCGGCCGCAACTGAATTTCGGCGCTGGGGCCCGTCGGCATGGCAACCGGGACGCTGCGCACACCGATGACGTCATCGGTGCCGGCGCAGCGCTACCGGTGCAACGCCGCTTTAGGGCCCCAGGGAATTTTCCAACTGGCCATAACTCTGGCGCTAGTCCCTCTAGCGCCTCAAAAGCGGCGCTAAGGCTAGTGAATTTCTAGGCCGTTGTCTTTTTCTGGGAGGGGGGAAATACAGAAATATTTCTGGGGTTAGCTCTTAGTTTGAAGGAGAGGCAGCCCACCTCAGTTAATGGGGATGCTTATAATTTGAATCTAATCCAAATGTAATGAATGTTTGGGCCTTGAGTCTTTGAAATATTAAATGCATATAAAACGTGAAGATGCTTGTTAAACATTCAGGGTTATTCTCAGAGCTAATCTACTTGATATGTAAATCCAATGTCAGCAGTAATTGAAACTCAGTACATTGGCAGGAAGTTTGTTTTGGGAAGGAGGTGGCAATCAGTAGGGTGGGCAATTGGGAGGGAGCGATGTTGGGGGGTTGATTGGGAATGGGGTGAGCAAGAGGGAGGGGTGAGGCAATTGGAAGGGGGCCAAGCAAGGGCCGGCAACAGTCTTTGGAATTGATGAGGAGTTAGGAAGAGCACTCTTGCTCCTCCTGGCTCCACACTCTGGTAAGTAATACATAATATTTACAGCACAGAAACAGGCCATTTGGCCCGTGTTTATGAAGTAATTTAATTTATTTTTATCTTTTTGGGGTAGCGGCCTCCAGTGGTCCCTTTAAGTGGTTAGGCTGCATGTAGACGTGGTTATCCTGAACGCAGCAGCCCCGGTGCCGGCAACGTTCAGGGCAGCTGAATTTCTAGAAAGGGCCTCAAACAGGTGCTAGACCCTCCAGTTACATACGCAAAAGGCCTAACACCTGTTTCAGGCCCGGGCCCTGGACGCCTATACTAGAGCCTTTCCGAATATGATGGGCGATGGAATTCCAGCACGGTATGTGCACGCATATGCCACCTGCTATATTGGATGCTTAGGCACTCATTTTACACCTGTGAAAGGGCACAAAGTCAATTAATTTCGAGGTCCAAGATTTCTCATTCCTCATTATGTTGGTTTCAGAAAAAATTGAAATTAGTGCACAAGTTAAACTTTGTATTCATGATTAATCTACCAACTCGCCAAGGCTTCTTCGACATCACCTCCCAAACCTGCGACCTCTACCATCTAGAAGGACAAGGGCAGCAGGCACATGGGAACACCACCACCTCCAAGTTCCCCTCCAAGTCACACACCATCCTGACTTGGAAGTACATCGCCATTCCTTCATCGTCACTGGGTCAAAATCCTGGAATTCCCTCCCTAACAGCACTGTGGGAGTACCTTCACCACACGGACTGCAGCGGTTCAAGAAGGCAGCTCACCACCACCTCCTCAAGGGCAATTAGGGATGGGCAATAAATGCTGGCCTTGCCCCCGACGCCCACATCCCAGGAACGAATAAAAAAATTCACTTTGCTCTTGTAAATTTAAATGTCATGTAAATAAACTTGTATATTAGTTTTAGCAAAAGCAATAAGGTCTGGCATTGTGATGTTTCAGAGAGCACAGGAGTAGATGGTGGACGAGCCATCTGGCCTCTGGCGCAAAATATTTCAGTAAAAGAGTTAATCCTATGGCATGTGACTCCCTTTCACAGCATACATAAGGGTATATGTTTCTGATCATAGAAGATGCAAGACTGTCTATTAGAACTACACAAACAATTGCGTAGATTGAGTCTATATTCTCTGGGGTTTAGAAGAATGAGAGGTAATCTCATTGAAATATATAACATTATGAGAGGGCTTGACAGGGTCGATGCTGAGAGGTTGTTTCCCCTGGCTGGAGAGTCTAGAACTAGGGACATAGTCTCAGGATAAGTGGTCAGCTATTTAAGACTGAGATGAGTTGTGAATCTTTTCTCTACCCAAAGGGCTGTGGATGCTGAGTCTTTGAGTATATTCAAGGCTGAGATCGATAGATTCTTGGACTCTAGGGGAATCAAGGGATATGGGGATCTGGCGGGAAAGTGGAGTTGAAGTCGAAGATCAGCCATGATCTTACTGAATGGCGGAGCAGGCTCGAAGGGCCGCAGGGCCTACTCCTGCTCCTAATTCTTATGTTCTTATTAAAGAAAGTTGGGACAAAGCCCAAATTGTAATGTCATGTGGCTTTTTCTAGCTTTTCTCTCTAGCCATATGAATAATAATGTTGCCAAACTTTTCCATGAAAACAGTGCCCCTTTAAATTATATAAACTTAACAAACATAATCTGTTTTGCTTTGATATAAAAGGTTGTGTTTGACTAAGTGAAATTGTTGACTGTAATTTATTATCAATATAAACTAGTTTGAGGTGAATGCAATTACTGTACATAACAACAACCTTGTCAAATAGTACATGTTCTTGCAGAACTTCAAAGCATTCCTTTTTAAAAACACATTATTTATAGTGACTTCCCAAAAGGACATTTCATCCCCATTGAGACTCTACTGCATCTTCAGGTGATTATCAGATCCCATTCCCACCACTGAAGTAACGTTGGTGGGTGATGTAAAATTCTGTGTACAGGAGGTCACAGATGCCAAACGTCAGTTGGCTGTAATCCTTATTTGAAGTTTCTGGTATTATTTTGTGTTTTACATTCAGAAGGTAAGAGCAAGTTACATGAACTGTATTAATTAGCTTGATAGATACTGTGATCCTTTCTGTCAGTTAATACTGACTAACTGCAATTTAATGAATATTAGCAATATTTGTAATGTTCAATCCCAGGGATAAAGAATTTAATAGTTTACACTGAGAAACAATTTGTATTTCCAATAAAAAAACAATGATTGTCTGACTCTAAAAAGAAACAAGGCCTCAAAAACATTGAAAACAGAAGATGACAAGACAATTATTTTAATCCTTGTGACAAAGACAAATTACAATGTAATGTATGGACATTCTGTTATTCTTGAATAATGGCCTGGAAGTGAATTTAAAGATCTTCCAACTTTTTAAAAATTTTGCGCTCAGCAAGGTGATGTTTGTATTGGAGAATGGAACATTTTCCATGTTGGTCACCCAGTGTCAGCATCGCGCACTCCCAGGTTCAGTACAGTGCAGTTCTGTCCCTCTACCTTGCTCCAACAATATGCCTGAGGTCCAAGTTCAGAAAAACAAGCCTTACTGCACCAGTGTGATATTTTCCATTTTCCAAACCAGTCAATCTGTGCCCACTCTGAGTAAGATTACCAGTGTACTGCCAATTAGTGTTAAATTAAGGGCAGTTTTGGCCACAAAAACTGAATTTGAGACTGGCAAACTCCTTTCACATAGAATTCTTCCAGCCAGCAGACAGAGATTTTCATCCTATCAGCGTAGGCTGGATTTAAACCCAAGTTGTAGAGGTGACAGGTCACTAACTCACTTCACCAACCAGTTCCACTTCATATCCACCCCAGCCACAACCCATTTTCCTGAGTCATGGCTCATTACGTATGCAGTGGGCTCCTGGTGGAATTCCTGTCACTGGGAGGAAGGCTGCCTGTGCAAAGGTGGAGAATCGCAGCAGTGCTGGTGTAAGGATGGTCCTGCAGCACTAGAAGGGGAGACAAGAGACCTTTAAGTCTCACACTGAAGACCAGAACAAAGGACCCCCACCTCACTAATGACCTTGGCCGAGATCAAAACCTTCAGTGGGTAAGTCTCTGCGGCTGCCTGGAGGGAGATATCCCACTACAATGCCCTCTACCTCCACTGTGGGAACTCTGGGCCTTTACCACTATGGCCACACTGCACATGACGGCTCTGGAAAGTGGTGTTATCTGGGGCCGAAAGGAAGATTTGCTGGGAGTGGGAGCCCCCACCCCACTGCCATATGCATGCAATGGGTAGGGAAGGAGCCGCTAGAAGTAGTCATAGCAGGGGCGGGAGGTGGGAAATCCCAGTCGAGGCAGTGAGGAGGTGGTGGGCCGCACCACTCTAATTTTCCGACATTCTCCGGTAATCCCACCTGATTTTGAACAGAATCGAGGAGAAATCCCTCCATATTTTTGTTTGCTAACATAACTGTCCTGCTTAAAGACACATTGCCTTGATTGCAAAACTTTTAACAAACTTTGTTTGCAAGCACAGTGACATGATGATTACAAGCCGAGTTCTTGTGCCATGAAAACATAATTGTGACATGACCTATGGTCGTTCTCCTCCCCATGATAAAGAGGCCTCTAATTAATACCCAAAAAAGGCTTCAAAAATCACACAAGAAGTGATTTGTTCCCTCTTGTACCATTCACATCCTATTGGTCTTTCCTGCAAGTTATTTGGTCAAACGTTAGGCAACAAGTATGCTGGGCCACTTTTGGACACCGGAAATGAATAATCCTTTAGTAATTTCTCCAATTGCTCTAGACTGGGTGCACCGTGACTACTGGAGTGGTGTCCCCTTCAGCTGAGTGGTAATACCATTGCTTGTATTTTCATATACAAGATTATTGTAGTGCATTTTTATTCTTATCAGGGTGAGAAACGTTAGTGCTGGGAATTGGTCCACTTTCAATTTCAGACATCTTGGGGTAATTTGCCAACTTTGTGCTCCAAGAGGGTGAGGCCCCCACCAGGAGCACAAAGTCTGAAGATTATCATTCTAATGTCAGCGTCAAACACTCCCAGGCCAGGTAAAGTGCAACCAGCTGCAGAGTAAAGCTGATTTTACTCTATGCCAACATCATACGTCAGCCCCACCTCTGAAAAGCATCCTTACTGTACCATTTCCCACATCGGCTATCCTTGTGGCCTCTGAGTTAGATTGTCAAATTTAGTGCTAAATTAACAGCATTTTTGTGCTGTGGGTCAAGGTCCACTTGTTAATGGGTTGGGACTAATTTCAAGGAGGACCAACAGAAAGAGATTTGCATTCAAGCAAGCTGAGTTGAAAGGGCAGCATGCTAATCCCTGCGTCAACTTCTTCCCCTCCCCCAACAGCACACCATGTAATAAAGGTTCAGTTATCGTGGGTTGTGGAGATACCGGAGTGTACGAAGTGGGTTACAGTACAGTCAAAAAGCCCTTTAGTATTTTAGGATCATTAAACCTCCTTTTATTCATTTAAAAAATGAAATAAAAGCACTGAAGTGCAATATTATTCAGAACCTTCCATGTTATAACAAAAAGAAAGTAACAACATCTCTTTCATAGGATCCGATGTTATGGTGAGATATCAACTAAAACATAGTGCTCCATTTTAGGAAAATTGGAAAAATAGGAGGCAAGCAATATATGAATATTTCCGTTTTATATCCCAGTGATGGATTTAAGGAATAATATGAAATCTGATCAATTCTTCCAGCGACTTGAAAAGTTTGAATATATTTAGGTTATGCCTCTGGACACTGGTTTCTGTAGGGGATTTGGTAGTCAAAAATGTACAAGTACATCATAGAGGAAAAAAGAAAAACATTTTCATTACCATGACTTTCAGTCATAATAGAGTAATAATTATACAATGTGGAAATGAACTAAATATTTGAATTGAGGAGAAGAAAAAAAAGCAAATACAATTTGAGGCTTTACAATCTATGGTCTGTTCCGTTTTACTGTTGAACATCCTGTCAGAAGAAGGCCGGATTGGTGTGTTCTATAATACACCTCTTGCAATGGCGTTTGACAAACCGCAGTGCCTCAACAGAGATGTCACAGTCCTGTACGTTCAACATCTGAAGCTCGAAGCAGTTGGCCGCGACGATCTTCAAACCACGGCCAGTGATGCTCTCGCATGATTTAAGACTCAGCCGCTTCAGGTTGTAGCAGTTCAATGCTAAAAACTCCATGCCTGCATCGGAAACTAACGGACACTTCCCGATATCCAGGGACTTCAGTTTTGTGCAATTTTTGGCAAGGTACTCAATCCCGTGATCGGTTATTCCTTCGCAACCCCGAGCATTCAGATAGCGCAGTTTGCTGCAATACTTGGCAATGTAACGGATACCTACGTCTGTGATCCGGCCACAGTGAGCAATGCTGAGATACTTCAGGTGTGCTTCCAACTTTGCCACCTCTCTCATCCCAAAATCGCTCACCGCGCGGCAGTCACTAACGCTCAACTCCTTGATTGATGTGCAATAAAGCATCAGGTAGCGGAGGCCCTCGTCTGTGACACGTATACACCTGCGCAGGTAGAGGTGTGTCAGCTGGGTGCAGTGAGCCGCTATGGTGTGCAACCCCTCGTCTTCAAGTACAAAGCAATCTGTCATGTTCAGGTAGCGTATGGATATCTGTTTTCCGTGAAGTGGAGAGAGTTTGATTGAAGCTTCCCTTGTCAGACTGATGCAGGTTATCTTGGAACAACCTAAACAAAAAATTGAGACTGATGTATTAAATTATTAACATGGAGCATTTCTAAAAATGACAATACCTACATAGAATTTTAAAGCACAGAAAGAGCCTATTTGGCCCATCATGCCTGTATCTGGTGAATGGGAAAGATACAAAGAAAAGCAAAGGGTGACAAAACATAGTAAGAGCTACAAAAAGGGAATATGAAAAGAAATTTGCAAGGGATATCAATATCAACTGAAGTTGAAGCCCATGGAATTGAAGGCAAATGATTGACCTGGTTAGGAAATTGGCTGAGTGGCAGGACACAGAGAGTAGGGATAATGGGCAGGTGCTCAAATTGGCAGGACGTGGTGTCCCTCAGGGATCTGTGTTGGGGCCTCAACTATTCACCGTATTTATTAACAACTTAGATGATGGTATAGAATGCCTCTATACAAATTTGCCGATGACACAAAGATAAGTGGCATTGTAGGCAGTGTAGATGAAAGCATAAAATTACAAAGGGATATCGATAGAATAAGTGAATGGGCAAAACTGTGGTAAATGGACTTCAATGTAAGCAAATGTGAGGTCATCCACTTTGGACCTAAAAAGATAGAACAGGGTACTTTGTAAATGGTGAAAAGCTAAAAACAGTGGAGGTCCAGAGAGACTTGGGGGTCCAGGTACATAGATCATTAAATGTCAGGGAGAGGTACAGAAAATAATCAAAAAGGCTAATGGAATGCTGGCCTTTATATCTAGAGGACTAGAATACAAGGGGGTAGAAGTTATGCTGCAGCTGTACAAAGCCCTGGTTAGACCACACCTGGAGTACTGGGAGCAGTTCTGGGCACCACACCGCAGGAAGGATATATTGGCCTTGGAGGGAGTGCAGCGTAGGTTTACCAGAATGATACCGGACTCCAAGGGTTAGATTACGAGGAGGGATTACACAAATTAGGGTTGTATTCCCTAGAATTTAGAATGTTAAGGGGTGATTTGATTGAAGTTTTCAAGATATAAAGGGGAACAGATAGGGTAGATAGAGAGAAACTATTTCCGCAGGTTGGGGATTCTAGGACTGGGGACATAGTCTAAAAATTAGAGCCAGACCTTTCAGGAGTGAAATTAGGAAACACTTCTACACACAAAGGGTGGTAGAAGTTTGGAACTCTCTTCCACAAACAGCAATTGATGCTAGATCAATTGTTAATTTTAAATCCGACACTGATAGATTTTTGTTAACCAAAGGGTTATGGGGCAAAGACGGGTATATGGAGTTAGGTCGCAGATCAGCCATGATCTCAGTGAATGGTGGATCAGGCTTGAGGGGCTGAATGGTCTACTCCTGTTCCTATCTCTGAAAGAGCCATCCACTTCCTTCCATTCCACTACCTTTTCCCCATACTCTTAATTTTTTTCTTTTTCAAATAATTATCCAATTACCTTTTGAAAACTAGTAAGAAGCTGCTTTCACTACTGTTGCTGGTAAGCCATTCTACATAGAATTGCATAGGATATACAGCACAGACACAGGCCATTTGTTCCAACCAGTCCATTCCGGCATTTATGCTCCACACGAGCCTCCTCCCATCTTTCCTCATCTAAATCTATCAACATAACCTTCTCCCTCATATGCTTGTCTAGCCTCCCATTAAACGCATCTATACTATTTTCTGCAATCACTCCCTGTGGTAGCGAGTTCCACATTCTCACTACTCTTTGGGTAAAGAAGTTTCTTCTAAATTCCCCATTTGATTTCTTGGTGACTATCTTATATTGATGGCCTCTAATTTTGCTCTTCCCCACAAGTGGAAACACTTTCTCTGTGTCTACTCTATCAAAACCAAGGTTCGATACAAGTTTAGCATAACTTCTCTATTTTTCAATTCTATCCCTCTAGAAATAAACCCTAGTTCTTGGTTTGCTATTTTTATGGCCTTATTAACCTGTGTTGCTACTTTTAGTGATTTGTGTATTTGTGCTCCTCTACCCCATTTAGATTCTTATTTTCCAAGTAATGTGTGACCTCCTTATTTTTCTTACCAAAATGTAATACCTCACACTTATCTGTGTTGAAATTCATTTGCCAATTATATGCCCATTCTGCAAGTTTATTAATGTCTTGTAATTTGCTGCAGTCCTCCTCAGTATTGACTATCAGCCACCCCCCCCCCCCAACGATAAAATTGGCTTTTCTCCAATCTATTACTCTGGTCTTTGTCATGCTTACGTCCTTCTCAATTATTATCTTGAAGCGTATTTTATTACGGTCACTATTGCCTAGATGTTCCCCTATTCTTATTTCTCCTATCTGCTCTGGTTCATTCCCTATTACTAGATTCAATAGCGAATCATCCCTTGTTGGGCTTCTTACATACTGGGTTAGAAAGGAGTCCTGTACACATTGTAGGAACTCCATTCCCTTATCCCCTTTACCTACCTCTTCTGGCCAATTAATTTGGGGTAGTTGAAACCCCCAGGATTATTATTCTATGTTTTTTATTAATTTCCCTAATTGCTTTGCATATTGCTTCTTCCACCTGCCTTCCACTATTAGGTGGTCTGTAGACTACTCCTATTAGTGTGATTGATCCTTTATTATCTTTTATCTCTATCCACATGGATTCTATTTCTGTCTTACTGATGGCTGCGTCACTTTTTTCTACTGCCAGTATGTTATCCCTAATAAGTACAGCTACTCCACCTCCCCTATCACTACCACATTTCTATTCTGCACTTCCCCCGCCCATACCCTCCACCCACTCCGCAGACAACCTTCTGAGCCACGGTGCCTTGGTCTGCATTGTGGCTGTCCTTCCCGCAGTCTTTCTCTTTGTCCTCATAGGTAGTGAGTGCATCATACCTGTTCGACAGGACCAGTGTTTGCAGGACCTGCTTCGCAACCTCTCCTAAGTCCTAGCTACCCGGCTCCCTGTCAGTCACACCCTCCCTCTCCTGAACATGTGCTTTTCTCTGGAGTGTGACTGTGTTTGGAAAAAACAAATCCAGAAATTCCTCGCCCTTCTCTAACTCTCATTCCAACTCAATGACTGAGTCAGAGTGACTGAAGGCAGAGACATTTCCTGCAGATGTGGCAATCCGGGGCAGTCTCGCTGTTCATGAATTCTCAAGTACTTCAGTCCTGACACAAAGCCTGCCTGGCCATCGCTAGTCTTTTTTATTTATCTGTTTATTGACAGCCTGAATTAAAATTAGGTAGACTGCCTTTGTTAAAAAAAAAACAAATTACTTACTGTTTATTCACCTGAGAGAAAAAAACAATTCTATGTCCTAACAAAGGATTTTGCCTAGCCTCCCCTTTATTTCTATTGGTGATTAACTTACATTTATGTCCTCCAGGTACCAACCAATGGAAATGGTTTCTCCCCATTTACCTTATCAAATTTTGAACACCTATCAGATCTCCTTCCAACCTTCTGTTTTGCAGAATAGAGCCCCAATTTCTCTAGCCTCTCCTTGTAACTAAAGCCTCTCAGCCCAACACACATAACTGATCCCCTATGCTCTTGTCCAATGGTGCTGAACATTACCAATAATGTCCCACAGATTTTTCATTTTTATCTTTATGCTACAATTATTATTTATTCATTTGTTAAAAGAGAAAATTATTCTTAATTCTCCCAAATGCAAAATAAAACCAAGAACCTGTAACTCTCGTGGGGTGTTCACGTCCTTGCAAAATGATCTAGTATTTTTTGTAATACTTAACAGGCACTATTGTTTGGAAAGTTCTCTTGCAAGAAACTTTTAATTGGTCTGTCAGCAAAAGAATGCGCATTATCATCCTGCAGTCGCCATTTGTACTAAAACCACATTGTCAAAGGTGGTGCTGCAACAGTTTATGCATCTGCTGCACTGTTACCTTTCCTTGGCAGCCAACACAATGAATATGAAATGATGATTTCAGAGCAGCCTATTGCAAGTTGCACAAGGAACAGAGGGAACTGAAAAACTCTCTGATGCAGCAGCATGTCTCCTTAAATAGTACCACCAACTTTGGAACTAATCAAAAGTAATTGTCCTTTTTTATATATAATTCGAGGGTGTATACTTTCTAGGTTTCTCTCTAGCTCATGGTGTCCCTGGGTTATATACTGACTTTTGTGGTGGGGGGCTTAGCCTAGCGGGGGAGGAGGGTGCTGAGGACAGAGGGGCAAAAATAGAAGTGGAATCCGACTCTGCTTGGTCCTTGCAACTTTTTTTGTTGAAATCTACAAACAAATTGTGGGTGGCCACATGCAAATGTCATCCCTTCATTTCCGCCCTTGGCAATGCTGCAAACAAGGGATACCAGTGCATTCCTTGTTCCCAGTGTTGCTACGGGTGTCAGAGCCTGCTGTTTTGCTGAAGTCAGTTTCTCCACAGCAATTGATTGCAATGGGGAAACTGGCCAATTGGAAAAAAGCCAGGGAATTCATTTGGGCCATTTCTTTGGACTTAACACTACAGCTGACCCTGACTCTAATTTTCTGAGATGGACACCTAAGTTGTGCCAATATAAGATTATGTGCCCGTGAATTTTATGTAAGTGTCCTGGGCCTAATGATTCCAATGGGATCAGGGATGCATAGAGCCAGTAGGCAGAAGTCCTACCCAGCCATGGATACCATGGTACTGCAGGTTCCAAAGAAATTTGAGACTGATAACTCTGTAAAAATCAAACTGAGATCCATGGACCCCAGAGCATCTGCAACAGGATTCAGGGGACCCTCCAGGAGATCACAGGGGTCTTCAGGTTCATCTGTCTGGGACCTGGCACACCATGAGAAATGTCTCAAGAATTCTGTACTCCATATTTTTTCTGTATTTGTCAATCTATGAGCACTTTGTTGTAATACTTAAAAAAAAAATGATGGGCTGATTTTCCTAGACAGCCACCAATCCCCCCACACCGCTGCCTCCCCACCCCAAAGAAACCCCCAAATCCTGAAGCAATGTAAAGGGAATAAAGACCTTTGTGCCTGGGTAATGGGTATTCCCACATGCTGATCTCAGGAAAATTGATTCCATTTTCTACGTTTGTCTAATTGGCATTATCTTTTGGAAGTTAGGGCTGTGACAATATTTACAGGTGATCCCTGTGCAAACACTATGGTTTATCAGTTCCATGGTATGATTGACCAGCAGGAAGCACAATTTTTGAGAGCAATTGAGTCATCAACATATGCTTATCCAACTCCTCTCTGCCCCCCACCACAAGATGAAATGCCTCGTTGTTGCAACGTGCTCCATTGAATCAAAAGATGGATGATATTCACCTAACTGATGCATAGAGTTTGACAGACATTTGAACCTCTGTCTAGCTAACAGCCAAATATTCAGATACTTGGACTATTGCCAACACTTGCCAAGGATAGTTTGCTTTCCTGAATTTACCTGAAACATCCAGATACTCCAGGTTGGGACACCGGGAAACAACATCATAGAGTGCTTCATTAGAGATGTTGTAACAGCCTGGCACTTCTAGTTGCCGTAGCTCTGGACAGCACTGAGCAATGGTGTAGAGGCCCCTGTCTGTAAGCCGCCTGCAGCTTTGAACGATGACCGTTTCCAACATGAGGCATACATTCGGTGTGTCCTGACACAACCTTCGAGTGAGCACCCGCAGAGCTCTGTCCACATTCATTGTTTCACCTGTCAGACGAATAGTCCTCCACAGCCGTGGATCCCAGCACAAGTTGTACCAGCGCCGGCAGACCCGTGCGCATCGGCACAGCTGGTTGGTAGGGAGGTGTGAAAAGATCTGGATCAAGGTTTGGTCTGGTAGCCTGTCAATGGGAGCCTGTTCTTTCTGTAGCCTTGACGCTGGCCTGATGGCACACTGGGGTATGAGGAACAGAGGCTGGGAATGGATCATAGCAATGGTCTCCCCTGTGACAGAAGAAGATGAGGTGGAGGACGCTCGGCCATTTTCAAAAGATTGTGCATTTGGAGGACAAATCAGTGCAGGGCTAGGTGTGCTCAACGTCCGCATACTCAAGTCTGAATCTGGAATACATTTAGAAAACCTGCATTAGTGAACAGTAACATTAGAATTACATAGAATTAACAGCATAGGAACAGATCATTTGGCCCAACAAGTCCGTGCCGGTGTTTATGCTCCACATGAGCCTCGTCCCACCCTTTCCCACATTTCAACAGTGACCCCACTTCAAATGGTACTTCATTGGCTGTAAAGCGCTTTGAGATGTCCGGTGGTCGTGAAAGGCACGATATAAATGCAAGTCTTTCTTTCTTACTTCATGGAACCCTATCAGCAAACCTGCTGGACAGCACTGTCCTTTCTCCCTCATGTACTTATCTAGCATTCCCCTTAAATGAATTGAATAATCATATACTCTACATGATACATTTCATTCAAACATATCTGAGCTGGTGTTTTGCCCAAGGCAATAGCAGCAGATTTCTCAGGAGTAAAAGGTTGATTTGCCTGTGCAGCAAGTGCTGGTGTTATTTACCAAGGGCAGAACATTATATTATAATAATAATGATTACACCAGGTGTCCAGGAAGGTAAAATCATCTACCACGACAAGGATATGAGCAGCTTCCACTGTTCAAATCTCTACTGCCACATAAAGTGGATAAGTGGGTGGTAGATTAGTATTATTACCAATCCCTATCCAGGCTCCATCCTTTAGCCCACAGCAGCTCTTTAAAAAGAGGGGGGGAAATAAAAACCTGTCAATGATATTTTGCTACTGGATCCAGATACTACCAGAAGGAAAATCCCATTCCCAAAGTGACGGGACTGGAGAGCAACATTTGTTGACATCTCACTGGATCAACTCCCAGAATTTTTTGGAGTTAGCCTTATTAATTATACATGGCACGAGCTCCCAAGCCTATTATTGGGCCTGAAACTGGGAGCTCACCAAAAGGGGTTGGGAAATTGCATGCATCATTAAAGGACTACAGCTGAAATAGAAAGCGATACAGCCATTTAAAGGTGACTGGCTGCACATCTGGAAAAAATAATCGTTTTTCCATATTTTAGCCTCCCCAAAGGCTGTGTTGGGGAAAATCATAGCTGACAAAATAAATGCAGACATGGAACAGAGTCTGTGGGCAAACGGTGGAGCGGCACAGCAGACAAAGGCCAGAAATTTAATTCTGGAGGCGGGATGGGGGCGGGTCAGCTGGTTTCCGGGTTCTGGTCCCGCTCCCCACTGCCTCCACGCTGCAGATGGGATTTTACCTTGATTGGCCTTGTTAATACGGGCTTACTGGCCAATTAACAGGAAGCGGATCTGATGACATCATTTGATGATGCGTCATCAGCCGGTTTCTTTAAAGGGACCACGTCCACAGGGAGTTTGACAGTTGTTCTGTCAGTGTTTGACAGCATTGAGGTGCTGCAAACACTGACAATCACTGCACAAAGGTGAACACTTGCACCCAGGCGCTCCAATGACTCCCTCCTTATGCTTATGGAGGGAGTCACAGCACGCAGGGAGGTTCTCTCCCCCTCCAAGGGTGGAAGAGACCTCCCAAGGACACCAACTTACCTTGCACCTCCACCCAATCCTCTCTATCTACTTTTTCACTTCCCCATCTCACTAGCCACCCCTCACACTCATCCTACTCCAAGCATACCAACTAACAACACACAAGGGTAGGCACTTGAGAGGTTTAGCCAATGTCCATGTGAAGTTTCTGATAATGTGTTGGCATACAGTGAAATCTCTTTTTCAAAAAGTGCCCCTTATTGGACAGATCTGAGTGCACCTTGAGAAGTGTCTGACTGAGTTCCAGTGATTGTTCAGTCATAACTCCACCTCCCCCCCCCCCCCACTATAGTGATGAGTGTGCATGGAATGACTTGGACATTAAAGGGATGCTTCATGGTGCTGGTGTGGGATGGCATCAACCTAACGCATCATGTGGCAGCCAGGGTTTACAGCGTCAAGTGAAGAAAATCTCCCGGCCAGCAATTTTGTCAGGGGCTGATGCCCCGTGTCCAGTGCAGCATCAGGTGATGGCGGAGAAGGTTGGTGATGAGTTTGGTGATGTTGTTGGTGTGCCTGGTGATTTTGGTGTTGGGGCTGATCGTGGCAGGATTCGGAGGACCAAGGTCTGATTGTTTCAATGGCTCTGATGTTGCTGGAATAGATGGCAGCTGCAGGTGAGATGACAGAAGCGATCTGTCACTGGTGAGAGAGGTTCTCCCAATGAGGTGGCACTGGACATACAGTTGGATCTAAAACCTTGTAAGCTAAAGAAATCTCTATATGTATTAAAAATGCAGTAGCCAACATTTTCTGTGCTCTGAAACTCACCATCTGCAACATGGCATCCTTGACACCACTTCTGCAGCTGTCAGCCTTTCACAAACATCAGAGCAGACTCAAAACATGGCAGGTTGAGCTGGTGTGTCACCTGAACAGCGGGTAACGAGTGGGGGAGAAGGTAAAATTAGAAGTAAGCCTCAAAGTACTCTTAAATTGGCTCTTAACAAGCCATTTAATGATCTAAATTGTCTCCCCCGCCGCTTGGTGTTGGATCAGTTCTGTACTGACAGACCCGACACCTGGGAGACTCGCGTGGAGGCGGGTTCTTTGCAATTTTGACAGCGGTCCCGCCTCCAAACATGCCCCCTTGGCGCGATTAAATTCGCAGCCAAACTCTCTGTTTAATGGTTGGTGAAATGAGAGTGCTGCTGTCTGAGGTGAGTGTGAAAAGGTTGCCTTGTTTAACATTCTGGAGGACTTATAACATGTCTGTTGGGAGGTGGCAGCCAGGTGCATCGCTGTGGATAATACCTGGGAACAGATGTAGAAGAAGATGGCATACCTTAAAGTAGCTGCTACGCTACACAACAATGCCAAGTATGAGGTATATTGCCTAGGCATGCATGCCACAGAGTGCTGTGAGGAGGATGTCGTGAAACTCCAGTACGATTTGGACAGGTTGGGTGATTGGGCAGAAACACGGCAAATGCACTATAATGTGGATAAATGTGAGGTTATCCACTTTGGTGGCAAAAACAGGAAGGCAGATTATTATTTGAATGGCAATAGATTGGGAGAAGGGGAAGTGCAAAGAGACCTGGGTGTTCTTGTGCACCAGTCGCTGAAGGTAAGCATGCAGGTGCAGCAGGCGGTTAAGAAGGCAAATGGTATGTTGGCCTTCGTAGCGAGAGGGTTCAAGTACAGGAACAAGGATGTCTTGCTACAGTTGTACAGGGCCTTGGTGAGACCACACCTTGAGTATTGTGTGCAGTTTTGGTCGCCTTACCTGAGGAAGGACGTTCTTGCCATGGAGGGAGTGCAGCGAAGATTCACCAGGCTGATACCTGGGATGGCAGGAATGACGTATGAGGAGAGATTGTGTCGATTGGGCTTATAGTCACTGGAGTTTAGAAGATTGAGAGGGGATCTCATCGAAACCTATAAAATTCTGTCAGGTCTGGACAGACTAGATGCAGGAAGGATGTTCCTGATGGCCGGGGAGTCCAGAACCAGGGGTCATAGTCTAAGGATAAGGGGTAAGCCATTTAGGACTGAAATGAGGAGGAATTTCTTCACCCAGAGAGTGGTGAACCTGTGGAATTCTCTGCCACAGAGGGCGGTGGAGGCCAGTTCATTAAATATATTCAAGAAAGAGTTGGATATATTTCTTAAGGCTAAAGGGATCAAGGGATATGGGGAGAAGGCAGGGACAGGGTACTGAATTTGGATGATCAGCCATGATCTCATTGAATGGCGGAGCAGGCTCGAAGGGCCGAATGGCCTACTCCTGCTCCTATCTTCTATGTTTTTATGTTACTCCACAATTACCATGGGCCCACCCCAACACTTCACACAACCCCTTGCACCTCTTGTGTTGCTTATCATGAATGCCCATACTCCAGTAGGGAACGCATTCAAACTACAGCTTACAACTGACACCATTGATACATTCACACCTTTGAAGGATTTCACACATAAAATAATAGTGTACAACTTATTGCAAGGTGCATGATCACTCTTAGTGACATACAAGATGGGCTGCAGGATGGTCTTATACAGGTAGGTTCTGGGAAAGGGGGAGGTGAAGCGGAGAGGGGTGGGAGCAGGCGCGGGCACACCTGCTCCCTCTGACTCCACACAAATGAAAATATTCAAAATTTTCCTTACCTTTTTGTGGGTGGCCTTTAGCACTCCTTTAAGGACTGCTGGTTAGGCTACTCAAGACCCGAACAACTGTGAGGAGCATGCGAGGTGAAGCTCCGCCCATTTTGACAAATTTCAATTGGGGTCCTGCAACCATCATTCGGACCCCTATTTGCATATGTAGGATGCCTACTGCCTGTTTCAGGCAGGTGCGCTGCACACCTGGAACTTTCTGGCTACTAATCTGGCAGCCGACGCATTTCTGTGGGAGATCAGGCCCAGGAAATCAGAACCCAAAATTCGTCCCACCAAGCGGGATTTAACACCAAAAACCATGTGCAACAATGTTCTGTTTCTTCCTCAGAAAGTCATAGGATATGCTGTTTTATATCAATAGGGGTGTTATGCCATTTTACGCATAGTATATTACTAACAAGCATGCTGATTTGCAGTAACTGAATAAGTCAAAGTACATTTTTATAACCTGGTTTTTGGTGATTTTTACTGTGTGTTGGGTGCAAATTAATGATTTAATTATTGTTATACGTTCCTTTACTTATGTGCTCATTTTATATCTCCTGGGGGAAAAACTGGGTCGCACCCCCTTTGAGGCGTTAATTTCGTCGGGGCGTTACTTTTAGCGACCCAAAAAAGTTAGCGCCCCCACGCCCGAAATTCACTGGTAGCGTCCCAAGCAGGAGGCGGGGTGCTACTAGAAGCGCGCCCCCTCCCTCTTGGGTCGCTCCCATTGAATATCGCGGCGCTACATGCAGCAGCTCCACGCGCGTTGGAACGTAGCGACGCGGTACTGCAAGCCTCCCTCCCCTGATTAAAGGGGAGGGACCTAGAGCAGCGCGCACTGGGGCCCTGCTGGACCATCAGGGAGCAGGGTGCTGGCAAAAGAGCCCGCCACTCAAGAGGAGTGCCGGGCTGACCGATCGCGGCCAGCACCCTGCACCAGGTGCTGGCAGGCGGCCCAAAAAGAAAGGCCACCCGGCACCTGCCCTTTAATTATCGCCACCCCGGCCGCAAACAGGGTACCCTGACCCTGTCAGACATAGCGTCCGGTGGTAGGTCAGGGGGCGCGAGCCAAGTTTGTGCCCGGGGCGCTGCGCACAGTGATGACCTTATCACCAGAGGCGCAGCTCCGCGGGGCGCTACCAGCTACTACTGCAGCTAATCTGCTGAATTTTGCGGGAGGTGTTAGCAACGCTGCGCCAAGGCGCTAGGTGCTTTTCGCCCCGTTAGCGTCCCCTCAGATGCACAGATAACAGGGAAAATGTACCAAGTTGGAGGTACCTTCTACTTAACAGCACGGGAGGGGAAGGCGAGGTGTCGGAAGGTGTATTGTGTCCAGTTCTTGGCATCACACTTTAGGAAGGCCGTGAAGGCTTTGGAGAGGGTACAGAAGAGATTTACTAGAATGGTTCCAGGGATCAGGGTTTACAGTTACGTGGATAGACTGGAGTAGCTGGGGATGTTCTCCTTAGAGCAGAGATGGTTAAGAGGAGATTTGATAGAGGTGTTTAAAATCATGAAGTGTTTGGATAGAGTAAATAAAAATAAACTCTTTCCAATGGCTGAAGGGTCCATAACCAGAGGGCAAAGATTTAAGGTTATTGGCAAAAGAACCAGAGGCAACATAAGGAAAAACATTTTAACGCAACGAGTGGTTAGGATTTGGAATGCACTGCCTGATAGGGTGGTGGAAACAGATTCATTGGTAGCTTTCAAAAGGGAATTGGATAAATACTTGAAGGAGAAAAACTTGCTTTCAATGTGTGACATCATCCACTTTGGACCAAAAAAGGATAGATCAGAGTGCTTTCTAAATAGAAACAGTGGAGGTCCAAAGAGACTTGGGGGTCCAGGTACATAGGTCATTAACAGGTACAGAAAATAATCAAAAAGGCTAATGGAATGCTGGCCTTTATATGTAGAGGACTAGAATACAAGGGGACAGGGGTCATGCTACAGCTACACAAAGCCTTGGTTAGACCACATCTAAAGTACTGTGTTCAGTTCTGGGCATCACACTTTAGGAAGGATATATTGGCCTTGGAGGGAGTGCAGCGTAGATTTACTGGAATGATACCCGGACTCCAAAGGTTAAATTACGAGGAGGGGTTACATAAACTAGGGTTGTATTCCCTGGAATTTAGAAGGTTAAGGGGTAATTTGATCGAAGTTTTCAAGATATTAATGGGAACTGATAAGGTAGATAAAGAAAAACAATTTCCGCTGGTTGGGGAGTCTAGAACTAGGGAGCATAGCCTAAAATTTAGAGCCAGGCCTCTCAGGAGTGAAGTTAGGAAACACTTCTACACGCAAAGGGTGGTAGAAGTTTGGCACTCCGTTCTGCAATGGCAATTGATGCTAGATCAATTATTAATTTTAAATCTGAGATTGATAGATTTTGTTAACCAAAGGTATTAAGGAATATGGGGTTAGAGCACAGATCAGCCATGATCTCATTGAATGGGGTTAAATAGCCTACTCCTGTTCCTATGTTCCTAAAGGAGTAATAGCAATTGCTAGTCCATGCAACCATTTCGCTCACTGGCCCTGTAGTCTAAGTGCACAAAGGCATTATTTGCTTTCTTATTTAAATGTGCCCTGCCAACCGCTGCTTCAGACTGGAAAATTACCATTACAAGTAGATAGATAAATCTGAGAGTATACTATGGATTATTTGTGTATAACATTGTGTCTATTCCTGCTTGTGGGGGAAAGAAATGGTGCCGAGTATATTGTGCAGTTTTACTGGAGATTTTAATTAGGTCATGGATTTACACTGTTTCAGGTATGTTCCATGTTACTGTGTGTAATGTTGTGTATTCCTCCATCCTTTACTGTTTTCTCAAAGTCCCCTGCCAGGAAGGGAAAGATTAAATTTGCCTGGCCTTATGATAAATAGGTAAAATGAGTCGTGTAATGAGGCTGGACTGAACTCCTGAACTGACAGCTGTCACAATGCTGAACTACAACATAAGACCAAAGTGGGGTCTGCTGCTGTATTTACCTGTGGTATTACAATTCTTTTTACATATGGTAGGAAATGTGGAAATGGCCGTGAGGAAGCGCTGCTTTACTGCTGCAAACCTTATGTAACACGATCCCAATACTACGCTAAAAAGAATGTGTCTCTCCCTTGGGGTGAGTAGCATACTTTTTTGCAAGGTTTATCTGGGTTGAGATTATTTCAGTATCATGCATTTCAACAATCTGCAACTTTTAAAAATGTGAACAGATGTCCTTTTTGACATACTAACAAGAACTCCTCATGTTGGATCTAATCATCTACTGGGGTTTTCAACATTGCAGACTGACTGGACGATTAAGCTCAATATAGCTTTGGTATTCCATCATTCCCCTAAAGGCCTATAGTACTCTTGTAGCACCTCCAGAAGATGTATGTTAACAAAATGTATGTTAATATAGCTGCACAGCCATTTAAAGGGGCATTATAATCATCAAAAGTGTTTGCCAATTTTTTTTCCACCCCGATTTATAAATCAGTGCTCCCAATACTACTAATTAGTAAAACCCCTCCAATTCACTGTGAGCAATGCCATTTCAGTAGCACATAGTGACGTAATAAAACTCACCATGCACTTGGTTTGAGTATAATAAAATTGAATTGTAATTGTAATTGTATAAAGCAAGGCTTTAATCAACTTGTTTCAGAACATGGAGGTCTAGTTGTACTTCACTAGTTCCTGTCTTACAAAATGTCCCTGGACAAGCTGGGCCCATGCCCGAGTATTTATACTCCTTGGACGGCGCCACCAGCTGGCCGTCCAGTGTTATTTCATGAGTAGTTTCTTTATGATGATGAGATTTATAACATTCTGCCTGCCAAAAAGATTTGGAAGTCCGACTACTTCCTCTTAACGGATTAGGCGGACCACGAATAGCCGCAGTCTTTTAGATCTTTGTTTATGGCTCGAAGGCACGTCTCCCCGGACCGTGTCTTGGTCCCTGGGCTGCTTGATCCATACCGGTGGATCAACAGGGCCCGTGTTGCCCTGATCGACCCAAGGGTGGCTGGGCCCCCACAGGCGCAGAGCTGGCTTCATCCTGTTTGCTAGCCAGGGATTGACCGGCGTCCTGGCCTCGGGTGGCCATCCCCGAGTGGGTCCAGTGGGGCAGCCGGCAGACCTCTCGATGTCCCAGGTAGGGTGTCATCTTCGGGGGAGCGCAGAGTGTCGGCATCATCACCGTGGGTTCCTCTATCAGTTGGGTCCGTGGAACCGGCTGGACAGGGAGCCAGGTCCCGGAGCGAAACGGTGGACTCCCGATCATCAGGGTACCGCATGTGCGCGTACAAGGGATTGATGTCCATGAGTTCTACCTCATCGACGAGGGGATCGTTTTTAGAAGATCGGACGAATCCTCGGAGCAGCACGGGGCTGGGAGCTGCCAACCATGACGGTAGGGACGTCCCATGGGTGGAGCGACGCTGGAAGCTGAAGAATCGTTCGTGAGGTGTGACATTGGTAGACATAGAAAGGAGAGGCCTGATGGAATGCAACACGTCAGGGAGCATAGTTTCCCACTGCTGGTCTGGTAGGTTGCGTGACCTCAGCGCAAGGTGAACAGCATTCCAAATGATAGCGTTGTATCTCTCAACCTGTCCATTACCAATGGGATGGTATGGTGTCGGTTTACTTGTGGCGATTCCCCGTTGGGAGAGATAACTTTTGAGTTCGCTTGACATGAAGAAGATCAGTGTGGATGAAATTGGCCGTACCGCAAAGGGAAAAGACTTGATCAAGACATTTGATCACTGTGGAAGTAAGCATATTGGGACAGGGGAAAGCAAAGGGAAAGCATGAATATTCATCCACCATAGTCAGTAAGTAGCTGTTTCGCATTGAGGAAGGCAATGGCCCTTTAAAGTCAATGCTGAGTTGCTGCATAGGCTGCATAGCGTGTATGAGCGAGCCATCCGATGGACAGAAGAATTGCGGTTTTAATTCCGCACAAATTCTACAGGAGGAGCATGTTCTTTTCACATCTTCCATAGAAAATGGGAGATTTTTAGATCGCACAAAGTGCAACATACGGGTAACGGCAGGATGGCATAAGTCAGTATGAAGATCCGCAAGAGTCGAAGTTGATATAGAAGAGCAGAATGCCCGTGTGAGGGTATCCGGGGCCACATTCTCTTTGCCGGGTTGATAATGTATGGTGTATCCAAAGGCGGCCAATTCCATCCTCCAGAGTTGTATTTTGTTATTCTTGATCTTAGTGCATTTCTGGTTATCCAGTATAAAGGCCACGGAGCGCTGATCGGTCATAAGTGTGAAATGGCGACGAGCGAGAAAATGACTCCATTTACGTACAGCTTCAATGATGGCCGTAGCCTCCTTCTCGACAGGAGGATAATGGAGCTCGCTACCCTGCAAAGTTCTGGACAGAAATGCAACGGGTCGACCACCTTGATTCAAGGTAGCAGAGATTGCCACATCCGATGCATCGCACTCGACCACGAAAGGAAGATTTTCATCAATGGAACAAAGCGTGGCTTTTTCCAGTTGTCGCTTGAGGAGGTTGAAAGCTGAAATAGCCGTTGCCTCCAATGGAAATGACTTTGCGTGAAGCAGGGGCTGGATCTTGTCGGAGAAGTGGGGTATCCATTTCGCATAATAGGCGAACATGCCGAGTGTCCGACGAAGGGAGCCGAGATTCGTAGGGGGAGGGAGCTCCTGAAGCGGACGAAGTCGCTCCGGATCCGGTTTGATGACACCATTGCCCACCCTACTGCCAAGGATGTTGACAATGTGGAAATTGACATTATACTTAGCATGCTGGGTAGAATAAAATGGCCAAGTAAAAGAACAAACTTGCTTAGGTTGTAGCTAAAGCAAGAAAAAGTAAATGTGTCACAACATGTCCAGGACCAAGAGATCTTTCATAATACCCACCCACATTGAGGATGTGATAACAGCTATAATTGATGCACTAGCATAAGGGAGGCATAAGGCTATAGAATAGATAAACTATTAATGATTGTCGCTAGACAAAGAAGCAAAACTATTGAGTAAGCTAATCATCTTGGTAACAAGATGATCAGACATGAGTAAGTAAATCATCTTGGCAACAAGATTCAGACCGAACCTCCTGACAGAATATATGATTAACTAACCTTGTCTGGAGATATTTCTGTCCTGCTGACCTTTTGATTGTCCTCGTGCAAACTCTTAATTTGCTAAAATGATACAATACCATTACACATGATTTATGGAACGCTTGCTTGTTTGAGTGTATAAATATGCTGCATTCGCTGATGTCCTTTAGAGATGTTGGCCTAGCCTTTGTCCAGGCAGCTCTCTCCTTGTGCAAGTAAAAATTAAACTAACAATCTGACGGTACTGCTTGTGTTTTAGAGTCTTACTCGGAGTCGAGATTTCGACAACTGATGGTACTGATTTCACAGATTTGGACTCATTTAAGGTTAAGTTGCGACGACAGAGAACGTCAAAACATTTCTGGAGGTTGGCATCATGCTCCTTCTGGTCATGACCAGCAATGGTGATATTATCCAGATATGGAAAAGTGTCCGTTAAGTTCTCCTGTTTGACTAGACTATCCATTGCCCATTGAAAGACGGCCACCCCATTGGTGACCCCAAATGGAAGGCGACAAAACTGGTAAAGCCGACCATTGACCTCAAAGGCCGTATACTTTTTGTCAGAGTCCTTTAACGGTACTTGATGATATGCACACTTTAAATCAAAAGTTGAAAATACCTTGTAGTTGGCAAGGTCATTGACCATGTCATTGATGCGTGGTAGTGGGTAGGCATCCAGGTTAATGGTTTGCGAGTAATCGATGCAAAGACGTTTTTTGTGTTGCTTCAGAGGATTTTTAACAACGACGACTTGAGCCCGCCAGGAAGATGAACATGGCTCAATGATACCGTCAGCTAGAAGGCGAGAGATTTCTGCCTCGATAAAGGATCGATCATCTTGGCTGAAACGTCGTGATTTAGTGACTATGGGTTTACATCGGGGGGAAAGATTGGCAAACGAGGAGGGCTCGTCGAGCGAAGCCACCGAAAGCACACAAAACGGTACTTTGGAAATAGTAAGCTCCGGCTTTGACCCTCCAAACTCGCAAGTGAGTCTTTTGTGTTGTTTCTGGAAATCCTGTCCCAGGAGCACATCACTGCATAGATTCTTGAGCACCCCGAGCCGGGTGGAGAAATAAGTACGGCCATTGAGAATAAGGTCGACAAGACAAAAGCCGGAAGAATTGGTGGTCAGTGTCGTCAGAGCCATTGTAATTTCCCTGTCCAAGGGGTAAATACGCAGTTTTAACTTACTGACAGCCCGCTCACTAATGAAGCTGTCAGAGCTGCATGAGTCGATTAGTGCACTCAAAATGTGTCCATTTACCGAAACCTTCGTGGCTGCATGGGACAGACTTTGGGGAAAAACAGCTGTGATGGGAGGAGGGGCAGTTTTACCCTTGACAGCTGTAACCTTAGTAGTGGTTCTTGGGGGAGGAGCAGTTTTATAGATTGCAGCTGTAACCTTAGTAGTGGCTCTTGGGGGAGGAGCAGTTTTATAGATAGTAGCTGCAAAACTAATAGGAGCTCTCGACCAGTATACCTTAGAAAAGTGGCCTTTCTTACTAACAGCGGCTCTTGACTGGCATACCTTAGAAAAGTGATCTTTCTTGCTGCAATGATTGCAGGTTGCGTTACAAGCAGGACAAAATTTCTTATAATTGAACGCACCTCCACAGAAGAAACACTTCCTTCCAGATTGCCAAGATGCCACTAGGGCGGGGTTGTCATCAGGGTAGGTTTCTAGGGTAGGGTTGTCATCAGCCAGGTTGGAGTCATCATCCGTGAGGGCTTCCGCCCGAGGTCTATCGAAGGAGTCACTAAAAGTGATAGCAGCAGCCCGTGCACGTGGTGAAAGATAGGTATCTGCATTCCTCTTTGCTAATTCCAGAGAACATGGCTGGTCATAGGCAGCCTGTAACTTGAGGGTTTTATTCTCCAACAGACGCTGACGTATGAAGGGAGATGCAATCCCATTAATAAAGGAATCACGAATTAACTCCTCCTGGTACTGCTCAGCTGTAACAGCTTTAAGATTACAATCCTTGCTGAGCCTGCAAAGTTTCTGAAGGAATTCGTCAAGTGATTCCCCGGGTTGTTGTCGAGTTGTGGCCAGTAGATGCTGAGCAAAAATTTCATTTGGGGACTTGACATATAGCTGCTGTAGTATTTGGATAGCGGCATTATAGTCTACACAGTCTTCAATATAATCAAACACATGAGGGGCTACATAATTAGCAAGCATTCGTAACTTATTAGGAACATTCTCACCACACTCCTCAAGGAAGTTTCTAAAGGTACGATACCAGTGTTTCCATACCTTAGCAGCTGTAAGTGAATTCGGGTCCAGGTCGAGACGGGCGGGTCTGAGTAGTTTCTCCATGATGGATCAACTACTTGTCTGAGTTCCCTTCTACGGTTCGAGTCATAGCTGGCTGTTCCCGAAATCACTCAAAGCGTGGAGTCGGTATCAAGTTGATTAAATTGACATAATAAAACTCACTACGCACTTTGTTTGAGTATAAAGCAAGGCTTTAATCAACTTGTTTCAGAACATGGAGGTCTAGTTGTACTTCACTAGGCACAGTTCCTGTCTGACAAAATGTCCCTGGCAAGCTGGGCCCATGCCCGAGTATTTATACTCCTTGGACGGCGCCACCAGCTGGCCGTCCAGCGTTATTTCATGAGTAGTTTCTTTATGATGATGAGATTTATAACACATAGCATGTATTAAGGGGTAGATTTTCCTCTTCATTATACCTGGAGCAGATGCATGCTATGCCACGTTTCCAAAGCTTCCCTGGAATTTATGAAGCTTCTCCAAAGTGATGTTACTGGGCCTGCACCTATGAGATAAATGGCCAGTTAATCTGTTTCTGGTGGTATTGGTTGAGGGCTAAACATTGGCTAGAACTCCCATGCTCTTCTTCAAAGAGTGATGTCCACTTAAACAGGCAGACAGGGCCTCGGTTTAACATCTCATCTGACAAAGCAGTACTCCCTTAGTGCCACATTGAAGTGTCAGCTTAGATTATGTGCTCATATCCTGGGATTGGGTTTATAGAAACATAGAAGATAGGAGCAGGAGTAGGCCATTCGGCCCTTCGAGCCTGCTCCGCCATTCAATGAGATCATGGCTGATCATCCAAATTCAGTACCCTGTCCCTGCCTTCTCCCCATATCCCTTGATCCCTTTAGCCTCAAGAAATATATCCAATTCTTTCTTGAATATATTTAATGAACTGGCCTCCACCACCCTCTGTGGCAGAGAATTCCACAGGTTCACCACTCTCTGGGTGAAGAAATTCCTCCTCATTTCAGTCCTAAATGGCTTACCCCTTATCCTTGGACTATGACCCCTGGTTCTGGACTCCCCAGCCATCAGAAACATCCTTCCTGCATCTAGTCTGTCCAGACCTGACAGAATTTTATAGGTTTCAATGAGATCCCCTCTCAATCTTCTAAACTCCAGTGAGTATAATCCCAATTGACACAATCTCTCCTCATACGTCATTCCTGCCATCCCAGGTATCAGCCTGGTGAATCTTCGCTGCACTCCCTCCATGGCAAGAACGTCCTTCCTCAGGTAAGGTGACCAAAACTGCACACAATACTCAAGGTGCGGTCTCACCAAGGCCCTGTACAACTGTAGCAAGACATCCTTGTTCCTGTACTCGAACCCTCTTGCTACGAAGGCCAACATACCATTTGCCTTCTTAACCACCTGCTGCACCTGCATGCTTACCTTCAGCGACTGGTGCACAATAACACCCAGGTCTCTTTGCACTTCCCCTTCTCCCAATCTATTGCCATTCAAATAATAATCTGCCTTCCTGTTTTTGCCACCAAAGTGGATAACCTCACATTTATCCACATTATAGTGCATTTGCCATGTTTCTGCCCAATCACCCAACCTGTCCAAATCGTACTGGAGTTTCACGACATCCTCCTCACAGCTTACCCTCCCACCCAGCTTTGTGTCGTCTGCAAATTTGGAGATATTACATCCAATTCCCTCGTCCAGATCATTAATATATATTGTGAACAGCTGGGGTCCTAGGACCGATCCTTGCGGTACCCCACTAGTCACTGCCTGCCACTCGGAAAACGACCCGTTTATTCCAACTCTTTGCTTTCTGTCCGCCAACCAGTTCTCTATCCAAGTCAATACCTTGCCCCCAATCTCTTGTGCCTTAATTTTGCATGCTAATCTCTTATGTGGGACCTTATCGAAAGCCTTCTGAAAGTCCAAATACACCACATCCACTGGTTCTTCTTTATCTATTTTACCAGTTACATCCTCAAAAAATTCCAGTAGATTAGTCAAGCATGGTTTACCTTTTGTAAATCCATGTTGACTTTGTCCGATCCTGTCACTGCTTTCCAAGTGCTCTGCTATTACATCTTTTATAATAAGACTCTAGCATTTTCCCCACTACCGATGTCAGGCTTACCGGTCTATAATTCCCCACTTTTTCTCTACCACCTTTTTTGAATAGTGGGGTAACATTAGCTACCCTCTAATCCATGGGTACCGTTCCAGAGTCCATCGAGTTCTGGAAGATGACCAGCAATGCATCTACTCTCTCTAGGGCCACCTCCTTAAGTACCCTGGGATGTAGACCATCAGGCCCTGGGGATTTATCGGCCTTCAGTCCCATCAATTTTCCGAACACCATTTCCCTACAAATACTGATTTCTTTCAGTTCCTCCCTTTCATCAAACCCTATGTTCCCCGGCATCTCTGGGAGGTTATTTGTGTCCTCCTTTGTGAAGACAGAACCAAAATATGTATTTAGTTGGTCTGCCATTTCCTTGTTTCCCATTATAAATTCCCCTGATTCTGACTGTAAGGGACCTACGCTTGACTTCACCAATCTTTTTCTCTTCACATATCTATAAAAGCTTTTACAGTCAGTTTTTATGTTCCCTGAAAGCTTACTCTCATATTCTATTTTCCCTTTCTTAATTAATCCCTTTGTCCTCCTTTGTTGACTCCTAAACTGCTCCCAATCCTCAGGATTATTGCTTTTTCTAACCAATTTATATGCCCTCTCCTTGGATCTTATGCTATCCCTAATTTCCCTTGTTAGCCACGGTTGAGTCACCTTTTTTGTTTTATTTTTATGCCAAGCTGGGATGAACAAATTCTGTAGCTCATCCATTCGGTCTTTGAATGTTTGCCATTGCCTATCCACCGTCAACCCTTTGAGTGACATTTCCCAATCAATCCTACCCAACTCGCTCCTCAGACCATCATAGTTTCCTTTATTTAAATTGAGGACCCTTGTCTCTGAGTCAACTACTTCATTCTCCATCTTAATGAAGAATTCGATCATATTATGATCGCTCCGACCCAAGGGGCCTCGTACAACAAGATTGCTAATTAATCCTTTCTCGTTCCATAATACCCAGTCTAAGATGGCCTGATCGCTGGTTGGTTCCTCGACATATTGGTCCAGGAAACCATCCCATAAACACTCCAGGAATTCCTCCGCCACAGTATTGTTACTAATTTGGTTGGCACAATCTATATGTAGATTAAAGTCACCCATGACGACTGCTGTGCCCTTATTGCACGCTTCTTTAATTTCCCTTTTAATGCCATCCCCAACCTCCGCCTTACTGTTTGGAGGTCTATATACCACTCCCACTAATGTTTTTTTCCCTTAGTATTTCTCAATTCTACCCATACAGATTCCACATCATCAGAGCTAATGTCCTTCATTACAATTGTATTAATCCCTTCTTTAACCAGTAATGCTACCCCACCTCCCTTTCCTTTTTGCCTATCTTTCCTGAATATCGAATACCCCTGGATGTTGAGTTCCCAGTCTTGGCCATCCTTGAGCCACGTTTCCGTAATCCCAACCAAATCATATTCGTTTACCTCTATTTGCGAAGCCAATTCATCCACCTTATTACAAATGCTCCTCGCATTAAGACACAAAGCCTTCAAGCTTGTTTTTTTAACGCTCTTAGACCTATTAGAATTATTATTTACTGTGGCCACGTTTGATTTAAATCATTGATTTCTCTGACTGCCACTTCTGTTTTTCCCCTTCCTATCTTTTGCTTTTATCCCTGTTTTCCTTTGCTCTGGCTCCCTGCTCAGGTTCCCAACCCCCTGCCATTTTAGTTTAAACCCCCCCGAACAGTGCTAGCAAACCTCCCCGCAAGGATATTTGTCCCGCTCTGGTTCAGGTGCAACCCGTCCGACTTGTACAAGTCCCACCTTCCCCAGAAGCAGGCCCAGTGATCCAGGAAACTAAAGCCCTCCCTCCTGCACCAACTCTTTAGCCACGCATTCATCTGCTCTATCCTCCTATTCCTATACTCACTCGCACGTGGCACCAGGAGTAATCCAGAGATTACAACCTTTGAGGTCCTACTCTTTAATCTGCTACCTAGCTCCCTAACTTCTTGTTGCAGGACCTCATCCCTCTTCCTACCTATGTCGTTGGTCCCAATGTGAACCCTCCCCCTTCAGAATGCCCTGCAGCCGTTCAGTGACATCCTTGACCCTGGCACCAGGGAGGCAACAAACCATCCTGGAGTCACTTCTACGGCCACAGAAACACCTATCTGTTCCCCTTACGATAGAATCGGCATAGTGGTTAGCACTGTTGCCTCACAGCGCCAGGGACCCGGGTTCAAATCCGGCCTCGGGTGACTGTCTGTGTGGAGTTTGCACATTCTCCCCGTGTTTGCGTGGGTTTCCTCCGGGTGCTCCGGTTTCCTCCCACTGTCCCAAGATGTGCGGGTTAGGTTGATTGGCTATGATAAATTGACCCTTAGTGTTAGGGGGATTAAATACGTGGGGTTACGGGGATAGGGTGGGATATGTGTTGGTGTACGGGTTACGGGGATCGGGTGGGAAATGTGTCGGTGCAGGCTCGATGGGCCGAAATGGCCTCTATCTGCACTGTGGGGTTTCTGTGATTCTGTGAATCCCCTACCACTATTGCTCCCCAACTCTTTTTCCTCCCTTCCTGAGCAGCAGAAGCACCCCTGGTGCCAGGAAGTTGGCTGCTGCTGCCTTCCCCTGGTGAGTCATCCCCCTCAACAGTATCCAAATTGGTATACATGTTTGAAAGGGGGATGGCCACAGGGGTCCCCTGCACTACCTGCCTGCTTCTATTGCTCCGCCTGGTGGTCACCCATTTCCCTTCTGCCTGTGCAGCCCTACCCTGCGGCGTGACCAACTCATCAAACGTGTAATCCACGACCCTCTCAGCATCATGAATGCTCCACAACCCATCCATCCGCAACTCCACAACTTTTGACTCAGAGGTTGGTAGGAATAGCAAATTCAGTTCTCTACAACATGTAACATATTTGTATAATTACTGTTTATTATGTATTACAACACTTTTCTTCCAGAGGTGCGAGTGCTACCACTGAGCCATGCTGATACAGGCAGTGATTTACACTTTCTACCTCCTGTGCTCACCTCTCTTTCTTACAAATGCAAGGTAATCTAAAAATATATGCCTTAGCTTCCTCTCTCCAAGAACAGTCCAGTTTCACAACGTGTCCAACTTCTTAATTGACCTTTTCTACGTTAAAAGTGTGCTATAAATGCAAGTCGTTATTGTTGTTGTCAATTAACTTAATTGACAACTTGACCTTGGAGGTCAAGTTGCAGGCATAATCTGCAACTTGACCTCCAAGTGAACCCAAAATTGATTTCAAGAATACAGAGCAATTGCACCTTCTATCCTCAAAGAGACAGACACTTGTCTTCTCTATTTTATAAGGCACAATGCCATGTTCTTATAAAAAGAGGGGTTGTATTTTGTACTTAATAAACAGTAATTCTACAAACATATTATATGTTGTAGAGAACCAAACCAGCCTCATCCGCCCCCCCCGACTGTTCCGCCCCCCCCGACTGTTCCACTCCCCCCCGACTGTTCCCCTCCCCCCCGACTGTTCCACTCCCCCCCCGACTGTTCCACTCCCCCCCGACTGCTCCACTCCCCCCCCGACTGTTCCACTCCCCCACCGACTGCTCCACTCCCCCCCCGACTGTTCCACTCCCCCCCCGACTGTTCCACTCCCCCCCGACTGTTCCACTCCCCCCCGACTGCTCCACTCCCCCCCCGACTTCCACTCCCCCCCCGACTGCTCCACTCCCCCCCCGACTGCTCCACTCCCCCCCCCGACTGCTCCACTCCCCCGCCGACTGCTCCACTCCCCCCCGACTGCTCCACTCCCCCCCGACTGCTCCACTCCCCCCCGACTGCTCCACTCCCCCCCGACTGCTCCACTCCCCCCCGACTGCTCCACTCCCCCCCCGGACTGCTCCACTCCCCCCTGACTGCTCCACTCCCCCCCCGACTGCTCCCCTCCCCCCCCGACTGCTCCACTCCCCCCCCGACTGCTCCACTCCCCCCCGACTGCTCCACTCCCCCCCCCGACTGCTCCACTCCCCCCCGACTGCTCCACTCCCCCCCCGACTGCTCCACTCCCCCCCCGACTGCTCCACTCCCCCCTCGACTGCTCCACTCCCCCCCCGACTGTTCCACTCCCCCCCGACTGTCCCCCGACTGTTCCACTCCCCCCCCGACTGCTCCCCTCCCCCCCGACTGTTCCACTCCCCCCCCGACTGTTCCACTCCCCCCCGACTGTTCGACTCCCCCCCGACTGTTCCACTCCCCCCCGACTGCTCCACTCCCCCCCGACTGTTCCCCTCCCCCCCGACTGTTCCCCTCCCCCCCGACTGTTCCCCTCCCCCCCCGACTGTTCCCCTCCCCCCCCGACTGTTCCACTCCCCCCAGACTGCTCCACTCCCCCCCCCCGACTGATCCACTCCCCCCCCGACTGTTCCACTCCCCCCCCGACTGTTCCACTCCCCCCCCCCCGACTGCTCCCCCCCCCCGGACTGCTCCACTCCCCCCCGACTGTTCCACTCCCCCCCCGACTGCTCCACTCCCCCCCCCGACTGCTCCACTCCCCCCCCCGACTGCTCCCCCCCCGGACTGCTCCACTCCCCCCCCGACTGTTCCACTCCCCCCCCCCGACTGTTCCACTCCCCCCCCCGGACTGTTCCACTCCCCCCCCCGGACTGTTCCACTCCCCCCCCGACTGTTCCACTCCCCCCCCGACTGCTCCACTCCCCCCCCCCGACTGTTCCACTCCCCCCCCCCGGACTGTTCCACTCCCCCCCCCCCGGACTGTTCCACTCCCCCCCCCCGGACTGTTCCACTCCCCCCCGACTGTTCCACTCCCCCCCCGACTGTTCCACTCCCCCCCCGACTGCTCCCCTCCCCCCCCGACTGTTCCACTCCCCCCCCCGACTGCTCCCCTCCCCCCCCGACTGTTCCACTCCCCCCCCCGACTGCTCCACTCCCCCCCCCGACTGTTCCACTCCCCCCCCCCCGGACTGTTCCACTCCCCCCCCGACTCTTCCACTCCCCCCCCCGGACTGTTCCACTCCCCCCCCCCCGGACTGTTCCACTCCCCCCCCCCGGACTGTTCCACTCCCCCCCCCCCCGGACTGTTCCACTCCCCCCCCCCCCGGACTGTTCCACTCCCCCCCCCCGGACTGTTCCACTCCCCCCCCCCCGGACTGTTCCACTCCCCCCCCGGACTGCTCCACTCCCCCCCGACTGTTCCACTCCCCCCCCGACTGCTCCACTCCCCCGCCGACTGCTCCACTCCCCCCCCGACTGCTCCACTCCCCCCCCGACTGCTCCACTCCCCCCCGACTGCTCCACTCCCCCCCGACTGCTCCACTCCCCCCCCGGACTGCTCCACTCCCCCCCCGACTGCTCCCCTCCCCCCCCGACTGCTCCACTCCCCCCCCCGACTGCTCCACTCCCCCCCGACTGCTCCACTCCCCCCCCCGACTGCTCCACTCCCCCCCGACTGCTCCACTCCCCCCCCCGACTGCTCCACTCCCCCCCCGACTGCTCCACTCCCCCCCCGACTGTTCCACTCCCCCCCGACTGTCCCCCGACTGTTCCACTCCCCCCCGACTGCTCCCCTCCCCCCCCGACTGTTCCACTCCCCCCCCGACTGTTCCACTCCCCCCCGACTGTTCCACTCCCCCCCGACTGTTCCACTCCCCCCCGACTGCTCCACTCCCCCCCGACTGTTCCCCTCCCCCCCGACTGTTCCCCTCCCCCCCCGACTGTTCCCCTCCCCCCCCGACTGTTCCCCTCCCCCCCCGACTGTTCCACTCCCCCCAGACTGCTCCACTCCCCCCCCCGACTGATCCACTCCCCCCCGACTGTTCCACTCCCCCCCCGACTGTTCCACTCCCCCCCCCGACTGCTCCACTCCCCCCCCCGACTGCTCCACTCCCCCCCGACTGCTCCACTCCCCCCCGACTGCTCCACTCCCCCCCCGACTGCTCCCCTCCCCCCCCGACTGCTCCACTCCCCCCCCCGACTGCTCCACTCCCCCCCGACTGCTCCACTCCCCCCCCCGACTGCTCCACTCCCCCCCGACTGCTCCACTCCCCCCCCGACTGCTCCACTCCCCCCCCGACTGCTCCACTCCCCCCTCGACTGCTCCACTCCCCCCCCGACTGTTCCACTCCCCCCCGACTGTCCCCCGACTGTTCCACTCCCCCCCGACTGCTCCCCTCCCCCCCGACTGTTCCACTCCCCCCCCGACTGTTCCACTCCCCCCCGACTGTTCGACTCCCCCCCGACTGTTCCACTCCCCCCCGACTGCTCCACTCCCCCCCGACTGTTCCCCTCCCCCCCGACTGTTCCCCTCCCCCCCCGACTGTTCCCCTCCCCCCCGACTGTTCCCCTCCCCCCCCGACTGTTCCCCTCCCCCCCGACTGTTCCCCTCCCCCCCCGACTGTTCCCCTCCCCCCCCGACTGTTCCACTCCCCCCAGACTGCTCCACTCCCCCCCCCCCCGACTGATCCACTCCCCCCCGACTGTTCCACTCCCCCCCCGACTGCTCCCCTCCCCCTCCGACTGTTCCACTCCCCCCCCCGACTGCTCCCCTCCCCCCCCGACTGTTCCACTCCCCCCCCCGACTGCTCCACTCCCCCCCCCCGACTGTTCCACTCCCCCCCCCCCCCCGGACTGTTCCACTCCCCCCCCGACTCTTCCACTCCCCCCCCCGGACTGTTCCACTCCCCCCCCCCCGGACTGTTCCACTCCCCCCCCCCCCGGACTGTTCCACTCCCCCCCCCCCCGGACTGTTCCACTCCCCCCCCCGGACTGTTCCACTCCCCCCCCCCCCCGGACTGTTCCACTCCCCCCCCGGACTGCTCCACTCCCCCCCGACTGTTCCACTCCCCCCCCCGACTGCTCCACTCCCCCGCCGACTGCTCCACTCCCCCCCCGACTGCTCCACTCCCCCCCCGACTGCTCCACTCCCCCCCGACTGCTCCACTCCCCCCCGACTGCTCCACTCCCCCCCGACTGCTCCACTCCCCCCCCGGACTGCTCCACTCCCCCCCCGACTGCTCCCCTCCCCCCCCGACTGCTCCACTCCCCCCCCCGACTGCTCCACTCCCCCCCGACTGCTCCACTCCCCCCCCCGACTGCTCCACTCCCCCGCCGACTGCTCCACTCCCCCCCCGACTGCTCCACTCCCCCCCCGACTGCTCCACTCCCCCCCGACTGCTCCACTCCCCCCCGACTGCTCCACTCCCCCCCGACTGCTCCACTCCCCCCCCGGACTGCTCCACTCCCCCCCCGACTGCTCCCCTCCCCCCCCGACTGCTCCACTCCCCCCCCGACTGCTCCACTCCCCCCCCGACTGCTCCACTCCCCCCCGACTGCTCCACTCCCCCCCCCGACTGCTCCACTCCCCCCCGACTTCTCCACTCCCCCCCCGACTGCTCCACTCCCCCCCCGACTGTTCCACTCCCCCCCGACTGTCCCCCGACTGTTCCACTCCCCCCCGACTGCTCCCCTCCCCCCCCGACTGTTCCACTCCCCCCCCGACTGTTCCACTCCCCCCCCGACTGTTCCACTCCCCCCGACTGTTCCACTCCCCCCCGACTGCTCCACTCCCCCCCGACTGTTCCCCTCCCCCCCGACTGTTCCCCTCCCCCCCCGACTGTTCCCCTCCCCCCCCGACTGTTCCCCTCCCCCCCCGACTGTTCCACTCCCCCCAGACTGCTCCACTCCCCCCCCCGACTGATCCACTCCCCCCCCGACTGTTCCACTCCCCCCCCGACTGTTCCACTCCCCCCCCCGACTGCTCCCCCCCCCCGGACTGCTCCACTCCCCCCCGACTGTTCCACTCCCCCCCCGACTGCTCCACTCCCCCCCCCGACTGCTCCCCCCCCCGGACTGCTCCACTCCCCCCCCCCCGACTGCTCCACTCCCCCCCCGACTGCTCCACTCCCCCCCCCGACTGCTCCCCCCCCCGGACTGCTCCACTCCCCCCCCGACTGCTCCACTCCCCCCCCCGACTGTTCCACTCCCCCCCCCCGACTGTTCCACTCCCCCCCCCCGGACTGTTCCACTCCCCCCCCCGGACTGTTCCACTCCCCCCCCCGACTGTTCCACTCCCCCCCCGACTGCTCCACTCCCCCCCCCCCGACTGTTGCACTCCCCCCCCCCGGACTGTTCCACTACCCCCCCGACTGTTCCACTCCCCCCCCCCCCGGACTGTTCCACTCCCCCCCCCCGGACTGTTCCACTCCCCCCCCGGACTGCTCCACTCCCCCCCGACTGTTCCACTCCCCCCCCGACTGTTCCACTCCCCCCCCGACTGCTCCCCTCCCCCCCCGACTGTTCCACTCCCCCCCCCGACTGCTCCCCTCCCCCCCCGACTGTTCCACTCCCCCCCCCGACTGCTCCACTCCCCCCCCCGACTGTTCCACTCCCCCCCCCCCCGGACTGTTCCACTCCCCCCCCGACTCTTCCACTCCCCCCCCCCCCGGACTGTTCCACTCCCCCCCCCCCCGGACTGTTCCACTCCCCCCCCCCGGACTGTTCCACTCCCCCCCCCCCCGGACTGTTCCACTCCCCCCCCCCCGGACTGTTCCACTCCCCCCCCCCGGACTGTTCCACTCCCCCCCCCCCCCGGACTGTTCCACTCCCCCCCCGGACTGCTCCACTCCCCCCCGACTGTTCCACTCCCCCCCCCGACTGTTCCACTCCCCCCCCGACTGCTCCACTCCCCCCCCCGACTGCTCCACTCCCCCCCCGCCCCCCGGACTGCTCCACTCCCCCCCGACTGCTCCAATCCTGACTACCCATAAGCGTGTTTTTTTTAAAACTGAGATGTTTAGAGCAAATAACTGTGTCATCAGAAACATCACAATGCGCATTTTAGATTCTATTCAACAGCTGCTAAAATCTACCATAATATTTTGCCAAAATAAGTTAAATGAGCTTGTAAACGTTATACTAGTCCAAGAGTCCTCTGGGCCTGATGAAATGTTAAAAATTCCACTGTATCTTAGATCATTATCACTAAAGCCCCTTCAATTCACAGGAATGAATTCACTTACATGGGTTCCCAATAGTAAACGCCACTGGCTTCTCTCATCAAAATTTGTGTATAAAATCCAAATATTGCAATGTGTTAAATTTTAACTGAGTGCTATATCTAATTTGGGAGGTTTAGCAGTAGATTATATTATGGGCATAAAGGAGCTACAACCCCACTGCTGCTTACCTTCTCTGGGTGTAGCCATATACCCTGTCAGAGTGCCACATAATGCACCTATCACAGACTTCTTCAGCTGCTTCTCGAACTAAAAAGATTGCTAGTTTGTGCACATGTACATTTAAGGGTATTTTCATACATGTAATACAACATTTTCCCATTTTGCGCATTGTGAATGCAGGAGAGTTGGTTGGTGTGTTAACTGTAAACCCCAGGATTCTCCAATGGCTCCAATGGTTAAGGCAGTGATGAGCTGAGCTATACAGATAACAAAGGTCTTTGGTTTGATCCTCAGCCTGTGCTACTTAACCTTAGCCAGTAGAAGTATTACATTTGGCCTCAGTATCCCTAGATTAGGGAAGAAGATTTCCTTTTCTACAGTTATTTAGAACAATTGTTTCATATCCTCCTCCAGTACACCTGATTTCCACCATAATTTGTAAAAGCTGATGCAAAATATTTATTTAATTGCTTTGCCTACCTTCATTCTTCATAACTAGATTTCTCCCTTCATCCCAGAATGATCCTCCCCTCACTTTAACTAATCTTTTACTTTTAATATGCTTATTAATGCCCTTACTATTTTCTTTTATATTATTTACCAGCTTTTTTTCAAATTCCCTTTTAGCCCTACAAATCTTCCTTTTTGCCTCCCCATAACATTTTCTATATTCTTCATGATCTTCTTTCACTTTGCTAGCCCTAGTTTTTATCTCTAACCTCGCTGGGGAGCTACTTTTAGCGCTCCAAAGACATTAGCGCTCCCGCGGCTGAAATTCATTGGTAGCGCCCCAAAAGGGAAGCGGGGTGGTACTGAAGCACCCCGCCTCCCTCTTGGGGCACTGCAAGGGAATATCACGGCACAATGTGCCGCAGCGCACTGTCACGCCACGGTACTGCAGGCTTTCCTCCCCTTCTTAAAGGGGAGGGGTCTTGCGTACCACGACCTGGGGCACAGCTGGGCCATCAGGGTTTGGGAGTGCCAGCAAAAGAGCCTGGCACTCAAAATGGCCACCCGGCTCCTCGACTTTAATTAGCGCCGCCCGGCCGCAGGTAGGCCCCCCTGACCCCGTTGGACATAGTGTCCGGTGGTAAGTCAGGGGGCTCTACCAGGGGCGCTGCGCATGCCGATGATGTCATCGCTGGCGAGACAGCACCGCGGGGCACTAAAGGTTACCGCCGCCACTAACCTCCCGCTGAATTTCGTGGGAGGCATTGGAGGCGTTGGCAGCGCTGCCTCTTAGGGTGCTAACGGGAGGTGCAAAGCAACCGAATTTTTAGGCCTAAATCTCCCTCTACTTTGCCCCAACCCCACCTCAGAAGAGAACAACAAGTTTGGCATTTTGTTCCAACTCCTACACCATCCATGCTGCGGCCTCTCTAAGGGAGATTGAATTTGTTTTGTGCTATAGGCCCTAAATTAAGACTGCCCAAATTCATTTCACATAGGATGCTTTCAGACAGCAGACAAAAAAGGCTTTCAGCAGTCTGGGCTGGATTTGAACCCTGGAGGTGAGAATTTAGGGTCAAACCTACTGCACCAACCATTCCACCCTCAAAAAGTGGTTTGTGGGCGGTGGCCACTTACCACCTACCAGTAATGGCCATTACTTCATTTACAGATCTGAACAGTACATAAGAAAATATAGTGGTGCACATATGTTGGCAACTTTTTGAAGCAGATCCATATACTCTATAGTGAATCTAAAGTGTAGCTATTTAATGCATAGAACATTTAGGAATACAGAAAGGCCATTAGACACAGCAACACATCTCTTTTTCATAGAATAAGCACAGTTGTGGCATGATTTAGAATGGTTCCAGGGATGAGGGGTTACAGTCATGTGGATAGACTGGAGAAGCTGGGGTTGTTCTTCTTAGAGCAGAGAAGGCTACGAGGAGTTTTGATAGAGGTGTTTAAAATCATGAAGGGTTTAGATAGAGTAAATAAAGAGAAACTGTTTCCAATGGCTGAAGGGTCGATAACGAGAGGCACAGATTTAAGGTGATTGGCAAAAGAACCAGAGGTGACAGGAGGAAAAACTGTTTTACGCAACAAGTGGTTTGGATTCGGAATGCACTGCCTGATAGGGCGGTGGAAACTGATTCAATAGTAGCCTTCAAAAGGGAATTGGATAAATACTTGAAGGGAAAAAAAATTGCAGGGATATGGAGAAAGAGCGGGGAGTGAGATTAACTGGATTGCTCTTCAAAAGAGCTGGCGCAGTCTCGATGGGACGAATGGCCTCCATCTGTGCTGTACTATCCTATGATTTTATGATTTCCATCTCAGCACCTCCAAATAATTGACACAGAACAACATAGGTAGAGACTGTGAGGATCTTCAAGACCATCTAATGTCTGCCTGTTTAGTCTGAACTCTGAATATTATATTTGTAATTCAGTCCTTCGCAATAAAATATTATTTTATATTTTTCTTTGCCGGTTAAGTTTTAACATTCCAGCCCTCCAGAATTAACTTAGCTTTGCCTTCTGTTACAGTAATAAGCTTGATGCCGCACTACTTTTCATTTCACTTTTTCTTCTTAAAATAAAATGTATTGTGTATAAAACAATGAAGCTGGCAATGGAGGCTGTGGGTGGTCTGTGCATGGGAAAGCTCACACTGTAAGTGGGATCACCCACCAGGTGACCTCTGTGCCATTAGCAATCTTAGAAGGAAGCCTAAGATTGGACATTTAAATGATAATAGGTTCTAACAAAAATAAGATGTTTTAGTGCTAACAATCCTTGCACTAAGTTATAATCTTCAAAATTTATGGTTTGGAAAGTCTGGAATGCAGGCCAGCGAGAGGCCCCCGCTATCTCTAGGAATTTACTATAACATATTTACAGGATAACTCATAGCCTGTTACACAGTTTGCCTGTTCCTCTGTATTTAATGACTGCTCAGGTCCGTCTGCCCAGAGAGCTTCTTCAAAAAAAAATCCAAATTTCTTGTTCCAGTTGCATTCTTTCTGACCAGAAACAATAAAATACTGTAATGTTGGAGTCAACAGAAATCAACAGGCTGAGACTTTTCTTTGAGCAGAAACAAAACGTGTCTTACTTTAATCACTCTCCACGAGGTCTAAAGGCTCAGCCCCGTGCAGGGGCTATGACGTCATCATGCAACCGACGTCATCACGCTACCGACGCTCTTAAAGGGACCCTGCACCAATAACCCAACCCAGCATGTACATATCACAACATTGCTATACAAAGTGAATTGTGTTTAGGTACATAAACAGCATTGGCTATACATTGTGTTATTGTCCCTATGTGGTCTCTGCCACAGTAATAGTGAACTATAGTGGTGAAGATCTCACATGTAGCTGGACAATGTGAAGATATCACCAATTCGATTGTCACCCCCATAGAAAGATGTCAATCAGTGCTATATCTGTCATGTCGAATACAAATTGTCAGATGGATTGCTTGCACAATGTGTTGGGGCACCAGTACACTGGCATTGTGGGAGTGTTAGTTCACCCGTTCTTGTTACCTCTATATGGTGAGTTCCTGGAATTAGTTTGCCTTTAAAATACAGAGCAGAAGTAAAGTGCAATTAAATTAAAATAAATTCTATCAAATGATAAGCTATTGCCCGAACAGGTAATCTGAAAACGCAAAAGGTCAATATTATTGACAGGAAGGGGTCTATTTTGCTATAATGGATCAATGCTAAAAGATTATTTTAACCTGTTAAGAACTAATTTTGTCAGGCTAAAGTTCAAGCAGCAAGAGAAAAGTTAATTGAAACATTTTTTGTGCCCGGTTTTCTTGCAACACAAATCGGGAGTTCAGGTGACACAATAAATCACAAAATATTTTAAGCAAAATCCCATGTTTTTCCAAGAATGACAATAGCTGTTGTAAACCATGGTGGCTGCATAAAGAGAACTTGCATAGTCTAGTTCCTATAAACTGAAAGGTCCACGCTCCCTGTGAACCTGTTAACGACAGCTCAGCTGAGTTTCATTTTGTACTCTTGTCCTCCTGGTATGTACACTATGTAAAACCAAACCCTCCTGAGACCCTTCAGTTCTGCATTTCTGTTGGGCAAGGTGTTTGTCTTGTATTGAGAAAGCTGTCAGTCACTGTCATATTCAATCAGTCAAATCTAATCTTTTACATCCATATAAAAAAGAATTAAGAATTGATTTAAACCATCTGCAGCAGTTAAACAAAAACATTAACTCTCCCTTTAGCAATGTAGTCCTTCAAATCTTTGCATATTAGATCCAGAGATCCAGTTACATTTGCGGGACAGTGAAAATAAAACTTGTAATACCAATAGATTTACGCAGGTGGTAATATGTTAAGGTTCTGGGGGATGCTATCTCATGGCTTAATTGTGGTCCATGCTAAGAACGCCAAACACCTTGCATTCCTTGGCTGTTATGAGTTATTCCTTACGGGTGTGGTCTGAGGTGCCATGGATTATTTTCAGTTAGTTAATCGGTAACCTGGAAGTAATGCTCATGATGTTGCATAACCTCAAGTCATGTGAGGTGATAACTGTTACCATCATGTTTTATTTCAAGACTATTAATTTATTTTATTGCGGTATAACAGAAATGTGTGTTAAATAGAATTGATAAAATAGAAGTTGTAGGATGCTGGAAACATTCTACTTGTGATGTTGGGAAATTTATGACCCATTTGCATCTTAGCCATGCGAGCACATCATCTAATTAATTTTTTTCATGTGTCTTCACTCCCTGGCAATAATTGCATACACCATTACTGCCTGGAAAAGAAACCGGGTCTGAAAACCCACAATCATGTGCCACCACCATAGCTATGGTGAAGTGGGAGTGCCAACCTGCCAGTGCTTGACCTTGTGGTATTTCTTGGGCTCAGGCCATTTGTATAATGAGAACAGGCCCCAGCACCAGGACCTGTGCAGCTTGGGTACCTGCTAGATGAGGTGAGAGGGCAGGGGGCAACATAATTCTACAAGGCTCCAATGGATGGATGTAACAACCACCTGCTCTCGCCCTCACAGGGAATTCCAACCTGAGTTTCTATGGGGCATTACCATGTCCTGCCCTGTTTTCCACCACTGCTAGTCCCTGCTTCCCCTAATTTCACCGTTAATTATAGCGCCCTGAAAAAGTTAGCACCCCTGCGCCATAAATTCAGTGGTAGCACCCCAAGCAGGAGACAGGGCGCTACTGGAAGTGCTCCCCCTGCTTCTTGGGGCGCTATAAGTGAATTTCACGGTACTCGACCTACCGCGTCATTGCAGGCCTCCCTCCCCTGATTAAAGGGGAGGGGCCTAGCGCTGCGCACACCGGGGCCCTGCTGGACCACCGGTGAGCGGGGTGCCGGGAAAACAGCCTGGCACTCAACAGGAGTGCCGGGCTGAACGATCGCAGTCAGCACCCCGAGGAAAAAAGGGGAAGGGGCTGGCAGGCAGCCGGGAAAAAAATGGCCGCCCGACACCTGCCCTTTAAGTAGTGCCGCCGCGACTGCAAAAACGCCCCCTCACCCTGTTGGACATATCGGGTCGTGAGCGGGGCACTGCGCACGGTGATGATGTCATCGCCGGCGGGGTGCTACCAGCTACCACCGCTGCTAACCTCCCGCTGAATTTTGCGGGAGGCATTAGCAGCGCCGGGGGTGTTAACGGGAGGCGCAAAGCAACCCAATTTTTCCCCCCTTATCTCTAAGAACAGATGATTACCACCTAACAATCTGTATCATGTGACAAAGACACACACCTAACAAATAGAACAGTAGTCACAAGGAACAAGTTCATCCACTTTTGCAAAAGATGGTGTTTAAATCTGGTTGAAAATACTGACAATGAAAGTCAAGAACACTTGACAGCATGACATCCAGAATCTCTTTTTCTTAATTGCCTCCAGCCATTCTCCAAATGAGTTGAAACCAGACATGATTGCCCCTTGGAGTTTGAATCTCAAAGTTTCCACAGCAGGAGTGACAGAATTCTGGAGAGCTATTTCCATAGTGCCCAAAGCCTGTGTAAGTAAGATCTCCACTGTAGATGCCATTGGTGTTGCCATGTACTAAAGGTAGATGGCAGTGCAGACAACCAATGCTCCGTGACACTTGTGTGGGAGATGTATTCTCCCACATTACCCTGACCATCCTTTGAAAGCTGTGTACATGAGGCAGTACAGTGGTGCTGCTCTCATATCCAATGTTTAGAATGCAGGCCCATTAAGATCTAGCTATGGTGAAGTGGGAGTGCCAACCTGCCAGTGTTTGACCTTGTGGTATTTCTTGGGCTCAGGCCATTTGTATAATGAGAACAGGCCCCAGCACCAGGACCTGTGCAGCTTGGGTACCTGCTAGATGAGGTGAGAGGGCAGGGGGCAACACAATTCTACAAGGCTCCAATGGATGGATGTAACAACCACCTGCTCTCGCCCTCAAAGGGAATTCCAACCTGAGTTTCTATGGTGCATTACCATGTCCTGCCCTGTTTTCCACCACTGCTAGTCCCTGCTTCCCCTAATTTCACCGTTAATTATAGCGCCCCGAAAAAGTTAGCACCCCTGCGCCATAAATTCAGTGGTAGCACCCCAAGCAGGAGACAGGGCGCTACTGGAAGTGCTCCCCCTGCTTCTTGGGGCGCTATAAGTGAATTTCATGGTACTCGACATACCTTTCATCCTCTCCCTGTTGACCCTTGATCAATCCTCCCCTCTTTTTAACCAATGCTTGGTGCCTCACAAATTGATAAAGTTTACCATTTTATGACTCCTCTTGGTATGGTGCATATCTTTTGGAAATGTCATTTTTAGACTATCAGTAAAATGAATACACTTAACGTAGTCCTGTGGAGGATCATGCCATGGAAACAAACAATGGGCTGTGTTTTGTGCAGCCAGACATAGATATGAAACAAAATCACATTTTGGTCACAGATCCACAGTGAATATGTTGACGAGAGCTAAATGTATTTCAGCCAGCCACATGAATTGGCCATTCCACAGGACACGGCCGGCTGATGTTTAATATGGATTTACCCTAACTGTAAAAAGACAAATAAAATCAAAGACAAATAAAGATCCCTTTTTTGTCACACTTGCCTGGAAAACCTGTGGGGGTTTATCTGCGGAAACTCCCACTCCCCCCCACTGAAGACCCAAGAACGGTCGGCAGCAGCTAGCAGACCGAGTGGGTGCTGGCCCCTCTTTCCCAGAGCAATATTCTGGGTGCATTGCAAAGGGGACTGCTTAAACCCCGCCTGCAGTCTTTGGGCTCTTCATCTTCTATATTCCATTTGAGCAAATTAATTCTACCAAAATATAATCTGCACTCCATTTAAATTTCTAACATGAATTCTAAAAATACCTGAACAGTGATTCAGAGAATGGAATGCTAAAATGTGATGGATGACACAACAGTGTGCAAGTACAATCTGTATGCATTGCACATGTATTTGCACAATTAAAAAAACCTAAGTCAGCAGCTCCTATAAAGATTGTACTCACAACATCCTTTTCTTGGTTTTCACCAACATACTAGAAGGGGAAGTTAGATTCTGGGTCAGCCAAAACGAGGGTTTTATTTGGCTCAGGATCATTAAAAACCCATGCTAGATACTTGGCATAGTTTCACTCAAGAGCCTTCCTCTGTTTTGTGTTCAAGCTGCGGCAGCAAAGTCAAGACGATTGCAGGCAACAATCGGAAGTAAATTCAACATAAAATAATAAAAATATGCACGGTAAATTTAACATAAACGTTGAACTCTAAGGGGGTGAAATTCCATACCACTGAAAAACGATGCAGGCATTGCGATGTGTGATATGCCCACACCCGTTCAAGGAGAGCAGGCAGCACATCAACTTTGTGCTGCCTGCTAATTATAATGATTGTAGTGCACAGCCTAGCACTAAACGCACTGTCGAAGTTCATGATGTTCGAGCGAGGCTAGCTTTAGTTAAAGCTAGCCTGTGCTGCTTAAAGGCAGGCTGCACCTCTTAATGGTGAGCTGCGTTCCGCTGATCAAAAATGGTAAAAGTGCTTCAGCACTCACCCAAATGGCTCAACAGGCCAGGGAAAGGGCACCCAGGGTCTTGCACGTAGCATTCGAGCTTTGTGCAGGGGGTCAACACTGCAAGAGAGGTCCTCTACCCACAGGGGGCCAGAAGGGCCTCCTGAAAGAAGGATGTGGGACCAGATCGCTGAGGCGGTCACTGCCAGGACCTGGCTCCAGTGCCCAAAGAAGTTTCATGACCTCTGACGTGTGCTCAAGGTCACTGAATGCATCTTCAAAAGCCGTTTCCTACTAACTGCATCACTAGCCTCACATAGAAACATAGAAGATAGGAGCAGGAGTAGGCCATTCGGCCCCTCAAGCCTGCTCCGCCATTCAATGCGATCATTGCTGATCATCCAAATTCAGTACCCGGTCCCTGCTTTCTCCGCATACCCCTTGATCCCTTTAGCTTTAAGAAATATGTCCAACTCCTTCTTGAATATATTTAATGAATTGGCCTCTACTGCCTTCTGTGGTAGAGAATTCCACAGGTTCACCACTCTCTGGGTGAAGAAATTCCTCCTAATTTCTGTCCTAAATGGCCTATCCCTTATCCTTAGATTGTGACCCCTGGTTCTGGACTCCCCGACCATCAGGAACATCCTTCCTGCATCTAGTCTGTCCAGTCCTGTCAGAATTTTATAAGTTTCAATGAGATCCCCTCTCATTCTTCTAAACTCCAGCGAGTACAAGCCCAATCGACCCAATCTCTCCTCATACATCATTCCTGCCACCCCAGGTATCAGCCTGGTGAATCTTCGCTGAACTCCTTCCATGGCAAGAACATCCTTCCTCAGATAAGGTGACCAAAACTGCACACAATACTCAAGATGTAGTTTCACCAAGGCCCTGTACAACTGGAGCAAGACATCCTTGTTCCTGTACTCAAACCCTCTTGCTACGAAGGCCAACATACCATTTGCCTTCTTAACTGCCTGCTGCACCTGCATGCTTATCTTCAGCGACTGGTGCACAAGGACACCCAGGTCTCGTTGCACTTCCCCTTCTCCCAATCTATTGCCAATCAGATGATAATCTGCCTTCCTGTTTTTGCCACCAAAGTGGATAACCTTAAATTTATCCACGTTATATTGCATCTGCCATGTTTCTGCCCAATCACCCAACCTGTCCAAATCACACTGGAGTTTCTCAGCATCCTCCTCACAGCACACACGCCCACCCAGCTTTGTGTCGTCTGCAAATTTGGAGATATTATATCTAATTCCCTTGTCTAGATCATTAATATATATTGTGAATAGCTGGGGTCCAAGGACCGATCCCTGCGGTACCCCACTAGTCACTGCCTGCATCTCGGAAAAAGACCCGTTTATTCCAACTCTTTGCTTTCAGTCTGCCAACCAGTTCTCTATCCAAGTCAATACCTTGCCCTCAATCCCATGTGCCTTAACTTTACACGCTAATCTCTTATGCGGGACCTTATCGAAAGCCTTCTGAAAGTCCAAATACACCACATCCACTGGTTCTTCCTTATCTATTTTACCAGTTACATCCTCAAAAAATTCCAGTAGATTAGTCAAGCACGATTTACCTTTTGTAAATCCATGTTGACTTTTTCCGATCCTGTCACTGTTTTCCAAGTGCTCTGCTACCATTTTCCCCACTACCGATGTCGGGCTTAACGGTCTGTAATTCCCCATTTTCGCTCTGCCAGCTTTTTTGAATAGTGGGGTAACATTAGCTACCCTCCAATCCATGGGTACTGTTCCAGATTCCATCAAATGTTGGAAGATGATCAGCAAAGCATCTACTATTTCTAGGGCCACTTCCTTAAGTACGCTAGGATGTAGATTATCAGGCCCTGGGGATTTATCAGCCTTCAATCTCATCAATTTCCCTAACACCATTTCCCTACAAATACTGATTTCTTTCAGTTCCTCCCTTTCATCAGACCCTATGTTCCCCAACATCACTGGGAGGTTATTTGTGTCCTCCTTTGTGAAGACAGAAACAAAATATGTATTTAATTGGTCTGCCATTTCTTTGTTCCCCATTATAAATTCCCCTGATTCTGACTACAAGGGACCTACGCTTGACTTCACCAATCTTTTTCTCTTCACATATCTATAAATGCTTTTACAGTCAGTTTTTATGTTCCCTGCAAGCTTACTCTCATATTCTATTTTCCCCTTCTTAATTAATCCCTTTGTCCTCCTTTGTTGAATCCTAAACTGCTCCCAATCCTCAGGTTTACTGCTTTTTCTGGCCAATTTATATGTCCTCTCCTTGGATCTTATGCTATCCCTAATTTCCCTTGTTAGCCACGGTTGAGTCACCTTTTTGGTTTTATTTTTATGCCAAACTGGGATGAACAAATTCTGTAGTTCATCCATGCGGTCTTAGAAACATAGAAACATAGAAGATAGGAGCAGGAGTAGGCCATTCGGCCCTTTGAGCCTGCTCCGCCATTCAATGAGATCATGGCTGATCATCCAAATTCAGTACCCTGTCCCTGCCTTCTCCCCATATCCCTTGATCCCTTTAGCCTCAAGAAATATATCCAACTCTTTCTTGAATATATTTAATGAACTGGCCTCCACCGCCCTCTGTGGCAGAGAATTCCACAGGTTCACCACTCTCTGGGTGAAGAAGTTCCTCCTCATTTCAGTCCTAAATGGCTTACCCCTTATCCTTAGACTATGACCCCTGGTTCTGGACTCCCCGGCCATCATAAACATCCTTCCTGCATCTAGCCTGTCCAGACCTGACAGAATTTTATAGCTTTCGATGAGATCCCCTCTCAATCTTCTAAACTCCAGTGAGTATAAGCCCAATCGATACAATCTCTCCTCATACATCATTCCTGCCATCCCAGGTATCAGCCTGGTGAATCTTCGCTGCACTCCCTCCATGGCAAGAACGTCCTTCCTCAGGTAAGGTGACCAAAACTGCACACAATACTCAAGGTGCGGTCTCACCAAGGCCCTGTACAACTGTAGCAAGACATCCTTGTTCCTGTACTCGAACCCTCTTGCTACGAAGGCCAACATACCATTTGCCTTCTTAACCGCCTGCTGCACCTGCATGCTTACCTTCAGCGACTGGTGCACAATAACACCCAGGTCTCTTTGCACTTCCCCTTCTCCCAATCTATTGCCATTCAAATAATAATCTGCCTTCCTGTTTTTGCCACCAAAGTGGATAACCTCACATTTATCCACATTATAGTGCATTTGCCATGTTTCTGCCCAATCACCCAACCTGTCCAAATCGTACTGGAGTTTCACGACATCCTCCTCACAGCTTACCCTCCCACCCAGCTTTGTGTCGTCTGCAAATTTGGAGATTTTACATCCAATTCACTCGTCCAGATCATTAATATATATTGTGAACAGCTGGGGTCCTAGGACCAATCCTTGCGGTACCCCACTAGTCACTGCCTGCCACTCGGAAAACGACCCGTTTATTCCAACTCTTTGCTTTCTGTCCGCCAACCAGTTCTCTATCCAAGTCAATACCTTGCCCCCAATCCCATGTGCCTTAATTTTGCACGCTAATCTCTTATGTGGGACCTTATCGAAAGCCTTCTGAAAGTCCAAATACACCACATCCACTGGTTCTCCCTTATCTATTTTACCAGTTACATCCTCAAAAAATTCCAGTAGATTAGTTAAGCATGATTTACCTTTTGTAAATCCATGTTGACTTTGTCCGATCCTGTCACTGCTTTCCAAGTGCTCTTTGAATGTTTGCCATTGCCTATCCACCGTCAACCCTTTGAGTGACATTCCCCAATCAATCCTACCCAACTCGCGCCTCAGATCATCGTAGTTTCCTTTATTTAAATTCAGGACCCGAGTCTCTGAGTCAACTACTTCATTCTCCATCTTAATGAAGAATTCTATCATATTATGATCGCTCCGACCCAAGGGGCCTCGTACAACAAGATTGCTAATTAATCCTTTCTCGTTACATAATACCCAGTCTAAGATGGCCTGATCTCTGGTTGGTTCCTCGACATATTGGTCCAGGAAACCATCCCGCAAACATTCCAGGGATTCCTCCTCCACAGTATTGTTAGTAATTTGGTTAGCCCAATCTATATGTAGATTAAAGTCACCCATGATGACTGCTGTGCCCTTATTGCACGCTTGTCTAATTTCCCTTTTAATGCCATCCCCAACCTCCGCATTACTGTTTGGAGGTCTATATACCACTCCCACTAACGTTTTCTGCCCCTTGGTATTTCTCAGTTCTACCCATACAGATTCCACATCATCAGAACTAATATCCTTCCTTACAATTGTGTTAATCCCTTCTTTAACCAGCAATGCTACTCCACCTCTCTTTCCTTTTTGCCTATCTTTCCTGAATATTGAATACCCCTGGATGTTGAGTTCCCAGCCTTGGCCACCCTGGAGCCATGTTTCCGTAATCCCAATCAAATCATATTCGTTTACCTCTATTTGCACAGCGAATTCATCCACCTTATTACGACTGCTCCTCGCATTAAGACACAAAGCCTTCAGGCTTGTTTTTTTAACGCTCTTAGACCTATTAGAATTATTTTTGTTTTTCTCCTTCCTATCTTTTTTTTTATCCTTGTTTCCCTTTCCTCTGTCCCCCTGCTCAGGTTTCCAACCCCCTGCCATTTTAGTTTAAACCCTCCCCAACAGCACTAGCAAACACTCCCCCTTGGACATCGGTCCCGGCCCTGCCCTGCCCAGGTGCAAACCGTGCGGTTTGAACTGGTCCCACCTCCCCCAGAACCGGTTCCAATGTCCCAGGAATTTGAATCCCTCCCCCTCGCACCATTCCTCTAGCCACCTATTCATCTGAAATATCCTTCTATTTCTACTCTGACTAGCACGTGGCACTGGTAGCAATCCTGAGATTGAGGTCTTATTTTTTAATTTACCTCCTAACTCCCGATATTCAGCTTTTAGGACCTCATCCCGTTTTTTACCTATATCATTGGTACCTATATGCACCACGACAACTGGCTGTTCACCCTCCCCTTCCAAAATGTTCTGCAGCCGCTCTGAGACATCCTTGACCCTTGCACCAGGGAGGCAACACACCATCCTGGAGTCTTGTTTGCGGCCGCAGAAATGCCTATCTATTCCCCTTACAATAGAATCCCCTATTACTATAGCTCTACCCCTCTTTTTATCCCATCCTGTGCAGCAGAGCCACCCCTGGTGCCAGGAAGTTGGCTGCTGCTGCCTTCCTCTGATAAGCCATCCCCCCCAACAGTACTCAAAGTAATGTATCTGTTTGAGAGGGGGATGTCCACAGGGGACCCCTGCACTACCTGCCTGTGCCTAGTACTCTGTCTGTTGGTCACTCCTTCCCTTTCTGCCTGTCCAATCTTTGCCTGCGGTGTGACCAACTGCTCAAACATGATATCCACGACATCCTCAACATTGCGAATGGTCCAGCATATATCCAATCGCAGCTCCAGCACCGCAATGCGGTCTGCCAGTAGCTGCAGCTGGACACCCTTCCTGCACACATGGTTGTCAGGGACACAGGAAGTCCCCGCTACACCACAGAGAGCTTAGAAACTATAAACCACAGAGTTTAAGTTTAAAAAGAGAGAAATACTCACCAACCAATCACTTACCTGCTTTCTAGTGACGTCACACTTCGATTACTTTTTACTTCTCTCCCTCCCTCTGAGTTCAGAGTTGGAGATTGGTAAACCTACCCGAGCCTCACAGCTGCTTTAAATCACCGCCGCTCGGCCGCCTCGCCTCCCGCAGGTCCGCTGCTCTGAGGCTTACCTGAGCCTCGCTGCTGCTTTTATCCCGCCACTCGGCCGCCTCGTCTCCCGCAGGTCCGCTGCTCTGAGCTGCTGAATGCACAATTGCCCCTCATCACTCACCTACCAACAATCTCTACCAAATATGAGGCACACCTCACATTCCTAGCTTCACCTCACCCCCTTGAAGGAGACGGTGCTGGCCATTCTTGGCAGTGGCATAGCTAAGCCCTTGACCAGCGGTGGGGCTGAAAGAATACAAGATGCTAATATCCTCATACGTTATCCTCCTTCTCACATCGCACTTCCCCCTCATCCCACAATATCTTCTGATTTACAAGCTGCACATGGTGTAAGCATGCAGCTCTTGCTTTCCCACCCTCCCCTCACCACAACCCTACCATTGCGCCTTCCGCATTTCAGACACCCAAGAAATCCAGCCTGCCCAGCCAGTGGGTCAACAAAGAGAGGGAGAGGAGAATGAAGAAGAGGAAGAAGAAACACTGTCACTCGATTTCACACTCACAGCCACCAGCTCCTCGCAGTCGTCCTGCAAGGCCATCCGCAGCCTTTCACCAGCCATGCTGCAGCCACTGGGGTAGCACTGCATGACATCAGTAGGATAGGCAAAGGCACACACAAGACACTCACTAAAGGAATGCACAAGGGTGATTAGTTGATTTTTGGATATAATATTGGATGCATATACAGATAAATTTGGATTGGAAAATTTGCTTTGTGGTGGCTTTTATTTCAGCATTGTGGCCAAGGGGAGGCTGTAATGGTCAGTAACAGAGGGAAGGTAACGTGTGGGACAAATGTTGAAAGGGGAATTGGGGTTGTGTTCACTGGTACTACAGGCGGATGATTCGATCCTGGATAGCCTGGCCATAAAGGGGCTGGCTGGGCTGCCTCCATCCTTCAACTTCCTCCTCTTCTGCTTCTTCCTCCTCCTCCCTCTGCGAGCAGCTTGTCCCCTTTGCTGCCTCTGCTTCATCTCCATGCCCTGCTGCAGCCCAAGGGGGACTGCAACTCGAGCCCCCAGGACTGGGAGCAAGTGGTATTCTCAGAGGCCTTCCTTTAAGAGCCAAAGCCTTGCAAATATCCAGCAACACTCCCTTCACACTTCAACAACTTTTTAAGTGTCTTACACCAAGCCAGTACTCCAATAAAATGTAAAGAAACCAGTACAAAAGGAAAAATCTAAACTTACCTGGAAGTTGAATGTGTCCCTTTAAGTAACGCTGGCAGGGGCCTGTTGTACAGCTAAATGCACGCCCTGCTCTGTGTCATCTGGAGAGGGCATTAAAGGGAGTGGCAACGTTCAAAATAGCAGGTCGTGTGTCAATTCAGTGTTGCATGCTGATTGACGTCACAACGCTGAATTGATGTCACAATCTAACTAATTTCCATATCTGGAGTGAGCGCAAGCAACAGCAGTGCTGCCGACCTGCCCAAAATGGCAGCCCCTGTGTTCCACGCTGAAAGTGGGTGGAAGCGAGGCGGCCGCCATTTTTTCATCCAAAGCGGCCTTATCAGCTGGTGCAAACGGGCCGAATTTCACGGCCTAAGTATTTTAGTTATACTGTCGCACAACCCACACTTACAGCTCTGCCCATAATCAGTTTTGTTTCATGTAAAATGATGCGGAGTGTTCTGAAATCTGTAAAACCACACACATTGTCGCTCATTATTGGCTGAAGATTCCATTACATTACCAGAATTTAGATGAGATTGTGGGCCCTGGTTTGTGTAAAGTAAGTAGGATAGATAGGAAGGAAAGAAAGAACAAACAAACAATTAATTATTGGGAAAGTGGAGAAAGGTGGCAGCTTGACTGCTTAGTTCTTCATAAAAGTTTTTGCAGTTCTGTTGTGACCACCTACTTTAGCAACTGTGTGTCCAGCTTGGCCATTCCTTTCCTGTGTCCATTCAACTTTATTTTCTGCCCCACTTTCTGGTAGCTACTCGATGAACCATGTCAGGTGGCCAACACAATCTTAGGCCTCTGCAAATGAAGCTTGCGTTTATCCGAGAGCTAGAAGATGTACAAATGCAAATCAGGATAACTTACTCACTGAGTATACCTCTCAGTGTCAGGAGGCACCTAGCCCCCTCTTAATTTGTGCCTCTGTTTAGCTCATCTTTCCTCCACCTCAATAAAAAAACTCACCATGAACGATGTCCTCCTATTCTGTGGTACAACATCAATATATACACCATGGTACCAACATTATTTCACTATTCCTTGATGTAACTATGTTGGAAAATGAAAAATATTGGGGGTTAAATTGGAAAAGGTCTGAAAACGGGTGCGGGAGTCATGGTGCATAGTGTGCAGTGCGCTATTAATCCGCGTTCATTCATTGTGCTGCAGGCAGTACAGTAATGAATTAAATTAAAGACAGCCTGCACCTCTTAAAGGGGAGGTGCATTGTGGCTGCAAGAAGTGGTAGGAGTCATTTGTAAAATGATTGAGTGCTCTGATACATTGAGCAATGGCTAAACATGCGAGAGAGCGTACATCAAGGTTTTCAGAAACTGCACTGGAGGTCAAGGTGTAGAGAACGAGAGGTGTCCTGTATCTGCAGGGGGGCAGGAGGCCCTCCAGACACATGCTCAGGAGTAGCAGCAGAGGTCAATGCCAGGAGTTTGATGTAGTATATATGGACTTTAGCAAGGCTTTTGATATGGTTCCACATGGCAGACTGGTCATGAAGTTAAAAGCCCATGGGATCCAGGGCAAAGTGTCAAGTTGGATTCAAAAGTGGCTCGGAGAGAGGAAGCAGAGGGTAATGGTTAATGGGTGTTTTTCTGACTGGAAGGCTGTTTCCAGTGGGGTTCCGCAGGGCTCAGTACTAGGTTCCTTGCTTTTTGTGGTATATATCAACAATCTTGACTTGAATATAGGGGGTATGATTAAGAAGTTTGCAGATGATACTAAAATCGGCTGTGTGGTTGATACTGAAGAAGGAAGCTGTAGACTGCAGGAAGATATCAATAAATTGGTCAGGTGGGCAGAACAGTGGCAAATGGAATTCAATCCGGAGAAGTGTGAGGTAATGCATTTGGGGAGGGCTAACGAGGAAAGGGAATACACATTAAACGGTAGGGCACTGGGTAGTGTAGAGGAACAAAGGGACCTTGGAGTGCATGTCCACAGATCCCTGAAGGTAGCAGGCCAAGTAGATAAGGTGGTTACGAAGGCATACGGAATGTTTGCCTTTATTAGCCATGGCATAGAATACAAGAGCAGGGGGGCTATGCTTCAACTGTATAAAACACTAGTTGGGCCTCAGCTAGAGTACTGCGTGCAGTTCTGGTCACCACATTACAGGAAAGATGTGATTGCACTAGAGAGAGTACAGAGGAGATTTACAAGGATGTTGCTGGGAGTAGAGAATTTTAGCTATGAGGAAAGACTGGATAGGCTGGGTCTGTTTTCCTTGGAACAGAGGAGGCTGAGGGGAGACATTATTGAGGTGTATAAAATTATGAGGGGCATAGATAAAGTGGATAGAAAGGACCTATTTCCCTTAGCAGAGGGGTCAAAAACCAGGGGGCACAGATTTAAAGTAATTGGGGGAAAGTTTAGAGGGAATTTGAGGGGAAATTTCTTCACTCAGAGGGTTGTGGGGGTCTGGAACTCACTGCCTGAAAGGGTGGTAGAGGCAGGAACCCTAACCACATTTAAAAAGTACTTGGATGTGCACTTGGGATGCCCTAACCTGCAGGGCTACGGACCAAGAGCTGGGATGTGGGATTAGGCTGGATAGCTCTTTGTTGGCCGGCGCGGACACGATGGGCTGAAATGGTCTCCTTCCGTGCTGTAACTTTCTATGATTCTATGAGGAGTGTTGCTCCAAGAACATGGATGAAGTGCAGAAAGACATTTAATGATCTCACATGAGTTGTCAAGATGAGTGGATTCATCGTCAAATGGAATATCCTACCAACTGCACCACTAGCCTCATCCACTGCTCAATGCACTACACCCCCATCACCCATCTATCAACAATCTCTATCAATCAGGACTCTACCCTAAAATTCATATGCTTTACCTCACTCTCACACACTTAGCACTGTTGGAAGCCTCACACCCATAACTCACAGCTTGCACACATGGCAGCTATTCAACCATCATAGCCACATCACCCAAACATATTGCAGGGCACTCGCTGACACACTTCCTTCTTTCTTGCAGAAGAAGGTGGCACATAACAGCAGACAGATGCAGAGAACTGGAGGAGGACAAGCGTGCCTGCATGTTTTAACCCCCATGGAGGAGACCGTGCTGGCCATCATGAGAAGGGGCATCGCTGAGGCCGTGGCCACTGGCGGTGCTGAAGCGATCGATGATGAGGGTATCTGCATACCTAATCCTCCTTCTCTCATTTCACTTCTCCCTCAATCTCTTCTGATTAGAAGCTGCAGATAGTGTAAGCACGCACGTCTTTCTCCTTTCCCACAAGCCAACCCTTGTCCTTTTTTCATTTCAGATATTCAAGAACCGGAGTCTTTCCAATCAGTGGAGGAAGAGGAAGAAGAACGTGTAGATGAACAGACATGGTCACTCGATCTTACACTCGTAGCCACCAGCTCAGAGACAGGCATTGCAAATATTTTAGAGGATAGGATAGAGGAGGAACATAAGAACATAAGAAATAGGAGCAGGAGTAGGCCATTCAGCCCCTCGAGCCTGCTCCGCCATTTAACGAGATCATGGTTGATCCGATTTTGGCCTCAACTTCACTTTTCCGCCCGTTCCCCATAACCCTTGACTCCCCTGTTACTCAAAAATCTGTCTATCTCAGCCTTGAATATATTCAATTACTCAGCTTCCACAGCTCTCTGGGGTAAAGAATTCCAAAGATTCCCGACATTCTGAGAGAAGAAATTCCTCCTCATCTGTCTTAAATGGGCAACCCCTTATTCTGAGTCTATGCCCCCTCGTTCTAGATTCCCCCACGTGGGGAAACATCCTCTCAGCATCTACCCTGTCCAACCCCCTCAGAATCTTATATGTTTCAATAAGATCACCTCTCATTCTTCTAAACTCCAATGAGTATAGGCCCAACCTTTCTTCATAAGACAACCCTTCCATCCCAGGAATCAACCTAGTGAACTTTCTCTGAACTGCCTCCACTGCAAGTATATCCCTCCTTAATTAAGGTGACCCAAACTGTACACAGTACTCTAGGTGTGGTCTCACCAGCGCCCTGTACAGTTGTAGCAAGACCTCCCTACTTTTATACTCTATCCCCCTTAAAATAAAGGCCAACATTTCATTTGCCTTCCTAATTACTTGCTGCACCTGCATGTTAACTTTTTGTGTTTCATGTACGAGGACACCCAAATCCCTCTGTACCACCGCATTCTGTAGTCTTTCTCCATTTAAATAATATTTTCCTTTTCTATTCTTCCTACCAAAGTGGATAACTTTACATTTTCCCACATTATAATCTATCTGCCAAATTCTTGCCCACTCACTTAACCTATCTAATACCTTTGCAGACTCTTTGGGGGAGAAATTGGGTATAGACCCATTTGGGGCGTTAGAATTGGCGCTGCGCAAATTTTTTCGCCAGGCGCAACTTATCGCCACCTCGAGCGATATTGGGTTGCTGCGCCCCTAAAGGTGATTGCGGCGTTGATTCAGGCGCTGCACGGGAGTCTTAAGGCGCTAACCCGGCGGCGCTACTCAATATGTCGGTGGCCGGGCGCAGCGCAGGTGCTGTCAATAATCGATTACCCCGAGACATGCTGGCGTCGGCCAGCTCTTAAAGGGGCGGGTCAATTAGGAGCAGCAGCCACACTCTGCGCCTTGTAGGCCTCAAAATCGGCGCTGTGCTTTCTGTGGCGTTCCAGACTTTGAACATATGGAGAGGGTGGGGCAGAGAGCGGAGCACTTTTCCGATGGGGCATTGGATGCTTTGGTTGGCGAAGTGGAGCGCCGGCGAGCTGTGCTGTACCCCGACAATGGCAGGAGGCCTCATCAGAGCGAGTACCGCAGGGCTTGGAGGGAAGTTTGTCAAAGAGTCACCTCAACCAGCGTGGTGGCCAGGACTCCTGTGCAATGCAGGAAGAAGTTCAACGACCTCACTCGGGTCGTTAGGGTGAGTGCCTTTTTCGCCATCTTCTTCATCCCTCCATCTGCACCCGACATTATGGCCAGAGGGTGCGCGAAGTCCCAATGGCCATCTGTCAGCCAGCACCCATGGTCCTTTCTGTAAACACACACGCACATTCAGCTCAATGCATAATGGAAGGGCTATTCTACCATGGGGGGCATGTGATGTCAGCTCAATGCATAATGGAAGGGCTAATCTGCCATGGGGGCATGTGATGTCAGCTCAATGCATAATGGAAGGGCTATTCTACCATGGGGGGCATGTGATGTCAGTTCAGGCCAGCATGTTTCATCACTTCCCGTCCTTTCTCCTGCAGGGAAAGCTGGCCAGGAACCGGAGGGAGCAGCTTCGCACCGGAGGAGGCCCTCCTCAGCTGCAGACACTGATGGACCTGGAGGAACAAGTCCATCAGATTGTTGGAGGCCAGATGACTGGTCCTGTCACCACTGGAGCTGCCGACCCCATTGTGCACAGCGATGGTAAGGTCATCACCTTTTTGAACTCTCTCCTTCCACTTCTTCCCCCCACCAGCATGCTTTTTCACTCTGGACCCATGTCAGAGCATTGCAGCACTCATGCATCCCTTGCTGCCACCCTGTCCTTTCGCTAAAGCCACTTCCCTGCTTTCAGATGCTGCATCACCAGCTCGGGAGCCGGGCCCTCAAGCTGCCACTGCCACTGACTCCGGAGGCGACGAGCAGGAGGAAGCTGGACCATCCCTGCCACCCTCAGGCGAGCCAGCCCCTCTGCAGAATGGGGAGACTACTTCCCTGGAGGGGAGCAGGGGGGGAATGCTCTGAGGAGGAAGCAGTTCCAGGAACCAGCGGGCTGCAGCAACGCAAGGGGGGAAGGGAAGCTCGGGGGCCGTCTCCCCGGAGGGCGAGTCAGGCCGCGAGTACTGCTGCACAGAGCGCAGAAGAGGTGCGTTCCCTCGCAGAAATGAGCGCCCAGGCTCGGCTCAGGCACACTGAGCTCATGGCTGCAGTGGCAAGGATGCCTGAATCCATCGAGACACTGGCAAGGAGTGTCCAAGACTTTGGGGCAGCACAGGCAAGGAGTGCGCAGGACCTCGGGGCAGCACAGGCAAGGAGTGCGCAGGACCTCGGGGCAGCACAGGCAAGGAGTGCGCAGGACTTTGGGGCAGCACAGGCAAAGAGTGCGCAGGACTTAGGGGCAGCACTGGAAAGGACTGTCCAGGACTTCAGGGCATCACTGGAAAGGACTGTCCACGGCTTCGGGGCAGCACTGGAAAGGACTGTCCAGGGCTTGACCGAAGCAGTGGAAAGGACTGTCCCGGCCTTCAGCGAAGCACTGGAAAGGACTGTCCAGGGCTTCACCGAAGCACTGGCACCTGCCACGCAAGTACTGAGTGCTGCCACGCAGTCACTCGCTGGTCTCATGCAGACGCATATTGAGGCCACGCGACCAATGACTGCTGCCACCCTCGCTGGATCAGGTGGGATTACCCGGGGCCCTTGTAGCACCACAGCAGGGCCTCAATCTGTGGACCAGCCGATTGGTGCGCATGCTGCGGTGCTGCCCCGTCAGAGTGCCAGTCTGTCATTCGACCAGGGAGCTGCTGTCCGCTCTCAGGATGTCAGCATTCCTGATGTGCAGGTTAGGTTGATTGGCCATGATAAAAATTGGCCCTTAGTGTTAGGGGGGATTAAATACGTGGGGTTACGGGGATAGGGCTTGGGTGGGCTGGCTGTTGGTGTAGGGACCGGGTGCTAAGGGTTTGGATGATCAGCCATGATCTCGTTGAATGGCGGAGCAGGCTCGAAGGGCCGAATGGCCTACTCCTGCTCCTAGTTTCTATGTTTCTATGCCACCCCTGGCACATCTCCACTGCAGCCGCCACCACCTGCAGGACAGACTGCTTCCACCCATTCACAGTTGGAGCAGTCAGCATCCGGGCCCTCCAAGGCCAGAGGTCGTCCAGGACGTCCCTCAGGGGCATCTGTGCTTGCCGACAGCCAGCAGGCCTCCCCCAGCCTTGATGCAGCCACTGGGGTCCCATTACGGAGGAGCTGCAGGGAGGGAAGGGGCCGATCTCGCAAGAGAAGTAGATCACCATCTAGGGGGAAAGAGTAGAAGGTGCAGCTGAGACGTCTTATTTGTAGAAATCAAGGCTGTGGATGCTGGTCTGAATGTTAGTAATGCTTTGGATAGTCTCCCGGGTGTGCGAGTCACTTAAGTGTTAGTATGTTAGTTTTGCTTTCTGTAGCCATTGCTTTGTCATGTTGGAAGGAAGCACATTTCGCAAAATAAACAACTTTTTTTATTTACATTGGCCATGTCTGATATTTACATTCACTGCCCTTCATAGGCTTTGGGTTATCCAGACGGTTCCCTTCCTCCTCATCGAATGGCACCAAGCATTCCATCAGAGGGGCCTAGAAGCGGCTTGTTATCAGCCTCTGACGGACGGCCCTTCCCGTTTGTACCTCCCTCCCGTCTTGGTCCTCCTCCTCCTCCTCCTCCTCCTCTGCTGGTGCTTCAATGGCTGGTGGCATTGGCTGGGTGCATAGGATGGCGAGGTTATGCAGCATGCAACAGACTACGACGAAGTGGGAGACTCGCTCTGGTGAGTACTGCAAGGCGCCTCCGGAATGGTCGAGACAGCGGAACCGCTGCTTCAGCACACCGATTGTGTGCTCCACAATGTTCCTCATCGCCTGATGGCTCGCATTGAAGCGCTCTTCAGCAGGAGTGCTGGGCGAACGGAGCAGCGTCATCAGCCATGGGCACAGAGGATAGCCCTTGTCACCGAGAAGCCAGCCTCCTGGGTGAGCCGGGCCTCGAATAGGTCTGCAACTGAAGTCTGGCGCAGGATGAAGGCGTCGTGGCTGCTGCCCGGGAACTGCGCATTGACTGCGAGGATCAGCTGTCGGTGGTCACAGACCAGCTGAACATTCAAGGAATGGAACCCCTTGCGGTTGCGGAACTCCTCCGGATTCAAAACAGGCGCCCGCAAAGCCATGTGCGTGCAGTCAATGGTGCCCTGCACCATGGGGAAGTCCGCTAATTGCTGTGAAGCCCTCTGCGCGCTCCCACTACTTCTCCAGTGTCACAGGGAAGGAGATGTACTGCCGCCTCCTTTTAAATAGGGCATCTGTTACTTGACGGATGCAGCAATGCACCGCAAACTGCGATATGTTAGCGATGACCCCAGTTGCGGCCTGGAAGGAGCCGCTCGCATAGAAATTCAGGGCAACAGTCATCTTGACAGCCACCGACAGAGAGGTCCTGCACCTTATCTGAGGCTGCAGATCTGGCTGAAGCAGGTGACACAGCTCAGTCACCACCTCCTTTCTGAAGCGCAGCCTTCTAAGACACTGCTCCTCCGACATGTTCATGTAACAGAACTGCTGTCGGAAAACCCTGGCAGCGTAAGGTCTGGTGTGGCGACATCTGTTGGCCCTCCTCCGTCTGGCCATTCCTGCCCCTCTCTCCCTGCGTCTCTGTGCCCATTCCAGATGGTTCAGCAGCAGGACGTTCCCCTCCAATGCAGCCCCCATAGTATTAGCGCACAAGAAATTGTAAACGTTGTAAATGCTCACCAGCTGCAAGGTGATGGTCAGAAGGCTGAAGTTCCTCTGGCCAGCGCTGGCTCACTGGTGCAATGGCTCTCAGAGTGCAGCTCAGCAACTCTGTGAAAGTCTCGAGGAAGTTGTGCTCCCAAAATGGCTGCCGCTTTTATACCAGTGCAGTCCCCTTTAAAGAGCGCCCCCCTAGCCCGAGAGCGACTAGGGAACGTTCCAAGTAAGCAGTCCTTATTAGCGCCAGGCGGAACGGAGGGGCGCAACACTGAATTTCCGGTCCGGGGCGCCAAAAAGGCGTTGCACACTGAAATGACGTCATGATCTGCCTGCACCCGCGAGCGGGCGCTAAGGTTTAGCGCCGGCGCTAAATGCCCACTCAATATGGGAGGAGGCGCTGGGTTCACTGAGCCCGCTGAAAATAGGCTAACGCCCCACTTCTCGGCCTCTTTAGGTGCTAATTGGAGGCGCTGCCAACCGAATTTCTCCCCCTTTAAGAACATAAGAACATAAGAAATAGGAGCAGGAGTAGGCCAATCGACCCCTCGAGCCTGCTCCGCCATTCAATAAGATCATGTCTTCCTCACAACTTGCTTTCCCACCTATCGTTGTATCGTTCGCAAATTTGGCTACAATACACTCGCTTCCTTCATCCAAGTCATTAATATAGATTGAAAATAGTTGAGGCCCCAGCACTGATCCCTGTGGCACCCCACTAGTTACAGATTGCCATTCTGAAAATGACCCATTTATTCTGACTCTCTCTTTTCTGTTAGTTAGCCAATCCTCTATTCAATTTAATATGTTACCCCCAACACCATGAGCTCTTATCTTATGCAGTAACCTTTTACGTGGCACCTTGTCGAATGCCTTTTGGAAATCCAAATGCACGACATCTACTGGTTTCTCTTTATCCACCCTGCTCATTACCTCCTCAACGAACTCTAATAGATTTGTCAAACACGATTTCCCTTTCATAAAACCATGTTGACTCTGTTTAATTGTATTATGATTTTCTAAATGCCCTGCCACTTCCTTAGTAATGGATTCGAGCATTTTGTCAATGACAGATGTTAGGCTAACTGGTCTATAGTTTCCTGCTTTCTGTCAAAAAAGGAGGGAGACAGAAAGCAGGAAACTATAGGCCATTTGCTGTTTTCCAATCCACTGGGACTTTTCCAGAATCAAGGGAATTTTGGTAGATTACAACCAATGCATCCTCTATCTCTGTAGCCACTTCTTTTAAGACCCTATAATCAGGTCATGGGGACTTGTCAGCCATTAGTTTGCCGAGCACTTTTTCTCAGTGATAGTGATTGTTTTAAGTTTCTCCCTCCCTTTTGCCCCTTGATTTTCTACTATTACTGGGATGTTTTTAGCGTCCTCTACTGTGAAGATAGATACAAAATATTTGTTCAATGCCTCTGCCATTTCCTTGTTTCCCATGCATGGGCCAGGACTTCGGGTCCCCACGGGTGAGTACGTGCTGGGTACTCACGGGTAGGCCCAACGAAAGTGCCGGTTTCGTGCATGCACTGCGCATGCGTGAGAAACCAAAACTTCTGTTCTCTTAAAGGAAGGGGTTCACGGTTCGAACGCGTGCGCCGGAGAGGCAGCGCGTAAGCCTGGAACTTCCGGTTTTTTTCCAGGTTTTTCCGGGAGGGTAAGTCTCCAGCAGCGACGCTTATAAAAAGCAATCGCAAGGCCTGCTTTTAACAAAGTAAGTGGTGAATTAAGTAAAATTAAAACATTTTTCCCACAGGTTTATTATTTTAAATACTTTAAAGAAAGGTAAGTTTATTTTTAGCCCCGTTAGAAACTGTAATTAATTTCTTCAAAAATTTAAATTATTGTTTAAAATAATTATTTTATGTAATTTATAGTTATTTTAAAAATGTGATTTAAAAAAATTTTATTTGAAGTTTTAGTTATGTTTTGGGGTTGAATTGTATTCATAGATTTGACAGCCTTCCTGCATCTAGTCTGTCTAGTTCTGTTAGAATTTTATAAGTTTCAATAAGATCCCCTCTCATTCTTCTAAACTCTAGCGAATATAAGCCTAATCGACCCAATCTCTCTTCATACGTCATTCCTGCCATCCCAGGTATCAGTCTGGTGAATCTTCGCTGCACTCCCTCCATGGCAACAACATCCTTCCTCAGATAAGGTGACCAAAACTGCACACAATACTCAAGGTGTGGTCTCACCAAGGCCCTGTACAACTGCAGCAAGACATCCTTGCTCCTGTACTTGAATCCTCTCGCTATGAAGGCCAGCATACCATTTGTCTTCTTAACCGCCTGCTGCACCTGCATGCTTACCTTCAGCGACTGGTGCACAGGGGCACCCAGGTCTCGTTGCACTTCCCCTTTTCCCAATCTATTGCCATTCAGATAACAATCTGCTTTCCTGTTTTTGCCACCAAAGTGGGTAACCTCGCATTTATCCACATTATACTGCATCTGCCATGCATCTGCCCAATCGCCCAACCTGTCCAAATCGTCTCTTATGTGGGACCTTATCGAAAGCCTTCTGAAAGTCCAAATACACCACATCCACTGGTTCTCCCTTATCTATTCTACCAGTTACATCCTCAAAAAATTCCAGTAGATTAGTCAAGCATGATTTACCTTTTGTAAATCCATGTTGACTTTGTCCGATCCTGTCACTGTTTTCCAAGTGCTCTGCTATTACATCTTTTATAATGGACTCTAGCATTTTCCCCACTACCGATGTCAGGCTTTTTTCTCTACCACCTTTTTTAAATAGTGGGATTACATTAGCTACCCTCCAATCCATGGGAACTGTTCCAGAGTCTATAGAATTTTGGAAGATGACACGGGGCACAAGTCCGCAGGAGCCAGGGCAGGGAGCAAAGGATAGCACAGGTGCCATTCGCCAGAAGGCGAGGTCGCACACTAGGTCTGATGCAGAGGAATCAAATGAGGACCTCAATGGGCCAGGCTACAGAAGAAAGCTGATGGGTTTACATAACCAAATGCTCGGTGCACTCAAAATCCCACTAGAAAGCCTGTGCTCAATGTCAAGGAGCATGGCGGAGTCCAGCACCAACTTGGCACAGAGCTTTGCACAGATCTTGGAGACCTCCAACAGTACACCTGTGGAACCTACCATGATGTTGCGTTTGATGGCCGATGTCACAAATTCCATTGTAGCACAAACAGCTTCCATCAAAGGTCTGAGTGCTGCAGTGGAAGCTCAGACTGCTGCCATCATGGTTCTGGATATCACTGTTCAAAGGGGCTTCCAGGGCATCACAGCAGTCTATCAATCTGTTCTCCAAAGTAGCAGTGGCTCGGGAGCATAAACCTCTCTCAGGATGACAGCATTCCTGCTCCCACCCCTGACACTCCGCTAGTGCCCTTGCTGCTGCCTGTCAGCCAGCTAGCCCAGGCTGTTGTTGCCCAGGGTGAGATGGTGCAGTTTGAAGCTGGGCCTTTTAGGACCAGAGCTGCTCGAGGTCACCCTCCAAGCCCATCTGCAGTTTCCTCAATTGAAAGTCAACAGCCTTCCACCACCCATGCTGCAGCCACTGGGGAAGCACGTCGTAGCAGCACTAGGAGAGGCAAAGGCACATGGAAGACAGCACTAAGGGAATGCATAAGGGTGATTAGTTTACTTTTGTTTTGCATAATGTAAGGATTGAATTAATACATTTGGTTGGAATGTGCCTTTTCTGGGGGTTTTTATTTTTGTGTTGTCGGAAAGAGGATGATGTGATGATCAGTGATAGAGGAAAGGTAAGGACCATGGGACTGTTGGTCTATGGGGAGGTATGGTTAAGGTTACTGGTATCGCTCATTTATTATTTCATTACATAGAGCCCGGCCAGAAAGGGACTGTCTACATTGTAGCCTCCCTTCCTCTTCCTGTTTCTCCACTTCATGTTGCACTTCCTCCTCCTCTTCTTCCTCATGCTCCTGCTCCTCAGTTTCACGCCTTTTGGTGGTGGCAAGGGCTGTTCCCTCATAATGGCCAGGTTGTGCAGCATCCAGCATAATATCACAAATCTTGATACCTGCTCAGCTGAGTACTGCAGGGCTCCTCATGAGTGGTCCAAGCAGTAGAAGCGTTGCTTGAGGACGCTGATGGTGTGTTCTATAATGTTCCTGTGGCAGCATGGCTCTCACTGTAGGCTTACTGTGCACGTGTGTGTGAGTTTCAGACCGGACTCATGAGCCATATCATGAGTGGATAACCCTTGTCACCCAATAGCCAGCTTTTGACTTGCCGTGCCAGTTCAAATACATTGGCACAGAGGACTGCCGCAGAATGAAGGAATCGTGACTACTGCCAGGATAACGGGCATTCACCTGCATGAGCTGCCTGTGGTTGCACACCAGCTGCACATTGGGGGAGTGGAGTCCCTTTCGGTTCATGAAAATGGCCGACTTCAGATGAGGCACATGCATGGCAATGTGCGTGCAGTCAATGGCACCCTGCACCATGGAGAAGCCTGCAATCCGTGCAAAACCTCATGCTTGCTCCACCTACTTGACTCTCTGACAAGAGGGAATGAGACAAAGCTGTCTCTCTGAGCTGAATTTTGCCGGCGCTCAAAGGGCAGGTTCGGAGGTGGGTCTGCTGTCAAAATAGCAAAGGTTGATAGTGGGTAGGGAACCCACTGTCAACCCGCCTCCACGCGAGTCTCCCAGATGTCGGGTCTGTTGGCGTTGAACAGACCCGACACCAAGCTTGTCACTGTTTGCAGCACCTCAATGCTGTAGAACACTGACAGAACTGTCAAAATCAATTTGGACATGGCCCCTTTAAGGAAACCGGCTGATGACACGTCATCAAATGACGTCATCAGACCCACTTCCTTTTAATTGGCCGGGAACCTCGCAGGGCGGGCTTAACAAGCCCTAGCAACGTAAAATCACGTGGAGAGTGCGGGCTGCAGTAGGCAACGGGCTGGGACTGAGACACCGACCCCGGCCGCCCCGGGCCTACCTCGGTCGGCGAAATCGTGACCTCTGTGTATAGAGCATCTCAGTGATCTCCCTTATTCAGCAGTGTACTACAAACTGCGAGATGTTGCTTATACCTCCAGGAAATCACAGAAACCCCACAGTGCAGATAGAGGCCATTTCGGCCCATCGAGCCTGCACCGACACATATCCCACCCGATCCCCGTAACCCCTACACCAACACATATCCCACCCTATCCCCGTAACCCCACGTATTTAATCCCCCTAACACTAAGGGTCAATTTATCATAGCCAATCATCCTAGCAGCCAAGCAGCCTGGACGGAACCAGATGCATAAAATTTAACAGCTGCGGTCACCTTGACAGCCACAGGCAATGGGATGCTTGCCCTGCTTTGAGGCTGCAGTTGTCGCTGCAGCAGTTGGCAAATTTCAGTTACGACCTCTTTTGTGAAGTGAAGACGTCTCAAGCATTGGTCCTCTCTGGTATGTTGAAGTAAGAGAATTGCTCCCTAAAGACCCTCAGCAGATATGGCCTCCTGCTGAGAGCCCTTCTCCCCCTCCTCCTTCCTCTTCTAGCAGCTTGTCCTACTCTGCGTGGCCTCTCTTCATTCTCCCATTCATGCTCAGTTCCAAGAGGAAGGCCTAGCAGGCCACCCATGTCTGGAAGCAACCTGTTCAGCACAAGCTTTTAAATGAACAAAAAAGTACTTCAGCAGCAGCAGCCAGACCACTCTCTGTAGACTACTAAAACATTGGGCAAGTATAGGAAAACTCCAAAAATGCGTACAATTTCACCAACAGCCAGAAGAAATAATCTAGCAACTAACCTGTAAGTAGTTCATGATCCCTTTAAGTAGTGCTGGTAGGGTGCCCTTCATGCTGCTTAATGACATGTTCATCTATGCGAGGTTAAGACAGGGCGTAATCTGGAGCATGGCATTCGAAAATGGAAGCACTAGTGTCAAATTAGCGTTGCACACTGATTGATATCATAATCTGCCTGCTCTGCGGCATTCATTAGGTGCGCGTGCGCTAACCCCTTACCAAAATGGCGTCTGGCACACTTCCCATCAGAAGTGTGCGCATGCATCCCGGACGCCATTTTCAAGCATTAGGAGGCAGTGCAATGCCTAAAAAAACGGGTGCTGCACATCCCAATTTAGCCCCAATCATGTTTAGGACTGGCATCTGGCCCTTTTCTTTTATCCCCATGCAGAATTATTGAAAAAGGGTTACATAGCTTTTACTTCTGGTGACATTTCTTAATCAAACACCATCCATCTCTGGGCTAAAAAAAACCTTTTCTTAAACATTTTCTTTTTTGGCCTATATATTTTCTTATGATTTGTTAATTAACTGTCTGCTCAGTTCAACTTAGATATTGCTTACCTTCCCAGCCTTTGAGTCAGAAGGTTGTGGGTTCAAGTCCCACTCCAGGAACTTGAGCACATAAAGCTAGGCTGACACTCCAGCGCAGTGCTGAGGGAGTGCTGCACTGTTGGAGGTGCCGTCTTTTGGATGAGACGTTAAACTGCTCTCTCAGGTGGATGTAAAAGATCGCATGGCACTATTTTGAAGAATAGTAGGGGAGTTATCCCCGGTGTCCTGGCCAATATTTATTCCTCAACCAACATAACAAAAATAGATTATCTGGTCATTATCACATTGCTGTTCATGGGACCTTGCTGTGCGCAAATTGGCTGTTGCGTTTCCCACATTACAACAGTGACTCTACTTCATTGGCTGTAAAGCATTTTGAGACGTCCGGTGGTCGTGAAAGGCACTATATAAATGCAAATCTTTCATTCTTTCTATAGTTTGATTTGACATTACAATTGTTTATATGTTCTACATTCACGCAAAACAATGACTAGTTGTATGACTTCCTGCACAGAAATTCCCACAGCCCATTCTTTAGTGTTTTGACAAACAGTGGGCGTGAAACGCCCCAATTACAATGTAAACTTGGCCCACACGTCTAAAATACATATAATTCATATTGTGCTGTCATTGACAAACTACTTACAAAATGGACGTCATTTTCTTTCATAGCTGGATTCAATATGCCTTGGTATAAGAGAAGTACCTACTTTTTTTTTCTTTAGTTGATTTGCTACATGTTTTTGGAATAGTTACAACTGGCAGTGGGTTTATTATTTATACATTAAATGATATTCATCCCCCTCTGTAGATTTCTCCTTTGTACGTGCCAATCCACAACTAAAATCACAGCTGCAAATCTGTTCCATGGCCTCTTCCAATGCTGATCTTGTCTATAAAGGTTGTATTCAACCTGCGATTTTAATCCTCCCTAACAATATGATTTTCCTCTGTACTGTGCTTCACTACTCAACATCTCCCCTCATCCCCGCTCTGCTCAACATCTCCCCTCATCCCCCCTCTGCTCAACATCTCCTCTCATCATCCCACTACTCAACATCTCCTCTCTGCTCAACATCTCCCCTCATCCCCCCACTATTCAACATCTCCCCTCTGCTCAACATCTCCCCTCATCCCCCCACTGCTCAACATCTCCCCTCATCCCCCCACTGCTCAACATCCCCCCTCTGCTCAACATCTCCTCTCATCTCCCCTCTGCTCAACATCTCCCCTCATCCCCCCACTATTCAACATCTCCCCTCTGCTCAACATCTCCCCTCATCCCCCCACTGCTCAACATCTCCCCTCATCCCCCCACTGCTGAACATCTCCCCTCTGCTCAACATCTCCTCTCATCTCCCCTCTACTCAACATCTCCCCTCATCCCCCCACTATTCAACATCTCCCCTCTGCTCAACATCTCCCCTCATCCCCCCACTGCTCAACATCCCCCCTCTGCTCAACATCTCCTCTCATCTCCCCTCTGCTCAACATCTCCCCTCATCCCCCCACTATTCAACATCTCCCCTCTGCTCAACATCTCCCCTCATCCCCCCACTGCTCAACATCTCCCCTCATCCCCCCACTGCTGAACATCTCCCCTCTGCTCAACATCTCCTCTCATCTCCCCTCTACTCAACATCTCCCCTCATCCCCCCACTATTCAACATCTCCCCTCTGCTCAACATCTCCCCTCATCCCCCCACTGCTCAACATCTCCCCTCATCCCCCCACTGCTCAACATCTCCTCTCATCATCCCACTACTCAACATCTCCCCTCTGCTCAACATCTCCCCTCATCCCCCCACTGCTCAACATCTCCCCTCTGCTCAACATCTCCCCTCATCCCCCCACTGCTCAACATCTCCCCTCATCCCCCCACTGCTCAACATCCCCCGTCTGCTCAACATCTCCCCTCATCCCCCCTCTGCTCAACATCTCCTCTCATCATCCCACTACTCAACATCTCCCCTCTGCTCAACATCTCCCCTCATCCCCCCACTATTCAACATCTCCCCTCTGCTCAACATCTCCCCTCATCCTCCCACTGCTCAACATCTCCCCTCATCCCCCCACTGCTCAACATCCCCCCTCTGCTCAACATCTCCCCTCATCCCCCCACTATTCAACATCCCCCCTCTGCTCAACATCTCCCCTCATCCCCCCTCTGCTCAACATCTCCCCTCATCCCCCCACTACTCAACATCTCCCCTCTGCTCAACATCTCCCCTCATCCCCACACTATTCAACATCTCCCCTCTGCTCAACATCTCCCCTCATCCCCCCACTGCTCAACATCTCCCCTCTGCTCAACATCTCCCCTCATCCTCCCACTGCTCAACATCTCCCCTCACCCCCCACTGCTCAACATCCCCCCTCTGCTCAACATCTCCCCTCATCCCCCCACTGCTCAACATCTCCCCTCATCCCCCCACTGCTCAACATCTCCTCTCATCATCCCACTACTCAACATCTCCCCTCTGCTCAACATCTCCCCTCATCCCCCCACTGCTCAACATCTCCTCTCATCTCCCCTCTGCTCAACATCTCCTCTCATCTCCCCTCTGCTCAACATCTCCTCTCATCTCCCCTCTGCTCAACATCTCCTCTCATCTCCCCTCTGCTCAACATCTCCTCTCATCTCCCCTCTGCTCAACATCTCCTCTCATCCCCCCACTGCTCAACATCTCCCCTCTGCTCAACATCTCCTCTCATCTCCCCTCTGCTCAACATCTCCTCTCATCTCCCCTCTGCTCAACATCTCCCCTCATCCCCCCACTGCTCAACATCTCCCCTCTGCTCAACATCTCCTCTCATCCCCCCACTGCTCAACATCTCCCCTCTGCTCAACATCTCCTCTCATCTCCCCTCTGCTCAACATCTCCTCTCATCTCCCCTCTGCTCAACATCTCCTCTCATCTCCCCTCTGCTCAACATCTCCTCTCATCTCCCCTCTGCTCAACATCTCCTCTCATCTCCCCTCTGCTCAACATCTCCTCTTATCTCCCCTCTGCTCAACATCTCCTCTCATCTCCCCTCTGCTCAACATCTCCTCTCATCATCCCACTGCTCAACATCTCTCCTCTGCTCAACATCTCCTCTCATCTCCCCTCTGCTCAACATCTCCCCTCATAGCCAAGTTAAGATCCATCGTTATCTACCTCAAAGGGCCTTCCAAGCTCCATATCTCGCAATATATCAGGATTCAGACAAGAGTGTGTCTCAATACTCAATATTGAGTATGGTGAAACTGAATGTCTACTTTACAATTGCTTCTGCACTCCAAATATAATGTACTATGCGAAGCACTTTGAGACCTTTCAACATGACAAGGCATTATAAAAATGCAGCTATATATTTTTTATTCTATATACATGCCCATCTTTCCCACAGCACCCAATCTGAATCCCTCCAGTTGGCTTCCACCCATCCCCAACACCAAAATGGCCCTAACCAATTCAGTAATAACTCCTCTGTGACTATGACCATGATGCATTATTCATCCTCAGCCTCCTTGGCCACCCTGCAGCCTTTGACATGGTCAGCTACACCATTCTCCTCCAACAGTTCTTTTCTCTTGTCCAGCTATATGGGACTGCCCTTCCTTGGTTCCACTCTTACCTATCCAATCAGATGCAGAACATCTCAAGCAATTACTTCTCTGCGCACACTTGCAGCAGCACCATGGGAACCCCCAAGGCCCTCTCCACTTCCTCAAGCTCCCCTTTAGCAACATCATCTGCAGACATGGGATCAGCTTCCACATGTATGTCAAAGACACTTCTCCACCACCTATATGGATCCCTCCACTGCCTCAGTACTGTCAGACTGTTTGTACAACATCCAATCTTGAATGAGTTTAATTTCCTCCAGCTAAACAACAGAAAGACTGAAACCATTATCTTCAGCATCCACCACCAGCTTCAATCCCTTGCCACTGACTCCACGGCCTCTTTAGCCAATGTCTAAGCAACCCAGACTGTTCACAGCCTCGGTGTCCTATTCATCTCTCGCCCTATCCTCTGCTATTGAAATCCTTACTTGTTACCTTCAGATTTCAATGCTCTCTTTACTGGCCTCCCACCCTACACTCTCCATAAACACCAACTCATTCAAAACTTCGCTGCCCATATCCTATGCTGCATTAAGTCCTGCCTGTCCACCACCTTTGTCCTTGCTGAGCTCTATTGGCTCTCAGTCCCTAAAAGCCTAAAATTTAAAATTCTTGACATTGTCTTTAAATCCCTCCATGGCTTCATTCACATCCCATCTGTGTTAACTCCTCCAGCTCTACAATCTTTCCTGAACTCTCCATTCTTCTGTCTCTGGCCTATTGTGCATCTGCCCTCCCTTTACCTCACCATTTGCCTTCAGTCATCTAGGTCCCACTCTCTGGAATTCACTCCCTAAACTCCTCCACCACTCCATCTCCCTCTCATCCTTTAAGACCATCTTTGAAACTTATCTCGTCAACCAAGCTTTTGGTCACCTTCCTAATCTCTCCTTTGGCTTGGCATCCATTTTCCTCATGCCTCTGTGAAGTGCTTTATACACTGTTGTCTTGGCACTCCATTGTGCAGTGCAGCAGTACACCAATATGCTCTGTCACTGCTGTTCATATTAGTCTACACTTTGTTTTAAGTAGTTTCCTGCATGTTGCACGGCATTGACAACATTAGCTAGGGTGCTATACTCCAGAACAAACTAGTATTGCTACTCCAATACGTGAAAAAAACTATGAAGCTAAAATTGGTCTTTGCCAGGAGCACGAAACAGGCACGTAGCAAATGGGCACCATGTTTTAAACCACGCCTAATGTTCGTTGCCATCAACATCAATGAAAACAAAAATCAGACTAAAATGAGCTGTCCATTCACTACAAACCTGTTTCGCATGGGGTACGGTAGCATTGTGGTTATGTTACTGGACTAGTAATACAGAGAGCTGGACTAATGATCTGGAAACATGAGTTCAAATCCCACCACAACACTGGGGAATTTAAAGTCGATTAAATAAATCTGAAATATAAAGCTATATCAGTAATATCAGTAATGGTGGCCATGAAACTACCAGATTATCATAAAAACCCAGTTGGTTCATTAATGACCTTTAGGGAAAGAAATCCACCATCCTTATGTGGTTGACTCTTAACTGCCCTCTGAAATAGTCTAGCAAACATAACAATTAGGAGCAGGAGTAGGCTATTCAGCCCCTCGAGCCTGTTCCACCATTCAATAAGATCATGGCTGAACTTCGACCCCCAACTCCACTTTCCCACCATATCCCTTGATTCCCCATGAGTCCAAAAAATTATCAATCTCAGCCTTGAATATACTCAATGATTCAGCATCCACAGTCCTCTGGGGTAGAGAATTCCAAAGATTCACAATCCTCTGAGTGAAGAAATTTCTCCTCATCTCAGTCCTAAATGGCCGACATCTTATCCTGAGACTATGACCCCATGTTCTAGACTCTTCAGCCAGGGCAAACAACCTCTCAGCAACTACCCTGTCAAACCCCCCAAGAATCTTATATGTTTCATACAGTCATAGAGTTATACAGCACAGAAAGAGGCCCTTCGGCCCATTGTGTCTGCGCCGGCCATCAAGCCCTATCTATTCTAATCCCATTTTCCAGCACTTGGTCCATAGCCTTGGCGTTTCAAGTGCTCATCCAAATGCTTCTTGAATGTTGTGAGGGTTCCTGCCTCTACCACCCTTTCAGGCAGTGAGTTCCAGATTCCAACCACCCTCTGGGTGAAAAAGTTTTTCCTCAAATCCCCTCTAAACCTCCTGCCCCTTACCTTGAAACTATGCCCCCTGGTTATTGACCCCTCTACTAAGGGGAAAAGTTCCTTTCTATCTATCCTATCTATGCCCCTCATCATTTTGAACACCTCAATCAGGTCCCCCTCAGCCTTCTCTGCTCTAAGGAAAACAACCCCAGCCTGTCCAGTCTCTCTTCATAGCTGAAGCGTCGCCCAGGTAACATCCTGGTGAATCTCCTCTGCACCCTCTCCAATGCAATCACATCCTTCCTATAGTGTAGCGACCAGAACTGCACACAGTATTCCAGCTGTGGCCTAACTAGCATTTTATACAGCTCCATCATAACCTCCCGCACTCTTATATTCTATGCCTCGTCTAATGAAGGCAAGTATCCCATATGCCATTTTAACCACCTTATCTACCTGTCCTGCTGCATTCAGGGATCTATGTACATGCACACCAAGGTCCCTCTGATCCTCTGTCCTTCCTCGGGTCCTACCATTAATTGTGTATTCCCTTGCTTTGTTAGTCCTCACAAAATGCATCACCTCACACTTTTCAGGGTTAAATTCCATTTGCCACTGTTTTGCCCATCTGACCAACCCGTCTATATCGTCCTGTAGCCTGAGGCTTCCCTCCTCGCTATTTACCACTCCACCAATTTCATGTCATCTGCGAACTTACTGATCATACCTCCTACATTCATATGTAAATCATTAATGTACACTACAAACAGCAAAGGACCTAGCACCGATCCCTGCGGTACCCCACTGGACACAGGCATCCAGTCACAAAAACAACCTTCGACCATCACCCTCTGCCTCCTGCCACTAAGCCAATTTTGGATCCAATGTGCCAAATTGCCCTGGATCCCATGGGCTCTTACCTTCTTGACCAGTCTCCCATGCGGGACTTTGTCAAAAGCCTTACTGAAGTCCATGTAGACTACATCAACTGCACAACCCTCATCCACACACCAAGTCACCCCCTCAAAAAATTCAATCAAATTGGTTAGACATGATCTCCCCCTGACAAAGCCATGCTAACTATCCTTGATTAATCCTTGCCTCTCCAAGTGGAGACTAATTCTGTCCCTCAGAATTTTTTCCAATAATTTCCCTACCACTGATATTACGCTCACTGGCCCGTAATTCCCTGGTTTACCTCTACTACCCTTCTTGTATAATGGTACTACGTTAGCTGTCCTCCAGTCCTCTGGCAACTCTCCTGTGGCCAGAGAGGTTCTGAAAATTTGTGTCAGAGCCCCTGCAATCTCCTCCCTTGCCTCACACAGCAGCCTGGGATACATCTTGTCTGGGCCTGGGGATTTATCCAATTTTAAGCCCACTAAAACCGTTAGTACCTTCTCCCTCTCAATAATAATTTGTTCAAGTATATCACAATCCCCCTGCCTGATTTCTATGCCTACATCGTCCTTCTCCATAGTGAACACAGATGCAAAATATTCATTTAAAACCTCACCCACATCTTCTGGCTCTACACACAGATTGCCACTTTGGTCCCTAATGGGCCCTACTCTTTCCCTGGTTATCCTCTTGCCCTTAATATACTTATAAAACACCTTGGCATTTTCCTTTATTTTGCCCGCCAGTGTTTTTTCATGCCCCCTCTTTGCTCTCCTAATTTATTTTTTAAGTGCCCCCCTGCACTTTCTATACTCCTCTAGGGCTTCCACTGTTTTTAGTCCTTTATATCTGCCAAAAGCCTCCCTTTTTTTCCTAATCCATTCTTGTATAACCCTTGACATCCAGGGTTCCCTGAGCTTGTTGGTCCCACCCTTGACCTTTACAGGAACATGTTGGCATTGTAATCTCTCTATTTCCTTTCTGAAAAACTCCCACTGATCTGATGTGGATTTTCCTACAAGTAGCTTATCCCAATCCACTTTGGCCAGATCCTGCCTTATCATATTAAAATCAGCCTTCCCCCAGTTTAGAACCTTTATTTCCAGTCCATCTTTGTCCTTTTCTATGACTACCTTAAATCTCACCGAATTATGGTCACTGTCACCAAAATGCTCTCCTACTGACACTTCTACCACTTGCCCGGCTACATTCCCTAGAATTAGATCCAGTACCGCCCCCTCTCTTGTAGGACTTTCTACATGCTGGCTCAAAAAGCTTTCCTGGATGCACTTTAAGAATTCCGCACCCTCTAAGCCTTTCACACTCTGACTAACCCAGTTAATATTGGGGAAGTTGAAATCCGCTACTATTATTACCCTATTATTTCCACACTTCTCTGAGATTTGCCTACATATCTGTGCCTCTATCTCCTCCTGACTGTTTGGGGGCCTATAGTACACTCCCAGCAAAGTGCTTGCCCCCTTTTTGTTTTTAAGTTCTACCCATATGGCCTCATTAGAGGAACCTGCTAATATATCATGGCCTAGAAATTCAGTCGCGCCACTTTTGGTGCGCTAAAGTCGGGCGGGCGCTAAAGTTAGCGCCCGTCGGAAAGTGTAGGCCACTTCGCCGAAATTCAGTAGATTTGTCCAAGGAGTTTGGGCGAGCGCTGAAACTGGCGTTGCACTCCTATCTTTAGGCGCTAAGCCGGCGGTGCGGACTGATAACGCCGAGGCCGGGCGCAACGCAGGTGCGGTCATGTTTTGATTGACAGCAGACACCCTGATGCCGGCCAGCTGTTAAAGGGGGAAGGGTCGACTTGGTCTGCTGCCACGCCCTGGATACTGCAGCCCTCCAGCTAGGCCTGAACACTGCTGGTGGACCCAAATAGCGCCTGAAGCCATGCAGAAGGCCTGTGAACGAGCGCAGCGCTTCTCAGAGCATGCTTTGAGGGTGCTGCTTAAGGCTTTTGAAAAGAGAAGAGAGATCTTGTGCCCGGACAGTGGCAAGAAGGCTCCCAGGAGGCAGTACAGGAGAGCCTGGAGGGAAATCGCCCACAGGGTGTCATCCACCAGCGATGTCCCGAGGAGTGCGGAACAATGCCGCAAGAAGTACAACGACCTCACTCGGATGGTCAGGGTGAGTACCCTTTCCAGTGTCCTCCTCATCCTTGCATGTGCACCTCACATTATGGGCAAAGGGACCTCAAAGGCCTAATGGCCAGCCCTCCTCCAGCAGCTATGGCACTGGCATGATCATCAATAGCACTTTCTGCACTTTACACACTGGCCAAGCTATTCGACCATGGGAGGCAGTGCACACAACAGGGCAACACACTGGCCAAGCTATTCGACCATGGGAGGCAGTGCACACAACAACAGGGCAACACACTGGCCAAGCTATTCGACCATGGGAGGCAGTGCACACAACAACAGGGCAACACACTGTACTTAGAGGCCGTCCTTTCTCTTGCAGGCCAAGCTGGCGAAGAATATGAAGAGCCGGAATGTCACCGGGGGAGGCCGTGGCCAGTTCCAGGAGCTCAGCGACCTGGAGGAGTGCGTGGCTCGACTCATGCGTGGCCGGGTGGTTGGCCCCGTTGCTGTTGGAGATGCCGACCCTGTGCTGGGCCCCAATGGTAAGGACATGACCGTTTGGACCTCTTTCGTTCCCCTTGCGCTTCAGATCTACATCCTTTGCCACTGTCCGACCAATGCGCATAATGCCACCACTCATGCCTCCCTTGCTGACGCCCTGTCCTCACTCTAAAGCTACTCTTGTGCCTTCCTGCTTTCAGCTGGTGAGGAGGAGGTCCATGAAGCTGAGTGTGCCAGTCCCTTGGAAGAGGAGGACGTCGAGGGCCAAGAGGAAGGCGGCACATCGGGGGAACCCTCATCCGCGCCAGGGGATGGCAATGGAGGGGACACGTCTTGCCTGGAGGAGAGCCAGGGGGAAGTGTTGCAGGGGGGTGCAGCTCCTGGGCCCAGTGGCGTCCAGGCACGCGGGAAGGGTCGGGCAGCACGGCGGCCTTCACCCCAGAGGGGGGAAGTGTTGCAGGGGGGCGCAGCTCCTGGGCCCAGTGGCGTCCAGGCACGCGGGAAGGGTCGGGCAGCACGGCGGCCTTCACCCCAGAGGATGGAAGTGTTGCAGGGGGGCGCAGCTCCTGGGCCCAGTGGCGTCCAGGCACGCGGGAAGGGTCGGGCAGCTCGGCGGCATTCTTCCCAGATGGAGAGTCCGCCCTCCAGTCCGGAGACGGTCCTCGCCCAGGAGGTGCGCCTCCTTGATGAAATGTCCGCGGCCTCCGAGCGGCGCCACAACGAGTTCATGGGGGTTGTGGGACAGTTGCCTCAGGCCATTGAGTCCCTGGCTCATAGTGTGGCCGCTTTCGGGGACTCACAGGCCAGGGGTGTGGAACAACTCGCGGCAGCACAGGCCAGAGGTGTGGAACAACTCGCGGCAGCACAGGCCAGGGGTGTGGAACAACTCGTTGCAGCACAGGCCAGGGGTGTCGACCAACTCGCGGCAGCACAGGACGTGAGTCGCGAGTTCATGAGTGGTGCCGTGCAGACACTGGCTGATCTGATGCGGGCACAGAACAGGGCAGTTCGGGCACTCACTTCTGCCACACCCGCTGTGACACGGAAGCATCGACAGGGCACCCGCCGCCCTGCTGCAGCACAGCGGTCTGGCCTCCACCAGATTGCTGCGCTTGCTGCAGTGCCAGCCCGGCCGAGTGCCTGTGTCTCTGGCGACCAGCGAGCGCCTGGCATCAGCCAGCTTGCCCCCATTGCTGCAGCCGCCACTGCCACTCCCCCAGCCAAGGTGCGACGAGCTGCTGCAGAGACTGATGCTGCCCAGCCACAGCTGCAGCAGTCAGCAGCCGGCCCCTCCAGGGCCGGACCTCGTCTAGGCCGACCCCCAAGGGCATCTGCCGATACGCTTGGTGCCCCTCAGGAGCCTTCCCCCAGCCTTCCAACACCCACAAGGCCCAGGTTGAGGTGGAGCAACAGGTCGGGCAGGGGCCGGAGAAGCCTGCACAAGGACTCGCCCTCTCGGCACACCAAGTAGAGGGTGTGGCCAACTGTTTTTTTTATATGGGGGTGTTTGTGTTCTGGAGGGGGGGGGCTTATTTTGGAAAGGCCGAAGATGAAGGCCAATTGGATTGACAAGTTTTGTTATTCCTCCCCAGGTTGTGGGAGTGAGATATGTTTTTCACTGTTTTTTGGGGGTCTTGTCTGTTTTTCTGTTTCATGTGGGAAGGGCCCTGAGTTTGTTAAATAAAGCTTTTTATTTATTCAGCTTGTCCAGGTGTCATGTTTCAAGTGGTTGTTGCGTTAACCGGCTGAGGGCTTGCGGAGCGGCTGCATTCAGGTGCGTTCATTGCCACAAGCCATTCCCTGACAGGGGGCCGAGAAGTGTCGTTCAATAAGCCGGCGGCGGACGGCCCTTGGACCTTGTGGCTCCCTTCTGGGCTGGTACTCCTCCTCCTCCTCCTCCTCCTCCTCCTCATGCTCGTCCTCCTGAGGTGGTGGCCCAACGTGAGGTGGCAGTGCCTGAGTCCTGCGGATAGCCAGGTTGTGCAGCATGCAGCAAACGACGACGAACTGGGAGACTCTATCCGGCGAATACTGTAGAGGTCCGCCGGATCGATCCAGGCAGCGGAACCGTTGCTTCAGGACGCCAATCGTTTGCTCTATGATGTTCCTTGTGGCTTGATGGCTTTCGTTGTATGCCTCCTCCGCAGGGGTCCTGGGCGCGCGGAGCGGGGTCATGAGCCATGTACACAAAGGGTAGCCCTTGTCCCCAATAAGCCATCCCCTTGGTGGAGGCTGTGCCTCGAACATGTCAGCCACAGTAGTCTGGCGCAGGATAAATGCATCGTGGCTGCTTCCTGGAAAGCGGGCATTGACAGCTAGGATGCGCTGCCTGTGGTCACACACCAGCTGTACATTAAGGGAATGGTAGCCCTTCCGGTTGTGGTAATCCTCGGCATTGTCGATAGGTGCCCTCATAGCCACATGCGTGCAGTCAATGGCGCCCTGCACCATGGGGAAGTCGGCGATCCTGGCAAATCCGACTGCACGCTGCTCCTGCCTCTCTAGGGTCATGGGGAAGGAGATGAATTGGTGTCTCCTTGCGAAAAGGGCATCGGTGACCTGCCGGATGCAGCGATGCACGGCGAACTGGGAGGTGTTCGCTATGTCCCCAGCAGCGGCTTGGAAGGAGCCGCTTGCATAAAAGTTCAGAGCCACCGTGACCTTCACTTCCACTGACAGAGAGGTCCTGCACATCAGCTGTGGACGCAGATCTCTGTGAAGCAGCTGGCAGATCTCTGCAACCACCTCCCTTCTGAAGCGCAGCCTCTTAACACAATGCGCGGCAGTCATGGTGAGATAGGACACCTGCTGCCGGTATTCCCTGAGTGGGTAAGGCCTACGTTGCTGACGCCTGATGGCCCCTCTGCGTCTAGGCATGGCTGGCCCTCTCACACAGCGTCTGCGAGCCCTTCGCACATAATGCTGGAACTGAGGGTTGGAGCCCCATGCAGCCCCCATAATGAACTTGCAAACAGTGAAATCACAAAGAGTCAAATTTCCAAGCTCTGGCCAGAAGCCAAAAATACCTCTCCTATGTTGTCCCAAATCAGTAAGGTCTGTTCCTTGGTCTGTGTCCAGAAATCCAAAGCACTAAAGTCATTGCAGCAAAATGGCTGGCCTTTATAGTTCAGTGAAAGTGCCCTTTAATTAGCGCTCCCCGAGGCCCGCAGGGTCTCTGCTGCATTCCACTTCACAGTTCTTAACAGCGCCACGCCCACATTGGGCGGGCGCCACTGAATTTCCGGTTTGGGGCGCACAAACAGCGTTGCACGACGAAATGACGTCATAAGCTGCGCGCGCAGCTGAGCGGGCGTTAACACTTTGCGCCGGCGCTAAATGTCAACTGAAGTTGGGGCGAGGCGCAGATCGCGCTGCGCCCGGGCGCTAAGCGCCTAGCGCTGGAAATCTACCCCTCTTATGGCGTTAATGGCTGGCAAACGCAACTGAATTTCTAGGCCCATCCCTCCTTACAGCATTAATTGACTCCTTGATTAATATTGCGACACCCCCTCCTCTTTTACACCGCCCTCTGTCTCGCCTGAAGATTATATACCCCGGAATATTGAGCAGCCAGTCCTGCCCCTCCCTCAACCATGTCTCTGTGAGAGCAACAATATCATACTCCTATGTGTTCATCAACACCTTCAATTCATCTGCCTTACTCGCAAGACTACTTGCATTAAAATAAATGCTATCCAGCCTTGCCATACTCCCTTGTGCCGTTACATATTTGCTCTGCCTTCCAGGCTGACTTGTTTTTCCTCTATATTTGGCTGTGCATCACCCCCTACTATAGCTCCACTCTGTATCCCATCCCCCTGCCAAGTTAGTTTAAACCCCCCCAACAGTACTAGCAAACCTCCCCGCAAGGATGTTGGTCCCATTCCGGTTCAGGTGCAACCAGTCCGACTTGTACAGGTCCCATCTTCCCCAGAAACAGACCCAGCGGTCCAGGAAACTAAAGCCCTCCCTCCTACACCAACTCCTTAGTCATGCATTCATCTGCTCTATCCTCCTATTCCTATACTCACTAGCACATGGCACCGGGAGTAATCCAGAGATTACAATCTTTGAGGTCCTGCTTTTTAATCTGCTACCTAGCTCCCTAAATTCTTGTTGCAGGACCTCATCCCTCTTTCTACCTAAGTCGTTGGTACCAATGTGAACCACGGCCTCTGATTGTTCGCCCTCCCCCCTTCAGAATGCCCTGCAGCCGTTCAGTGACATCCTTGACCCTGGCACCAGGGAGGCAACATACCATCCTGGAGTCACGTCTGCGGTCACAGAAACATCTATCTGTTCCCCTTACGATAGAATCCCCTATCGCTATTGCTCTCCCATTCTTTTTCCTCCCCTCCTGTGCAGCTGAGCCACTTGTAGTGCCACGGACTTGGCTCTTGCTGCATTCCCCTGAGAAATCATCTCCCCCAGCAGTATCCAAAACAGAAAATCTGTTGGAGAGGGAGATAGACCCAGGGGACTCCTGCACTACCTTCCTAGTTCTTTTACTCTGTCTGCCTGTGCACTCTTTACCTGCGGTGTGACCACCTCGTTAAACGTGCTATCCACGAAGATCTCAGCTTCGCGGATGTTCCACAGTGACTCCAGCCCCAGCTCCAGCTCCAGCTCCGAAATGCGGATTTCGAGTAGCTGCAGCTGGAGACACTTCTTGCACATGTGTTCGCCCTGGACACCGAAAGTGTCCCTGACTTCCCACATAGCACAGGAAGAGCACTCCACGCTGCCGAGCTGCCCTGCCATGTCCTAACCTTAACTTACTCCCTTTACTTCCTTTAAATTAAAGAATATTAAATACACTAGGGACCTTACTTCACTTTAAACACTATGGCCTAGAAATTCAGTATCGCCACGTTTGGGGCGCTACAGTCGAGCGTGCGCTAAATTTAGCGCAACTTAGCGCCACCTTCAGCGAAATTGAGTTGCATCGCCCCAAGAGGTTGTTGCTGCGCTACAGCAGGCGGTGCACGACTATCCTAAGGCGCTAAGCCGGCGAGCCGAGGCGCTACCATCGAGGGCGGGCGCAGTGCAGGTGCGGCCAGTTAGCGATTGCAGGCAGACACGCTGGCGCTGGTCACCTCTTAAAGGGGGAGGGTCGATTTGGCTTGCAGCCACGCCCTGCACATTGGAGCCCTGATTCTAGGCCTGGACAGACCTGCTGCGACATCGTTACGCCTACGACCATGGAGAGGACCAGGGAGCGAGCGCAGCGCTTCAGTGAGGGGGCCCTGAAGGTTCTGGTTGGCGCAGTGGAGCGCAGGCAACCTATCCTCTTTCCTGACAGTGGCAGGAGGCCACTGCCCAACGAATATAGAAAAGCTTGGAGGGCGGTGGCACACAGAGTGACCTCCAGCAGCATGGTACCCAGGACCCCAACGCAATGCAGGAAGAAGTTCAACGACCTCACTCGGGTTGTCAGGGTGAGTACCCTTTCCAATATCCTCTTCATCCCTGCATGTGCACCTCACTTTATCGCCAAAGGGTCCTGAAAGCCCCAATGCCCAGCCCTCATCCAACACCTATGGGCCTTTCATGAAACTCACATGCACATTCATCACTTTACACACTGTAAGGGCTAATCGACCATGGGAGGCAGTACAGCCAAGATCAGTGCTTGACACTGTCAGGGCTATTCCACCATGGGAGGCAGTGCAGCCAAGATCAGGGCTTGACACTGTACTCAGAGCCCGTCCTTTCTCTTGCAGGGCAAGCTGGCCCACAATAGGAGGAAGCAGCAACGGACCGGGGGAGGCTGTCCTGAACTTAAAGACCTCAGCGATCTGGAGCAGTGAGTGGAACGGATTATGGCAGGCCGGCTGATTGGCCCCGTCGCCACTGGAGATGCCGACCCCGTTCTGGACAGCAATGATAAGGTCATCACCTTTTTGACCTCTCTCTTTCCACTTGTGCCTCACACCAGCATCCTTTGCCACTATCGAACCAATGCAGTGCATTGCAGCACTCATGCCTCTCTCGCTGCCGCCCTGTCCTCACGCTAAAGCAACTCTTATACCTCCCTGCTTTCAGATGCTGATTCAACAGGTGAGGAGGCGGGCCCTCAAGCTGCCACTGTGAGTGAATCGGAAGGCGAGGAGGAGGAAGAGGAAGCCGGAATATCAGTGCCACCCTCAGCCGAGGCAGCCCATGGCCACGGTGGGGACACGTCTTCCCTGGAGGGGAGCAGGGGGGAAGGGTCTGAGGAGGGTGAAGCTCTGGGGCCCAGCAGGCTGCAGCAACGCGGGGTGGGGGGTGGTGGTAGGGAAGCTCGGCGGCCTTCTCCCCGGAGGGAGAGTGTGGCCTCCAGCCCTGCTACAGTGAGCGTAGAGGAGGTGCGGCTCCTCGCTGAAATGGGCGCCCAGGCGGAGCGCAGGCACACTCAGCTCATGGCTGCAGTGGCAAGGATGCCTGACTCCATCGAGTCACTGGCAAGGAGTGTACAGGAATTCAGTGCCGCACAGGCAAGGAGTCTGCAGGACTTCGGTCCAGAACACGTGGCTTCCAGCCAAGTGCGTAGTCGTGCCATGCAGTCACTGGCTGGTCTGATGCAGACACAGATCAGGGCCACATGAGCACTAACTGCTGCCACCCTCGCTGGATCAGGCAGGATTCACTGGGGCCCTCGCCGCGCCGCAGCAGGCCAGCAGTCTGTGCTTCAGCAGATTGCTGCGCATGCTTCAGTGCTGCCCCGTGTGAGTGCCAGTGTCTTGTCTGACCAGAGAGTGCCTGTGCTCTGTCAGGTTGGCAGCATTCCTGCTGCCAACACGGTCACTCCTCCACTGCAGCTGCCACCACCCGTAGGACAGACTGCTGCCGCCCAAGCAGAGTTGGAGCAGTCAGCAGCTGGGCCCTCCAGGCCCAGAGCTGGTCCAGGCCGTCCTCCAAGGGCATCTGCCGACTCACTATCTGACCCTCAGCAGCCTTCCCCCAGCCTTGCTGCAGCCACTGGGGTCCCATTGCGGAGGAGCTGCAGGGTGGGAAGGGGCCAATCTCGCAAGCGAGGCAGATCACTCTCGCAGGCCAAAAAGTAGGTGGTGTGGCAAAATGCTGTTTTTTTTTTTGTGAAGGCCGAGGATCATGGTCATTTTTGTTTAACTCTTTTGTTCATTGTCTCCAGGTTGTGAGAGCCAGTTATGTGTCTGACTGTTTTTTTGGGGGTTTCTCTGTATTTGTTTGTCATGTGGGAAGGGCACAGAGTTTGTTAAATAAATAATTGTCTTTATTCAGATTGTGCATGTTTGCACTTTGAACTATTTGTTGCCTTGACCGGCTCAGGGTTTGCGGAGCGGGTCCATTCATGTTCTTTCAATGGCACAAGCCATTCCCTGAGAGGGGGCCTAGAACCGACTTGCAATAAGCCGCTGACAGATGGCTCTTGCACTTTGTGCCTCCCTCCCATCTTGATGCTCCTCCTCCTCCTCTGGTGGTTGAGTCCTGAGGATAGCCAGGTTGTGCAGCATGCAGCACACTACAACGAAATGGGAGACTCGCTCAGGCGAGTACTGAAGGGCTCCCCTGGAATGGTCCAGACAGCGGAACCGTTGCTTTAGCACACCGATTGTGTGCTCAATGATGTTCCTGGTCGCTTGATGGCTGTCATTGTATCGCTCTTCAGCAGGGGTGCTGGGCACACGGAGCGGGGTAATCAGCTAGGTGCACAAAGGATAGCCCTTGTCCCCGAGAAGCCAGCCTCCTGGGTGAGCCAGGGCTTCGAAAATGTCTGCCACAGAAGTCTGGCGCAGGATGAAGGCGTCATGGCTGCTGCCTGGAAAGCGGGCATTGACAGCTAGTATCAGCTGTCTTTGGTCACACACCAACTGCACGTTCAACAAATGGAACCCCTTCCGGTTGCAGTAATCCTCGGCATTCTCTAGAGGCAGCCACAAGCCTGCAGTCAATGGCGCCCTGGACCATGGGGAAGCCCGCTATTCTTGCAAATCCCTATTGCGCGCTCCTGCTGCTTGTCCAGGGTCATGAGGTAGGAAATGTACTGACGTCTCCTTTTGAAGAGGGCATTCGTGACCTGGCGGATGCAGCAATGCACCACGAACTGGGAGACATTGGCAATGTCCCCAGTAGCGGATTGGAAGGAGCCGGTGGCATAGAAGTTGAGAGCCACTGTCACCTTCACTGCCACCGACAGAGACGTCCTGCTCCTCAGCTGAGGCTGCAGATCTCTCTGAAGCAGGTGGCAGATCTCAGTGACCACCTCCCTTCTGAATCGAAGCCTCCAAATGCACTGCTCCTCAGACATGTTGGGGTAGGAGAAGTGCTGGCGGTATACCCTGGGAGGGTAAGGCCTCCTGTGCCGACGCCTGTTGGCCCTCCTCCGTCTGGCCATGATTGCCACTCTCTCTCGGCGTCTCTGAGCCCTCTCAATGCAATGGAGAAACCCAACGTTTCCACCCATTGCAGCCCCCATTATATGTGGCCACTCAAGGCTATGGCACTGAAAAATCAATCCAACTGCAAAGCTCTGGGCTGAAGCCAGAAGTACCTGTGCGAGTGCTGAGTCAAAGCAGAAAGCTCTCTCCCTTTGTCTCTCTGCAAATCTCTCTCTCTCTCACACAGAAGGAGTGGTCCAAAATGGCTACCACAAAGAATGCAGGAAGAGCCCCCTTTAAATAGCGCCCCCCCCCCAGCCCCACAGTGACTGGGAACCGTTCCACTCAACCAGTCGCTGGGAGCGCCAGGCGGAAAGGGGGGCGCCACTGAAGTTCCGGTTCGGGGCGCACCAAGGGCGTTGCACCATGAAATGATGTCAGGATCTGCGCGCGCAGCTGAGCGGGCGTTGCGGTTTTGCGCTGCCGCTAAATGTTCACTCAAGTTCGCGAGAGGCACAGATCGCGCCACGCCCGGGCGCTAGCTGCTTCGCGCCCCACTTATCGCCCTCTTAAGGCGCTAGCGGCTGGCGCTACCAACTGAATTTCTAGGCCTATTAGTCCAAACTAGAGACCTTACTTTTACTTCAACGACTGGACTATAGAAATACTCACCAGGTCCTACTTACCAATCAGCTCCTTCCCTGGTTGTGATGTCACTTTAGCAGTTTCGCAGTTGTTGTTGTTTGACTGCTCCCGCTCTCGGACTCTTTCGCAACTCGCAGCACTCCTCTGCAGCGCTCTTTTATGGCCGCTCCGCTTTCTCTCAGGTCCCGCTGCCGCTCACACACAGGTCCATCTCCTCCGGTGTTGGGCCTCCTCTGCAGTGCTCCTTTATGGCCGCTCCGCCTTCTCTCATGTCCCGCTGCCGCTCACACACAGGTCCGTCTCCTCCGGTGTTGGGCCTCCTCTGCAGCGCTCCTTTATGGCCGCTCCGCCTTCTCTCAGGTCCCGCTGCCGCTCCCACACAGGTCCGCCTCCTCCGGTTTCAATGGGATCACGTCTCATTCTTCTAAACTCTAGAGAGTACAGGCCCAATCTACTCAATCTCTCCTCATAGGACAACCCTTTCATTCCAGGAAGCTACTCAGTTGTATCAAACCATTATGAAAAACAATCATAAGAATAAAACAGGACGGCCCACACAGCATCGACCTAAGCACGGGATTCAAACATGACAAAGGCACACCCAACCCAATCAACCCTGCAAAGTCCTCCTCATTGGGAGAATTGTGCCAAAATTGGGAGAGCTGTCCCACAGACTAATCAAACAACACCCTGACATAGTCATACTCACAAAATCATACCTTTCAGTCAACGTGCCAGACTACTCCATCACCATTGCAGAAGTGATGGCAAAGTGGTATACAGTCAGGAAGGAGTGGCCCTGGGAGTCCTCAACATTGACTCCGGGCCCCATGAAGTCTCACTGCATCAGGTCAAACATGGGCAAGGAAACCTCCTGCTGATTAACACCACAGCTGATGAATCAGTACTCCTCCATGTTGAACACCACTTGGAAGAAGCACTGAGGGTAGCAAGGGCACAGAATGTACTCTGGGTGGGGAACTTCAAAGTCCATCACCATGAGTGGCTCGGTAACATCACTACTGACCAAGCTGGCCGAGTCCTGAAGGGCAAGCTGCCAGACTGGGCAGGTGGTGAGAGAACCATCACGAGGGAAAAACCTACTTGTCCTCGTCCTCACCAATCTATTTGGCGCAGATGCATCTGTCCATGACAGTATTGGTAGCAGTGACCACCGCACAGTCATTGTGGAGACGAAGTCCCGTCTTCACACTGAGGACACCCTCCTTCATGTTATGTGGCACTACCACCGTGCTAAATGGATAGATTCAGAACAGATCTAGCAGCTCAAAACTGGGCATCCATGAGGCTCTGTGGCGATCAGCAGCAGCAGAATTGTATTCCACCACAATCAGTAACCTCATATTCCCCACTCCACCATTATTATCAAGCCAGGGGACCAACCCTGCTTCAATGAGGAGTGCAGAGGAGCATGCCAGGAGCAGCACCAGGCATACCTAAAAATGAGGTGCCAACCTGGTGAAGCTGCAATACAGGACTACATGCATGTTAAACAGCAGAAGCAGCATGCTATAGACAGAGCTAAATGATCCCACAATCAACAGATCAGATCAAAGCTCTGTCACATTCAGTCGTGAATGGTGGTGGATAATTAAACAACTAACAGGAGGAGGAGGCTCCATGAATATCCACAACCTCAATGATGGCGGAGCCCAGCATGTGAGTGCAAGACATTCCTGAAGCGTTTGCAACCATCTTCAGTAAGAAGTGCCGAGTGGATGATCCATTTCGGTCTCCTCCTGAGGTTCCCACCATCACAGAAGCCAGCCTTCAGCCAATTTGATTCATTTCACGTGATATCAAGAAATGACTGAGCGCACTGGATACAGCAAAGGCTATGGACCCTGGCATATCCCGGCTGTAGTGCTGAAGTCTTGCGCTCCAGGACTAGCTGCGCCTCTAGCCAAGCTGTTCCAGTAGAGCTACAACACTGGCATCTACCTGACAAAGTGGAAAATTGCCAAGGTATGACCTGTCCACAAAAAGCAGGACAAGTCCAATCCAGCCAATTACCACCCCATCAGTCTACTCTCAATCATCAGCAAAGTGATGGAATGTGTCGTTGACAGTGCTATTAAGTGGCACTTACTCACCAATAACCTGCTTACCGATGCTGAGTTTGGGTTCCACTAGGACCACTCGGCTCCAGACCTCATTACAGCCTTGGTCCAAACATGGACAAAAGAGCTGGAGCTGAATTCCAGAGGTGAGGTGAGAGTGACTGCCCTTGACATCAAGGCAGCATTTGACCGAGTGTGGTATGAAGGAACCCTAGTAAAGCTGAAGTCAATGGGAATCGGGGCGGGGGGGGGGGGGGGGGAATCTACGCTGGCTGGAGTCATACCTAACACAAAGTGATGGAAGGTGTCATCGACAGTGATATCAAGCGGCACTCACTCACCAAAAACCTGCTTACTGATGCCCAGCTTGGGTTCCGCCAGGGCCACATAGCTACTGACCTCATTACAGCCTTGGTCCAAACATGGACAAAGGAGCTGAATTCCAGAGGTGAGGTGAGAGTGACTGCCCTTGGCATCAAGGCTATATTTGACCAAGTGTGGCATTAAGGAGCCCCAGTAAAACTGAAGTCAATGGGAATCGGGGGGAAAACGCTTCACTGGCTGGAGTCATACCTAGCAAAAAGGAAGATGGTTATTGTGGTTGAAAGCCAATCACCAGGACATCGCTGCAGGAGTTCCTCAGGGTAGTGTCCTAGGCCCAAACATCTTCGGCTGCTTCATCAATGACCTTCCCTCCATCACAAGGTAAGAAATGGGGATGTTCGCTGATGACTGCACAGTGATCAGCGCCATTCACAACTCCTCAGGTAATGAAGCAGTCGATGCCCGCATGCAACAAGACTGGACAACGTTCAGGCTTGGTCTGATAAGTGGCAGGTAACAGTCGCGCCACACAAGTGCCAGGCAATGATTATCTCCAACAAGCGAGAGTCTAACCACCCCCCCTTGACATTCAACAGCATTGCCATCACCGAATCCCCCACCATCAACATCCTGGGAGTCACCATTGACCAGAAACTTAACTGGACCAGCCACATAAATACTGTGGCAACAAGAGCAGGTCAGAGGCCAGGTATTCTGCAGCGAGTGTCTCACCTCCTGATTCCCCAAAGCCTTTCCACCATCTACAAGGCACAAGTAAGGAGTGTGATGGAATACTCTCCACTTGCCTGGATGAGTGCAGCTCCAACAACACACAAGAAGCTCGACACCATCCAGGACAAAGCAGCCCGCTTGATTGGCACCCCATCCACCACCTTCAACATTCACTCCCGCCACCACTGGTGTACCGTGGCTGCAGTGTGTACCATCTACAAGATGCACTGCAGCAACTTGCCAAACCTTCTTCGGCAGCACCTCCCAAACCCGCGACCTCTTCCACCTAGAAGGACAATGGCAGCAGGCGCATGGGAACACCACCACCTCCAAGTTCCTCTCCAAGTCACACGCCATCCTAACTTAGAAGTATATTGCTGATCCTTCATCGTCGCTGGGTCAAAATCCTGGAACTTCCTCCCTAACGGCACTGTTGGAGTACCTTCACCACACGAACTGCAGCAGTTCAAGAAGGCGGCTCACCACCACCTTCTCAAGGGCAATTAGGGATGGGCAATAAATGCTGGCCTTGCCAGCGACGCCCACACCCGACAAACAAATAAAAAAAAGGAAGATAGTTGTGGTTGTTGGTGGCCAATCATCTCAGCCCCAGGACATCGCTGCAGGACAGTGTCCTAGGCACAACCATCTCCAGCTGCTTCATCAAAAACTTTCCCTCAATGATAAGGTCAGAAGTAGGGATGTTTGCTGATGATTACAATGTGTTGTGGCTTGGCCTGACAAGTGGCAAGTAACATTCGCGCCACACAAGTGCCAGGCCATGAGCATCCCCAACAAGAGAGAGCCTAACCACCTCCCCTTGACATTTAACGACAGTACCATCGCCGAATCCCCCAACATCAACATCATGGGGGTCACCATTGACCAGAAACTTAACTGGAGCAGCCACATAAATACTGTGGCTACAAGAGCAGATCAGAGGCTGGGTATTCTGCAGTGTGACTCACCTCCTGACTCCCCAAAGCCTTTCCACCATCTACAAGGCACAAGTCAGGAATGTGATGGAATACTCTCCACTTGCCTGGATGAGTGCAGCTCCAACAACACTCAAGAAGCTCAACACCATCCAGGACAAAGCAGCTCGCTTGATTGGCACCCCATCCACCACCTTAAACATTCACTCACTCCACCACCGGTGTACCATGGCTGCAGTGTGTACCACCTACAAGATGCACTGCAGCAACTCGCCAAGGTTTCTTCGACAGCACCTCCCAAACCCACAAACACTGCCACCTAGAAGGAGAAGGGCAGCAGGTGCATGGGAATATTATCACCTCCAATTTCCCCTCCAAGTCACACACCATCCTGACTTAGAAGTATATCACCGTTTCTTCATCGTCGCTGGGTCAAAATCCTGGAACTCCCTCCCTAACAGCACTGTGGGAGTAACTTCACCACAAGGACTGCAGCAGTTCAAGGCGGCGGCTCACCACTGTTGTGTCGTTACCTTTCTACCTAGGCACAATTTAGGACTCAGAACTCAGAGATTCAAACATGAAGTGCTTTATTGGAAGGAAAGGAAGTTCTGGCAAGTTCCGAACAAAGAGAGCTAAACTTAACAGAGAACACCCAACCATTTATCTCCTGTGACAGCGCCATCACAGGTGGGAGGAGAACACAAAATACATAACATTTCCTCCCCTCTTAAATGGAAGGTCCACATTATTCCTCAACAGGTAAGTTACTTTAAATGCACTCAACGAACCTAGGGTAGAGGTAGACTGCCTCAACCCCTGACTTTACCCTGGGGTTTATTCTGCCCCAGTCTTGTGGGTAAGTCACTAAGCCTGCAGATCCAGGCGTCTTGGAGGCCGCCGCTCTCTGACAGGATACCGGCGGTCATCGCTGGCTTCCACAGCAGTAGGCATTGACACAGGCCTGGATGGAGAAGGTGCCTGTGTCAGTCGAAAGTCAGGAGTTTGCACAGGTGGAACAGTCGCTTTGACTTCCTGTGTTGGAGAAGAGCACTGTGGCAAAGGATGCTGCTTTGCGGTATCATCCGGAAACAGTTCAGGCCAACCAGCCGTTGGAGCCTCTGTGGCTGTCTCTGCTCCTAGCAACAGTTGACTGTGTGTCTTCTCCAGACGACGTCCTCAGCAGTCTCAACCGTGTAAGACACAGGGCCCGTCTGCGCGATCACCGTAGCAGGAACCCATTTCGGTCCAGTGTTGTAGTTTCGAGCTAGGACGTGCTCTCCCGGATGAAACCATCTCTCCTTGGCTCTTTTCTCTCTCTTTTCAACTTGAGCTTGTTGTTGACGATGGACAACCTGCTCTGCCCTTGGAGGTTTGAGTAAGTCAAAACTTGTCCGCAACTGCCTCTTCATCATGAGCGAAGCGGGGGAAGTTTTGGTTGTGGCATGCGGCTCGTTCCTGTAGGACAACAGGAAGCTGTTCAAACATTGGTGGATTGAGCCCTGATCTTGCGATGCCTTCAAGGCATGCTTCAAAGTTTGCACGAACCTTTCTGCCTGGCCGTTAGTAGAGGGATGATAGGGTGCAGACCTGATGTGTTGGACACCATTCACATGCAGGAAATTGCAAACTCCTGTGATACAAATTGTGGACCGTTGTCACTTACGAGTTGTTCCGGTGAGCCATAACGGCTGAACATCTCACCAAGTTTCTCAATTGTTTTCTCTGCTGTGGTAGACCTCATCACAGCGACCTCCGGCCACTTGCTACGAGCGTCTACAACCACCATAAACATCTTCTCTTCGAAAGGACCGGCGAAGTCCACATGTACTCGCTGCCACCCTTCTGCAGGCCAATCCCAGGGGTGTAGGGTTGCCAGCTGTTGAACATTCCGGACCCTTTGACATGGGGAACATGTTTTGGCTTTCTCCTCAATATTTCCATCGAGACCTGGCCACCAGAAGTAGCTTCTTGCCATTTCCTTCATCCGAACCATCCCACTGTGGCCTGTATGAAGTTGTTGCAGTATAGGTTCCCTCAGAGGTGGCGGAACGTAAGGTTTCAAACGAGGAGAATCTCCTATAGCTCTCCCTCGAATGACATCGTCCATTACCTCAGACAGGACTGGATCGTTGCGGGTGTACCTTCGCACCTGAACTGCAGTGACAGGTGCTCCCTCCACTTGTCTAAAGTAGAAGATGTCTATCTGACGAGGCTCTGGGGGAGTAAAAGGCAAGGGTAGCCTCGAGAGACCGTCTGCGTTGCCGTGCAAGTCTGATTTGCGATATTTGATGTCGTATGTGTGTCCTGACAACAGTAAAGCCCACCTTTGCATCCTGCTTGCAGCGAGAGACGGAATTCTGGTGTGGGGCCCGAAGATTGAAGTCAATGGACGGTGGTCCATCAGGAGTGTGAACCTTCTCCCAAACAGGTACTGATGAAATTTTCGAAATCCAAAAACGATTCCCAAGGCCTCGCGCTCGATCTGCGCATAGTTACTCTCGGCCTTGTTCAAGGTGCGTGATGCGAAGGCGATAGGTTTCTCTTCACCCGAAGGCATGATGTGGGATATGACTGCTCCCACACCATATGGTGATGCATCACATGCTAGCTGCATGGGTAGCTTTGGGTCGAAGTGTGTCAGGACCTCCGATTTCAGCAATGCTTTCTTTGCTTGGGCGAAAGCTTCGTTGCACAGTTCAGTCCATTTCCATGTTTTGCCTTGACATAGCAACTGATGTAACGGCTTCAGCAATGTTGCTAAGTCTGGAATAAACTTCCCATAGTAGTTAAGTAGCCCCAGAAATGAACGTAACTGGCTCACATTCTGGGGTGCTGGGGCCTCCACGATCGCCTTGACCTTTGACGGCGCCTTATGCAGGCCAGTAGCATCAATCACATGCCCCAGGTACTCAACTGAAGACTGAAAGAATTCACATTTGTCTTTATGAACTCTGAGTCCGTACTCTTTCGGTCGTTGTAGTGTCGCATCCAAGTTCAGAAGATGATCCTCCTCATTTGTCCCAGTGACAAGGATGTCGTCCAGGTAGCACTGGACTCCTGGCAGTCCACTCAAAATCTGATCCATTGCCCTTTGGAATAGAGCAGGGGCCGACGTAATTCGAAACAGAAGGCGGCAGTACCTGTATAGCCCCTTGTGTGTCACAATTGTCAGCAGCTCCTTTGATTTGTCATCGACATGCATTTGTAGATAAGCCTGGCATAAGTCTATTTTGCTGAACTTTTGCCCTCCGGCCAGGCCCGTAAAAAGATCATCAATGAGGGAAAGAGGGTACTGTTCCGCAGACAGCACCGGGTTAATAGTCACTTTAAAATCCCCGCAGATTCGAACAGATCCATCCTTTTTCAGGACAGGAACAATGGGTGTGGCCCATTTGCTCACGCTCACAGGCTCCAGGACTCCATTCTTGACTAAGGCCTCCAAGTTAGCCTCAACTTTTGGCCTAATTGCATAGGGTACAGGTCGGGCTTTGTGAAACTTTGGCTTGCTGTCAGGTTTAATGTCCAGTCTCACGCTGATCTTTTTCATGCTCCCAAGTTCCCCATGGAAGAGTTCTGCATGTTTGTTTAACACTGCAGTCAGACCTGACTCCCCTTTTGACATCATGCGGACTGCAGGCCAGTCCAGCGTGATTTTCTCTAGCCACGCACGTCCCAGTAGCGATGGGTAATTTCCCTTTACCACATATAGTGGCAGTTTTGCAGTCTGTTCGTTCAATTTAACTGTCACCTCAATGACGCCTCTCATGGCCATAGGTTCGCCGGTATACGTCTTTAGCACAATGTTTGTTGGCTGAAGGGTAAGATGCTTTAGCATTTTGTTGTAGACAGAGTCTGAAACAAGGGACACAGCCGCGCCTGTGTCCACCTCCATCCGCACTGATTGTCCCTCCATCAGTGGTGACACCGAGTAGCCATTTGAATCACCTGCAACTGTCAGTATGTGCCCCTCTTCCTCCTCAGAGGTGTCGCTCCCCTCTGTTTTGCTTGTTCCATCATACTGCACTGAATGAACACTCTTTTTCCTCTCTTGTCCAAATACAGACATTTTGCTTCCATGCCTCCCAGCTCTGTCTGTTCTTTTTTTACCTCTACAGGCGCGTTCAATGTGACCCTTTTTGCCACAATTTCGGCATTCCAGCTCCGTACACCAGCAGTCATTAGCGTGATGGCCCGTTTTCCCACAACGGTAACATGTGCCGTTCCGCGCACCTTTAGGCTCAGATGACACCTTGTGAACTCTCCCTATTGAACTCAACTAGTGAGCCTCCTTTTCCGCCATCTCCATGGAGACACTAACTTCAATGGCCTTTTCAAGAGTAAGGTTGTCCTCAGTAAGAAGGCGCTTCTGTGTGGCTGCATTTTGCAGACCACACACAAGTCTGTCTCTAATGGTGTCCTTCAGCACCTCCTTGAACTCGCAGTGTTCTGATAACCTTTTTAAAGCAGCAATAAACATCGTCACTGATTCCCCCTCCTCTTGATTCCGTTTGTGAAATCTAAATCTCTCAGCAATAACCAGAGGTTTTGGTGAAAAATGTGCTCCAAGAATTTCCACTAGTTGCTTATATGTTTTAGTTCCTGGCTTATCTGGCTGCACAAGGCTGCGAAGTAAATTGAATGTCTTCGGCCCGATTACACTCAAAAAGGTAGGCACGACCTTTTCATTTGCCACCGCATTCGCCAATACAATATAGTCAAAACGTTCCGTATATGCGCTCCATTGCTCCGCATTTTCATCAAAATCACCGATGTTTCCTAATATAGTAGCCATCTCACATTTCAAATTAAAATTTCTGTTTACTCACTGCACCCGTAACGTACACAGATTCATCCGCTCCTCGTTGCCACTTGTTGTGTCAGTACCTTTCTACCTAGACACAATTTAGGACTCAGAACTCAGAGATTCAAACATGAAGTGCTTTATTGGAAGGAAAGGAAGTTCTGGCAAGTTCCGAACAAAGAGAGCTAAACTTAACAGAGAACACCCAACCATTTATCTCCTGTGACAGCGCCACCACAGGTGGGAGGAGAACACAAAATACATAACAACCACCACCTTCTCAAGGGCAATTAAGGATGGGCAATAAATGTTGACCTTGCCAGCAACACCCACAACCCATGAATGTATAAAAAAAAACGGCGAAGTCCAATGCAACCTACAGACACCTTTAAAATGAATACAACACTTTAGTAATGGCAGCAATGATTACAATTAAAATTAACATTATTTCTGCACTGGGAAATGTAATCTTCAACTCTGACACTATCTTGTGTCTGTTTGCATTGCTGAGTATTTAGACACCTGACCCTTTGAGCTATCAATCCCCAACTTCAACAGCACATTTGTTAGGTTTTCCCTTGTGCTTCTTAAGCCTTATCAGTGAAATTAGTTCTGGCAGTCTTTGTCTACACTTCAAAAGTATTTAATTGGCTGTAAAACACTTTGGGCCATCCTGAGGTCGTGAAAGGTGCTATATAAATACAAGTCTTTCTTTTTTCTTTAAAGTAATCATTCAGATTCAGTATCCATGTCTAACGTCCCATAACTTTTCAAAATGACTCCCAACTATGGACCCGAGACTGACCTGGTTTTAGCATAATTGACACATTCTTGTATAGTGTTTACAAGTACACACTCCTTGAGCTTACAACAAGCTGACATAGTCATAACTGGAAGGTCTTCAAAGTTAATTTTCTTTTGAAAAGTATCAGGTGTGTCCAAAAGAAATACAATCCTCGTACCTAATTTGTACAAAGCAGCTGACCCAGGCTCCAGACACGGGCCTTGTAGCCTAATCCCTGATGAGGGAGTCAAGAATAATCAGGTAGCAAACTTCATAAGCGATAGCCACTTCTGAAACCTCTAATCATTAGGGGCTAAGAGCAGTCGCCACACTATCTCAGCAGTCTGGCTGAATTACATGAGCCCCTCGGATATTCTCTATGAATAATGAGGGCGTATTTGCCAATGAAAGTTAACTCATTGTAACAGAACCTGACAGAAGATATCCAATTTTCTGCTCCAAATGCATCACCAATCTGAAAGTGTTACATGTAGGGTTGCCAACCTTCCAGGATTGCCCTGGAGACTCCAGGAATTAAAAACTAATCTTCAGGATACTGCTGCGAGCAACCCAGGGGAAAAATCACAGAGGCGTTAAAAAAAATTGTGTTGTTAAAAAAATTTCTTCACACACTTTTGTTTTCTAGTATAAAAATATTGGACATGGGGAAAAAGTGCTGATTGATTGACAGTCAAGAATCATCCAATCGGGTAATGAAGAGTCTACCCTTTCCGATTGGTGTAGGAAGGCTGTGCACCATGAGGATGGATATGTTGGGCAACCAATGGCGAGAGTGTGGGGGCAGGATGTGATCAAACCTCCAGGAATATGGCCAACCAGAGTTACCAGCCCTAGTTACATGGGAGGGAATTTCTTGCTCCTGCAGATATTTTATGCTTGCATTTTATTTCCTGCCCCTTCTTTCGTGACGTTTGCAATCAGCCTTTTATTAAGCAATTAATCCTTTCATGAATCAACTCTTCCATTTTCTGAAAAAATATGTAACTGATTTGCAAGTACTGAATTTCGTCAGAGCTGCTCCTGCTCCAGTGCTGGAGTTTCACTGGAATCACAGCTGAAACTCCGTTTGTGCAGGTAAATGGGAGAGTTATAAAACACAACAGAGGGATCCAAAGAAAGTAATGAGGTGTAAAAAGAGAATCTGAACAAAATCTTGCAAGAGATATGAAAGCTAACAGTAAATCTTAAAAAAAATATATTAAAAGGAAGAAAGTGGTAAAGGGGGAATGTGGACCCATTAAAAAGGAGGAATTCCTGGAGTGTATACAGGATGGTTTCCTGGACCAATATGTCGAGGAACCAACTAGAGATCAGGCCATCTTAGAATGGGTATTATGTAATGAGAACGGATTAATTAGCAATCTTGTTGTGCGAGGCCCCTTGGGTCAAAGCGATCATAATATGATAGAATTCGTCATTAAGATGGAGAGTGAAGTAGTTGACTTAGAGACGAGGGTCCTGAATTTAAATAAAGGAAACTACGATGGTGTGAGACGCGAGTTGGATAGGATTGATTGGGGAATGTTACTCAAAGGGGTGACGGTGGATAGGCAATGGCGAACATTCAAAGATCACATGGATGAACTACAGAATTTGTTCATCCCAGTTTGGCACAAAAATAAAACAAAAAAGGTGACTCAACCGTGGCTAACAAGGGAAATTAGGGATAGCATAAGATCCAAGGAGAGGACATATAAATTGGCCAGAAAAAGCAGTAAACCTGAGGATTGGGAGCAGTTTAGGATTCAGCAAAGGAGGACAAAGGGATTAATTAAGAGGGGGAAAATAGAGTATGAGGGTAAGCTTTCAGGGAACATAAAAACTGACTGTAAAAGCTTTTATAGATATGTGAAGAGAAAAAGATTGGTGAAGTCAAGCGTAGGTCCCTTGCAGTCAGAATCAGGGGAATTTATAATGGGGAACAAAGAAATGGCAGACCAATTAAATGCATATTTTGTTTCTGTCTTCACAAAGGAGGACACAAAAAACCTCCCAGAGATGTCGGGGAAAATAGGGTCTAATGAGAGGGAGGAACTAAAAGAAATCAGTATTTGTAGGGAAATGGTGTTAGGGAAATTGACGGGATTGAAGGCTGATAAATCCCCAGGGCCTGATAATCTACATCCTAGGGTACTTAAGGAAGTGGTCCTAGAAATAGTAGATGCATTGCTGGTCATCTTCCAAAATTCGATAGACCCTGGAACAGTACCCATGGGTTGGAGGGTAGCTAATGTTACCCCACTATTCAAAAAAGGTGGTAGAGAGAAAACGGGGAATTATAGACCGGTAAGCCTGACATCGGTAGTGGGGAAAATGCTCGAGTCCATTATAAAAGATGTAATAGCAGAGCACTTGGAAAACAGTGACAGGATCGGACAAATTCAACATGGATTTACAAAAGATAAATCATGCTTGACTAATCTACTGGAATTTTTTGAGGATGTAACTGGTAAAATAGATAAGGGAGAACCAGTGGATGTGGTGTATTTGGACTTTCAGAAGGCTTTCGATAAGGTCTCGCATAAGAGATTAGCGTGTAAAGTTAAGGCACATGGGATTGGGGGCAAGTTATTGACTTGGATAGAGAACTGGTTGGCAGACAGAAAGCAAAGAGTTGGAATAAACGGGTCTTTTTCCGAGTGGCAGGCAGTGACTAGTGGGGTACTGCAGGGATCGGTCCTAGGACTCCAGCTATTCACAATATATATTAATGATCTAGACAAGGGAACTAGATGTAATATCTCCAAGTTTGCAGACGACACAAAGCTGGGTGGGCGTGTGTGCTGTGAGGAGGATGCCGAGAAACTCCAGTATGATTTGGACAGGTTGGGTGATTGGGCAGGAGCATGGCAGATGTGGATAAATGTGAGGTTATCCACTTTGGTGTCAAAAACAGGAAGGCAGATTAGTATCTGAATGGCAATAGATTGGGAGAAGGGGAAGTGCAACGAGACCTGGGTGTCCTTGTGTACCAGTCGCTGAAGGGAAGCATGCAGGTGCAGCAGGCGGTTAAGAAGGCAAATGGTATGTTGGCCTTCGTAGCGAGAGGGTTCGAGTACAGTTACAAGGATGTCTTGCTGCAGTTGTACAGGGCCTTGTTGAGACCACATCTTGAGTACTGTGTGCAGTTTTGGTCACCTTATCTGAGGAAGGATGTTCTTGCCATGGAGTGCAGCGAAGATTCACCAGGCTGATACCTGGGATGGCAGGAATGACGTATGAGGAGAGATTGGGTCGATTGGGCTTATACTCGCTGGAGTTTAGAAGAATGAGAGGGGATCTCATTGAAACTTATAAAATTCTAACAGGACTAGACGGACTAGATACAGGAAGGATGTTCCCGATGGCCAGGGAGTCCAGAACCAGGGGTCACAGTCTAAGGATAAGTGGTAAGCCATTGAGGACAGAGATGAGGAGGAATTTCTTCACCCAGAGAGTGGTGAACCTGTGAAATTCTCTACCACAGAAGGCAGTAGAGGCCAATTCATTAAATATATTCAAGAAGGAGTTGGACATATTTCTTAAAGCTAAAGGGATCAAGGGGTAGGGGGAGAAAGCAGGGACCGGGTACTGAATTTGGATGATCAGCCATGATCGCATTGAATGGCGGCGCAGGCTCGAGGGGCTGAATGGTCTACTCCTGCTCCTATCTTCTATGTTTCTATGTGAGGCTAGTGATGCAGTTAGTAGGAAACGGCTTTTGAAGATGCATTCAATGACCTTGACCACACGTCGGAGGTCATGAAACTTCTTTGGGCACTGGAGCCAGGTCCTGGGGTGGCACTACTGGCAGTGACCGCCTCAGCGATCTGGTCCCACATCCTTCTTTCAGGAGGCCCTTCTGGCCCCCTGTGGGTAGAGGACTTCTCTTGCAGTGTTGACCCCCTGCACAAAGCTCGAATGCTACGTCCAAGACCCTGGGTGCCCTTTCCCTGGCCTGTTGAGCCATTTGGGTGAGTGCTGAAGCATTTTTACCATTTTTGATCAGCGGAAGGCAGCTCACCATTAAGAGGTGCAGACTGCCTTTAAGCAGCACAGGGATATGGAGAGAAGGCAGGGACAGGGTACGGAATTTGGATGATCAGCCATGATCTCCTTGAATGGTGGAGCAGGCTCGAGGGGCCTAATGGCCTACTCCTGCTCCTACCTTCTATGTTTCTATGTATGTTTAAAACAGATGCAGGCGATACTATGATGAATAATAAGGAAATAGCAGACTTGTTAAATGGATACTTGATATGCATTTTCACAGTGGAGACAGAGGACAAAATAACAGTAGTACAAAACTAAGTCATATCCCGGAGTGCTGTAGAGCTCTCTTAATCTAGCTTTGTAACATATTGGGCTGGATTTTCTGACCCACACGGGTGTGTACGAGGTGCGTACGCACCCATAGGGGCCGCGCTAGTGCCGGTTTCAGGCATGCGAATCACATGTGCTAAAACCCGGCACTTGCGATCTGTCAAGAATTTTTCAAAAAATTTAATTTTTGTTTAAAATATTTAATTAAATGGAATTTTAATTAATTTAAATTTTGTAATTTAAAAAAATATTTAACGTTTTAATGTGTTTTTAAATGTGATCCCCATTCATACTTTTGAAAGTTCTGTCCATACAGACCTGTCAAAAGTATGACGGGGGATTCCCTTCTTTGATTGGTTCGCCTGGCCCATGTGATCCCAGGGGCACTTGCGAACTGCATGTGCCCCTGGGATACCTGGGCCTCTGTGCATTTCCAAAAGGTGAGGCCCAGGAGCGGAAACCTCGGGATCTATGGAACCAGCTGGTAGGTTCATAGATTTTTTTTCCGATTGGAGGCATCAGCCCGCAGGAAGCCTCCGATCGGAAATTCAGGGCCAATATTATAGTAAGCTACAATGTTTCTGGAGATTCTTGCTGGAATGTACTACAGGGAACCATCATATTTATCTAGGTATCTAAGGTGCCACTTCAAAATGCCTTTGGTCTGCTGTATTAAAATTCTTGTAGTCCCATGGGCCTTATTATATTTGTTCTGCCCCTCCCTCAGTGAATGTTTTACTGGAGTCATTAGCTATGGCTGCAGTGGATAAGCCTGATTATCAATCAACCACCCTGCTACAAGGTCTGCAGTCATCAAGGGTGGTGTGGTGGAGTGTCACACCACATCATTTTACTATTTTAATGCAATGAAATTTTTGAACGGAAAATATAGCTTGACAGAACTTAACAGGAAGGATTGCTTTGGTCATTATGTGTAGTCACAAATGCATTCAAAAATATATTTACCAGGTTTCTACACATAGCAATTCTTCCCCTTTAGTGTTCAAAGGAAAATGGACTTCAAAGATGCAGACCTGTCCCTTTCAGACTACCTTGGAAATCAAGACACACACAAGTCCCTGGACTGACTGGAAAAAGGGAAGGTCAAACACATTCGCAATGATTTCTATAGTTAATAAAAGCACCTTTCACTTTTTGGTTGCCAAAACAAGAAAACTACAGAAAGAATCATAAGGTAGCACTTATTTTTGTACTTCATACTGGACCAGACTGTTTGCAACTTTGGTGCCCTATTTGACCCTGAGCTGAGCATGTTTTCAGCTGCCTAGGCATTAAACTCTGGAAGTCTCTCACTAAATCTCTCTGCCTCTCTACCTCATTCTCCTCCTTTAAGATGCTCCTTAAAACCTACCTCTTTGACCAAGCTTTTGGTCATCTGCCTTGATGTCTCATGTGGCTCAGTGTCAAGCTTTGATGATGTTCCTGTGAAGTGCATTGGATGTATTACTATCTAAATGGCACTATATGTTGTTGTTATATCATTGCCAACATATTAACTCCTACTTTAAGAAATAAGAACATAAGAAATACGAGCAGGAGTAGGCCATCGAGCCTGCTCCGCCATTCAATAAGATAATTGCCGATCTTATTCTTAACTCATTCTTTCCCAGGGACTCAACACTCCTCCCTTCCCTCAGTTTTTCTTTCCTCCTACAATCTACACATTTTCAAAGCCCAAGCTTGCCATCACCTAATCACTACTTCCCTCCAACATTTATCCCTCAACCAACATCGCCAGACAGGTTATCTGATCATTTATCTCATTGCTGTATGTGGGACCTTGCTGTATGCACACTGGCTACCATGTTTCCCTACATTACAAAAGCGACTGCAATTCAAAAGTAATTAATTGGCTTTAAAGCACTTATGATGTCCTGGGGATATAAAATGTGATATAAATGCAAGTCTTCATTTCTTTACTTATTTTCTCTCGCTTTTTCTTTTCAATCTTTATGGTGTCCTGTATTATGGACCTTAATCGTTCAGCAAAGTTTTTCAATAAAAAAACCTTATTAGCAATCAGTTTTTAGGCTATTTTTCTGTCCCAGTGTTTTGGACCCTTTCCCCAAGCTTATGCTGAGTCCAAGAAGAATACACCGAAAAGGGTCATTCTAATTGCCATGCAAAAGTTGGTTCCAACACCAAGCTCCACACACACTAGAGAATAAGACAGAAACCCGGTCTATGGCTGGAAGCTTTGTCAAAGTCTGATCCATATCTCCTTTACTAAGTAAATAGCCCTCTGATTAAATTAATATTAGAAGTAGCGATGAACATCACACAGACTTAATACCAAAAGCAGGAAGAAAAAATGCTAAACTGGAGGTGTAACAAGAGAACCTTTTAAATGATATCAGGCATTTACTGAATGAATAGTCACAAAGTCGCAGAAAAAACATTCTTCCATAAAAACATTAAGGGGGAAAAATTCAGTCGCGGCCCCTTTGGGGCGCTAACTTCGCCGGGGTGCTTCCCGAAAAAGTTAGCACCCCTGCGCCATAAATTGAGTGGTAGTGCCCCAAGCAGGAAGCAGGGAGCTACTGGAAGCGCTCCTCCTCCTTCCTGGGGCGCCACCAATCAATATCGCAGCGCTACGTGCAACAGCTCCATGCGCGTCAGCACGTAGTGTCACGGCATTACAGGCCTCCCTCTCCTGATTAAAGGGGAGGGGCCTAGCGCTGCACACACTGGGGCCCTGCTGGACCACCGGGGAGTGGGGTGCTGAGAAAACAGCCCGGCACTCAAGAGGAGTGCCGGGCTGACCGATCGCAGCCAGCACCACGCATGAGGAAGCGAAAGGAGGCAGGTGCTGGCAGGCGGCCCAAAAAAAATGGCTGCCCGGCACCTGCCCTTTAATTTGCACCGCCGTTGCCGCAAAAATACCACCCTGACCCTGTCGGACATATCGTCCGGCGATTGGTCAGGGGGCGTGACCGAAGTTTACGGCCGGGGCGCGAGTGGGGGGCTGCGCACGGCGCTAATGGGAGGCGCAAAGCAACCCAATTTTTCCCCCTAAGTCTTCAGGATGACAAGTGTTTTAAATGAATGTTCAGACTGTATAGAAGAACAGGAGGGAATAGGAATTTAAAGTTAAAATTAGATTTAATTAAAACAATATACAACAGTGACATAACATTCAGAATTAAAAGTGTTGTCTGTAAATGCTTAGATTGTAAAGAACCACAAGGGAGTGAGTTGCAGCACATCTACAATGGTTAGCCTATCACACCAATTGATACACTCTGTCACCATTACAAAACTGGATTTTATTTGATGTATCTTTTCACAGTATCATATAATGCAACTTCTTTCCCTTTCCCCCCCCCAAAAGCAAAAAAATGCTGCCTCCCAAATCTCCTTCACTTTTCAGGTTTACATGAAAAACTAGCTGGGGGGGCCCAGCGTTGCCAGGGCAGTTTAGAGGGCCGCGCGGTTGACGGCCGGCCGCTGCCGCTCCCCCGCTGTGTCTCGGGCCGCGCGGTTGACGGCCGCCCGCTGCCACTCCCCCGCTCTGTGTGTCGGGCCGAGCGGTTGTGAGGCCCGGCCCGAGTGACGCCAACTCACCTCCTGCCCCGCTCGCTGTTGAGGAAAAGCAGGGGAAAAAATGGCGGTGAGGTTTCGGGAGCCTGCAGGATTAGGTCCCGCCCATGACGCACTGATTGGTCAACTATCAGGTCACTGAACTGTAGGATTGGTCAACCATCACGTCACTCAATGCTAATGAGCGGTAGGATTGGTCAACCGCTATTGAGTGGATTTTTGAAGGTTTTCTGTATACTATCTGAACAATTTTTGTCTGACCAAAAAGTAAATATGCCTATGACACTCCCCTGATCATCAGCTTTCTTTTGATATAAAATATGTGTAGGTAGGCTCTATAACTTCTGAGTGTATAGCGGACAGACAGACATACAGACAGACATACTGCTTATATATACATAGACTAGCTGAAGTGCCCGGCAGTGCCGAGGGTCTTTTGAGGGCATGTTGTTGTTGGAAGAGAGAGAGAGAGAGCGACTGGGGGGAAGAGAGAGAGCGACTGGGGGGAAGAGAGTGTGTGACTGGGGGGAAGGGGGGGAAGAAGAGGGGGGAAGGGGAGGGAGGGGAGGAGGGGGAAGGGGAGGAGGGGGAAGGGGAGGGAGGGGAGGGGGGAGAGGGGAGGGGGGAGAGGGAAGGGGGAGAGGGGAGGGAGGGGGGAAGGGGAGGGGAGGGAGGGAGGGGAGGGGGGAGGGGAGTGGGGAGGCGGAGGGGAGGGGGGAGAGGGGGGGTGAAGGGGGGTGTGGGGGGAGGGGAAGGGGGTGGGGGAGGGAGGGGAAGGGGGGAGGAGTGGGTGGGGAGGGGGAGGAGGGGAGGAAGGGGGTGAACGCGAGGGGAAGGGGGGGTGGGGAGGGGAGGGGAAGGGGGGGTGGGGAGGGGAGTGGAAGGGGGTGGGGGAAGGGGGTGTGGGGTGGAAGGGGGTGTGTGGGGGGGAAGTGGGTGTGGGGGGGAGGGGGTGTGGGGGGGAAGTGGGTGTGGGGGGGAGGGGGGTGGGGGCTGGGGGGGTGGGGGGGAGGGGTTGGGGTGGCAGGGGGGTGGGGGCTGAGGGGAAGTGGGTGTGGGGGGGAGGGGGGTGGGGGGGAAGGGGGTGTGGGGGGGGTGGGGGGAGAGGGGGTGTGGGGGGGGTGGGGGGTTGGGGCTGGAAGGGGGGGTGGGGGGTGGAAAGGGAGGGGGGAGATAAACTTAAAGTACAGGAAACTTTGTGCTATCCGGCACCCACGGGACCGAGCTGATGCCTTGCTTAAAGTACTCTCTAGAGTTAATGTTGAGAGATACGGAGATTCTTATCTCTGTATTTAACAACAAACACTGTTGCTTAGCAACAGCTTCTAAACACTCAGGTGTGGCCCTGAAGCTCTGTAGCTAAAGCTGTTGCTATAGCTACAGACCTTGCACAGCTACACAGTCGATTGTCTGTCACAGACACAGATTTGGAGCACAGAAGCCCCACCCACTCTATGTTCCTGTACTAAGATGGCCGCGCATGCACTCTGTTACACACTGAATCAAAATGGCGTCGCACTGAAACTTTTTGCCCTCCTTGACAAAGATGGCTGTCGTTAACCTGGGGCTGTCTGCAGAAGAAATTTCCTCAGCTGCAAACACAGGATCTTCAGATTATTATTTGGGGCTTGCGACCTACCCCAGTTGCTTATGAAGCCTCCCCACCTACTGACCCCGGGAATGGAGCTGAGGCAGCACACCCTCTGCCCTCTGCCAGTGTTTGTCTCTGTCTAGGCCGGGAGCCTGGGTCTAGAGTTGCACTGCTGGCAGTTGGAGAAGCCTAGGCCCCGGGCCTGGAAAAACGGTGAAAGGTAGGAGAATAGAGAAAAGATTTACAAATTAATTAACTTTTTTAAAAACCAATTTGTGTTTTAAAAGCAACTTTTTTTTTGCTGGAAATGTATATTTGAAAAGATAGACGCAGAAAGCAGGAAAAAGAATGGAAGCAAGATGGCGGCTACTCACCTCGGTTCAGAACGATAAGGCCCGCCCACACATGCACCGATTGGTCGACCGTCAGGTCACCAAAGCGTAGGATTGGTCAATCGTCCCGTCACTCGACCGTAGGAGGGCCCGGCCGCACGCGCCAGCAACCCGGCGTACGATTGGTCGACCTCGAGGTCACTCTGTCGCTAATGAGCGGATAATGAGATGCTAATGAGCGGAATGTTGAAGGTTTTTCGGATACCGCGGGCGCGATTTTTGCTCGGCTGAAACGTAAATACGCTTAAGACCGTTTTGGAAAGGTAAGCTTTCTTTCGACATAACGCACGCGTAGGTACGCTCTATAACTTTCGAGCGCATACCAGACAGACGCACACGTGAGGACAGACAGAAGGACAGACAGAAGGACAGACAGACAGAAAGAAGCATCCGTTTATATATATATAGACTAGCTGAAGTGCCCGGCGGTGCCGAGGCTTTTTCGAGGGCATGTTGTTGTTGGAAGAGAGAGAGAGAGCGACTGGGGGGAAGAGAGAGAGAGAGCGACTGGGGGGAAGAGAGAGAGAGAGCGAATGGGGGGGAAGAGAGAGAGAGAGTGACTGGGGGAAGAGAGAGAGAGAGAGCGACTGGGGGGGACGAGAGAGAGAGAGCGACTGGGGGGAAGAGAGAGAGAGAGCGACTGGGGGGAAGAGAGAGAGAGAGCGACTGGGGGGAAGAGAGAGAGAGAGCGGCTGGGGGGAAGAGAGAGAGAGAGCGGCTGGGGGGAAGAGAGAGAGCGACTGGTGGGAAGAGAGAGAGAGAGCGACTGGGGGGAAGAGAGAGAGAGAGTGACTGGGGGGAAGAGAGAGAGAGAGCGACTGGGGGGAAGAGAGAGAGAGAGCGACTGGGGGGAAGAGAGAGAGAGAGCGACTGGGGGGAAGAGAGAGAGAGAGCGACTGGGGGGAAGAGAGAGAGAGAGCAACTGGGGGGAAGAGAGAGAGAGAGCGACTGGGGGGAAGAGAGAGAGAGCGACTGGGGGGGAAGAGAGAGAGAGCGACGGGGGGAAGAGAGAGCGACTGGAGGGGGAAGAGAGAGAGCGACTGGGGGGAAGAGAGAGAGCGACTGGGGGGAAGAGAGAGAGCGACTGGGGGGAAGAGAGAGAGCGACTGGGGGGAAGAGAGAGCGACTGGGGGGAAGAGAGAGCGACTGGGGGGAAGAGAGAGCAACTGGGGGAAGAGAGAGAGCGACTGGGGGGAAGAGAGAGAGCGACTGGGGGGAAGAGCGGGCGGGGAGGGGGAGGGCGGGGGGGGGTGGGAAGGGAGGGCGGGGGGGGAAGGGAGGGCGGGGGGGAGGAAGGGAGGGGGGGGAAGGGAGGGCGGGGGGGAAGAGGGAGGGCGGGCGGGGGGCAGGGGGGAGGGAGGGCGTACAGGGGGAGGGAGGGCAGGGGAAGGGAGGGCAGGGAGGGGGAGGAGGGGGGAGGGAGGGCAGGGAGGGGGAGGAGGGGGGAGGGAGGGCAGGGAGGGGAGGAGGGGGGGAGGGAGAGAAGGGGGGAGCAGGGGAGAGAAGGGGGTGAGAAGGGGAGAGAAGGGGGAGCGTGGGAGAGAAGGGGGGGGAGAGGGGGAGAGAGACAGAGGGAAGGAGAGAGAGAGGGCGAGTGGCCCGCGGCCGCAAATGGAGCCAAGCCCCGAGAACAGGCGTGAGCCGGCTTGAGGCTGAGAGACGGCCACGGCCGGTAGCCGGGGTAACCCTGCCGCGCCGCCCCGCCCCGCACTCCCGAGAGCCCCGCTCTCCAAGCCGCAGCCGCCCCGCCCCGCACTCCTGAGCCGAGAACAGGCGTGAGCCGTCTTGAGGCTGAGAGACGGCCGGCGGGCCCGGTTGCCGGGGCAACCCTTCACGCTCAGCAAGCCTCGGCTGAGATCCGCACTCCTGAGAGCCCCGCCCCGCCCCGCAGTCCCGAGAGACCCGCCCCCCCCCGCCCCGCAGTCCCGAGAGCCCCGTCCCCCCCGGCCGAGCCGGCTTGAAGTCCACCGATTGCGGCTGAGAGAGATGGCCGGCAGGCCCGGTTGCCGGGGTAACCTGCGCAGTCTGTGAAAGCATCAGAATTAAAAAAAAAAAAAATTTTAATAAACGGGTGTGAAGAAGATGGGAGGCCATCTTGAAAGTTTTTTAATGTTTTTAAAAAGCTGCCACGGAGAAGGAACGCGCATTCTTGCTGAAAACACCAAAAGTTATTTTTTTTTAAACGGCTGTTAAGAAGATGGGACACCATCTTCATTGTATTTTAACGTTTTACACATTAAAGAAAATCGCTCCTAACAAATAAACACACAGAAGGTGAGAATAAAGATGGCGGCCACTCACCTCGGTTCAGAACGATAAGGCCCGCCCACACACGCACCGATTGGTCGACCGTCAGGTGACCAGAGCGTAGGATTGGTCAATTGTCCCGTCACTCGACCGTAGGAGGGCCCGGCCGCACGCGGCAGCAACCCGGCGTACGATTGGTCGACCTCGAGGTCACTCTGTCGCTAATGAGCGGATAATGAGATGCTAATGAGCGGAATGTTGAAGGTTTTTTGGATACCGTGGGTGCGATTTTTGCCCAGCCGAAACGTAAATATGCTTAAGACCGTTTTGGAAAGGTAAGCTTTCTTTCGATGTAACGCACGCGTAGGTACGCTCTATAACTTTCGAGCGCATACCAGACAGACGCACACGTGATGACAGACAGACAGACAGATGGACAGACAGAAGGACAGACAGACAGAAGGACAGACAGATCGACCGCTTTATTATATAACTAGCTGAAGTGCCCGGCGGTGCCGAGGCTTTTTCAAGGGCATGTTGTTGTTGGAAGAGAGAGAGAGAGCGACTGGGGGGAAGAGAGAGAGCGACTGGGGGGAAGAGAGAGAGTGACTGGAGGGAAGAGAGGGAGGGGAGGGGAGGGGGAGGGGAGGGGGTGATGGGGAGGGGGAGGGGAGGGCGGGGAAGGGAGGGCGGGGGGGAGGGAGGGGCGGGCGGGGCGGGGGGGGAGGAAGGGCAGGGGGGAAGGGAGGGCAGGGGGGGGAAGGGAGGGGGGAAGGGGCGGGGGGGGAAAAAAGGGTGGGCGGGGGGGGAGGGGAGGGAGGGCGGGGGCCCCCCCGAGTGTCGCCGCCCCCCCCGAGGGTCGCGCCCCCCCCCCCCGAGGTGAAGACCGCCGATTGCGCGCGCAGCAGGAGCTGAGACGCGGCGTCTCTCTCTGGCTTGGCCGGCGGGCCCGGTTGCCAGGGTAACCTTGACGCTGACCAAGCCCCGCCCCCCGGACCGAACCAGAGAGATCGACGCCGCATCTCAGCTGCTCCTGCTGCGCGCGCGGCCCCCCCCGAGGGTCGCGGCCCCCCCCGAGAGTCGCGGCCCCCCCCGAGGGTCGCGGCCCCCCCCCCCGAGGGTCGCGCCCCCCCCGAGGGTCGCGGCCCCCCCCCACCCCCCGAGGTGAAGACCGCCGATTGCGGCTGTGCGAGACGGCCGGGGGGGCCGGTTGCCAGGGTGACGCTTGACGCTCAGCAAGCCCCGCCCCCCGGCCGAGCCAGAGAGAGACGCCGCGTCTCAGCTCCTGCTGCGCGCGCACCCTAGCGGCGCTGGGCTGAGGCTCGGCCCTCCAGCCTTCGAGTGGGGGCCGGGAGGTGCCTAGCTCGGGCGTGGGTGCGGAGGAGACGCCGAGGCTTCTAGGCCTACCTGGAAAAACGGGGAAAGGTAGGAAAATTAATGAGATTAGATAAGTTAATTACTTTCTAAATCATTTTTAAAAAAAACAATGGCCTAGAAATTCAGTCTGGACACTTTTGGGGCGCTAAAGTTGGGCGCTCGCTAATGTTAGCGCCCGCCGGAAAGTGTAGGCCACATCGCCAAAATTCAGTAGAGTTGGCCCTAAGTTTGGCCGAGCGCTGAAACTGGCGTTGAAATGCTGTGTTCCGGCGCTAAGTCGGCGATGCGGCCTAATAACGCCGAAGCCGGGCGCAGCGCAGGTGCGGTCATGTTTTGATTGACAGCAGACACCCTGACGCCGGCCAGCTCTTAAAGGGGGAAGGGTCAACCTTGACTGCTGCCACGCCCTGCATACTGGAGCCCTGCAGCTGGGCCTCAGCACTACTGGTGTGCCAAAATAGCGCCTGGAGCAATGGAGAGGGCCCGTGAGCGAGCGCAGCGCTTCTCAGAGCATGCTCTGAGTGTGCTCATTCATGGTGTGGAGAAGAGAAGAGAGATCCTGTGCCCGGACAGTGGCAGGAAGGCTCCCAGGAGCCAGTACAGGAGAGCCTGGGGCAAAATCGCCCGCAGGGTGTCATCCACCTGTGATGTCCCCAGGAGTGCGGACCAATACCGCAAGAAGTTCAACGACCTCACTCGGATGGTGAAGGTGAGTACCCTTTCCAGTGTCCCCCTCATCCTTGCATGTGCACCTCACATTATGGGCAAAGGGGCCTCAAAGGCCTAATGGGCAGCCCTCCTCCCCGCAGCAATGGCACTTGCATGTTCATCAATAGCACTTTCTGCACTTAACACACTGGCCAAGCTATTCGACCATGGGAGGCAGTGCACCCAGCAACAGGGCACCACACTGGCCAAGCTATTCCACCATGGGAGGCAGTGCACACAGCGACAGGGCACCACACTGTACTTAGAGGCCGTCCTTTCTCTTGCAGGCCAAGCTGGCGAGCAATGTAAGGAGCCAGGCTGTCACTGGTGGAGGCCGTCCGAGTACCAGGTGCTCACTGATCTGGAGGAGAGCGTGGCACGACTCATGCGTGGCCGGGTGACTGGCCCTGTCGCGATCGGCGAGGCGGACCCTGTGCTGGTACCCACTGGTAAGGACATGACCGGTTGCACCTCTCTCGTTGCCCTCGCGCTTCAGATCTACATCCTTTCCCACTGACCGACAAATGCGCATAATGCACCGCTCAGGCCTCCCTCGCTGATGGCCTGTCCTCACTCTAAAGCTACTCTTGTGCCTTCCTGCTTTCAGCTGGTGAGGAGGAGGTGGTCCCTGAAGCGCAGAGAGCCAGGCCCTTGGAGGAGGAGGACGTCGAGGACCAGGAGGAAGGCGGCACATCGGGGGAACCCTCCTCCGCGCCAGGGGATGGCAATGGAGGGGAGACGTCTGGCCTGCAGGAGAGCCAGGGGGAGGTGTTGGAGGGGAGGGCCGAAGCTGGTCCCAGTAGGGTGGACGCACGCGGGAAGGGTCCGGCAGCACGCCAGCCTTCTCCCCAGAGGGGGGAGGTGTTGGAGGGGAGGGCAGAACCTGGCCCAAGTGGGGTCGATGCACGCGGGAAGGGTCGGCCAGCTCGGCGGCCTTCTCCCCGGAGGGCGAGTCCGCCCTCCAGTCCGGACACGGTCCTCGCCCAGGAGGTGCGCGTCCTCGATGAGGTGTCGGCGGCGTCTGAGCGGCGCCACCAAGAGTTCATGGGGGGTGGTCGAACAGATGCCTCACGCCATTGAGTCCCTGGCTCAGAGTGTGGTGGCTTTCGGGGAATCACAGGCCAGGGGGTCCGAACAACTCATGGCAGCGCACGACAGGGGTGTCCAGCAACTGGCCGCAGCGCACGACAGGGGTGTGCAGCAACTCGCGGCAGCGCAGGACGCGGGTGTGCAGCAACTGGCGGCAGCGCAGGACGCGACTCGCGAGATGAGTGGTGCCGTCCACACACTGGCAGAGCTGATGCGGGCACATACCAGGGCAGTTCGGGCACTCACTTCTGCCACACTCGCTGTGGCACGGAGGCATCGCCATGGCACCCGCCGCCCTGCTGCAGCACAGCGGTCTGGCCTCCCCCAGATTGCTGCGCTTGCTACACTGCCAGCCCGGCCGAGTGCCAGTGTCTCTGGCGAGCAGCGCGCACCTGCCATCAGCCAGCTTGCCCCCAATGGTGCTGCCGACACTGCCACTCCCCCCAGCCAAGGTGCGACGAGCTGCTGCTAAGACTGATGCTGCCCAGCCACAGCTGCAGCAGTCAGCAGCCGGCCCCTCCCGGGCCAGGCCTCGTCTAGGCCGACCCCCAAGGGCATCTGCCGGCACGCTTTGTGGCCCTCATGAGCCTTCCCCCAGCCTCGCCACACCCGCAGGGCCCAGGTTGAGGCGGAGCAGCAGGTCGGCCAGGGGCCGGAGAAGCCTGTCTAAGGACTCGCCCTCTCGGCACACCCATTAGAGTGTGGTGAGAGCGGTTTCTTTTATATTGGGGGGCTTGTGTTGTGGGGGGCATTATTCTGTTAAGGCCGAGGATCAAGGCATTTTTTGTTTTCGTGGGGGTGTCTCTGTTGTGGGGGGGGGGCTTATTTTTGTAAGGCCACTGTTGAAGGCCTTTTGGATGGGCAAGTTTTGTTAGTCCTCCCCAGGTTTTGGGAGTGACAGATGTTTTTGACTGTTTTTTTGGGGGTCTTGTCTGTTTTTCTGTTTCATGTGGGAAGGGCCCTGAGTTTGTGAAATAAAGCTTTTGATTTATTCAGCATGTGCAGGTGTCATGTTTGAAGTGGTTGTTGCGTTAACCGGCTGAGGGCTTGCGGAGCGGCTGCCTCAGGTGCGTTCATTGCCACAGGCCATTCCCTGACAGGGGGCCTCGAAGTGTCGATCAATAAGCCCCCGGCGGACGGCCCTTGGCCCTTGTCGCTCCCTCCTGGGCTGGTCCTCCTCCTCCTCCTCCTCCTCCTCCTCCTCCTGCTCGTCCTCCTGAGGTGGTGGTGCAATGCCAGGTGGCAGTGCCTGAGTCCTGCGGATAGCCAGGTTGTGCAGCATGCAGCACACGACGACGAACTGGGAGACTCTATCCGGCGAATACTGAAGAGATCCTCCGGAACGATCCAGGCAGCGGAACCGTTGCTTGAGGACGCCTATCGTTTGCTCGATGATGTTCCTTGTGGCTTGATGGCTTTCGTTGTATGCCTCCTCCGCTGGGGTCCTGGGCGCGTGGAGTGGGGTCATGAGCCATGTACACAAAGGGTAGCCCTTGTCCTCGATAAGCCATCCCCTTGGTGGAGGCTGTGCCTCGAACATGTCAGCCACAGTAGTCTGGCGCAGGATAAATGCATCGTGGCTGCTTCCTGGGAAGCGGGCATTGACAGCTAGGATGCGCTGCCTGTGGTCACACACCAGCTGTACATTTAGGGAATGGTAGCCCTTCCGGTTGCGGTAATCCTCGGCATTGTGGATAGGTGCCCGCATAGCCACATGCGTGCAGTCAATGGCGCCCTGCACCATGGGGAAGCCCGCGATCCTGCCAAATCCGACTGCACGCTGCTCCTGCCTCTGTCGGGTCATGGGGAAGGAGATGAATTGGTGTCTCCTCGCGTAAAGTGCATCGGTGACCTGCCGGATGCAGCGATGCGCGGCGAACTGGGAGATGTTCGCTATGTCCGCAGCAGCGGCTTGGAAGGAGCCGCTTGCATAAAAGTTCAGAGCCACCGTGACCTTCACTTCCACCGAGGGAGACGTCCTGCACATCAGCTGTGGACGCAGATCTGTGTGAAGCAGCTGGCAGATCTCTGCAACCACCTCCCTTCTGAAGCGCAGCCTCTTCACACAATGCGCTGCAGTCATGGTGAGATAGGACACCTGCTGCCGGTATTGCCTGAGTGGGTAAGGCCTACGTTGCTGACGCCTGATGGCCCCTCTGCGTCTAGGCATGGCTGGCCCTCTCTCACAGCGTCTGCGAGCCCTTCGCACATAATGCTGCAACTGAGGGTTGGCCCCCCATACAGCCCCCATAATAAAGTTGAGAACAGATAAATCACAATGAATCAAATGTCAAAGCACTGGCCAGAAGCCAAAAATACCTCTCCTATGTTGTCCCAAATCTGTAACCTCTGTCCCTTGGTCTCTGTCCAGAAATCCAAAGCAGTAAAGTCATTGCAGCAAAATGGCTGGGCTTTATAGGTCAGTGTAAGTGCCCTTTAATTTGCGCTCCCCGAGGCCCACAGGGCCTCTTTTGCGTTCCACCTCACAGTTCTTAGCAGCGCCACGCCCACATTGGGCGGGCGCCACTGACTTTCCGGTTTGGGGCGCACAAACAGCGTTGCGCGACGATATGACGTCATAAGCTGCGCGCGCACCTGAGCGGGCGCAAACACTTTGCGCCGGCGCTAAATGTCAACTGAATTTGGGCGTCGGCGCAGATCGGACTGCGTTCAGGCGCTAAGTGTCTAGCGCCGGAAATATAGCCCTTTTATGGCGTTAGCGGCTGGCGCAGCCCACTGAATTTCTAGGCCAATATGTGTTTTAAAAGCAACGTTTTTTTTTTAAGACGCAGAAAGCGGGAAAAAGAAAGGAAAAGTTTGGAATCAAGATGGCGGCGACTCACCTCGGTTCAGAACGATAAAGCCCGGCCACACACGCACCGATTGGCCCGGCGGCACACGCCAGCAACCCGGCGTACGATTGGTCGAGCTCGAGGTCACTCTGTCGCTAATGAGCGGATAATGAGATGCTAATGAGCAGCACGTTGAAGGTTTTTGGGATACCGCGGGCGCGATTTTAGCCCGGGCGAAACGTAAATACGCTTAAAACCGTCTCGGAAGCGTAAGCTTTCTTTGGAGGTAACGCGCGCGTAGGTACGCCCTGTAACTTTCGAGCGCATAGCCCGACAGACGCACAGGCGATGACAGACAGAATGACAGACAGAAAGACAGACAGACAGACAGACAGATGTACCGATTTATATATATAGATATAGATAGATAGATAGAAGAAGATTGATACATAAAAAAGCTCATTGAAGGTTTTGTTTGTCTTCTTTCAGTTGGTAGGCAACTTCAGTGTGGCCCTGACAAGTAAAGCCAGGAGAGGGAATGAAAACAAATGGCATGGCAGCCAAGCATTTAGTCAATGTTAAATCATTAGTGAATATCAAAAAAAAATTATTCTACAGCTCAAAAACTGTAAGTTATTTCTTTATGAAACAAATTCAATATACTGAAACAAACAAATTGCACTAATTAGATCTAATGTACACTGACATATTAACTTAATTACAAAGGGACTCTTTTACATGTTGTTTTAAAAGCCCTATCTATATGAAACTTTATTTTGCTAGAGGACCCTTACAATATTTGAGTAAGTTGGAGAATGGATTGACCAATGTATTTGTTGAGATTGCTATGTTTTTGCTTACCAGAAGATCATCTACAATAATAGTTTGTTCTTGTGTCAATTTAATTGATAGATATCCTTGACAATTGATACTTTCAGTATTTCTATCTTTAAGGCGTGTCCTACTTCTCCCAAGCCTCTGGAGCTACAAAACAGTGTATTTTGGCACAACAGTCACCCTAATTTTCCCATGTTTGAAGTTTTTTGTCATGAATTTTCCCAACCTCTTTCTTGCTTTCTTCTTATCGGGTATACTCTTGTTAGGTACCTCTTCTGCTCAGTTGCATTTTGTCTCTTGATTTTCTTGCTTTGCCTCCATAATGAAGATAGACCAATACTGGGGTACTTTGGTAGGCTATGTAACAGATGTTTACAGCATTTGAGTTGTAAGGATGGTACTGTTGTCTTATTGACTTAAACTGGATATGGAAGCTTGGTTAATCTGATTAGCATGAGCTCTCCTTTAGAATAAAGAATATACCCTCCAAAGTATATATAGATTGGTACAGTGATTTCTGGCAGCTTCTTCCTATTAAAATAGGTCCAGTATGGAGGCCTTTGTACAAGAAAGAACTACCAATTGAAAGAGCCTTGTAATATAATAGCAGGGTTAAATACAAGCTTATTCCAAATGATTCTATCAGACATACTGTCACTGAGGAGACAAAAGGGGTGCAACTCTTAAAGGCAAACAGCCATCTATTATTTAGCCTTACTTAGCCACTGTCCTTGTTCATTGGAAAGTAAACAGTGTAATGGAACGGAGTAAGGCAACATTTTTGAGGCAAGGATTCAAATGCAAAGGCAATTTTGAGTGTTTAATTATTACTCAGTGCCTTTGTATCAGCCCTGTCGAAGCTTTGTTGTTGCCAATAACAGAAAGTAAATAAAATAAAATGTTGCCTACTTTCTAACGTGTTAACATTAGAGGTCACATTAAACCATGTTTATGATCACCACAGACATCTGTAAGTTTATTTATATTTTTCTGTTTGTTTCTCCAATTTGTTCTGGTAGATTATCTTTGCAGCTCTTGGTTATACACAGACGAAAAATGTTTTGGTCTTTTTCATAAACAAATTTTAAGATAAAGTTTGGGGAATGAGGCACCAGGACTTTAAAAAAACACTATTACTATAACAATGATATATAGAAAGGAAAGGCCTATAGAATATGGATTGAACTTATTTAAAACCCTTCCTACATTTTGTTAAGCAAGAGAGAGATATGTTAACTTTTAGGTCTGGAAATGCATGGACGTATCGCTCTCCGTTAAGGCCCGTTTCTTGAAAAAAAAGGAGGCTACATCACTTCCGACCGCTTCTGGCGCGGGATTCAGCGGCCGCCAATTTGGTGATGCTATAGTGGCCCTAGAAATGCAAATCAGCAGTGCGTGACATCAGTCGCCGACTTGATGCCACGCTCTGCAAACTTTGACTTTTGCGCTGACTTTAACGCTGGGCCCTAAGCTCGCTCAGAAAAGTGAGCGTTCAGCAGACCTACAGAGTCACTGTCAGTGCTACTTAAAGGGACACACACATCTTTCAGGTAAGTTTGGATTTAAGCCTTTGGACTGGATTTTTTATATTTTATTGAGGTAGTGGCTTAGTGCAATAGATGTTAAAAGTTTTTAAAGTGTGTAGGGAGTGCTGCTGGATGCTTGCAAGGCCTTGGATGGTAAAGGAAGACTGAGAAGACAGAAAATGCTGGAAAAACTCAACAGGTCAGGCAGCATCCGTGGAGAGAGAAACAGAGTTCACATCCCAGGTTGAGATGCTGCCTGACCTTCTGAGTGTTTCCAGCATTTTCTGCTTTTATTTCAGATTTCCAGCATCCACTCGCAGAGGGAAAAGGAAGATGCAGAAGAGGAAGATGCAGAAGAGGAGGAAGCAGCAGGAAGGAGGCAACCCAGACAACCCCTTTCTGGCCAGGATATTGGAGAAAGAGATGGAGACTGCGGAATTGGGGCTCAGGGAGAGGGATGAGATGGGGACTGGGCAATTGGGGCCACAGGGGGAGAGATGGAGACTGGGGAATGGGAGCTCGGGGGAGAGATGGAGACTGGGGAATGGGGGCTTGGGGGAAAGATAGAGACTGGGGAATGGGGGCTGGAGGAGGGATGGAGACTGGGGAATGGGGGCTAAGGGAGAGAGATGGAGACTGGGGAATGGGGGCTCGAGGGGAGAGAGGGAGACTGTGGAATGGGGCTCGGGAGAGATGGAGTCTGGGGAATGGGGGCTCAGGGAGAAAGATGAAGACTGGGGAATTGGGGCTCGGGGGGAGAGATGGAGACGGGAATGGGAGCTCAGGCAGAGAGATGGGGCATGGGGGCTCGAGGGGAGAGATGGAGACTGGGGAATGGAGGCTGGAGGAGAGAGATGGAGACTGGGGAATGGAGGCTCGAGGGAAGAGAGATGGAGACTGGGGAATGGGGGCTCAGGGAGAGAGATGGAGACTAGGGAATGGGGGCTCAGGGAGAAAGCTGGAGACTGGGGAATGGGGTCTCGGGGGGAAGAGAGATGGAGACTGGGGAAGAGATGGCGACTGGGGAATGGGGGCTGGGTGGAAGAGAGATGGAGACTGGGGAATGGGGGCTCAAGGGGAGAGATGGAGACTGGGGAATGGGGGCTCGAGGGGAGAGACGGAGACTGGGGAATGGGGGCTCGGGGGAGAGAGACTGGGGAATGGGGCCTGGGGGGAGAGAGCTGGAGACTGGGGAATGGGGGCTTGAGGGGAGAGATGGAGACTGGGAATGGGGGTTCGGGTGGAGTGATGGAGACTGTGAATGGGTGCTCAGGGAGAAAGATGGAGACTGGGGAATGGGGGCTCGGGGGAGAGATGGAGACTGGGGAATGAGGGCTCGAGGGGAAAGATGGAGACTGGGGAATGGGGGCTGGAGGAGAGAGATGGAGACTGGGGAATGGGGGCTCAAGGGAAGAGAGATGGAGACTGGGGAATGGGGGCTCGAGGGGAGAGATGGAGACTGGGGAATGGGGGCTCGAGGGGAGAGATAGAGACTGGGGAATGGGGGCTCAGGGAGAGAGATGGAGACTGGGGAATGGGGGCTCGAGGGGAGAGATAGAGACTGGGGAATGGGGGCTGGGTGTAGAGAGATGGAGACTGGGGAACGGTGGCTGGGGAGAGAGATGTAGATTGGGGAATGGGGGCTGGGGGGAGAGAGCTGGAGACTGGGGAATGGGGGCTCGGGGGAGAGATGGAGACTGGGGAATGAGGGCTCGAGGGGAAAGATGGAGACTGGGGAATGGGGGCTGGAGAAGAGAGATGGAGACTGGGGAATGGGGGCTCAAGGGAAGAGAGATGGAGACTGGGGAATGGGGGCTCGAGGGGAGAGATGGAGACTGGGGAATGGGGGCTCGAGGGGAGAGATAGAGACTGGGGAATGGGGGCTCAGGGAGAGAGATGGAGACTGGGGAATGGGGGCTCGAGGGGAGGGATAGAGACTGGGGAATGGGGGCTGGGTGTAGAGAGATGGAGACTGGGGAACGGTGGCTGGGGAGAGAGATGTAGATTGGGGAATGGGGGCTGGGGGGAGAGAGCTGGAGACTGGGGAATGGGGGCTCGAGGGGAGAGATGGAGACTGGGGATGTGGGTTCGGGGGAGAGATGGAAATCGTGAATGGGGGTTCGGAGAAAGAGATGGAGACTGTGGAATTGGGGCTCAGGGAGAGGGATGGGACCGGGGAATGGGGGCTCGAGGGGAGTGATGGAGACTGGGGAATGGGGGCTCGGGAGAGAGATGGAGACTGGGGAATGGGGGCTTGGGGGAGAGATGGAGACTGGGGAATGGGGGCTTGGGGGAGAGATGGAGACTGGGGAATAGGGGCTCAGGGAGAGAGATGGAGACTGGGGAATGGGGGCTTGGGAGAGAGATGGAGACTGGGGAATGGGGGCTTGGGGACAGAAGGAGACTGGGGAATGGGGGCTCAAGGGGAGAGAGATAGAGACTGGGGAATGGGGGCTCGGGGGTGAGATGGAGACTGGGGAATGGGGGCTCGGGGGAGAGATGGAGACTGGGGAATAGGGGCTTGGGGGAGAGATGGAGACTGGGGAATGGGGGCTCGGGGGAGAGATGGGGACTGGGGAATGGGGGCTCGGGGGAGAGATGGAGACTGGGGAATGGGGGCTTGGGGGAGAGATGGAGACTGGGGAATGGGGGCTTGGGGGAGAGATGGAAACTGGGGAATGGGGGCTGGAGGAGGGATGGAGACTGGGGAATGGGGGCTCGAGGGGAGTGATGGAGACTGGGGAATGGGGCTCGGGAGAGAGATGGAGACTGGGGAATGGGGGCTTGGGGGAGAGATGGAGACTGGGGAATAGGGGCTCAGGGAGAGAGATGGAGACTGGGAAATGGGGGCTGGGGGGAGAGAGATGGAGACGGGGGAATGGGGGCTGTGGGGGGAGTGATGGAGACTGGGGAATGGGGGCTGGGTGGAAGAGAGATGGAGACTGGGGAATGGGGGCTCGAGGGGAGAGATGGAGACTGGGGAATGGGGGCTTGAGGGGAGAGACGGAGACTGGGGAATGGGGGCTCGGGGGAGAGAGACTGGGGAATGGGGCCTGGGGGGAAGAGAGATGGAGACTGGGGAATGGGGGCTCGAGGGGAGAGATGGAGACTGGGGAATGGGGGCTTGAGGGGAGAGATGGAGACGGGAATGGGGGCTCGGGGGAGAGAGACTGGGGAATGGGGCCTGGGGGGAGAGAGCTGGAGACTGGGGAATGGGGGCTTGAGGGGAGAGATGGAGACTGGGAATGGGGGTTCGGGTGGAGTGATGGAGACTGTGAATGGGTGCTCAGGGAGAAAGATGGAGACTGGGGAATGGGGGCTCGGGGGAGAGATGGAGACTGGGGAATGAGGGCTCGAGGGGAGAGATGGAGACTGGGGAATGGGGGCTGGAGGAGAGAGATGGCGACTGGGGTATGGGGGCTCGAGGGAAGAGAGATGGCGACTGGGGAATGGGGGCTCAGGGAGAGAGATGGAGACTGGGGAATGGGGCTGGGGAATGGGGGCTCGAGGGGAGAGATGGAGAGTGGGGAATGGGGGCTCGAGGGGAGAGAGATGCAGACTGGGGAATGGGGGCTCAGGGCGAGAAATGGAGACTGGGGAATGCAGGCTCGGGGAAGAGATGGAGATTGGGAATGGGGGCTGGAGGGGAGAGATGGAGACTGGGGAATGGGGGCTGGAGGAGAGAGATGGAGACGAGGAATGGGGGCTCAGGGGATGAGATGGCGACTGGGGAATGGGGGCTCAGCGAGAGAGATGGAGACTGGGGAATGGGGGCTCGAGGGGAGAGATGGGGACTGGGGAATGGGGCTCGAGGGGAGAGATATGGAGACTGGGGAATGGGGGCTGGAGGAGAGAGATGGAGACTGGGGAATGGGGGCTGGGTGGAAGGGAGATGGAGACTGGGGAATGGGGGCTCGAGGGGAGAGTTGGAGACTGGGGAATGGGGGCTCAGGGAGAGAGATGGAGACTGGGGAATGGGGGCTCAGGGAGAGAGATGGAGACTGGGGAATGGGGGCTCAGGGAGAGAGATGGAGACTGGGGAATGGGGGCTTGGTGGAGAGATGGAGACTGGGGAATGGGGGCTCGGGGGAGAGATGGAGACTGAGGAATGGGGACTCGGGGGAGAGATGGAGACTGAGGAATGGGGGCTCGGGGAGAGATGGAGACTGGGGAATGGGGGCTGGAGGAGGGATGGAGACTGGGGAATGGGGGCTGGGAGAGAGAGATGGAGACTGGGGGCTCGGGGGAGAGATGGAGACTGGGGAATGGGGGCTTGGGGAGAGATGGAGACTGGGGAATGGGGGCTTGGGGAGAGATGAAAACTGGGGAATGGGGGCTGGAGGAGGGATGGAGACTGGGGAATGGGGGCTCAGGGAGAGAGATGGAGACTGGGGAATGGAGGCTCGAGGGGAGAGATATGGAGACTGGGGAATGGGGGCTGGGTGAGAGAGATGGAGACTGGGGAATGGTGGCTGGGGGAGAGAGATGTAGATTGGGGAATGGGGGCTGGGGGGAGAGAGCTGGAGACTGGGGAATGGGGGCTCGAGGGGAGAGATGGAGACTGGGGATGTGGGTTCGGGGGAGAGATGGAAATCGTGAATGGGGGTTCGGAGAAAGAGATGGAGACTGTGGAATTGGGGCTCAGGGAGAGGGATGAGACCGGGGAATGGGGGCTCGAGGGGAGTGATGGAGACTGGGGAATGGGGGCTTGGGGGAGAGATGGAGACTGGGGAATAGGGGCTCAGGGAGAGAGATGGAGACTGGGGAATGGGGGCTTGGGGGACAGAAGGAGACTGGGGAATGGGGGCTCAAGGGGAGAGAGATGGAGACTGGGGAATGGGGGCTGGGGGGGGAGAGAGATGGAGATGGGGGAATGGGGGCTGTGGGGGGAGAGATAGAGACTGGGGAATGGGGGCTTGGGGGTGAGATGGAGACTGGGGAATGGTGGCTCGGGGGAGAGATGGAGACTGAGGAATGGGGGCTCGGGGGAGAGATGGAGACTGGGGAATGGGGGCTCGGGGGAGAGATGGAGACTGGGGAATGGGGGCTCGGGGGAGAGATGGAGACTGGGGAATGGGGGCTTGGGGGAGAGATGGAGACTGGGGAATGGGGGCTTGGGGGAGAGATGGAAACTGGGGAATGGGGGCTGGAGGAGGGATGGAGACTGGGGAATGGGGGCTCGAGGGGAGTGATGGAGACTGGGGAATGGGGCTCGGGAGAGAGATGGAGACTGGGGAATGGGGGCTTGGGGGAGAGATGGAGACTGGGGAATGGGGGCTTGGGGGAGAGATGGAGACTGGAGAATGGTGGCTTGGGGGAGAGATGGAGACTGGGGAATGGGGGCTCAGGTGAGAGATGGCGACTGGGGAATGGGGGCTTGGGGGAGAGATGGAGACTGGGGAATGGGGGCTTGGGGGAGAGATGGAGACTGGGGAATAGGGGCTCAGGGAGAGAGATGGAGACTGGGGAATGGGGGCTGTGGGGAGACAGAAGGAGACTGGGAAATGGGGGCTGCGGGGGAGAGAGATGGAGACGGGGGAATGGGGGCTGTGGGGGGAGTGATGGAGACTGGGGAATGATGGCTCAAGGGGAGAGAGATGGAGACTGGGGAATGGGGGCTCAGGGAGAGAGATGGAAACTGGGGAATGGGCGCTGAGGGAGAGAGATGGAGACTGGGGAATGGGGGCTCAGGGAGAGAGATAGAGACTGGGGAATGGGGGCTCAGGGAGAGAGATGGAGACTGGGGAATGGGCACTGAGGGAGAGAGATGGAGACTGGGGCATGGGGGCTCAGGGAGAGAGATGGAGACTGGGGAATGGGGGCTCAGGGAGAGAGATGGAGACTGGGGAATGGGGGCTGAGGGAGAGAGATGGAGACTGGGGAATGGGGGCTCAGGGAGAGAGATGGAGACTGGGGAATGGGGGCTCAGGGAGAGTGATGGAGACTGGGGAATGGGGGCTGAGGGAGAGAAATGGAGACTGTGGAATGCGTGCTCGGGGGAGAGATGGAGATTGGGAATGGGGGCTGGAGGGGAGAGTTGGAGACTGGGGAATGGGTGCTGGGGGGAGAGAGATGGAGACTGGGCAATGGGGCTGGGTGGAAGAGAGATAGAGATTGGGAAAGAGGGCTCGGGGGGAGAGATGGAGACTGGGAATGGGGGTTTAGAGAAAGAGATGGAGACCGGGGAATTGGGGCTCAGGGAGAGGGATGGAGACTGGGGAATGGGGGCTCGAGGGGAGAGATGGAGACTGGGGAATGGGGGCTCGGGGAGAGATGGCGACTGGTGAATGGGGGCTCGAGGGGAGAGGTGGAGACTGGGGAATGGGAGCTCGGGGGAGAGATAGAAACTGGGGAATGGTGGCTCAGGGAGAGAGATGGAGACTGGGGAATGGGGCCTCGAGGGGAGAGATGGAGACTGGGGAATCGGGGCTGGGGAGAGAGAGATGGAGACTGGGGAATGGGGGCTCGAGGGGAGAGATGGAGACTGGGGAATGGGAGCTGGGAAAGAGAGATGGAGACTGGGAAATGGGGTCTCGAGGGAAGAGAGATGGAGACTGGGAAATGGGGGCTCGCGGGAGAGATGGAGACTAGGGAATGGGGGCTCGAGGGGAGAGCGATGGAGACTGGGGAATGTGGGCTCGAGGGGAGAGATGGAGACTGGGAATGGGGGTTTGGAGAAAGAGATGGAGACTGTGGAATTGGGGCTCAGGGAGAGGGATGGAGACCGGGGAATGGGGGCTCGATGGGAGAGATGGAGACTGGGCAATGGGGGCTCAGGGAGAGAGATGGAGACTGGGGAATGGGGGATCGGGGGAGAGATGGAGACTGGGGAATGGGGGCTTGGGGCAGAGATGGAGACTGGGGGATGGGGGCTGGAGGAGGGATGGAGACTGGGGAATGGGGCTCAAGGAGAGAGATGGAGGCTGGGGACTCGCGGGGAGAGAGATGGCGAATGGGGGCTGGAGGAGAGATGGATACTGGGGAATGGGGATCGGGGGAGAGATGGAAACTGGGGAATGGGGGCTCGGGGAGAGATGGAGACTGGGGAATGAGATGGGCGTGTGGCCCAGCATTACCAGCAAAGCCGTGGGCAGCAACAACAAGCAAGTGAATGGGAGCAACACTGAGGGAGGAGCAGCCAATAAAGGGGTGAGTGAAATCTGGTGAAAGATTGTTTCCACTGGTGAGGGAATGGGGAACTAGGGAACGGAAACCAAGGACTCTCACTGGAAGAAACAAAGGGGAAGGGAGAAGCAAGGTTCTTGAATTGAAGGCCATTAGACCATGGGATGCTTCACCACATGTGGCTATTGAGGTAGAGATTAAAATTTCATTTGAAAGGCAATGGAATAAATATTTGAAAAGGAGGAATATAAAAAGATCTGGGTGGGATTGGGGTTACAGGTTTCCCCTCTTCTCCTCATCACTGGTGACCTCCTGGTTCTTGGAACTTGTCGCAAAACAGCTGCTGGCGCAAAACCAGGAGCACAAATAGTCAACTACAGAGGACCCAACCTTTATAAGGTAACATTTACAGAAGTCATGTGACTAGATGACACGATCATATACCGCGTGATCATATGTCATGTGATTGGCTTCAAATAGTCAGATGTCATGTGGTCAGAATGTCATGTGATCAACCCTCCAGGAATGCCTCCAACCAGAGTTGGCAACCCTACCCCGACCCCAGTTTGTACTGTAAAGGATCTCTGGATATGATACTATAGATGAGATGGGGCAAGCTGCAGTTATAGGGGGAAAAATTTGGTTGCTTTGCACCTCCCATTCGTGTCCTAAGAGGGCGCTAACGGGACGCAATGCAACTAGCACCTGGGCGTGGCGCTGCCAATACCTCCCCCGAAATTCAGCGGGAGGTTAGCGGCGGCGGTAACCATTAGCGCCCCGCGGTGCTGTGCCACCGGCAATGACATCATTGCCTTGTGCAGCGCCCTGCTCGTGCCCCGGCCACGATCTTTGGCAGCGCCCCCTGACTTACCGCCGGACGCTATCTCCGACAGGGTCAGGTGGCCTACCTGCGGCTGGGGCGGTGTTAATTAAAGGGGAGGGGGCGGGCGGCCACTTTTGTTCCTGGCCGCCTGCCAGCACCTGCCCCCGTTGCTGTCCCCGGCCCCCGTGAAGCCCCCCCCACGGGGTGCCGGCTGCTCTCCGTGAGCGCGGCATTCCTCTTGAGTGCCGGGCTCGTTTGCCGGCACTCCCGATCCCTGGTGGCCCAGCTGGGCGCCGGGGCGCGCTGTGCCAGGCCCCTCCCCTTTAATAAGCGGAGGAAGGCCTGCAGTACCGCGGAGCAACGTGCCGCAGCGCCACAATATTGCCTTGCAGTGCCCCAAGAGGGATGTGGGGTGCTTCCCTCTCGAGGCGCTACCTGGGAAAATCAGCCGCCCCGGCGAAGTTAGCATCCAAAGGGGGCACGACTCAAATTTTCCCCCATAGATTCATAGAATCATAGAAGTTAATGGCACAGAATGAGGCCATTCGGCCCTTCATGTCTGTGCTGATCAAAAAGAGATATCCGGCCTGATCAAACTTTCCAGCTCTTGGTCCGTAGTCCTGTAGGTTACAGTGCTTCAAATGCACATCCAAGCACTTTTTCAATGCGATGAGGGTTTCTGCCTCTACCACCCTTTCAGGCAGTGAGTTCCAGACCCCCACCACCTTCTGGGTGAAAAAAGTTCTCCTCAAATCCCCTCCAATCCTTCTACCAATTACTTTAAATCTATGCCCCCTCGTTATTGACCTCTCTGCTAAGAGAAATAGGTCCTTCCTATCCACTCGATCTAGGCCTCTCATAATCTTATACACCTCAATTAAATCTCCTCTCAGCCTCCTCTGTTCCAAAGAAAACAACCCCAGCCTATCCAATCGTTCCTCATACCTAAAATTCTCCAGTCCTGACAACATTCTCATAAATCTCCTCTGTACCCTCTCTAGTGCAATCACATCTTTCCTGTAATTTGGTGACCAGAACTGTACACAGTACTCTAGCTAACTCTGGCCTAACTAGTGTTTTATACAGTTCAAGCACATACCTCCCTGTTCTTATATTCTATGCCTCAGCTAATAAAGGAAAGTATCCCGTATGCCTTCTTAACCACCTTATCTACCTGTCCTGTTACCTTCAGGGATCTGTGGACATGCACGCCAAGGTCCCACTGTCCCTCTGTTCCTCTACACTTCTCAGTATCCTACCATAAATTGTGTATTTCCTTGCCTTGTTAGCCCTCCCCAAATGCATTACCTCACAATTCTCCGGATTGAATTCCATTTGCCACATTTCTGCCCACCTGACAGTCAGGCAAATTGCTTTTAAAGCAGTATTTTTTTGCAATACCACACAGCCTATGGTTACTGACACATATAAAACCATCTTGAAAGCAAAATAGTGTTTCTTGCAAAGCTGAAAATGAAAACTCACAGCATCAGACCTCTAACCCTGCCTGGGTTGGGATTCTGTGTGATATCGATTTTGTTTGCCCTTATTTTTTGTGTTTGATCCTTAAGGGGTCTTCACCCACTGCCCCTTTGGAAGAATTGAACTTTGCAGGCTTACAGCCTGTAATTTTATGTCCAATTAAATCAATGGATGAAACATGGTGGGTATTGGATTCGTGATTTACAGATTCAAGCGGACAGTGAGGACTGGGAAAAACTACCCCACTTCATAAGCTGACAAATTTTTGGGGGCAAATTCCAATTATTTTCAACAGCAAGGGCTTCAATCTTGTTGTTTTGGGAAGGTTCCCCTTCCCCACTCTGCTCTTCTATGGACTGAGGGCTGATTGGTTAGAAATGATGTAATGAAATGGAGCCATAGTTCTGCAAGAGTAAATGGCTACACTCGGCCTTTTGGTAAAAATATGGTTTCATTTCCACATTAGCCTGGAAGTAATGGATCAAATGCCTTTCATTTACTCAACCACAGTACTGCAGAAATAGTTACAAATGTTTTAACGACTGATAATTGCATAGTGTCTTTTACAAAGCAACATGTCCCACACTCCTCCATCACCATCCCTGGGTGTGTCCTGTCCCACCGGCAGGACAGACAGGGGTGGCGGCACAGTGGTATACAGTTGGGAAGGAGTGGCCCTGTGAGTCCTCAACATTGACTCTGGACCCCATGAAGTCTCATGGCTTCAGGTCAAGCATGGGCAAGGAAACCACCTGCTGATTACCACCTACCGCCCTCCCTCAGCTGATGAATCAATACTCCTCCATGTAGAACACCACTTGGAAGAGTAGCAAAGGCACAGAATGTACTCTGGGTGGGGGACCTTAATGTCCAACACCAAGAGTGGCTCGGTAGCACCACTACTTAGCGAGCTGGCCAAGTCCTGAAGGACATAACTGCCAGTTTGGGCCTGCGACAGGTGGTGAGAGAACCAACACGAGGGAAAAACCTACTTGATCTCATCCTCACCAATCTACCTGTGGCAGATGCATCTGTCCATGACAGTATTGGTAGCAGTGACCACTGCACAGTCATTGTGGAGATGAAGTCCCGTCTTCACACTGAGGACGCTCTCCATCGTGTTGTGTGGCAATACCACCGTGCTAAATGGGATAGATACAGAACAGATCTAGCAGCTCAAAACTGGGCATCCATGAGGCGCTGTGGGCCATCAGCAGCAGAGAATTATATTCCACCACAATCTGTAACCTCATGGCCCGGCATACCCCTCACTCTAACATTACTGACACGAATCCTGTCATTCATGTGGAAATGACTTATGAAGTAATACTGGGCAGCCTGCTGGTGGCGCTGTCCAGGGAGAGTATAAATACTCGAGCATGGGCCCAGCTTGCTCAGGACATTCTTTAACAGGAACTAGTGAAGGGCACAGGGTGTACCTAAAAATGAGGTGCCAACCTGGGGAAGCTGCAACACAGGACTACATGCATGCTAAAAAGCGGAAGCAGCATGCTATAGACAGGGTTAAGCGATCCCACAATCAATGGATCAGATCAAAGCTCTGCAGTCCTGTCACATTCAGTCGTGAATGGCGGTGGACCATTAAACAACTAACGGGAGGAGGAGGTTCCATGAATATCCCCATCCTCAATGATGGTGGAGCCCAGCACGTGAGACAAGGCTGAAGCGTTTGCAACCATCTTCAGCCAAAAGTGCCGAGTGGATGATCCATATCGGCCTACTCCTGAGGTCCCCACCTTCACAGAAGCCAGTCTGTAGCCAATTTGATTCACTCCATGTGATATCAAGAAACGGCTCAGCGCACTGGATACATCAAAGGCTATGGGCCCAGACAACATCCTGGCTATCGTGCTGAAGACTTGTGCTCCAGATCTAGCCGCGCATCTAGCCAAGCTGTTCCAGTACAGCTACAACACTGGCATCTATCCGACAATATGGAAAACTGCCCAGATATGTCCTGTCCACAAAAAGCAGGACAAATCCAACCTGGCTAATTACCATCCCATCGGTCTACTCTCAATCATCAGCAAAGTGACGGAAGGTATCATCGACAGTGCTAACAAGCAGCACTTACTCACCAAAAACCTGCTCACGGATGCCCAGTTTGGGTACCGCCAAGACCACTCAGCTCCCGACCTCATTACAGCCTTGGTCCAAACATGGACAAAGGAGCTGAATTCCAGAGGTGAGGTGAGAGTGACTGCCCTTGACATCAAGGCAGCATTTGACCGAGTGTGCCATCAAGGAGCCCTAGTAAAACTGAAGTCAATGGGAATCTACTGGCTGGAGTCATACCTAGCACAAAGGAAGATGGTTCTGGTGGTTGAAGGTCAATCATCTCAGCCCTAGGACATCGCAGCAGGAGTTCCTCAGGGCAGTGTCTTAGGCCCAACTATCTTCAGCTGCTTCATCAATGACCTTCCCTCCAACATAAGATCAGAAATGGGGATGTTCGCTGATGACTGCACAGTGTTCAGCGCCATTCACAACTCCTCAGATAATGAAGCAGTCCATGCCCGCATGCAACAAGACCAGGATGACATTCAGGCTTGGGCTGATACGTGGCAGGTAACATTCATAGAATCATAGAAAGTTACAGCACGGAAGGAGGCTATTACGGCCCATCGTGTCCGCACCGGCCAACAAAGAGCTATCCAGCCTAATCCCACTTCCCAGCTCTTGGTCCGTAGCCCTGCAGGTTAGAGCATCCCAATTGCACATCCATGTTCTTTTTAAATGTGGTTAGGGTTCCTGCCTCTACCACCCCTTCAGGCAGTGAGTTCCAGACCTCCACAACCCTCTGGGTGAAGAAATTTCCCCTCAAATGCCCTCTAAACCTTCCCCCAATCACTTTAAATCTGTGCTCCCTGGTTTTTGACCCCTCTGCTAAGGGAAATAGGTCCTTTCTATCCACTTTATCTATGCCCCTCAATAAGGTCTCCCCTCAGCCTCCTCTGTTCCAAGGAAAACAGACCCAGCCTATCCAGTCTTTCCTCATAGCTAAAATTCTCTACTCCCAGCAACATCCTTGTAAATCTCCTCTGTATCCTCTCTCGTGCAATCACATCTTTCCTGTAATGTGGTGACCAGAACTGCATGCAGTACTCTAGCTGAGGCCTAACTAGTGTTTTTATGTAGTTGAAGCATGACCCCCTGCTCTTATATTCTATGCCACGGTTAATAAAGGCAAGCATTCCGTATGCCTTCTTAACCACCTTATCTACCTGGCCTGCTACCTTCAGGGATCTGTGGACATGCACTCCAAGGTCCCTTTGTTCCTCTACACTACTCAGTGTCCTACCATTTAATGTGTATTCCCTTTCCTTGTTAGCCCTCCCCAAATGCATTACCTCACACTTCTCCAGATTGAATTCCATTTGCCACTGTTCTGCCCGCCTGACCAATTTATTGATAGCTTCCTGCAGTCTACAGCTTCTTTCTTAACCACACAGCCGATTTTAGTATCATCTGCAAACTTCTTAATCATAACCCCTATATTCAAGTCAAGATCATTGATATATACCACAAAAAGCAAGGGACCTAGTACTGAGCCCTGCGGAACCCCACTGGAAACAGCCTTCCAGTCAGAAAAACACCCATCAACCATTACCCTCTGCTTCCTGTCTCCGAGCCAGTTTTGAATCCAACTTGACACTTTGCCCTGGATCCCATGGGCTTTTAACTTCGTGACCAGTCTGCCATGTGGAACCTTCTTAAAAGCCTTGCTAAAGTCCATATGCACTACATCAAATGCACTACCCTCATCTACCCTCCTTGTTACCTCCTTAAAAAATTCAATCAAGTTTGTCAGACACGACCTTCCCTTAACAAATCCGTGCTGACTATCCTTGATTAATCCATGTCTTTCTAAATGAAGAATTAGCCTGTCCTTCAGAATTCTTTCCAATAATTTTCCCACCACCGAGGTTAGGCTGACTGGCCTATAATTACTCGGTCTATCCTTTTCTCCCTTTTTAAACAAGGGTACAACATTAGCAGTCCTCTGTATTGATTTGTATGTGGGTTCAATGATGACACATTGATGAAAGAGTATGTCTTTTAATCTAAAGTGTCTTCAAGCATGGTAACAGTTTTACAGGAGACACCATCTTAGAGATCCATCTAAAACGAAACTAAAACTAAACTGCCTCTCTCACATGCCCTCTGCTGGTAAGGCATAAATAATCAAACAGGCAAATATGCTGGTAAGGCATAATAATCAAACAGGCAAATACCATCACTATTTGCTGATATCATTACATCTCCCTTTCTTAAAACAAAAGTATTTCACTTTTATCTAACAACATGTTTTCTTTGTATTACTCTGCATTTTAACTGTAACACTTAATGAACTTACATTATCATTATCATTATCAAGGTTTTTTAACCTTGTTTTGTGTGTTCACATGAAATATGTAAATACACTAGAACTTGAAGAGAGAATAAGATAACATTACTTCCTTCTATAACAAGAGTCCTTAAACTTGCTCAATGAGTCTCTCAGGAGGCTTCACACGTCTTGAGGATTTTCTGATTGATTGTCCTTGAATCTGAGTTGTTGCCTCAGATGATGATTTCTCAGCTGTGTGATCAGGTTGTTCAACAGTATCAGTCTTTTGACCTGCTGTGTGATCAGGTTTCATGAGAAGATCCCGATGATTTCTTCACAGAACAGCACCCTCATCTGCCTGAATGGTGTATGATCTTGGTTGAACTTCACTCAGGACAGTTCCCTTCTGAGTCCATATGTTTGTTTTGTCTTTGAACCTTACTTGGTCACCAGTGTGGAGTTCAGGTAGGTTTTGTGTTCCTCTGTCATAGTAGTACTTTTGCTTTTCTTTCTGTTGCTCTTTGAACTTCCTCACTTTCTCCCCCTCTTTTGTTTTCAGGAGGTTCTCCGGGATGGGTAGGTTTGACCTTAGCCGACATCCCATAAGGAGTTGGGCTGGTGACTTACCACACTCGAGCGGCGTTGTGCGGTATACAAGCATGCTCTGGTAGAAGTCAGTTCCACTGTCTTTTGCCTTGTACATCAGTCTTTTCACTGTCTGGACCGATTTTTCCACTAGTCCATTGGACTGTGGAAAGTGAGGACTTGATGTTGTGTGGACAAGGTCCCACTCTTTGGCAAAATGTCGGAAACTTGCATTGTAAAACTGGGGTCCGTTGTCTGTGAAGACCTCGCTTGCCACGCCATGTCTGGAGAATATGGCTTTCATACATGTTATCACAGCATCTGCAGTGGTGGTGCACAATCTACAAACCTCTGGATACAGGGAGTAATAGTCTGTGACTACAAGATAGTCCTTCCCTTGACATACGAATAGGTCAGCGCCTACCTTCTGGTAAGGTCTGTCTGGCGCTGGGTGTGGCTTTAGTGGTTCTACCGGATTGCTTGCTCGATATTTCAGGCATATTGTGCAGTTTGACACCTCATTTGTCACATCTTGGTTGATTCGTGGCCAGTACATCACCTCTCGTGCTCTTTTCTTACACTTTTCGATTCCCAGATGTCCTCCATGGATCCTTTTTAGCATCTCTTTTCTCAGAATCTTTGGGATAACTATTTTACTTCCTTTGTAGATGATGTCTTCGACCACTGATAGTTCCGCCCTGCAGTTCCAGTACTCTGCCATGTCAGGTGAGCAGTCTTGCTTCATGTTGGGCCATCCATTCAAGATGCTTTTCCTCAGTCATCTCATTGTTTCATCTTTGTTTGTCTCAGTCTTTATGAGCTCCATTTTTGCATCTGCTATGGGCAGTGCACTTGTGATCATGTCCACGTAGGCGTTTACTTTTTCATCCATTTTGGTGTTTGCGGGCTCTCTTGGGTCAACAGCTCTGGACAACGTGTCTGATGTATACATCAGCTTACCCGGGGTGTACGCAACATTCAGTGTATAGTGTTGCAGCCTGATCATCATTCTTTGTATTCTAAGCGGACCCCCATTTTGTGGCTTTTGGAACAATGCAATCAAGGGCTTATGGTCAGTCTCTACACTGATTGCTTGTCCTGACACAAACTGGTGAAATCTTTCACAGGCGTATGTGATGCTGAGCAGCTCCTTTTCTATTTGAGCATATCGCGTCTCCGCGTCTGTCATTGAGCGCGATGCATATGCAATAGGTTGCCAGTAGTCATATTTTTGCAGAAGAACGGCACCGAGCCCACTCTGTGATGCATCTGACGATATCTTGATGGGTCTCGCTGGGTCATAAAACCTCAGAACTGGTTCCTCTGTGAGCAGTTTCTTTAGATCGCTCCATGACTTCTCATGCTCATGATTCCATTCCCATTCTATGTTCTTTTCAGTTAGTCGTCTCAGTGGCGCCATCTTTTCTGAGAGGTTGGATATGAATTTACCCATGTAGTTGATCATTCCATTAAACCTCTGCATGTCCTTTTTGCATTGTGGCTTTGGCATATTCTCAAGTGCGGACACCTTTCTGGGATCTGGTCTGATGCCCTCACTGCTAAGGATATCTCCCACGAATGTCAGTTCTGTCACCCCGAGCTGGCATTTCTCTCTATTCAGCTTCAGGTTTGTTTTCCTTGTTGCTTCCAGCACTTTTTTCAGTCTCTCGTCATGCTCAGTTCTCGTAGTTCCCCATACTATGATGTCATCCATTGAGGTATCAACTCCCTCCAGGTGCTCATAGATCATATGGATAGTTTTGTGATACACTTCAGGAGCTGACGCAATGCCAAATGGTAACCTTAGGAATCTGTATCTGCCAAATGGACTGTTGAACGTGCACAGTCTTGAACTTGCCTCGTCCAGTTTCATCTGCCAAAATCCTGATGATGCATCTAACTTGCTGAAATACTTGGCATTTGCAAACTGTGACATGATTTCCTCACGTGTAGGAAGCTTGAAGTGCTCTCTCTTTATTGCTCTGTTTAGATCTCTTGGATCCAGGCAAATTCTGAGCTTTCCATTCTTTTTGTCCACAACGACGAGGGAACTCACCCACTCAGTTGGCTCATCTATCTTCTGAATCACGTTCAGGCTTTCCATCCTGTCCAACTCTGCCTTCAGTTGCTTTTGAAGAGCAAACGGAACTTTTCTGCATGGATGTATGACCGTTGGCATACTTTTATCTACTCTGATCGTGTGTTCTCCTGGAAGGCAGCCTAGACCCTGAAATAGGTCGTTGTACTCTTTCATGATTTCATCATAGACTGTCTCTCCTTCGCTTTCCACAACGAGGACTCTCTTTACCAGGTTCAGTCTCTCACAGGCTTTTAAACCTAGTATGGCTTGCACATCCTTTGGCACCACGATTAATGCTAGCGTGTGCTCTCTGTCCTTGTGTGTCACTTTGACAATGCATCTTCCTTTCACTGGTACATCAGTACCTGAGTATCCTGTCACTTTCACTTTTATTCCATGTATCTTTGGTCTGGGTCTAATTTTCTTAAAATTAGTCTCTGATATCACATTAACTTGTGCTCCAGTATCCAATTTAAATGGAATGTGTATGTCATTCACTTTTAGTGTCAACATCCAGTCTCTTTTTTCTTCTTTGTTTTCAGACACAACATCCACATAGAACTCCTCTATCTCGCTTTCATCTACTGCATGGACCTTGCTTTGTTGCGCTTGGTTCATACAGCAACGGGCATAATGGTTGTTTTTGTTGCAACTATTGCATGTTTTACCATATGCTGGACACTTTTTTGGTGGATGCTGTGTACCGCATCGACTACATGACTTTCGATTGCCCCTTTCATTTTTGTTCGCTGGCCACGCCTCTTTTTTCACATTGGTGCTCTTTTTGTTAAACGGTTTGTGTCCGTTCTTTCTCACTGCATCCACGTTGCAGCTACTGTCACTGAACAGCTCCTTTGATTGCGACTTCACAATCTCTGTAGCCCTATACAGTGCTATGGCTTTTCCCAGGTCTAGATTTTGCTCTCTTAGCAGTCTTTCCCTTAGACCATTATCTGGAATACCACAGCAGTCTTTTATCAGCGAGTCTGTTAGTCCCCCAAATTCACACGTTTTGCTTCTGTTTCTCAGTTCAGTCACATACTAATCAATAGTCTCTCCCGTTTTCTGTACACGTGAAAAATCTGTGCCTCTCAAACGTCACGTTACGTTTAGGTATGCAGTAGGTCTCAAACTGTTCCATTATTTTATCCAGCTTCATTTTGTCTCCCTCAGCAGCGAATGTGAAGTTATTATACACCTCCAGCGCTTCATCACCCACGACATGTAAGAACACTGACGCTTTCATTTTATCACTTTTCTCGTCAGCTCCGATTGCCGCTAAATACAACTCCAAACGTTGTTTGAACCTCCTCCAACTTTCAGCCACATTACCTGTCAACTGAAGCATCGCTGGTGGGTGTAATCCTTCCATTTTTCACTTCGTTAGCTATTCTCCAAAGGTAAGTAACGATGTTCTCTTTTGGCTTGCTAATATGTGGAGAGCTGATTTCGCTGGTTAGCTTGCTTGCCACTATCTCGTCGAGTTGCTAACTTCAGATTTTTCCTCTTCATCTCTTTCAATCACTTCTTCTGACACCATGTATTGATTTGTATGTGGGTTCAATGATGACACATTGATGAAAGAGAATGTCTTTTAATCTAATGTGTCTTCAAGCATGGTAACAGTTTTACAGGAGACACCATCTTAGAGATCCATCTAAAACGGGCAGCACGGTGGCATAGTGGTTAGCACTGTTGCCTCACAGCGCCAGGGACCCGGGTTCGAATCCGGCCTCGGGTGACTGTCTGTGTGGAGTTTGCACATTCTCCCCGTGTTTGCGTGGGTTTTCTCCGGGCGCTCCGGTTTCCTCCCACAGTCCCAAGATGTGCGGGTTAGGTTGATTGGCTATGATAAATTGACCCTTAGTGTTAGGGGGGATTAAATACGTGGGGATAGGGTGGGATATGTGTTGGTGTAGGGGTTACGGGGATCGGGTGGGATATGTGTCGGTGCAGGCTCGATGGGCCGAAATGGCCTCTATCTGCACTGTGGGGTTTCTGTGTGATTCTGTGTGTGTGAAAACGAAACTAAAACTAAACTGCCTCTCTCACATGCCCTCTGCTGGTAAGGCATAAATAATCAAACAGGCAAATATGCTGGTAAGGCATAATAATCAAACAGGCAAATACCATCACTATTTGCTGATATCATTACATCCTCCAGTACCACACCTGAAGCCAGAGAGGATTGAAAAATGATGGTCAGGGCCTCTGCTATTTCCTCTTTTGCTTCGCTTAACAGCCTGGAACACATTTCATCCGGGCCTGAGGATTTATCCACTTTTAAAGCTGCTAAACCCCTTAATACTTCCTCTCTCACTATGTTTATTTTATCTAGTGGCCCTGAAATTAGGATCGGGAGCTTGCCGCGCGTGCAAGCCCCCGATGTGCACTCACCCTGCGCGCCGACATCTGAAGCCCGGGCCTGCTTGCATTTCCTGTCACTGGCCCGGTTCAGATGTCGGCGCAATGTGCTTACCTGATCCAGCGGCGTAGTTAGTGCGATGTGCCGGCTGGGATCAGGTGAGCACTGTGCAGCCAATCAGGGGAGGGGAAACCTCATTCATGAGTTTGACAGTAAGAGCTGTCAAACTCATGAAAAGTATGGGCTGCCAAAACACTACTTAAACTTTAAATAACATTTTAAAAAACATCCCACTGATTATATTAACTATAAATAAGTTAAAAAAAATATTTTAAACAATTAATCAAATTTTTGAAAAAAATAAATTTTTTAAAAATAGGGTCTAAAACTAAACTTACCTTACTGTAAATTCTTAAAAATAATAAACCTGTGGAAAAAAAAATTCTAAATTGTACTAAAAGACCACTTACCTGTAAAACTAAGTACTTACGTCTGGTTTTTCCACGCGTAAAAACCGGAGGCCTTTACACTCGGGCAACTCTGAAAAAAAAAAGGAAATTCACTGCGCATGCGCTGCCTGTGCAGTCGCACGCGTTCTGCCCCTTGGGTCAGAGGACAGGAAATGCTGGTTTTCAGCGCATGCGCTGTGCATGCTGAAAACCGGCAATTCCTCCAGGCACACGCGTGAGTACCCTGACCGTACTCACGTGTTGTGACAGGAATTACTGGGCCAATATTTCACACTCTTCCCCCCCGATAGCAATGTCTGCTTCGCCCCTCTCCTTTGTGAAAACAGACGCAAAGGGCAGGATTTTCATTGAGCCGTGGAGGCGGGATTGGAGGCGTGGGGGGGGGGGTTAAAATCCCAAAATCGGGGGTCCCGACACCATCCAACCCCAACCCGCCTCCATGCCAGTTTCAAAGGAGGCGGGTACCTGCCCCGCACTGGGACCCGCCTTCCCGAGGCGGGAAGGGGATTAGCGCCAGTTAACTGCCTGTTAACAGGTAGTTAACAGGCAGTTTTTAGCCTAATCCCTATTTTTAAGGTTGAAGTGTGGGATTCCCGACGGCTCCAAACCACGCCAAGTTAGAGGAGGCGGGCCGTCGGGTTGAAGGACTTGGAGGGGTCGAGATGTCGGTGTTCAGGTGAGTGATGTGTGCATGAGTGCAAAGGTAAATGTGTTTGGTGTGTCTAAAGTGTTTAAAGGAGTTTAAATTACCTTTTCTTACCTTTACAGCCTTCCTTCCTTTAGGTCTCGGGAGTCCCTCATCTCACCGGCACAGAAAGCAGAATGGCTGCAAACTCAAAAGTGACAGCCTTCAGCTTTCTGTGAAGGAGAGATTTCTAACTGAATCTGTGGAGAAGGACTCATGTTAGAAGTAAGACTGTCAGTGTTTGACAGCTTCAAAGAGCTTTCAAACACTGATGTTTCATCTGTCAAAACCTTTTGACAGATGAAATTTCAGTCTGTGACGTCACCTGTTGCCGGGTGGCCCTTAATTGGCCTGCTGAGCCCGCTGGGCAGGCTCAACAAGGTCAATCAAGTCAAAATCGCGTGGATTGGCCACATCTCGATGGAGGCGGGACAACAACCCCGAAAGTTGTAGTCCCGCCTCCATCACGTCCCCTGAATGAAAATCCAGCCCTTAGTATTCATTAAGAACCCTACCGACATCTTCCGCCTCTACACACAGGGAAAGAACAAAAGGGAAGGTCTGTGATAGGGTGAAAGGCAGGAGAAATTAAGAGACAAAAGTGATGATGGTGCAAGGCAAAACTAATGGGACAAGTTAAGAAATAAAAGATGGCTCTAGATGAAGTGTAAATGGCGATGGCAGAATGAATGACAGCTGCCATGTGAGAGAGAGAAAAAAAATGGAAGAAAAAATAGGGCCAGAGGTTATGGTCTGAAATTGTTGATCTCGATGTTGAGTCCAGAAGGCTGTAAAGTGCCTAATCGAAAGATGAGGTGCTGTTCCTCGAGCTTACATTGAGCTTCATTGGAACAGTGTAAGAGGCTGAGGACGGTGAGGTCTGAGTGGGAGTGGAGCTGAGAATTAAAGTGACAAGTGGAAAATGGACTTTAACATAGATAAATGTGAGGTGATGCACTTTGGTAGGAAAAATAGAAACATCACCTATGTAGTGTATGTACCTTTAAGGGGAGAACTACTTTTTACAGCTCCTGTATACTGTAGTACCGGCAGTGACCACACCTGTATATAAACCCTGAGTAGGGATCTGTACAGTTAGTTTTAGAGTAACCCTCATCCAGTAAACACCTGTTGATTGTTCGCTGCAGTCTCTTGTCTAATTATTGAAGGACACACAACATCAAGATACACGGATCTAACACTGGCGACGAGAAGATTCAAACCTACCTGCAACTCTGCATCACCTCCCAGGGATTCGCTCCTGGAGAACAGTGAAAGAAGAAGGCCGAGTCCAGAAGCACGGGCGTCGACCATCCAGCGGAGACTTGAGCATCGCAGGGGAGGCAGTTGAGAGCTGGGCTTGGTTCTCCAGTCACGGTGGTCCAGCGAAACGGGCTGGCAACAGGTACGGCGCAGACCCTTCCCGGACAGCGGCGGCTAGAGCCGACCGACAGCACAGAAAAAGGCTGAGCATCATCGATGGGAGAAGAGAGAGGGTAGAGCGCACAGGGCGCAGCCAGTGTTCAGGACGGAGCGGCGTCGACGGGAGAAGAGAGAGGGTAGAGCGGACAGGGCGCAGCCGGTGTTCAGGACCGAGCAGCGTCAACGAGAGAGAGCAGAACGTAGCCGGTGTTCAAGGGCCGAGAAGCATCAACGAGAGAGAGAGGCACGCAGGAAAACGCGCAGAGCGCAGACGGTGTTCAAGGGTCGAGCAGCGTCAGCAGGGAAGAAAGGAAAGCGCGGGAGACGCCATTTTGAGCCGTAGCGGAGAAGAAGGGAGAGCGCGGGAGACGCCATTTTGAGCCAGTCTAACCACACCCAGGGATGCCGAAGAGTGGCAGTGTCACAGCGTTCGACAATGAAGTTGAAGATTGGACGACAAATGTCGAACACATAGAAGTGTACTGCAAGGCGAATGAAGTGCCAGATGACAGGAAAGCGCTGGTATTGTTGAATTCAATGGGTGCAAAAACGTATGGCTTACTGCGAAACCTAGTAACCCCAGAGAAGCCAGTGGAAAAGGATTTTGAAAACATAGTGTCAATCCTACAGGACCACTTAGACCCCACACCGCTGCGGATAGCGGAAAGATTTAAGTTTCACAAAAGGAGCCAGCATAAAGATGAAAGTAATGCTGAGTTTTTAACGGAACTGCGCAAGCTATCGAAACACTGCCAGTTTGGAACGGGACTAGCAGATACTTTAAGGGACAAGTTTGTGTGTGGGCTTCAAAGTGAAGGAACCCAGAAACGGCTTCTATCAGAAAAGGATCTTACGCTGGACAAGGCTTTCAGCATGGCAGTATCACACGAAGCAGCAGCATGGGGAGCGGCAGAGATACAACGGAGACCGCAAGAATATGGCACAAATGAAATGTCATACGGAACAGTGAAGTGCTATCGCTGCGGCAGAACAACACACGACCATAAGGATTGCTGGTTCAAGGACCAAGTGTGCAGACAGTGTGGAAAAGTAGGACACATAGCAAGAGTCTGCAGGTCGGAAAAGAAAACCAGCAGCAAGAAATCCCCACAGGAGGAGTACAAGAAGGTACATAAGGTGACGGAGAGTAGTGCAGACGAACAGAAAAGTGATACAGACTCTGGAAGCAAGGAGCTGGGTTGTCTGAAACTACATAATGTGATCAAAACGGAGGATCACCAAACTATCTGGGTCACGCTCAAGATAGCTGGAGTCCAAGTGAAAATGGAATTGGATACAAGATCAGCCCTAACAGTCATAAACCGAAGGGACTACAAGCGGCTATTCTCACATATACCCTTGAGAGATACAGAGATTGTCTTGAAGATGTACACGGGGCAAAAAGTCTACCCCAAAGGAAAAATAAGGGTGACGGTTATATATAACGGCAAGGAAGCACCAAAAATGGACCTATATGTATTGCCAGATGGAGGACGTGAATGGATCCGGAAGATACAGCTAGATTGGCATTCCATACAAGCACTGACTGTAGATGCCAAAAAGGATGACGACGTCACACCTGGACTGTTAGATCCGTGATTCTGAGAGTATGATGTTTTTCAATAACCACACGGATGCTGTAACTTAACAATCAACAGGTATTTACAGGAGTAGGGTAGTCTCAAGACTGGGGTACAGAGGCATGCTCAAGGCTTATATACAGGTGTGGTCACTGCCGGTACTACAGTATACAGGAGCTGTAAAAGTAGTTCTCTCTTAAAGGTACATACACTACAATTCCTCCCCTTTTAGATTAGTAGTACCCATAATATTCAAATAACAATTAACACTTTAACATGTACATTAAACAAAAATAGTCCATTTATAGATTCAGTCTTTGGGGCGGCTTCCTGATCCTTTCGGGATAGCGCCTTTCCTGAGGTTCTTGTTCTTGGTGCGGAGGCGATTCTGGCCACTTTTCGTCAGTTGTTTCATCCGTTTCCACTGCTACTGTTTCTGAGGTAGATGTTACCGGTATGTCGGGTTCATCCCCAGGGACGCGAGACATGGGGTTGATTCGTTCCTGTGACGCTAAGATCTGATCGACGTGGCATCTCACAATGTTCTCCCCGACATCCACTGTGTACATTAATGGCCCCTGCCTTGTGCATATCGTTCCGGGTTGCCATTTCTCTGTTCGGTAGTCACGGGCCAAGACTGGTTGTCCTACGTTGAAGCTCCTTGTCGGCTTCTCATTGATGTGCTGGAATTGTTTATCTTCAACATTTCTTCGCACATTTGGTCTGAGCAAGTCCAGACGAGATCTCAACCTTCGGTTAAAGAACCTCATGGCCGGGGTCTGGTTGGTAACTGCATGTGTCGCGTTTCGGTAGGCTAATAAGAAATTGTCCACCTTAATCTGTAGTGGAATTTCATCGTCGCACTTGGCCTTTATCGCCTTCTTAAAGGTTTGTACGAACCTCTCAGCCAATCCATTTGTGGCTGGATGATACGGGGCGGATGTGTAATGCCTTACCCCATTCCTTCTCATAAATTTTCGAAACTCTTCGGACACAAACTGTGCTCCATTATCAGAGCAAATCTGCTCTGGTAAGCCGTTCCTGGCAAATATGGTCCGTAGGACTGCAATCGTTTTCTCTGTAGTGGTTGAGGACATTTTTATCACCTCAGGCCATTTCAAATGAGCATCCACTGCTATTAAGAACATTGAGTCCATGAATGGACCAGCGAAGTCAATATGCACCCGTTGCCATGGAGAGGAGGGCCACTCCCATGGGTGTAGCGGGGCATGTGATGGTGCATTTTGGACCTTCTGGCATCCTGAGCAGCTCGTGGTTAGGTCTTCGATTTGTTGATCGATTCCCGGCCACCACACATAAGCCCTAGCAAGGCTTTTCATTTTCACTCCCCCCAGATGACCTTCATGAAGCTCATTTAGCACTCTCTCCCTTAACTTGGGTGGAATCACCACTCTGGATCCACACATCACTGTCCCCTGGCATACTGACAGCTGTTCTCTTCTGGATGAGAATGCTGGCAACAGTGAGTCGCCATGTGTTGGCCATCCCCTCACCGTCAACTCATATACCCGAGACAGCGTCGGATCATTGCGGGTCTCCTTCTCTATATCCGCATTCATTACTGGCAATCGTTCAATTATTGACGAATAAAATATCTCGATAGGGTCCACTGCTGGTGCTTCCTCCACAGTAGGCAGTGGCAGGCACGATAGCCCATCAGCATTTCCATGCTGTTTCGTGCCTTTATATTCTATTTCATATTGATTCGCCCCTAGAAACAGGGACCATCTTTGTAACCATTGTGCAGTCATCACTGGAACGCCCTTCTTAGGATTAAAGATGGAGACAAGTGGTTGGTGGTCAGTCAGCAAGGGGAACTTCTGCCCATGCAGATAGTGGTTGAATTTTTTTACTCCTCTTTTGATGTGATCAATTCTTTACACTTCTGGAAAGCTCGTCTACGTTCGTCATTCCACTTCCATGGTACCCCTGTTTGCAGTAGGGTGTTCAGTGGGTGTAATACCTTGGACAAATTTGGTAAGAACTTATGGTAGTAGTTTACCAGCCCGAGGAACGACCTCAGTTGTGACACATTTTCCGGTGCTGGAGCCTTGACTACTGCCTCAATCTTTTCAGGGGACTTATGTAACCCCTCTTCATCGATGACGTGGCCACAATACGAGATCTGCTTCTGGAAAAACTCGCACTTGTGGCGATTAGCTCGTAGCCCATAATCCTTTAATCTGGTGAGCACCTTCTCCAAGTTGGCGAGGTGATCACTGTCATTTTCGCCCGTGACCAGGATATCGTCCAAATAACACTGGGTCCCTGGAATCCTTTGCAGGACTTGATCCATCGCCCTTTGCCAAATAGCCGGAGCCAATGCTACCCCGAACACCAGCCGGTTGTATTGATAGAGACCTTTATGAGTGTTAATCGTAAGGTATTGTTTCGAGGCTTCTTCTACCTCCATTTGCAAGTACGCCTGGGCTAGATCAATTTTGGTGAAGCGTTTACCTCCAGATAGCGAGGCGAAAATATCCTCAATTCGTGGAAGCGGATAATGTACCGTGTGACTGACTGGGTTCACTGTCACCTTAAAATCCCCACGGATGCGGACCTTCTTTGGTTCCCCAGGCGTATTACTCAACGACCTCTTCATTACAGGAACGATGGGTGTAGCCCACTTGCTCCAGTCTACTTTGGACAGTACTCCTGAACGTTCCAACCCTTCCAGCTCTGCTTCGACGGCTGGTCTGATCGCATAAGGCACTGGTCTGGCCTTAAGAAACTTTGGGCTTGCATTTTCCTCTATTTTAATCGTTGCTGTTATGCCTTTTAGGGTTCCGAGTCCCTCCTGGAACACTTCTTTTGCGTCAGTTAGCATTTTTGACAGTCGTCCAGGTGTGACGTCGTCATCCTTTTTGGCCTCAACCTTCAGTGCCTGTATGGAATGCCAATCTAATTGTATCTTCCGGATCCATTCACGTCCTAGTAGTGGTGGTCCTCCATCTGGCAATGCATATATGTCCATTATAGGTATTTCCTGGCCTTTATATATCACTTTCACCCTTATTTTTCCTTTGGGGTAGACTTTTTGCCCCGTGTACGTCTTCAAGACAACTCTGTAGCTTTCAAGGGTATATGTGAAAATAGCCGCTTGTAGTCCCTTTGGTTTATGACTGTTAGGGCTGATCCTGTGTCCAATTCCATTTTCACTTGGACTCCGTCTATCTTGAGTGTAACCCAGATAGTCTGGTGATCCTCCATTTTGGTTACCTTATGTAGTTTCAGACAACCCAGCTCCTTGCTTCCGGAGTCTGTGTCACTTTTCTGTTCGTCTGAACTACTGTCCATCACCTGGTGTACCTTTTTGTACTTCTCCTGTGGAGATTTCTTACTGTTGGTTTTCTTCCCAGACCTGCAGACTCTTGCTATGTGTCCTGCTTTTCCACACTGTCTGCACACTTGGTCCTTGAACCAACAATCCTTCTGGTCGTGTGTTGTTCTGCCGCAGCGATAGCACTTCCCTGTTCCATAGGACATTTCATTGGTGCCATATTCTTGCGGTCTCCGTTGTATCTCTGCAGCGCCCCTTGCGGCTGCTTCGTGTGATACTGCCATACTGAAAGCCTTGTCCAGCGTAAGTTCCTTTTCTGATAGAAGCCGTTTCTGGGTTCCTTCACTTTGTACTCAGCATTGCTTTCGTCTTTGTGTTGGTTCCTTTTATGGAACTTAAATCGTTCTGCTATCAGCAGCGGTGTGGGGTTTAAGTGGTCCTGTAGGATTTCTACTATGCTTTCGAAATTCTTGTTCACAGGCTTCTCTGGGATTATTAGGTTTCGCAGTAACCCATAAGTTTTTGCACCCATGGAATTTAACAAAACCAGTGCTTTCCTAGCATCTGGCACTTCATTCGCCCTGCAGTACAGCTCAATAAGTTCCACATATGTCGCCCAATCTTCGACTTCATTGTCGAACATAGAGATACTGCCACTCTTCGGCATCCCTGGGTGTGATTTAACTGTCAAAAATGGCGTCTCCCGCGCTTTCCTTTCTTCCCGCGCTCGCCCTTCTTCTCCGCTGCAGCTTCTAAAGATGGCGTCTCCCGCGCTCTTCCTTCTTCTCCGCGGCTCAATGGCGTCTCCCACGCTCTCCCTTCTTCTCCCCGCGGACACTGTTCAGCCCTTGAGCCCTGGCTGTGCTCTGCGCGTATTTTTTTTCTGTGCGCCTTTCCCGTTTCCGCCGCTCAGTCCTGAACCCGGCTGCTGCTTTACCCTCTCTCTCTCCGTTTTGTTTTTCCTCGACGCTGCTCGGTTTTCAACCCCCAGCTGCGCCCTGTGCGCTTCACCCTCTGTCTTACCCCGTCGACGCTGCTCGGCTTTTTCTCCGCCGTCGGTCGGCTCCAGCCGCCGCTGTCCGGGAAGGGTCTGTGCTGTACCGGTCGTCAGTCTATTGCTGATCGTCGTGGCTGGGGAACCAAGCCCGGCTCTCCACAGCCTCCCCTGCGATGTTCACTCTCTGCCGGATGACTGGGCGGTTGCTCGTGGTCGACGCCCGTGCTTCTGGCCTCGACTTTCTTCCACCGCCCTCCCGGAGCGAATCCTCGAAGGGAAATGCAGAGTTGCAGGTAGATTTGAATCGACACTTGTCGCCACTGTTAGATCTGTGATTCTGAGAGTATGATGTTTTTCAATAACCACACGGATGTTGTAACTTAACAATCAACAGGTATTTACTGGAGTAGGGTAGTCTCAAGACTGGGGTACAGAGGCATGCTCAAGGCTTATATACAGGTGTGGTCACTGCCTGTACTACAGTATACAGGAGTTGTAAAAGTAGTTCTCTCTTAAAGGTACATACACTACATGGATGACTGTCAAAAATGCTAACTGACGCACAAGAAGTGTTCCAGGAGGGACTTGGAACACTAAAAGGCATAACAGCAACGATCAAAATAGAGGAAAATGCAAGCCCAAAGTTTTTTAAGGCCAGACCGGTACCTTGTGCGATCCGCCCAGCCGTCGAAGCAGAGCTGGAAGGTTTGGAACGTTCAGGAGTACTGTCCAAAGTGGACTGGAGCGAGTGGGCTACACCCATCGTTCCTGTAATGAAGAGGTCATTAAGTAATACGCCTGGGGAACCAAAGAAGGTTCGCATCTGTGGGGACTTTAAGGTGACAGTGAACCCAGTCCTTCACACGGTACAATATCCGCTTCCGCGGATTGAAGATATTTTCGCCTCGCTATCTGGAGGGAAACGCTTCACTAAGATTGATCTGCCCCAGGCGTACCTGCAAATGGAAGTAGAAGAAGCCTCGAAACAGTACCTCACGATCAACACTCATAAAGGTCTCTACCAATACAACCAGCTGGTGTTCGGGGTAGCATCAGCTCCGGCTACTTGGCAAAGGGCAATGGATGAAGTCCTGCAAGGGATTCCAGGGACCCAGTGTTATTTGGATGACATCCTGGTCACGGGTGAAAATGACAGTGATCACCTCGCCAACCTGGAGCAGGTGCTCACTAGATTGAAGGAATATGGGCTCCGAGCTAATCGCCACAAATGCGAGTTTTTCCAGAAGCAGATCTCGTATTGTGGCCACGTTATTGATGAAGAGGGGTTACATAAGTCCCCAGAAAAGATTGAGGCAGTAGTCAAGGCTCCAGCACCGGAAAATGTGTCACAACTGAGGTCGGTCCTCAGGCTGGTGAACTACTACCATAAGTTCTTGCCGAATTTCTCTACAGTGCTACACCCACTGAACACCCTACTGCAAACGGGGATACCATGGAAGTGGAATGACGAATGTAAACGAGCTTTCCAGAAGTGCAAAGAATTGATCACATCAAAAGAGGTGTTGGCTCATTTCAACCCAGCACTACCAATTCGGTTGGCGTGTGATGCATCATCCTATGACATTGGAGCGGTGCTGTCGCACAAATTCCCGGACGGCTCGGAGAGGCCAGTAGCCTTTGCGTCTCGGTCACTAACCTCAGCCGAGCGTAACTACGCCCAGGTTGACAGGGAGGCCCTCAGCCTAGTGTGGGGAGTGAAAAAGTTCAACCACTATCTGCACGAGTAGAAGTTCACCTTGCTGACTGACCATCAACCACTTGTCTCCATCTTTAATCCAAAGAAGGGCGTTCCGGTGATGACTGCGCAACGGCTACAAAGATGGTCCCTTTTTCTAGGGGTGAACCAATATGAAATCGAGTATAAGGGCACGAAACAGCATGGAAACGCTGATGGACTATCACGCCTGCCACTGCCTACTGCGGAGGAAGCACCAGCAGTGGACCCTGTCGAAATATTTTATTCGACTAAAATTGAAGGCTTGCCAGTAACTAACGCTGATATAGAGAAGGAGACCCGAAATGACCCGACACTGTCTCGGGTATATGACTTGACGGTGAAGGGATGGCCAACACATGGCGACTCACTGTTGCCAGCATTCTCATCCAGAAGAGAACAGCTGTCAGTATGCCAGGGGACCTTGATGTGTGGATCCCGAGTGGTAATTCCACCCAAGTTAAGGGAGAGAGTGCTCAATGAGCTTCACGAAGGCCATCTGGGAGGGGTGAAAATGAAAAGCCTTGTTAGGGCTTATGTGTGGTGGCCGGGGATTGATCAGCAAATCGAGGACCTGACAAAGAGCTGCTCAGGATGCCAGAAGGTCCAAAATGCACCTCCACAGGCCCCTCTACACCCATGGGAGTGGCCCTCATCTCCATGGCAACGGGTGCATATTGATTTTGCTGGTCCATTCATGGACTCAATGTTTTTAATAGCCGTGGATGCGCACTCGAAATGGCCTGAGGTGATCAAAATGTCCTCCACCACCACGGAGAAAACTATTGCAGTCCTACGGACCATATTTGCCAGGAACGGCTTGCCAGAGCAGATTTGCTCTGATAACGGACCACAGTTTGTGTCCGAAGAGTTTCGAAGATTTATGAAAAGGAATGGGGTAAGGCATTACACATCCGCCCCGTATCATCCAGCCACAAATGGATTGGCTGAGAGGTTCGTACAAACCTTTAAAAAAGCAGTAAGGGCCATGTGTGTAGAGCCAGATGAAGTAGGTGGGGTTTTAAATGAATTTTTTGCCTCAGTGTTCACTATGGAGAAAGACGATGTAGACATAGAAGTCGGGCAAGGGGACTGTGACATACTTGAACATATTAGCATCGAGAGGGAGGAGGTACTAGCGGTTTTAGCAGGCCAAAAAGTGGATAAATCCCCAGGCCTGGACGAGATGTATCCCAGGCTGTTGTGTGAGGCAAAGGAGGAGATTGCAGGGGCTCTGACACAAATTTTCAGAACCTCTCTGGCCACAGGGGATGTACCAGAGGACTGGAGAACAGCTAACGTAGTACCATTATTCAAGAAGGGTAGCAGGGATAAACCAGGGAATTACAGGCCAGTGAGCCTAACATCTGTGGTAGGGAAATTATTGGAAAAAATTCTGAGGGACAAAATTAGTCTCCACTTGGAGAGGCAAGGATTAATCGGGGATAGTCAGCATGGCTTTGTCAAGGGTAAATCATGTCTGACCAATCTGATTGAATTTTTCGAGGGGGTGACTAGGTGTGTGGATGAGGGAAATGCTGTGGATGTGGTTTACATGGACTTCAGTAAAGCTTTTGACAAGGTCCCGCATAGGAGACTGGTCAAGAAGGTAAGAGCCCATGGGATCCAGGGGGCCTTGGCGCGTTGGATCCTAAACTGGCTGAGTGGCAGGAGGCAGAGGGTGATGGTCGAAGGTTGCTTTTGTGACTGGAAGCCTGTGTCCAGTGGGGTACCTCAGGGATCAGTGCTGGGTCCCTTGCTGTTTGTGATCTACATTAATGATTTGGATGAGAATGTAAAGGGTATGATCAGTAAGTTCGCGGATGACACGAAAATTGGTGGGGTGGTAAATTGCGAGGAGGAAAGCCTCAGGCTACAGGACGATATTAACGGGTTGGTCAGATGGGCGGAAAAGTGGCAAATGGAATTTAACCCGGAAAAGTGCGAGGTGATGCATTTTGGACGGACAAATAAGGCAAGGGAATACACAATGAGTGGTAGGACCCTAGGAAGTACAGAGGGTCAGAGGGACCTTGGTGTACATGTACATAGATCCCTGAAGGCAGCGGAACAGGTAGATAAGGTGGTTAAAAAGGCTTATGGGATACTTGCCTTCATTAGCAGAGGCATAGAATATAAGAGCAGGGAGGTTATGATGGAGCTGTACAAAACGCTGGTGAGGCCACAGCTGGAGTACTGTGTGCAGTTCTGGTCGCCTCACTATAGGAAGGATGTGATTGCTTTGGAGAGGGTGCAGAGAAGATTCACCAGTATGTTACCTGGGATGGAGCGCCTCAGCTATGAAGAAAGACTCAACAGGCTGGGGTTGTTTTTCCTTGGAGCAAAGGAGGCTGAGGGGGGACCTGATTGAGGTGTACAAAATGATGAGGGGCATAGATAGGGTAGATAAAGAGGAACTTTTCCCCTTAGTAGGGGGGTCAATAACAAGGGGGCACAGATTCAGGGTAAGGGGCAGGAGATTTAGGGGGGATTTGAGGAGGAACTTTTTCACCCAGAGGGTGGTTGGAAGCTGGAACTCACTGCCTGAAAGGGTGGTAGAGGCAGGAACCCTCACAACATTCAAGAAGCATTTGGATGAGCACTTGAAATGCCATTGCATACAAGGCTATGGACCAAATGCTGGAAAATGGGATTAGACTGGACAGGGAGGGATGGGCGGCGCAGACACGATGGGCCGAAGGGCCTCTTTCTGTGCTGTAAAACTCTGTGACTCTATGACTCTATGTGCGATGACGACATTCCACTGTAGCATAAGGTGGACAATTTCCTGTTAGCCTACAGAAATGCGACACATGCAGTCACCAACCAGACTCCGGCCATGATGTTCTTTAACCGAAGGTTGAGATCTCGTCTGGATTTGCTCAGACCAAATATACGAAGAGATGTTGAGAATAAGCAATTCCAGCACATCAATGAGAAGCCGACAAGGAGCTTCAATGTAGGGCAACCAGTCTTGGCCCGCGACTACCGAACAGAGAAATGGCAACCAGGAACGATATGCACACGGCAGGGGCCACTAATGTACACAGTGGATGTCGGGGAGAACATTGTGAGACGCCATGTTGACCAGATCCTAGAGTCACAGGAACGAGTCAACCCCATGTCTCGCGTACCTGGTGATGAACCCGACATACAGGTAGCATCTACCCCAGAAACAGTAGCATCGGAAGCTGATGAATCAACTGACGACAGGGTGCTAGAATCACCTCCGCACCAAGAGCGAGACACTCGGGAAAGGCGTTATCCAGAAAGGATCAGGAAGCCTCCCCAAAGACTGAATTTATAAATAGACTATTTTCAGTTAATGTTGCATGTTAAAAGTGTTAATTGTAATTAGTTGATATTTAATTGTTAAATGAATGTTATGGTACTGTTAATCTAAAAGGGGAGGAATTGTAGTGTATGTACCTTTAAGGGGAGAACTACTTTTTACAGCTCCTGTATACTGTAGTACCGGCAGTGACCACACCTGTATATAAACCCTGAGTAGGGATCTGTACAGTTAGTTTTAGAGTAACCCTCATCCAGTAAACACCTGTTGATTGTTCCCTGCGGTCTCTTGTCCAATTATTGAAGTGGTTCAACTGGTCCGTGGGTGCTGAGCTTCTGTAAGAAGTCTGTAGTGTCGCGACAGAAGCTGGGGGTTCCCTGTACGATGGGTTTCAGGATGCCCTCGACATATCCAGAGAGGTTCTCACACAGGGTTCCGTTGCCTGATGCGATAGGACGTCCAGGTGTGTTGGCTTTGTGTATCTTTGGGAGGCAGTAGAAGTCTCCCACGCGGGGAGTACGTGGGATGAGAGCATGTAGAATGCTTTGAAGGTCTGGATCGAAGGTTTTGATCAGTCTGTTGAGTTGGCGGGTGTGTTCTTTGGCTTGCGGGTCATCCAGACTCGAGTCGACATTGGCTTGTTCTCTCTACACAGATGCAGCCGGACCTGCTGTGATTTCCAGCCAAAAAAAATGTTTTTTGTCTGTTTTTTTGTTTTTCATACAGACCCCAGCATCTGCAATATTTGACCCCTTGTGACCCCACCTCATTGTTCTTTGATGTAATGTTTCCCTGACTGACCTGTTTGGACACCATTCACACCTTTGACTGCTGTGATTATCTCTCTGCCGAGGTGTGATAAATGGCAGTTGGAAAGGTTACCTGTAAACATCTGACATGATTCTCTGACTATATAAGCTGTGTCTTTATGCATTTCTCCACTACACCTGAAGAAGGAGCAGCGCTCCGAATACTTGTGATTTCAAATAAAGCTGTTGGACTATAACCTGGTGTTGTGTGACTTCTTACATTTGTCCACCCCAGTCCAACTCCGGCATCTCCACACCACAATTATTGAAGGACACACAACATCAAGATACACGGATCTAACAACCTACACCTTATAAAATAAGAAACTGAATGGGGTAGAAGAGCAAAATGTCTAGGGCTACAGGTGAACAAATCATTAAAAGCAGCATCACAGGTCAGCAGAGTAATTAAAAATGCTAACATAGCACTGGGATTTATTTCTCGGGGTATAGAATTCAAAAGTAGTAAAGTTATGTTAAACGTGTATAGAACCCTGGTCAGGCCACACTTAGAATACTGTGCTCAGTTCTGGTCTCCATACAATAAAAAGGACATGGAAGCACTGGAGAAGGTGCCAAAAAGATTTGCAAGGACGGTACCAGAATTGAGAGATTGCAGCTATTGGGAAAGAATGAATAAATTGGGGCTTCTAAAACCTAGAGGTGACCTGATAAAGATGTTTAAAATTATGAATGGGTTGGACAAAGTAGATGTGGAGGGAATGTTGTCACTCATGGGAGAATCCTAAACTAGGAACCATAAATACAAGGTAGTTACTTATAAATCCATAGGGAAATAAGGAGAAATTTCTTTACTCAGAGAGCGGTTAGAATGTGGAACTTGCTATCACAGTAAGTGGTTGAGGCAAATAGCTTAGATGCTTTCAAAAGGAAGCCAGACGAGTACATGAGAGAAAAAGGAATCGAAAGGTATGTTGAAAGGTAGAGATGAGGTAGATGGAATGGGAGGAGACTCATGTAGTATAAACAACAGCACAGACTATTTTGGCCACATGGCCTGTTTCCGTGCTGTATATTCTATCTAATTCTATGTAAAATCCGGGAGCACGCTGAGAGTAGCAAAGCAGGAATGGCACATAGGGCCAATGGTTAAAGAAAAAAAAGATGGGCCAAAAACTGCGGTCGGAGGCGTACCTCTGGGGTACAGCAAAAGAATTACGCACCGAATGCTGGCAACGAGGCTGCGAAAACTTGCAGACTGAGGCTGCAAGGCGGAGGGCAGCGTAATGGCCCATGGATACCAGGGACGCAGGCGGTGCGAAAACGTACCTGGGATCACATGAGCCTGGTCCTCCAATCACAAAGCAGAATTCCATTTTAATCATTTCTGAAGGGAATGCCATTATGAGATTTAATGGAATCCTGAAATCAGATCTAATTACAAATTAAATTCCAACCCTGTAAATTGTAAGTAGCTTCATTCCACCAACCTCACTAAAAATTAAATTTTTTGATAATTTTAGACATCATTAAAACAGTAATCCAGGCCAATACTTCCAGAAACTCATTTGATAGTGTATGTGTATAATTTACGACATGAAAATGTTTAATTAATGCCTGAGGCTGTGCCTGTTTGCATCAGCCATAAGATTTCTGTGCACAATTGCTGGCCAGTCGGTGAACTCTGCGCCAGCGATTGCTTTTTCATGGCCCACATGGATGGCCTGTCAATGCGTACGTTAACAGACCGCAAGTTCCGGATTTCACAAATCCGGAACTTGCGGTGGATTTCAAAGGAGGTATGGTGGCGTACTCTGAGAGTATCCTGCCATACCGACCACAAAATCCAGGCCAATGTTATCAAAAAAGGTGGTAGAGAGAAAACGGGGAATTATAGACTGGTAAGCCTGATATTGGTAGTGGGGAAAATGCTAGAATCCATTATAAAAGATGTAATAACAGAGCACTTGGAAAACAGTGACAGGATCGGACAAAGCCAACATGGATTTACAAAAGGTAAATCGTGCTTGACTAATCTACTGGAATTTTTTGAGGATGTAACTGGTAGAATAGATAAGGGAGAACCAGTGGATGTGGTGTATTTGGACTTTCAGAAGGTTTTCGATAAGGTCCCACATAAGAGATTAGCGTGTAAAGTTAAGGCACATGGGATTGGGGGCAAGGTACTGATGTGGATAGAGAACTGGTTGGCAGACAGGAAGCAAAGAGTTGGAATAAACGGCTCTTATTCCGAGTGGCAAGCAGTGACTAGTGGGGTACCGCAGGGATCGGTCCTAGGACCCCAGCTATTCACAATATATATTAATGATCTAGACGAGGGAACTAGATGTAATATCTCCAAGTTTGCAGACGACACAAAGCTGGGTGGGCGTGTGTGCTGTGAGGAGGATGCCGAGAAACTCCAGGATGATTTAGGCTGGTTGGGTGATCGGGCAGAAGCATGGCAGATGCAGTATAATGTGGATAAATGCGAGGTTATCCACTTTGGTGGCAAAAACAGGAAGACAGATTATTATCTGAACGGCAATAGATTGGGAGAAGGGGAAGTGCAATGAGACCTGGGTGTCCTTGTGCACCAGTCACTGAAGGTAAGCATGCAGGTGCAGCAGGAGGTTAAGAAGGCAAATGGTATGTTGGCCTTCGTAGTGAGAGGATTTGAGTACAGGAACAAGGATGTCTTGCTGCAGTTGTTTAGGGCCTTGGTGAGACCACACCTTGAGTATTGTGTGCAGTTTTGGTCGCCTTATCTGAGGAAGGATGTTCTTGCCATGGAGGGAGTGCAGCGAAGATTCACCAGACTGATACCTGGGATGGCAGGAATGACGTATGAGAAGAGATTGGGTCGATTGGGCTTATACACGCTAGAGTTTAGAAGAATGAGAGGGGAACAGAAAACAGAGAGTTGGGATAAATGGTTCATTCTCGGGCTGGCAATCAGTAACCAGTGGTGTCCCACAGGGGTCGGTGCTGGGACCACAACTCTTTACAATCTATATTAACGATTTGAAGGAAGAGACCAAGTGCAACGTATCCAAGTTTGCTGACGATACAAAGATAGGAGGGAAAGCAGTGAGTGAGGAGGACATAAAAAACCTGCAAAAGGACATAGACAGGCTAAGTGAGTGGGCAAAAATTTGGCAGATGGAATATAATGTTGGAAAGTGTGAGGTTATGCAATTTGGCAGAAAAAATCAAACAGCAAGTTATTATCTAAATGGAGAGAAACTGCAAAGTGCTACAGTACAAAGGGATCTGGGGGTCCTGGTGCATGAAACACAGAAGGTTAGTATGCAGGTACAGCAGGTGATCAGGAAGGCCAATGGAATCTTGGCTTTTATTGCAAGGGGGATGGAGTATAAAAGCAGGGAAGTCTTGCTGCAGTTATACAGAGTACTGGTTAGGCCACACCTGGAATACTGCGTCCAGTTTTGGTTTCCATATTTGAGAAAGGATATACTTGCTCTCGAGGCAGTTCAGAGAAGATTCACTCGGTTGATTCCGGAGATGAGGGGGTTGACTTATGAAGAAAGGTTGAGTAGGTTGGGCCTCTACTCATTGGAATTCAGAAGAATGAGAGGCGATCTTATCGAAACATATAAGATTGTGAGGGGGCTTGATCGGGTGGCTGCAGTGAGGATGTTTACACTGATGGGTGAGGCTAGAACTAGGGGGCATAATCTTAGAATAAGGGGCTGCCCTTTCAAAACTGAGATGAGGAGAAACTTCTTCACTCAAAGGGTAGTAAATCTATGGAATTTACTACCTCAGAGAGTTGTGGAAGCTGCGACATTAAGTAAATTTAAAACGGAGATAGACAGTTTCCTAGCTGATAAGGGAATAAGATGCAGGAAGGATGTTCCCGATGGTCGGGGAGTCCAGAACCGGGGGTCACAGTCTAAGGATAAGGGGTAAGCCATTTAGGACAGAGATGAGGAGGAATTTCTTCACCCAGAGAGTGGTGAACCTGTGGAATTCTCTACCACAGAAGGCAGTGGAGGCCTATTCATTAAATATATTCAAGAAGGAGTTGGATATATTTCTTAAGGCTAAAGGGATCAAGGGATATGGGGAGAAGGCAGGGACAGGGTACTGAATTTGGATGATCAGCCATGATCTCATTGAATGGCGGAGCAGGCTCGAGGGGCCAAATGGCCTACTCCTGCTCCTATCTTCTATGTAAGATAGGACTAAGTTTTGAGTCTTGATTTTAAATGCAAGTCTTTTCTTTAAGCCACGCGGTTATGGCAGGAAAAGGCTGGGAGGCAGAAGAGATAGGTCAGCCAGAGAAGGGAAGAGAAATATTTGATCGGCTAAATGAAAAATAAAAATTACCATATGAAAAAATATAGCGTTTGGAAAAATGTGAAATCAGGTAAAAAGAAAACTGCAGGGCAGCTTGATGACTCTTCCCACAGCACCACGGATGGTGGGCGAATGGAAATGCATCAACAGGTAAGTAGTCTCTTGACGACGCCCTCTGCCACTTTAACAGTTTCCAGTTTCCTGGCCCTAACCATCTCCTTTTTGCCAGGGACGTCCAGTCCCCTACATCTCCATCCCCACCACTGTTCCAATGTAGCTCATCGGAAGCTCATGATACAGCATCTTATCGTTTGATTAGGTACTTTACTCAACACTGAGTTCAACAATTTCAGATTATAACCACTGCTCCTATTTTCTCAGACAGCAGGTGCTGATCATGGTTCTGCTGTTTCTATTTACAGCTCCTCTTGACTTTGTTTCTTTGCTTGTCCCATTCCCACCCCCTGTTGCCTTGCACCATCATCCCCTTTGTCACTCCTGCTTTCCACCTTTTGTTCTTTCCTCCCCTGCCTACCCTTTCCCTGCCTCTGTTCTTACTTAAAAACAGTTACATCTCTAACTTCTTCCAGTTCTAATGAAAGGCCATCGACCTGAAACTTTAACTCTGTTTCTCTCTCTCCACAAATGCTGCATGACCTACTGAGTATTTTCAACATTTTCTGTTTTCATTTCAGATTTCAAACATCCGCAGTATTTTGCTTTTGTTCTGAGGTAAGTATATTGGTAATTTTAGCAGGCATTATAGCATTCCCCATTAAAAGCAATCTAAGCTGTAACTAATGTTACAACGTCATAAAAGCATGAATAAATTGTGACAAACTCTCAATATATGTGTGTTCATCTCCCAGGGCAACATTGCAAGTGACATTTCCTATGGCATTAAACATGGGGAGTCAAATCCAAATGCAGTCTCCAGGTGAAGTGGTGTTAGAGCACAGAAGATAATTGGATTGGACACACAAATGTAATTCAAAAGGCACATATTCTGTCTTTAATTTTGTATTTCCATAATTCATTTCTGTGTCCACATTTATAATAATAACTACTGTTGTAAAATTGCCACACTGTAATTTACTTTTTAAATTCCCGCTCACCTGGACCCTCTCCCCCACTATTTGGCTTTAAACTAAATAGTGGGGGGGAGGGTCCAGGTGAGCGGGAATTTAAAAAGTCAATGAGAAAACAATGGAGCAGGATAGAGAAGGGGAAAATAATAACCAGAGTGTGACAGGAAGGGACAGAATGTTTAAAAATAAGGGAGCAACAGAAAATGGCGCCAAAACAAGGAGAAATGGTAAAAAGACAAAGTTAAAAGCTCTATATCTGAATGCACGCAGCTTTCGTAACAAGATAGATGAGTTGACAGCACAAATAGATACAAATGGGTATGATCTGATCGCCATTACAGAGATGTGGTTGCAAGGTGACAGGGCTGGGAACTGAATATTCCAGGGTATTTGACAATTCGGAAGGATAGACAGAAAGGAAAGGGAGATGGGGTGGCTTTGTTGGTAAAGAATGGGATCAGTGCAGTGGTGAGAAGTGATATTGGCCCAGAAGATCAAGATTTAGAATCGGTTTGGGTGGAGATAAAAAATAATAAGAGGAAAAAGTCTCTGGTGGGCGTAGTCTACAGGCCCCCGAACCGTAGCAATACTGTTGGACAGAGTATAAGTCAACAAATAATGGAGGCCTGTAAAAAAGGTATGGTAATAATCATGGGTGATTGATTGGACAAATCAAATTGGCCATGGTAGCCTTGAGGAGGAGTTCATAGAGTGTATCCGGGATGGATTCCTAGAACAGTATGTAATGGAACCAACCAGGGAGCAGGCTATCTTGGATCTGGTACTGTGTAATGAGACAGAATTAATAAATGATCCTTTAGGAAAGAGTGATCATAGCATGGTTGAATTTCAAATTCAGTTGGAGGGTGAGAAAGTTGCATCTCAAACCAGTGTCCTGATCTTAAACAAAGGCAATTACAATGGCATGAGGGCAGAACTGGCTAAAGTGGACTGGAAAAATAAATTAAAGGGTAAGATAGTTGAAATGCAGTGACGGATATTTAAGGAGATATTTCATAACTCTCAACAAAAATATATTCCAGTGAGAAAGAAAGATTTTAAGAGAAGGGAGCACCATCCGTGGCTAACTGAGGAAGTAAAGGATGGAATCAAATTGAAAATGAAGGCATGCAATGTTGCCAAGATTGGTGGGAGGCCAGAGGATTGGGAATTTTTTAAGAACCAGCAAAGGATGACTAAAAAAATAAAGAGAGAGATGAATTATGAGAGTAAACTGGCAAGAAATGTTAAAACAGATAGTAAGAGCTTCTACAGGTATATAAAAAGGAAGAGAGTAGCTAAAGTAAATGTTGGTCCCTTAGAGGATGAGACTGGAGAATTAATAATGAGGAATGGGGAAATGGCAAAGACTCTGAACAAATATTTTGTATCTGTCTTCACGGTAGAAGACACTAATAACATCCCGATAATGGATAATCAAGGGGCCACAGGGAGGGGGAACTAAAGACAATCACTATCACTAAGGAAAAAGTACTTGGTAAAATAATGGGACTAAAAGACGACAAGTCCCCTGGACCAGATGGCCTGCATCCCAGGGTCTTAAAAGAAATGGCTATTGAGATAGTGGATGCATTGGTTGCAATATACCAAAATTCCCTGGACTCTGGAGAGGTCCCAGCAAATTGGAAAACCACAAATGTAACACCCCTATTTAAGAAAGGAGGGAGACAGAAAGCAGGAAATTATAGACCAGTTAGCCTAACATCTGTCATTGGGAAAATGCTGGAGTCCTTCATTAAGGAAGCAGTAGCAGGGCATTTGGAAAATCATAATACAGTCAAGCAGAGTCAGCATGGTTTTATGAAAGGGAAATCATGTTTGACAAATTTGCTGCAGTTCTTTGAGGATGTAACGAGTAGGGTGGACAAAGGTGAGCCAGTGGATGTGGTGTATTTGGATTTCCAAAAGGCATTCGATAAGGAGCCACATAAAAGGTTACTGCATAAGATAAGAGCTCACGGAGTTGGGGGTAATATATTAGCATGGATAGAGAATTGGCTAACTAACAGAAAGCAGAGAGTCGGGGTAAATGGGTCATTTTCCGGTTGGCAAACGGTAACTAGTGGGGTACCACAGGGATTGGTGCTGGGGCCTCAACTATTTACAATCTACATTAATGACTTGGATGAAGGGACCGAGTGTAATGTAGCCAGGTTTGCGGATGATACAAAGATGGGTGGGAAAGCAAGTTGTGCAGAGGACTCAAGGAATCTGCAAAGGGATATAGACAGGCTAAGTGAGTGGGCAAACATTTGGCAGATGGAGTATAATGTGGGAAAATGCGAGGTTATCCACTTTGGCAGGAAAAATAAAAAAGCAAATTATTATTTAAATGGAGAAAGATTACAAAATGCTCCAGTTCAGAGGGACCCTGGGGGTCCTTGTGCATGAAACACAAAAAGTTAGCATGCAGGTACAGCAAGTAATCATAAAGGCAAATGGAATGTTGGCCTTTATTGCAAGGGGGTTGGAGTATAAAAGCAGGGAAGTCCTGCTACAACTGTACAGGGTACTAGTGAGACCACACCTTGAGTACTGCGTACAGTTTTGGTCTCCTTATTTAAGGAACGATATACTTGCATTGGAGGCAGTTCAGAGACAATTCACTAGGTTAATTCCAGAGATGAGGGGGTTGACTTATGAAGAAAGGTTGAGTGGGTTGGGCCTATACTCACTGGAATTTAGAAGAATGAGAGGTGATCATATTGAAATATATAAGATACTGAGGGGGCTCGACAAGGTAGATGCAAAGAGGATGTTTCCCCTCGTGGGGAAATCTAGAACTCGGAGGCATAGTTTCAGAATAAAGGGTCATTCTTTTAGAACTGGGATGAGGAGGAATTTCCTCTCTCAGAGCGTCGTAAATCTGTGGAATTCTCTGCCGCAGAGCGCCGTGGAGGCTGGGTCATTAAATACATTTAAGGTGGAGATAGACAGATTTTTGCAAGATAAGGGAGCGAAGGGTTATGGGGAGTGGGCAGGGATGTGGCTTTGAGCCCAAGATCAGCCATGATCTTATTGAATGGCGAGCTAGAGAGCCAAAATTTGAGTTTTATATATTTTTTTATTCATTGATGGGATGTGGGCGTCGCTGGCTAGGCCTGCATTTAGTGCCCATCCCTAATTGCCCTTGAGAAGATGGTGGTGAGCCGCCTTCTTGAACCGCTGCAGTCCATATGGTGTAGGTACACCCACAATGCTGTTAGAAAGGGAGTTCCAGGATTTAGGCCCAGCGACAGTGAAGGAACGGCGATACAGGTCCAAGTCAGGATGGTGTGTGGCTTGGAGGGGAACTTGTAGGTGGTGATGTTCCCATGCGTCTGCTGCCCTTGTCCTTCTAATTGGTAGAGGTCGCGGGTTTGGAAGGTGCTGTTGAAGGAGCTTTGGCGAGTTGCTGCAGTGCATCTTGTAGATGGTACACACTGCAGCCACAGTGCGCCGGTGGTGGAGGGAGTGAATGTTGAAGGTGGTGGATGGAGTGCCAATCAAGCAGGCTGCTTTATCCTGAATGGTGTCGAGCTTCTTGAGTGTTGTTGGAGCGGCACTCATCCAGGCAAGTGGAGAGTATTCCATCACACTCCTGACTTGTGCCTTGTAGATGGTGGAAAGGCTTTGGGGAGTCAGGAGGTGAGACACTCGCTGCAGAATTCCCAGCCTCTGGCCTGCTCTTGTAGCCACAGTATTTATATGGCTGGTCCAATTCAGTTTCTGATCAATGGTAACCCCCAGGATGTTGATAGTGGGGGATTCAGCGATGGTAATGCCATTGAATGTCAAGGGGAGATGGTTAGAGTCTCGCTTGTTGGAGATGGTCATTGCCTGGCACTTGTGTGGTGCGAATGTTACTTGCCACTTGTCAGCCCAAGTCTGAATGTTGTCCAGGTCTTGCTGCATATGGACACGGACTGCGTCAGTATCTGACGAGTCTCGAATGGTGCTGAACAATGTGCAATCATCAGCGAACATCCCCACTTCTGACCTTATGATGGAGGGATGTTTGAGCCTTCCCGCTCCTCTGTTAGTCACACCATTGATATTCCCTGTTCCTGCTAAGCTTCAGGCTCCTCTACTGCCATGATGGCTGTTGTAAATTGAATCTCTCCCTCCCCGATAGCTACCACTGCTGCCACCACTGTCGGAGCAAGTGGCCATGGGCCAGCAGCTCCATGAGGTTCAAGCTTCAGCAGGGGAAGAACCTGAAGCTTAATAGGAGTGGATGATGCGGGTGGTAGGGTGGGCGATGATTCAGTGGGCCATTAGAACAAGGAAGAAGCCTGAGGTCTAGTGGGAGAGGGGAACATCATGGGTGGTGGCAGAAGCTATCAGGGTAGGGGCCAGCTCAGGTGGGACATCCATACTGGAGGCCCACAGGATGCAAACTTGGCAGCATAACAGCACCTGCTTGAAAAAGAAATCGTGAGGCTTGAGTGGAACACAAATCATTATGGGAGGCATGTTAGTGGGTGACAACCAGAATATATGAAGGTCTGAGGGCCATCAAACCTCGTCAAATTTTTAGTTATTTAGTTATAAAGACCTACAATTCACATGAGAATAGTCTGGAAATTCCGGAATTTCCATGAGAGTTCTCCAGGTCTCCTGCTGTACCTTCAGTGGGGACCAGCGGAATCACCAGAAGTGGCATAAATGGCCCTTTTCAACTTATTTTGACATATCTGACTCTATACAAATGAGTACAGCTCCATGGGGAGAAATTCAGTATCACCCCATTTGGGGTGCAATTATCGGCCGGGCGCAAAGTTTAGCGCTTGGCGCTAATTATCGCCTCTGACTGCAAACTTGGCTTTTATCGCCCCAGAAGTGATTGGAGCACTAAATCAGGTGCTACACACCTGTCTTAAGGCGCAAAGGCCGAGGAGCGAGGCGCTACCTCAGAGCGCTGGCGAAACTCATGTGATGTCTGTCAGCAATGGAACACAGACACACTGGCGCTGGCCAGTTCTTAAAGGGGAGGGTCGATCTTGCTCTCCATCCACACCCTGCTCATTGCAGCCTTGAGTCTCGGCCTGGAGAGACCTGTACATCAAATCTGTTGGAAAGAACAAAGGAGAGGCCCAGGGAAAGAGCTCAGAGTGCAGCCCCCATATTCTCTTTTAAATCGATGCAAGGAAGATCAAATCAGAAAAAACCTGCAAAGTGCTGCTCAGTACCCAAAACTCCTCAACACAGCTTTGAATATCTCCTGCAGTCTCTCTCTCTCACTCAGAATGCGTGGTGCAAAAATTTCGCGGACAAAAATAGGCAGGAAGCAGTCGCCTTTAAATAGCGTTCCCCAGTCCCTTCCCGACTGCAAAACGCTCCCCTCAACCTGTCATTGCTAGCGGCAGGCGGTAAGACAGGGGGCGCTACTCAATATCCGGTCCGGGGCGCTACCGGGGTGTTGCACACTCGACTGACGTCATGATCTGCCGACGCAGGAGATCGTGGCGGTAGTGTTTAGCGCCGCCGCAAAATGTCTAGTTAATTTCGTGAGTGGCGCAAACATCGCTGCACCCGGGCGCTAGTTGCTTTGTGCCTCATTAGCGCCCTCTTAAGGCGCTAATGGGAGACGCAAACCAACCGAAATTTTCCCCGCATGTGTTTAAATAGATTTTTGACATTTCTCACTCTTTGTCGTAAATCTCACTTTAAAATGTCCCTGATGATGACAGCTCTGTGGGAGTTGGGGGTCAGTGCAGGTGCTTTGGGGTCTTTACAGATGACTTGTAAGGTATAGAAACAGTAATGTTTACACTTAAAGATATCAATACATGAAACATAAAGAGGTATGGAACAAAAATAAATAGCCATTCAATCCATCAAACCCAATCTTTCCAAAGACCATGTGCAATCTGCCTTATCATGGACTCCACCCCAAATCTTATTTGGGAAAGTTCTATAATGTTTTGACTTCCAAGGTAACAAACTAAACCCTAAAATATCTATCCATCCTAATGCATCCACTATTCAAAGATATTTTTAACAAGTAACTTCTTAATGTAATTAAACTCAAACAAACCCACTAGTGAAGTCCTTAAATAAATATATCATATCAAATGTGGAAGTTTAGGGTTAGGGTCAGTAGTCTGGGTCCTAGGCTGTATTAAAGTCGGATGGTATTAAGTATTAATGTCTTAAATCACTTGAACTCTTGCATTACAGCAGTCAACACGCTCAACAAGAGTTCATTCTGACTGCTTCATACCAGAGAGTTTAAATAATGGTTGGAATTCTAATTACAGGTAAAACAAACACAAAGAAATATTAAATTCTACTGCAGAAAGGTGATACTAAAATATCAAATATTTCAACTGCTTCCTACTGTTGTTGAACGACTCTTAATTGAAAGGTTTCTCTGTAGGCCCTGGAGATAAGTGTCCGGTTTCCTCATGGAGCATGTCCACTAGCTGCACCATTGAGTGATTGAAAGCTGCCTTTTCTTTTAGTATGGTTCACACCTATAGGTAGCCTACAGCAAGTAGCAGTGGATAGTGAATGCAGTCCATGGGGATGCCTCTGCCAGGAGAGTGCATTAAGATTCACTTTGAGAAAATGTTTTCCCGTGGCTGTCCCACAGAATCTTTCAAACAAGAGTTATTCTTGAATGCCAGTTTAGCTAAAAATGTAATTATGCACAGGACACAATAAGCAGCAAGTGTTCATATTACGAGTTTGCATGCCCAGCATGGAACCTAGCCTGCTGCAAACATGTATTGGGATTCAGATGTGTCCCCCCACCGCCCCCCACCCCATTGATTTTAATGGACAGAAAATCTTGCAGTGCATGCAGTGAATTCCAGATACTGTATATGTTCCTGGTGTGTGCTGCAAGAGTGTGCATTGTAAAATGACCACTATATGTAAAATCCTGTGGCTGTATCAGACACGCCAGTGTAAAATTTGTACCCCACATTATTATGCTTCCCATTCAGCAGTCTCAGGAGTGCACTACTGTGTAAGTCAAAACTCCAACTTTGCTATTGTTAAAATTTTGATTTTGCGAGCAATATGCCAGAATTTACAACATTGAAAGTTTGCCCCCTGCATTTCACTTCCTCTTTATTAAGCTGTTATAAAGTACTGGTGATATGTACAAGTGTATAATAAATTAACACCTTATAACGAATAAAACTTCAGAAGAAAAATTCCATTATATTAGTTGCCAAGATTTACACTGCAAGCATCCTGGGACTTTTGAAGTCTTTAACTCCAAGGGGAGACCGAGTATACCAGGAATCATTATCAATGGGTTGTGTTACTGTTTTACACCAGTATCTTCACTGAGCAAATAATGTATTTCAGTTTGACACCTTCAAAATCAAAATGAGGCAAATTTTCATCGGCAAGAGTATGAAGACAGACACTAAAGGAAACAGTTTTCTTACATTACAATATCAACGATACATTTCTTTATATTACAACAGTAACTAAACTTCGAAAGGACTTCATTGGTTGTGAAGTGCTTTGGGACGCCCTGTGTTTGTGAAAGGCGTGAAATAAACTTCTTTCTTCTTTTTTTAGGCTGCTGCTGCTTTTAAACAACAACGACTTACTTTTACCATAATTAATAGCCCAAATTGCATCACAGAAGGAGGGTCACTGTTCAGAAAAGTGTTAGGGAAGGTAACTGGAGGCTTTTGAAGTTAGGAAGAGGTTTAGGGAGAATGTTTCAGAGTGTGGAGCTTAGATAGCTAAAATCTCTGCAACCAAAGGTGCAGTGAAGAAAGGATTGAAATGAATGGATGGAACATTGGGGGGTAGCATACCAGCAGTTTTCCAATATGTGCTAGCTGTGTGCAAGGCCAGCTAGCAGCAGAGGGTCTCAGAGAATTTAACCTTTGATCCCAGTTGGATCTGCAAACAACATAATATCATCCATGATAAGGAGCACCTCAACGTTTTCAGAAATGCCAAGAACAGACACTCCTTGGCTGTCCCTTATGATGAAATCCAACATATTATGAATGAAGGCATCAAAAGCAATGAGAGCTATTGGACAACTTTGCCTCACACTTCTTTCAAAAGAGATAGGTTCAGTGAGTCTCCATATATTCTCACATGGTTCTTGGAACATGAGTACACATCCCCAATAAAGTCCAAGACTTGGCCTTGTACATGAATGACAAAAATTAACAAAAGCAATTTCATTGGGTTTTCCCAAGCTTTATGATGCTCCATAATTGCACACAAAGCCACAACCTGCCCTACACATTCCTCATGAAAGCAAAACAGAGCCTGCTCCTTTCTGATTGCCTCCAAAGGATCTAACATGCATGCCAGGACAACTGAAGATGCATCATAAGAGCTGCTGATATTGGCAAGATTCCTTGGAAGTTTTTGGATGCACTAGGATCACCCTAATTGTGCATGCAAACCACAACAGTTTTCTGGAACACTGAGGGTATGTGCACGTCAAACAGAATCCTATTCAACAGCCTCTGAAGGTTGGCTCTAAAGGTGAGTCAGTGGTTCCTGGCCCTGATCTCCAAGTCTGTTGCAATTTCTCCTTATGCCTATAGCAGCAGTTAAACACTGGTGTTTTGTGGATTGTACACTTTAACATCACTCTTTCCAGTACATTTTATGTCAATCTTTTCAACGTATTTTACATCATACATACATAGAGGTTACAACATGGAGACAGGCCATTCCACCCAAAGAGTCCATTTGAGCGTTTACCCTCCACGTAAGCAAATAGTCCTAATCACATTTGCCCACCAATTTGCCATATCCCTTCGTCCCCTTTACATTCATCCACCTATCCTATCTAATCTTGAATGTTGTCATAGTTTCTGTTTCAACCACTAAATCAGGAAGTGAATTCCACAGCCTCACAACTCTCTATGTAAAGAAGTATTCCTTGCATTCTGTTCTAAATCTCTCACATTTAATCTTGGGGGAGAAATTCGGCTGTTTTGCACCTCCCGTTAGCGGTAAGGGGGCGCTAAGGGGTTAGTGACTGGGTGCAGTGAATTCAGCGACACCCACGAACTTCCCACTTACCACCTTGCCCTCTAAGCGCCTTGCAGATCGTGATGTAATAAAGTGCGCAGCGCCCTGTTACTGCCCCGGATGTGAAATTGCCTCCTGCCCCCTGCTGTATCGCCGGGCGTCAGCAACAGCAGGAAGAGGAGGCGCTGTCGCCTCAGCTGAGCACTTGGGGAGTGCTAATTAAAGGCACTGGTTTTCAGGTAGGCCAAACTTTATTCTTTGCACCAGTCTGGTGCCTGCTGAAAGTTTTTGATGCTTTATTGCTGCGAGATGTCCGAGCCCTCCACTCTCTGAGAGTGCTTGGGGCATAATGGCAGTTGTGCAGGTCGCCTGGCAACACAGGACTGAGCAGAAGTATGTTGTGCACCATCATTGGCCCTTCCCTTTAAGCGAGGGAAGCAGCCTCCGATGCCGGTATCTTTGCACTCCACATTGTTCAGCGTTCTGCTGCTACCACCCCTCTCTTGCATTTAGCGCCCTAAGAGAAGTGGCTAGCACTTGATTTAGTGCTCCACTTCCCTCTTGGAGCGCTAAAGCTGAATTTCCCGGCAGGAATCATTAGCGCACCTTGTGTCTGGGCCACTTTGTTCTGGACCTCTCAGAAAGAATACAGTGGCCTTGATTTTAACTCAGCTGCGGGCTATTGGCGTGTTCCCCGAATTTCGTGTTTCCCACACGAATCTAAATGGATGTGGGAGATTGATGCAATTTTAACTCAATTGACCAATTGATTTCCAACATGTGAGAGTGAATACACACGCTGAAGATGGGCTGCTGAATTTTTAGTGCTTTTAGTGTTTAAAGTGGGGAAAAAAAAGGTTCATTTCAAGTTTAAAAAGGTTTTAAAGTTAAATTTAGTTCTAGTTAAGTTAGTTTAGTTTGTTTAGTTAAGTTTAAGTTTAGTTTAGTCTAGATTAAGTAAGGAAGGAAAAGACCACCAAAGAGAACACCAAAGGAAAAAAAAACAGAGGAAATTAGAAAAAAAAAGCCAAAGAAAAAAAAGAAATAAGGGAAAAAAAATATACAAACCAAAGAACAGCGGCCGCACGGGGCCACAGCAGCAGCAGAAGCGAGGTGACTCGGCCGCATCGGGAACCGAGGCGCGAAGGCCGCACGGAGACGCAGCGGCAGCCGGAGCGAGGAGACTCGGGGAGGCCGCTTCGGGAAACGAGGCGAATCGGGGAGGCCGCACGGAGACGCAGCGGCAGCCGGAACGAGGTGACTCGGGGAGCCCGAGCGGCGAACGAGACACGGCCCGATCGGCGGCCGCAGTCCAGCACCCGAGCGACGACCGCAGTCCAGCACCCGAGCGACGGCCGCAGTCCAGCACCCGAGCGACGACCGCAGTCCAGCACCCGAACGGCAAACGAGGCACAGCCCGAGCGGCGGCTGGGCTAGAAAGCCCGGGAAAGGCCCGAGGAGCCAGGCCCAGAGACCTCTGAGGAGAAGGGGAGCAACCAGAAGGCTTCCAGAAGCAAACCAAGACTGTGAGTACAGGGCCCAGGGAGGGAGACTGAAGCCAGGGAAAGGCCCGAGGAGCCAGGCCGAGACAGAGGCACAGAGACCTCTGAGGGGGAGGGGAACAGCCCGAAGGCACCGGGAAACAGCGGGGAGGGGAACAGCCCGAAGGCACCGGGAAACAGCGGCTCACAGACTCAGACCTGAGAAGGGTGAACCCAGAAGCCGAGGCCCAGGGACCACGGGGTCGGAGAGGGGGACCGGGAAAGTTCGCGAACAGGGAGAGGGAAACACCAAACCCGGGGCCCCAGAAAAGCTTATTCTAAGATCAACAATACTTTACCAAAAATGAGCGAATCAGAAGATCCACAACAGCCCCGCTTCCAGATTCCCCCCAACACCGCAAAAAAAGCTATAAAAGCGATCAAGCATGAGCAGATGAGAGAAAAACCAGAAACACTTTTTGCTGACTGTTACAACAATGGGACAAAAAGTAACCTCATTTTCTACTCAGATCAGCCAGTGGCTTGGATCACAGCAATAAAATCACACTATACCAATGTTAAGCTAGAAAATACCGCAAATGGGTCCATAATGAAAATTAACACACCAGGAGACAGTTCAACTACGACGGTCAACGCGTACAATACCGGAACAATATTAGTGCAAGGCAACCTCGACAAATTTGCAATGGCCTTCAGGACACTGAAAAAATTAACTAAGGGGGGAAGGAACAGCCCCAGAGTGGCCCGCACTCCCCCCAACATTGACAACTTACCAGGAGAAAATCTGCCTGGTCAGGAGGTGAATGAGCCACACAGTTCAAACCAGACACTAACCCCGGGGAACCACAGCCACACGATACAACTGACAAACCCCAGCATAACTACCAGGGAGGAAGCCACACATAGTCCCCCTACCATTCCCAGCTCACCAAGAGAAGAGCAGCATAGCCAGGAAGTGAGTGAGCCCTCCAGGGCCGACCAGCCTAGCCAGGAAGTGAGTGAGCCTTCCAGGGCCGACCAGACACATACCCCGGGATCACACAGCCAGATACAACCAAAAGATAAATTTAATCAATTAGAGATAGAGGTGGTTAAACTTAGAGAGGACTTCCTCAAAATGAATGACGATCAAAATCAGGAGAGGGAGAGACACAAGAGAGAGCTGAAGCTACTTGAGAACCAGGTGAATCTACTTAGGAATCAGGTGAAAGAGCTGCAGGAAAAAGAAGAGAGCCATAGAGGAGAGATAACACCATTAGACCAGCAACCAGAGGCTAGAGATAAGACAAGACAGAGCCGGACGGAACGGCTGCACTCCCACACGGAACAAAAGCAACAGACACACAATACAAGGGGTGCCACACAGACCGACCAGCATACTGATTCGCAATCTTCCCCCACCACCGTGGAACCACAAGCGGGCCGCTCACAAGAGGTACGCACACACCAGACACCCCAGCCCAGCACACACACTATGAGTCCAAGCGAAAGCCACCAGACAGTAAACACAAACAAGGCTGACGTCGTAATACTCATAGACTCAAATGGGAAATTTCTATGGGAGAAAAAGCTATTCCCTAGAAGTAAAGTAGAAAAGATCTGGTGCCCAACAACAAACAGAGCCATGGGATGGCTGACCAAAGCCAGATTAGGCTCCCCCCAACACATAATAATACACACGGGCACAAATGACCTAAAGACCCAACAGAAAGAAGTAGCAACATCGCTCAGAGCAATGATTAGGAAAGCAAGCAGTACATTTCCAAACACTAGAATCACTGTTTCCACAATATTGCCGAGAACAGACTTCAACAACAACACAATTCATGAGATAAATGCCAGCATAGCAAGAGACTGCGAATCAAACCACAACGTACACCTGGCCCAACACCCCACCCTCGATGAGGAATGTCTTTACGACCACGTCCACATCCAAAGGCAAAGAATATCGATCTTTGCTAAAGCCCTGAAGGACGTCGCTTTTAACCGGGTCCATACCCAGACTCCAAGAGGACCCCCCCCCGACCACCAGAGATCAGCGGGGTACATATCAGGAACACTACAAGGACCACCAACACACCAACCGAGACCAGAGAGGATCCCCATGCAAAACAACAATATCAGACCTGCACCACTCCTGTCCCACAGGGGAATAGGACTGCTCCCAGCCAGACAGAGGGAGAGATGCACAGGACGTACGCAATACCTCAGACAGAAATAATCCATTAAGAGACAATAAGCAGATGTGCAGCAGCATCTACTTCTGCCTTATGGATCAAGGACTAATTAATAGAAAGAACTGTAACCAAATTGTATTAACTTTTGTAGACAACTGATGTGATCTTTTTTTTTCCCCACACTTAGACACGACAAACACGTACCACTCTTTAACCTATCATAGTAAAAGATCAAACTTAACATGAAATCCTTATATATTTCGACCTGGAATATCCAAGGTCTACGCTCTTCACTGTGAGAAGTGAAAAGTAGGACCCCAGAGTTCATAGATGAAACTAAAGACCTAGATATTATCATTTTACAGGAAACTTGGTATAAAGGAAAAGGACACACTGGCTGTCCCCAAGGGTACACTGAGCTGGTGGTCCCCTCCAATAAATTACCAAGTGTAACCCAAGGCAGAGACTCCGGAGGCATACTGATCTGGTTTAAAACAGAACTTAAGAATTACATCAAATTTATAAAAAAGGGCAAAAACCATATGTGGCTCAAACTTGAGAGGGAGATTATCTCAAACACCCAAGATGTTTACATTTGCGCACTTTATATCCCTCCAATCGATTCCCCGTACTTTAAAGAGGACACCTTCTCCAACATGGAGGGGGAAATTATCCAATACCAGGCCCAGGGGAACGTGTTGATCTGTGGGGACCTCAATTCAAGAACGGGCGAAGAACCAGACTTCACCAATAATCAGGGAAACAATTACGTTTTCGGGAATAACCACTTTGACATCCCTTCCCTTCCATACAGGCATAACTGCGACAAGCAGTCAAATACCAACGGAAAACAGCTACTACAGCTCTGTCGAAACCTGGGTCTGTACATTGTCAATGGTAGGTTCATAGGAGACCTCCTAGGAAGATCGACCTATTGCTCACCTCTTGGCTGCAGCACAGTAGACTATATGATTACAGACTTAGACCCATCCTCTTTCAGAGCATTCACAGTCAAACCACAAACAACACTGTCAGATCACAGTCAAATTACTATGTTCCTCAAAAAGACAGAAACAAACAACATAGAAACACAACCCAGTAAACTGTACAACACCAAAAAATCGTACAGATGGGCCAAAAACGACACGGAAAAATACCAGAAAACAATTAGCAATGCATCAACTCAAGCTCTCTTAGACACCTTTCTGGATAACATATACACTCACAATAAAGAAGGCGTAAACCGGGCAGTTAGTAAACTAAACAATATTTTTGATAATTTGGCAACAAATGCAAACTTGAAAGCTCGCAAGAACAAACCCAAAACAAAAAACTATGAAAAATGGTTTGACCGAGATTGCCATAACATGAGGAAAAAACTTAGAAAAATATCAAACCAAAAACACAGACATCCAGAAAACGAGGAACTACGCCTTACTTATTGTCAGACACTAACACAATACAGAAACACACTCAGAACCAAAAAAGAGCAATATATTAAGAATACACTCAGCTCCATGGAGGAATCCATTGATTCCAATTGTTTCTGGGAAAACTTGAAAACACTACACAAAAAACAACACGACGATTTGGCCATTCAAAATGGGGACACATGGGTAAACCACTTTGAAAAATTATACCAGAAAAACACACTAAGACCAGAGCAACACCAAATATGCAAAAAACTGGAAAAGCTAGAAATGGCCATAAAAGATAACCAAAACCCGCTGGACGCCATAATAACAGAAAAAGAACTTCTTGAAAAACTCAAGGACCTGCGACCAGGAAAAGCCTGCGGGACAGACGGCATACTAAACGAGATGATTAAACACACAGACAACAAAATGAAACTGGCTATCCTAAAACTCTTCAACTTGGTTCTGAGTGTCGGTTATTTCCCTGATATCTGGAACAAAGGACTCATAACGCCCATATACAAAAGTGGGGACAAAATCGACCCAAACAACTATCGAGGCATCTGTGTAAACAGTAACCTGGGGAAGGTATTCTGTAGCATCATAAACAAAAGACTTATAAACTTCCTTGAGGAGCACAATGTCTTGAGTAAAAGCCAAATTGGATTCCTGCCAAACTATAGAACATCCGATCATATCTTCACCCTACAGACCCTAATTGACAAACACGTTCACCATAACAAAAGCAAAATCTACGCATGCTTTGTAGATTTCCAGAAGGCTTTCGACTCCATCTGGCATGACGGTTTATTCCTGAAACTTATCGAAAGTGGGGTAGGAGGGAAAACATATGATGTAATTAAATCAATGTATACAAACAACAAATGTGCAGTTAAAATTGGAGACAAACAAACAAAATACTTCCCACAGGGGCGGGGGGTGACGCAGGGCTCGCCAATCTCACCGACACTCTTTAATATTTACATAAATGGATTGGCAAAACTACTTGAACAATCTACAGCACCCGGCCTCACCCTATATGAATCCAAGGTTAAATTCCTCCTCTATGCAGACGACCTGGTTCTGCTGTCACCTACTAAAGAGGGGCTACAGCAAAACCTGGACCTGCTGGAGTCGTACTGCCAGACTTGGGCCCTGACAATAAATCCCCAAAAAACCAAAGTCCTTGTGTTCCAGCAAAGATCCAAACATCAGGGACCCAAAATAAATTTCACAGTAGGAAGAAACAAAATTGAACAAACCACTAACTACACATACTTGGGCTTAAAAATCAGTTCTACGGGAAACTTCAAACTGGCTGTGAATGAACTGAAAGAGAAAGCAAGAAGGGCTTTCTATGCCATCAAAAAATCAATCCAAATAGAAATCCCAATTAGCATTTGGCTCAAAATTTTCAAATCAGTAATTGAACCAATTGCACTCTATGGCAGTGAGGTATGGGGACCGCTAACTCAACAAGAATTTGCAAAATGGGACAAACACCCAATTGAGATCCTACATGCAGAATTCTGTAAAAGTATCCTCCGGACTCAAAGGAAAACAGTAAACAATGCATGCAGGGCGGAACTAGGCCAATATCCATTAATAATCACTATCCAAAAAAGAGCCACCAAATTTTGGAATCACCTACAAATGAGCAATCCCCAATGCTATCACTACGACGCCCTGAAATGCCAAGAGAGGACCATAAAGAAGAATACCCTCAGTCAACTAGTCCTGGGACTCAGTGAAGTAACTACTAACAATACTAACAATAACCAGCCCCAGGACAGTGACAGGGTAACACAAAGAATTCGACCCAACACAATCGTCGCTAAGCAAAAGGAAAAATATCTGACATATTGGGCAGAAACAACAAAAACCCAAAGCAAACTCAATTGCTACTTGGCCCTAAACAGACAATACAACATAGCTGATTACCTGACCATGGTAAAGGATAACAAACTGAGAAGAACCTTGACAAGGTACAGACTTAGCGAACATAGCCTAGCGATCGAAAAAGGCAGACACAGGCAGACCAGGCTGCCAAGAGAGGACAGGATATGCTCTCACTGCAGTCAGGGAGTGGTGGAGACAGAGATGCACTTCCTCACAGCTTGTGGAAAATCTCAGGGCATCAGGGAGAATTTCTACCAAAAATTCTCACAAATATGCCCTGATTTCAGAAATCTGAATGACAACCAAAAACTCCCATTCCTACTGGGAGAGGAGAGAAGCTGTATAACACTGGCGGCACACTATGTTACAGCTTGCCATGAACAGAGGGACAACCAGTAAACTAAGAAAAGAATATATATAAACAATGCGAATGTATATTTATACACTCAGGGATATACCTGTTTATACACTGTATGAATAGAACTGCGTTTATGTGCTAAACCATAAATGTATTTTGATGCTTTGGCAACATAAGATGAAACTTATCATGCCAATAAAGCGATTTGAATTGTGAATTGTGAATTGTGAATTGGGAAGCCTTTGCAAATGGGTTTCTCATGACTGAAAGTCCCCTCTCATGACGTCATCATTGCTGCTGCATTTAAGGTCCACAGCAAGCCTTGCTTCTTCTGCACACTGCCAAGCTTTCTCCATTTGATGGCACAGGAACCTGCAGGAACGATGGTCAGCGGGAGGCCAAGAGCAGCTCCTAAGTTTGATGAGGCAGCACTACAAGCATTGGTGGATGGAGCTAGGGCCCACAGGGAGGTCCTGTTCCCTTCATCAGGGAGGAAGAGGCCTCCCAGGCAGACCAAGGCTGTGTGGATACAGGTGGCTGGGGAGGTCAACTCCTTGGGGGTCACACGGCGCACCTGGATGCAGTGCAGGAAAAGATTCCATGACCTTCAATGCACTGGAAAAGTAAGTATGAAGTTCCCATCACCCTCAATCTGATCCCCATTGCCTTTCCTCACCAGCACTCAGCTTTAGCAATCTCTTCCTCCACATCCCACTTGACACTCACATCCATGCACCCTTACCCATTCCCTCTCTCTCTATGCTCACAATCACATAACTATTCCACCATGCAGCCCTCACACTCCCTATCACTCTGATGCTTCGAACACAACTGACAACACACAGGGAGGGCCCTTGGTCTTGCAACCTCACTCCATCTTTGTCTCCTTCTAAGTATCGATGCTATGCAATCTCTACACTCACTCCTTCATTCTCACTCAACCTCCACTTGTCTCCCTCATTGCAGGAAAAGAGAGCTCACAATAAAAGGGAAAGAGCCAGGACAGGAGGAGGCCCACCATCAGTAGCCCACCTCACCCCCTGGGAGGAAGCTGTCCTGGAAATTGTCGGGGTTAAAAAAGATGCGCACGTTGGGGACGGACAGACGGGTGCATCACAGCAAGCTGGTGACAGAATAGTTTTCCATCTCTCTCTTTGACATTGCATCAGTCACTGATAATGATTCTGAAGCTATAACAGATGGACTTATGATCATCTGCAATATGCATGTAACCTTGACCTCACATCTCTAACTCTTTCCTTTACTCCCCAACAGGACCATTGAGAGCCCCCGTCCCCACTGTCCAGGAGGAAGAGCCTGAGCTTCCAGACTCCTCAGAGGAATCTGCAACCTCTGAGGGTGCAGCGTCAGCAGAAATAAGTGCACCCAGCACCAGCGCAGACACTCACACCTCGGTGGGACCTTCGGGGCATAGAGTAGTGCTGTCACCTGGTGTATCACAGCTCACAAGTGAGCATCAGCAGATTGTGGAGACAGGGACAGCAGTGGAGAGTCCTCGTTGGAGGGCGCAGGACTCTGCCAGCTCGGCTCAGCTGCACGTCAGCCCTCTGCCTCTAGGTCCATCCATAAGATCAGAGGTGATGGAACTCCATGCACAGATGCAGGAGTCTCTGACAGGTTTTGTCTCTAGGGTCGCTGCGAGTGTGGAGCGAATGGAGGAGTCCATAGCGAACATGAGCAGAGCCTTTGTGGAGTCATTGGCGCATGAACGCATCAACACGGAAAGGATGGCTACCTACGTGGAAATGATTGCTGCCTCCGTGGTAAGGCTGGCTATGGTAGAGGAGAGGACGGCTACGGCCATGGAGGAGGTTAGTCGCCAGGGTATGGAAAACATGGTGAGTGTTCAGAATAGAATGACATCTCTTGAGGAGCGATGGGCATCTATTGAAAATAGAAACCAGACCTTCATGGAAGTCCTTCTGAGTAGGACTGCCATTGCAGGTATGGGTCCCCATGGCCCCCCTGATGTGCAGCAAGGTGCTCTCCAGCCACTTGCAGGCGTGGAGGGGGAGCTGACCCATGAGAGAGAGGTTGGTGGCAGACCTCAAGGAAGTGGGGGTTCCTCTCCAGGCGCTCACACTTCCATGCCACCGCAGAGCCCTCGGTCAGAGCCCCACCGGAGTCCACACCCAAGTGGGATAGACGTCTCAACCCCTGCACAGCCGCAGGAGCAGCAGACTGTTGACGAGCCCTCACAGGCTCGCAACCCCAGAGGACGCCTGCCAAAGGTGTCGAGACAGGAGCAGCAGGAAAGTGAGCAAGGGGCCTCCACATCTGCTGAAGCCACAGGGGAACCACGATGTAGGAGCAAACGTAAGAGGAAAATAAAGCACAAGTAGTCACAAGGGTAGTTACTTGGGTGAAATTTGATGTATTGTTAAAAAAAGCCATCAGATGAATTCTGTCAATAAAAAGTCTGATGGCTACTGCTGTATTTGTGGCGTGTGTCATTTGACAAATGGGACTTTCACATTGAGGGCTTATTGTCAGTATGCTGGACAAATAGCTAGGAATCCGCAGGGTCTTGGCCATTGTCGATGCTCAGGTAAGAAGCTGCGAGGCAAAAGTGCTTGATTGGCTAGGCTAAGCAAATCTGGCCAGGATGAGTGTGTTCCTTGCATCCCGGGCAGCAATGTTCTGGCGTAATGCTGCCGCTGGTTGTTGGTCCTCTGCAGGATGGTCATTTTCGCCCTCATCCTCCTCCTCCTCCTCCTCATCTGAGGAGGATATGTGAGGAGCCATTTGGTCCTCAGGAATCTGCAAGCCACAACGCTGTGCCATGTTGTGAAGTGCACAGCAAACCACGATGATTCTGGAGGCCCTGGCTGCTGAGTACTGTAGGGCTCCACCTGATCTATCCAGGCATCTGAAGCGCATCTTCAGCAAACCGATGGTTTGCTCGATAATGGATCTGGTGGAAATGTGGCTGGAGTTGTAGCGCTCCTCAGCTTCGTTGGCTGGCCTCCTCAACGGCGTCATTAGCCAAGTCCTCAGGGGATAGTCCTTGTCTCCAAGTAGCCATCCGTGAAGTTGGTCTGGCGGCCTGAATAGCGGAGGCACACTAGACTGGCGCAGTATGAAGGAGTCATGGCAACTGCCAGGGTACATGGCACAAACATGCAAAATCTCCTTCTTGTGGTCACACCAGCTGAACGTTAAGGGAGTGGAAGCCCTTGCGGTTGACAAAAATACCTGGATTGCGATGGGGTGCCCTAAGGGCCACATGTGTGCAGTCAACGATGCCCTGCACCCTTGGAAAGTCTGCCAGATGAGCTAATCCAATCACTTGCGCTGTCACACTTGCGCGATCCCTGGTGAAATGGATGTGATTGTGCGCGAGGGCAAAGAGGGCATCGGTTACCTGTGTGATGCAAGTGTGTGCGGCCACCTGGGAAATGCCGCTGATGTCTGCTGATGATCCCTGGAATGAGCCTGAGGCAAAAAAGTTGAGTGCGGTGGTGACTTTGATGGCCACTGGTAAGGAGTGTCCACCTGGTCCTCTGGGCAGCAAGTCTTGCTGTAGCATTGCGCAGATGTCAGTCACTACCTCTCGCGAAAGTCGGAGCCGCCTTTGGCACTGTTGCTCAGTCATGTTGAGGTAGCTGACCCTGTGTCTGTAGACCCTGTTTGGGGGGTATCTCCTGCGCCGACGGGCTTCCAGGCGCTGGCCCCTTCTGGCCTGTGCTGCCTTAGGTGGGTGAGCAGCAGCCTGTCACTCCTGCTGCTGCTGCTTTTGCTGCTGTTGTTCCTGGTTCTGCTGCTGCCACACCTGGTGCTCAAGCTCCTCTAATGCCCAGAAGGGAAGGAAAAAAATGGCTCCCATACTTCTGGCATATGCCTCTGTTGAGGAAGCGCTGAGTGAAGGTGGTGAGAGGGGTTTCCCAGGAGTTCACACTGCAGATGTGTGTGAGGCTCCAACCTTCCACAGGTGTGGTTTAGCCTGGTAAAAGTTGCCCCAGGCCTGAGACAAAAAATCCTGCCACCTGCAAATGATGGCTGATCAAATCTCCTCTTTAATGGTTGACCTGCAGCTGATAGTCAGCAATCCAATAGTGCTCCCGCCAGGTTTCACAGTCGTGATTCCCACCAGGCGTGTTTTACGTGGGAAAAGAGTTAAAAGTGCAAGGGACTGTTAAAATGGCATTATAGAGGCCATTTAGTGGTGATTAAGGGCCTTAAAGACCAGTCCCGCCTGTTGGATGCGGGACGGATTCGGGATCATCAGACATGCCTGAGTAAAAATGGCACGGAGTTGGGTCCCACCCGGGGGGGGTCCCACCCGCCAGTTTTTGCGATTTTAACCCCCCGCACGCCTCCAAGCCCGCCTCCACGGCTCAGTTAAAATCGAGGCCAATGACTCTGGATGGAGATTAACCCTGCAGGCATTCCCAGAGGTGAATCAAAGGAGATAGAACTATTTACTTCTTCCACAACCAGCCCCACAGGGACAGACTTGTATGTTGTTTTATCACCAAGAGATAGCCTTGTTGTTCAAAGTTGTGAATTTATCAGCAACACAAAATACAAGTATAAAAGTAGCATTCTAGGAAGTGAGGGTAGTTCAAGTCTGCATCGATTTTCATTAGCAAACACTGACAAGCAGCTACAACACAAAAAATATTGGCTGCCAGGAAGGCAGACAGTTGGCATACATGTGATAGCAACTCACAACAGCCTTCTAATCTGAATTTTTTGATGTTTTACTGTTAATGCTCCTGCAGAATCGTCTGTGCTTCACCTTTGCGAGTATGTATACACAGCAACAGCGGCGTTGATTCTAACAAGTAGTGTGCTGCGTCACTGTCTCGATCCCATCGAACAATCATAGTCACGCCTATGGGATTCATCGGAAGCCTCAGCATGTATGACCGAGCTTGCGAACCATTCAGTTCTTATTGAGCGGATGGAGATGTTTTTTAAGGTCAATAACATTATTGAGATTGAAGGTGCAGATGAGAATGTTCAAGCTCAAAATAAAGTGATTTGCGAATGGAAAAAAGCAATTTTTCTAACAGAGATCAGGCCAGATGTCTATGGAACGTTGACAAACCTACTCGTGCCAGGGAAAGCGAAGGATGTGTCATTTGAAGACATTGTCGAGAAACTCGAGGATCATTTCGACCCAAAGCTGTTAGAAATAGCAGAGAGCTATAAGTTTGGACCAGAAACCAAAAACAAAGTGAAACCATCAGTGAGCACATTGTAGCTCTTAAGAACCTGTCTTTGCATTGTAACTTCGGCACATTTTTGGATCGTGCGTTGCGAGATAAATTTAAGCGTGGACTGGTGGATGAGCAACTGAACACTCCAAACCTAATACGATAGCAAAATACTGCAGATCATAGCATGTAAAATTGCCCTATCTATGGAGGTGGTGTCTAAGAATGCTAGGGAGCTCCGTCCAACTTAAGTGACTAGTGCAGCTGAGGTCTACAGTCTCAAAGCCACCGCCAAACCGAAAGCTGTGAGACCAAGTCAAAAGCATGTCGGTGAGAGCAGTTCAGTGAATTGTTATCGCTGCAATGAAATCACTCACCACAGTCCCACCATTATAGAAATGCGAAGTGTTTTCACTACCAGAAGCAGGACCATATTTCAACAGCTTGCAGAGCTAGATCTAAAGCAGGAAGTAAGAACCATTCTAGTGGCAATGCAAAGCAGCGACAACAAAAGGGAGGAGTTCACAATATTGAAATGAACACACCTGATGTTGAAGAACTAGGCATCTACAGTATCTATGCCACTAGCGGCGACGCTAGCAGTCATGAGAAAGACTTCCGTACAAAATTTTTGATCAACGAGCAATTGATGTGTGTATCGACATGGCGGCAGACTGTCCTATCATGAGTAAGGACACATATGAGAGTAATTTTAATCAAATACCACTTACAAAGAGTACCGTAGTGTTAAAACATACTCCAGAGAAATCCTAGAGACATGTGGACAAATGAAATGTACAGTTCAACACAATGACCAGTCAGTCAAGCTACCTATTATGGTAGCAAGCTACAACAGGCCAACCTTCATGGGCAAAGACTGGTTGAGAAAGTTAAAATTAGACTGGAAAACATCTTCAGTGTAGATGCTTCAAAGAAGTGACTCGACACAATGCTGAACAAGTACAAAAGCATGTTCACAGACAGTTACGAGGGCATCACTGGGTATGACGCCCATATCCGCATCAAGTCCAACGCGAAGCCTGTCTATTGTAAGGCAAGGCTGGTCCCCTATGCATTGAAAAGTCAGGTGGAGGAAGAGCTAATGAAGCTCAGAGAGAATGGAGTGTTAGTAAAAACTGACAAAAGTGAATGGACTACCCCGATTGTGGTAGTGCCCAAAGCAGACAAAACTGGAGGCTTGTGCGGTGACTACAAAGTTACTATCAACCAAGCAGTTGACGATGAGCAGTACCCGTTACCTACATCGCAAGATTTGTATGCAGCACTCTCTGGGTCAAAGGTTTTTTCCAAGCATGACCTGTCGCACACTTACGCTCAGCTGAATGTTGACAAAGAGAATCAACAGTATCTCACCATCAACACACACAAGTAACTGTACTCGTACACCAAGCTGCCGTATGGTGTAAAGTCCTCCCCCAAAATCTTCCAGGTTACGATGGATAAGATTTTGCAAGGAGTTCCAAATTGCTTATGCAATCAAGACGATGTGCCATATCATCCAGCTTCAAACAGAGCAGCTGAAAGGTCAGTCAGAATAGTGAAAGAAGCTCTCAAAAAGCAAGTGTTGCAGGGTTGTTCGGGACTCAGCATGAAGCAACGTTTGGCAAATTTCTTGCTGAAGTACAGAACTATTCCGCACACTACATCTGGACATACCCCAGCAGAACTCTTGATGAAGAGGAGATTGAGAACACGACTGAGTCTTATTCAACCGAATTTGCCCTCAAGAGTTGAACAGAAACAGTTGAGTCAGAAACATTTTTGACACCAATCAGAAAGAACAGTTTCAAACAAAACGAGTGTGTTCATGTTCTCAGTCCCCCTGGCAAGTCGAGTTCACACAAATGGGGTGTAGGAACCATAGTAGAGGTTGATGGAACCAAGGGATATTTGGTTGAAATTGGTGACAACATCCGAAGTGTACATTCAGATCAAATGATCTCTGCTAGAGATGAACCAAGACGTGATCTTGAACCACTTGATCATGAACTCATACATGAGTTTGACTCAGTTCAGACTTCAGTAACTGAAGTACCAGGTTCAAACAAGTCTGAGATAGAAACAGGATCATCTTTGAGTTCGGAACCAAAACAAAACAGCCCGAAAATTGGTTAAACACCAAAACATAGAAAAACAGAAACATAGAAGATAGGAGCAGGAGTAGGCCATTCGGCCCCTCGAGTCTGCTCCGCCATTCAATGTGATCATGGCTGATCATCCAAATTCAGTACCCGGTCCCTGCTTTCTCCCCATGCCCCTTGATCCCTTTAGCCTTAAGAAATATATCCAACTCCTTCTTGAATATATTTAATGAACTGGCTTCCACCGCCTTCTGTGGTAGAGAGTTCCACAGGTTCACCACTCTCTGGGTGAAGAAATTCCTCCTCATTTCTGTCCTAAATGGCCTACCCCTTATCCTTAGACTGTGTCCCCTGGTTCTGGACTCCCAGAAGTAAAACCTTCTGTAAGGAGATCAGGAAGGCTCAGCAAACCTGTTATTAAACTGCATTTGTAGTTAATTTGTAGGCTTCATAGTTCATTTGTAGGATTTGTAGTTCATTTAAAAGAAAAAAAGCCAGGAGTTTTTTTATGTGGTACATGTAATGCTGGGAAAGGTGAGACCAGAGTTTTGTTGTATTTGAGAAGTGAATACATACTTTTTTTTAAGGGGGAAAGCAGTATAATGTATTAGCACATGGTTTGTCACATGCTTTAGTATGAGCATGCTCAGTTCGCTCTGGCCTAATAAACAAGCACTAGCAACTCATCGTGTCTCTGTCTTTCATTTGTTTTACCCAAGTATATTACAGGGTGGAATAATGATCCAGAGACATGAGTTCAAATCCCACTGCAGCAGCTGGGAATTTAAATTCAGTTAATTGAATAACATTTGGAATAAAAAGCTAGTATCAGAAATGGCGACCATGAAACTACCGGATTGCCGTCCTTACTTGGTCTGGCCTCTATGTGACTCCAGACCCACAGCAATGTGATTGATTCTGAAATGGCCTAGCAAGCCATTCAATTATATCGAAAAACAGTAAGAATAATAAAATCGGATGGACCTAGGCAGCGGATTCGGACACGACAAAGGCTCACCCAGCCCAGTTGACCCTGAAAAGTCCTCCTCACTAATATCTGGGGACAAAATTGTGCCAAAATTGCAACAGCTGTCCCACAGACTAGTCAAGCAACAGTCTGACTGTAGCTGCAGTGTGTACCATCTATCATCACCAAGGTTTCTTCGACAGCACCTCCCAAACCTGTGACTTCTACTACCTAGAAGGACAAAAGCAGCAGACCACCACCTCCAGGTCACACACCACCCTGAATTGGAAATATTTCGCCGCTCCTTCATCGTCGCTGGGGAGTACCTTCACCACATGGACTGCAGCGGTTCAAGAAGGCGGCTCACCACCACCTTCTCAGGGAATGGGCAATAATTGCTGGCCTTGCCAGTGATGCCCACATCCAATGAATGAAAAAAATGGCAGCGCGAAGTGAACCCACAACCAACAGATCAGATCAAAGCTCTGCAGTCCTGCCACATCCAGTCATGAATGGTGGTGGACAAATAATGGGAGGAGGTTCCAGGAATATCCCCATCCTCAATGATGGCACAAATGTCGAGTGGATGATCCATCTCAACCTCCTGAGGTCCCCACCATCACAAAAGCCAGACTTCAGCCAATTCAATTCATGCCACATGATATCAAGAAATGGCTGATGCACTGGATATAGCAAAGGCTATGGGACCCAACAACACCCTGGCTGTAGTGCTGAAGACTTGTGCTCCAGAAATAGCCGTGCCTCTAGCCTCAGTATGTCTACAACGCTGGCATCTACCTGACAAAATTGGAAAATTTCCCAGGTATGCCCTGTCCACAAAAAGCAGGACAAATCTAATCCGGCCAATTAGCACCCCAACAGTCTACTCTCAATCATCGGCAAAGTGATGGAATCTGTCATCGACGGTGCTATCATGTGGCACTTGCTCAACAACATCCTGCTCACCGATGCTCAGTTTGGGTTCTGTCTGGACAACTTGGCTCCAGACCTCATAACACCCATGGTCCAAACATGGACAAAAGAACTGAATTCCAGAGGTGAGATAAGAGTGACTGCTCTTGACATCAAGGCAGCATTTGAATGAATGTGGCACCAAGGAGCCCTAGTAAAATTGAAGTCAATGGGAATCCGGGGGGAAAATTTCCACTGGCTGGAGTCATACCTAGCTCAAAAGGAAGTTGGTTGTGGTTGTTGGAGGCCATCTCAGAGCCAGGACATCACTACAGGAGTTCCTCAGGGAAGTGTCCTTGGCCCAACCATCTTCAGCTGCCTCATCAATGACTTTCCCTCCATCATAAGGTCAGAAATGGGGATGTTTGCTGATGATTGCCTAGTGTTCAGTTCCATTCGCAGCTCCTCAGATAATGAAGCAGTCCATGCCAGCACGCAGCAAGACCTGGACAAAATTCAGGCTTGGGCTGATAAGTGGCAAGAAACATTCGCGCCACACAAGTGCCAGTCAATGGCTATCTCCAACAAGAGAGAGCCTAACCACCTCCCCTTGACATTACCATGGCCAAATCCCCCACCATCAACATCCTGGGGGTCACCATAGAAACATAGAAGATAGGAGCAGGAGTAGGCCATTTGGCCCCTCGAGCCTGTTCCGCCATTTAATGAGATCATGGCTGATCATCCAAATTCAGTACCCTGTCCCTGCTTTCTCCCCATATCCCTTGATCCCTTTAGCCTTAAGAAATATATCAAACTCCTTCTTGAATATATTTAATGAATTGGCCTCAACTGCCTTGTGTGGTAGAGAATTCCACAGGTTCACCACTCTCTGGATGAAGAAATTCCTTATCTCAGTCCTAAATGGCTTACCCCTTATCCTTAGACTGTGACCCCTGGTTCTGGACTCCCCTGCCATCGGGAACATCCTTCCTGCATCTAGTCTGTCTAGTCCTATTAGAATTTTATAAGTTTCAATGAGATCCCCTCTCATTCTTCTAAACTCTAGCAAATATAAGCCTAATCGACCCAATCTCTCCTCATACGTCAATCCTGCCATCCCAGGTATCAGTCTGGTGAATCTTCGCTGCACTCTCTCCATGGCAAGAACATCCTTCCTCAGATAAGGCGACCAAAACTGCACACAGTACTCAAGATGTGGTCTCACCAAGGCCCTGTACAACTGCAGCAAGAAATCCTTGCTCCTGTAATTGAATCCTCTCGCTATGAAGGCCAACATACCATTTGCCTTCTTAACCGCCTGCTGCACCTACATGCTTACCTTCAGCAACTGGTGCACAAGGACACCCAGGTCTCGTTGCACTTCCCCTTTTCCCAATCTATTGCTGTTCAGATAATAATCTGTCTTCCTGTTTTTGCCACCGAAGTGGATAACCTCGCATTTATCCACATTATACTGCATTTGCTATGCATCTGCCCAATCACCCAACCTGTCCAAATCATCCTGGAGTTTCTCTGCATCCTCCTCACAGCACACACGCCCACCCAGCTTTGTGTCGTCTGCAAACTTGGAGATATTACATCTAGTTCCCTCGTCTAGATAATTTATATATATTGCGAATAGCTGGGTCCTAGCACCGATCCCTGCGGTACCCCACTAGTCACTGCCTGCCACTCAGAAAAAGACCCGTTTATTCCAACTCTTTGCTTCCTGTCTGCCAACCAGTTCTCTATCCAAGACAGTACCTTACCCCCAATCCCATGTGCCTTAACTTTGCACGCTAATCTCTTATGCGGGACCTTATCGAAAGCCTTCTGAAAGTCCAAATACACCACATCCACTGGTTCTCCCTTATCTATTCTGCCAGTTACACCCTCAAAAAATTCCAGTAGATTAGTCAAGCATGAATTACCTTTTGTAAATCTATGTTGACTTTGTCTGATCCTGTCACTGTTTTCCAAGTGCTCTGTTGTTACATCTTTTATAATGGACTCTAGCATTTTCCCCACTGCCGATGTCAGGCTTACCGGTCTATAATTCTCCGTTTTCTCTCACCTTTTTTAAATAGCGGGGTTACATTAGCTATCCTCCAATCCATGGGAACTGTTCCAGAATCTATAGAATTTTGGAAGATGACCAGCAATGCATCTACTATTTCTAGGGCCACTTTCTTAAGTACCCTAGGATGTAGATTAACAGGCCCTGGGGATTTATCGGCCTTCAATCCCGTCAATTTCCCTAACACCATTTCCCTACAAATACTGATTTCATTCAATTCCTCCCTCTCATCAGACCCTATGTTCCCCGACATCTCTGGGAGGTTATTTGTGTCCTCCTTTGTGAAGACAGAACCCAAGTATGTATTTAATTGGTCAGCCATTTCTTTGTTCCCCATTATAAATTCCCCTGATTCTGACTGCAAGGGACCTATGCTTGACTTCACCAATCTTTTTCTCTTCACATATCTATAGAAGCTTTTACAGTCAGTTTTTATGTTCCCTGCAAGCTTACTCTCAATCTATTTTCCCCCTCTTAATTAATCCCTTTGTCCTCCTTTGCTGAATCCATTGACCAGAAACTTAACTGGACGAGCCACATAAATAATGTGCTACAAGAGCAGGTCAGAGGCTGGGTGTTCTGCAGCGAGGGACTCAGTTCCTGACTCCCCAAAACCTTTCCACCATCTAAAAGGCATAAGTCAGGAGTGTAATGGAATACTCTCCACTTGCCTGGATGAGTGCAGCTCCAACATTCAAGAAGCTCGACACAATCCTGGACAAAGCAACCTGCTTGATTGGCACCCCATCCACCACCTTAAACATTCACTCCCTCTACCACCGTACTGTGGCTGCAGTGTGTACCATCTACAAGGTGCACTGCGAAGGCTTCTTCGACAGCACCTCCCAAACCCGCGACCTCTTCCACCTAGAAGGACAAGGGCAGCAGGCGAATGGGAACACCACCACCTCCAAGTTCCCCTCCAAATCCTGACTTGGAAGTATATCGCCGATCCTTCATTGTCGCTGGGTCAAAATCCTGGAACTCCCTCCCTAACAGCATTGTGGGAGTACCTTCACCACACAGACTGCAGCGGTTCAAGAAGGCGGCTCACCACCACCTTCTCAAGGGCAACTAGGGATGGGGAATAAATGCTGGACTTGCCCGCGATGCCCACATCCCATGAATGAATAAAAAAAAATACAATGTTACAGTGGTCGTGCAATTACCAACTCAAACTTCCAGCAATTTGCAATGCAAAATAATACGTTCTGAAGGGTGAGGTAAAAAAATCCAATTCACGCTGCTCCAGCAATTTCTGGGCCATTAACAACAATTTGTATTTATATAGCGCCTTTAACGTAGTAAAACATCCCAAGGCACTTCACAGGAGTGTTATAAGACAAAGATTTGACACCAAGCCATATAAGAAGAAATATAGGCAGATTTCTTGACCAAAAGCTTGGTCAAAGAGGTAGGTTTTAAGGAGCGTCTTAAAGGAGGAAAGAGAGGTAGAGAGGTGGAGAGGTTTAGGCAGGGAATTCCAGAGTTTAGGGCCTAGGCAGCTGAAGGCACAGCCACCAATGGTTGAGCAATTATAATCTGGGATGCTCAAGAGGGCAGAATTTGAGGAGCACAGATATCTCGGGGGGGTTGTGGGGCTGAAGGAGTTTACAGAGATAGGGAGGGGCGAGGCATTGGAGGGATTTGAAAACAAAGATGAGAATTTTGAAATCGAGGCATTGCTTAACCGGGAGCCAGTATAGGTCAGCGAGCACGGGGGTGATAGGTGAATGGGACTTGGTGCGAGTTAGGACACGGGCAGCCGAGTTTTGGATGACCTCAAGTTTACGTAGGGTAGAATGTGGGAGGTCAGCCAGGAGTGCGTTGGAATAGTCAAGTCTAGAGGTAACAAAGGCATGGATGAGGGTTTCAGCAGCAGATGAGCTGAGGCGGGGCGGAGACAGGCGATGTTACGGAGGTGAAAATAAGTGGTCTTAGTTATGCCGTGGATACGTGGTCGGATATTTATATGAGGATTAAGATATATTTTTCGCAGCAGTTAAACTGACTTCCAGTAAAACTAACATGGTCCCTTCATTTTAATCCTCTTCCTTCATAGGCAAGCTTTCCACTACACTGAAGCTGTGTTTTTAAATGGCCTCATTACTGTGAACATCTCCAGTAAGCATTGAAATACTATGGGCTAAAAATTCGGGTGCTTTACGCCACCTGTTACCATCAAAATTTAGTGAAAAGACAGCGGCCCCTGCTCTTTTGTCAGCTGGTGGCGGGTCCCACGGCGTCCACCATTTTCCGAGGACTGACAGCACTGCCGGCAAAAGCGATTGCTGTGGAAATTTAAATTAATGAGAGGTGATGTGCACAATGACCTAACGTCATCTCGGCGAACTTGAACCTTAGCGCTGCGTCCTAAGCTCGTCATGAAAACCCAGAATTCAGCAGGCTCACAGAGGCACTGTCAGCACCCCTTAATAGGACACACACATCTTTCAGAAAGTTTGTATTTAAGCTTTTGGACTGGATTTTTTTATATTATTGAACTAGTGGCTTGCCGCAAAACATGTTGTAAGTTTTTAAAGTTTGTAGGGAGTGCAGCTGGATGCTTGCAAGGCCTCGGATGGTAAAGGAAGGTCTCTGAGACGACAGAGAATACTGGAAATACTCAGGTCAGGCAATATCCATGGCGAGTTCACATTTCAGATCGCGATGCTGCCTGACCTGCTGAGTATTTCCAGCATTTTATGCTTTTATTTCAGATTTACAGCATCTGCTCATAGAGGGAAGAGGAAGTTGCAGAAGAGGAAGATGCAGAAAGAAGGATGTAACCTTGATATTCTTGATAAGCAAGGGGGTGAAAGGTTATCAGGGGTAGGTGGGAATGTGGAGTAATCAGATCAGCCATGATCTTATTGAATGGCGGAGCAGGCTCGAGGTGCTGAGTGGCCTACTCCTGCTCCTAATTCGTATGTTCGTATAACCCAGACAGCCCCTTTCTGGCCAGGATATCCAGGATGGACTGATCTGCCTGTGATATCAGTGAACACAGCCCCAATTCCACTTTGTCCCACACATTACCTTCCTTCTGAATGCTGAAATAAAAGCCACCACAAAGCAAACTTTCCATTTCAACTTGATATATCTATCCATCCAATATGACATCAAGAAATCAACTTATGCATTCTCTTAGTGACTGTCTTGTGTGTGCCTTTGCCTATTCTACTGATGCCATGCAGTGCTACCCCAGTGGCTGCAGCATGGCTGGTGGAAGGCTGCTGACTTTCAGTGGGAGACACTGCAGATGGCCTTGCTGGTCGACCTTGATGAGCTGGTGGCTGAGAGTGTGAAATCGAGTGATGGTGTTTCTTCTTCTTCAAATTTAATTTTTTTACGATAGTAGAGATGTAAGGGCTGAAAACTGCATTTTTTTTAAACTTAATTTTTATTTTTATCAATTCAGAATGCATTGCCTTTTAAAGCAAATGACAATGCATTGCCCTTTTAATATCCCTCAATGCCTAACAAACTCCTAGCCTCACTTCCAGAGGCTGTTGGAAGATGCAGCGCTGCTTCTGGACGCCACATTCCGGACTGATGCCAGGACTAACTCCACCAGGAGGACATTACACGGTCAGTTTAGTGCTGGGCTAATTATCTTTAGTTCGCAGTGTGAATTTTTCTCTCCTACCAGCGTGACCATTTTCAGTGGCTGTTAACCCAAGGCCGCAGTGACACCGGCAACTTTTGTGTTGCAGTTGAATTTCTAGGCCTCTAATTCACTTATGGAAGGGGACAGGTCTTGAGGCAGCCATCACCCTTCTTAACAGAGTAACACACAGACCAATAGACATGCAGCTTGCAAATAAACATTTCAGTCCTAAATTGAATAGGGTGTAACGGGAAACAGACAAAAAAAGTAGTTGTTCGGATATAATTTAGATCACAGACCCTGATACGCAGTGAAGAATACTAACTCCTGTTATTTAACTAGGCTCTTTACCAGAGTATATTGTCACAATTGGTTTATTAGCCAGGACCTTTCTGACTTAAACCCATATGTTTATTTTCAGTGCCGTCTGAGAGCAGTTTGGGAATGTACCAAAAGCTGTGGGAGGCAGGGGAGCGGGGTAGATGGAGGCAATAACATGAGATTCTAATAGACACCCACCCTGGAGGGTGGTGGCAGCAATCAAAATATTCTTCAAGTGCTGGATGTTCATGTTAAGAAATTACTTCTACCGACAGCCTTAATAAAACAATTTTGGGGTGAAATTAGTCATCGGCGGTAGTGCAAAACTGCCGATAGAGAATCAGCAGCCTGTTTACACCTCACTCGATTTTTTCCGCCCTTTGAAATCAATGGTAAAGAGCATCATGCAGCATGTAAAACGGGCCACCTATTCGCTAGCGGCCATTTTTCACCACCGCCAAAGACTAATTTCACCCTCTTTATCTCTGAAAGGATTTTTTCCCAAAAAAGTGCCGACATGAAAATCTCAGTAAAATGCTTTTTCTTTGTTTACAAAAGTTGCGATGTTGGGAATTTTAATTAATTTTTCACTTTTTACTACAGTAATAATGTGAAAAGTGAGTTAAGTAGTTTGCAATGTTTTCTGACAAGTTCTCTGCTATCATACCTGCAAACTAACTTTCAGCAGATTTTCTTTCATACAGCTGAACCTCTATTCCAGTTTTACTCCATAGGAATTCTTCAATTTACCCCAAATTTCCACAGGCCTTCTGGCGCACTCCTGCTGTACGGCATGTGGGGATGCAGCAGAAGGCCTGGGACCTACATACACGGGGTCCCAGACTTCACTGGGGCCATGTCATAGAGTCATACAGCACAGAAAGAGGCCCATCACGTCTGCGCCGGCCATCAGGCCCTGTCTACTCTAATCCCATTTTCCAGCATTTGGTCCGTAGCCTTGTATGCTATGGCATTTCAAGTGCTCATCCAAATGCTTCTTGAATGTTGTGAGGGTTCCTGCCTCTACCACCCTTTCAGGCAGTGAGTTCCAGATTCCAACCACCCTCTGGGTAAAAAAGTTCTTCCTCAAACCCCCTCTAAACCTCCTACCCCTTACCTTGAATCTATGCCCCCTTGTTATTGACCCCTCTACTAAGGGGAAAAGTTCCTTTCTATCTACCCTATCTATGCCCCTCATAATTTTGTACACCTCAATCAGGTCCCCCCTCAGCCTTCTCTGCTCCAAGGAAAACAACCCCAGCCTGTCCAGTCTTTCTTCATAGCTGAAGCGCTCCAGCCCAGGTAACATCCTGGTGAATCTTCTCTGCACCCTCTCCAAAGCAATCACATACTTCCTATAGTGTGGCGACCAGAACTGCACACAGTATTCCAGCTGTGGCCTAACCAGCGTTTTGTACAGCTCCATCATAACCTCCCTGCTCTTATATTCTACGCCTCGGCTAATGAAGGCAAGTATCCCATATGCCTTTTTAACCACCTTATCCACCTGTTCTGCTGCCTTCAGGGATCTATGTACATGCACACCAAGGTCCCTCTGATCCTCTGTCTTTCCGAGGGTCTTACCATTCATTGTGTATTCCCTTCCCTTGTTAGTCCCTCCAAAATGCATCACCTCACACTTTTCAGGGTTAAATTCCATTTGCCACTGTTCCGCCCATCTGACCAACCTATCTATATCGTCCTGCAGACTGAGGCTACGCTCCTCGCTATTTACCACCCCACCAATTTTCGTGTCATCTGCGAACTTACTGATCATACCTTTTACATTCACATCCAAATCATTAATGTAGACCACAAACAGCAAGGGACCCAGCACCGATCCCTGCGGTACCCCACTGGACACAGGCTTCCAGTCACAAAAACAACCTTTGACCATCACCCTCTGCCTTCTGCCACTAAGCCAGTTTTGGATCCAATGTGCCAAGGCACCCTGGATCCCATGGGCTCTTACCTTCTTGACCAGTCTCCTATGCGGGACTTTATCGAAAGCCTTACTGAAATCCATGTATACCACATCCACTGCACTACCCTCATCTACACACCTAGTCACCCCCTCGAAAAATTCAATCAAATTAGTCAGACATGACCTTCCCTTGACAAAGTCATGCTGACTATCCCTGATTAATCCTTGCCTCTCCAAGTGGAGACTAATTCTGTCCCTCAGAATTTTTTCCAATAATTTCCCTACCACTGATGTTAGGCTCACTGGCCTGTAATTCCCTGGTTTATCCCTACTACCCTTCTTGAATAATGGTACTACATTAGCTGTTCTCCAGCCCTCTGGCACATCCCCTGTGGCCAGAGATGTTTGGGGTGAAGCATCCGTTCTTCCCAAAGCTCATCCACATCAAAGCGGATATAGCCAAGGGGAGGGGATCTCAGGCAAGCAGTTTCCTTAGCCCCAGCCTAGTAGCCACTGGGTAGCCAGTATGCCAAGAGAAAAAGGCATTCGGCCTTGCCCATGATGGAAGTGGGGCCCACCTGGTGGTACACGCCTAAGTCTTGGTCATGGCAATCAATCTCTATCAATTAGTTTACAAAGATGACACAAAGAAAACCCCAGTAGTAGAAAGCTTTGAGCACCCTAGGTCCAAGGTCATCTGTACCTCCGAAGCATGCTACACTTACCACATGTCAAGCCTCGACTAATTTCTTTACTGTACCCCAAAATGTTATTTTCTGAAAGAAAACTATTTAATTTCTACTTGAATGAATCAATATTTAACTGCTTCCACTGTCTCCCTGGGAGTCTGTTCCTCAAATTAACCACTCGTTCACTGAAATATTGTTTCTGCAGATTAGTTATGAATTTACCCCCCTTCAAGCACAAACCGTGTCATCTGGTTCTACTGTTCTGGACAAGGCGAAATAGCTTTTGCGGTCTACCTTAACTAGTCCCTTTAGAATCCAAAAAACAGCAACTACATCACCTCTGAATCTTCTCTTTTCCAGTGAGAACACGTCCAATTTACATAATCGCTCCTCATAATCCAATCCCTCTGTCCTCTCAATCATTCTGGTTGCTCTGTTCTGTATCCTTTTAATAGCTGCAATATCCTTTTGTACTGCAGTGAGCAGAACTGTACGCAGTATTCTAAGTAAGGTCGCACCATTGATTTCTAAAGTGTCAGGATTACCTCACTATTTTGGCTCAATATTGACCTTTTAATAGCTTTCAACATCTGATTTGCATAACTCACTGCCACTGAGAATTATTGCGATAGCTTAATCTTATTGTTAATCAGGAACCCCGGAACTGTTTCATTTTCTATGCACATTATTATCTTTCCATTTGTAATAGTCCCTTCCTGGAATTTTGTCCCCATGTGAAGCACTTTGCATTTCTCTACAATTAATTATATCTGTACCCGTCTGCCCAATTCCCAAGTCTACTCAAATCCAACTGTAGCTTATCCTCTTCAACTTTTTTATTAATTCCTGGGATGTGGGTGTCGCTGGCAAAACCAGCATATATTGTCCATCCCTAATTGCCCATGAGAAGGTGGTGGTGAGCAGCCTTCTTGAACTGCTGCAGTCCATGTGGTGAAGGTTCTCATAATACTGTCAGGAAGGGAGTTCCAGGATTTTGACCCAGCGACGATGAAGGAACATCAATATATTTCCAAGTGGGGATGGTGTGTAACTTGGAATGGAACTTGGAGCTGATGCTGTTCCATGCACCTGCTGCCCTTGTCCTTCTAGGTTGTAGAGTTCGTGGAGGTGCTGCTGAAGAAGCCTTGGCGAGTTGCTGCACTGCATCTTGTAGATGGTACACACTGCAGCCACGGTATACCGATGGTGGAGGGAGTGAATGTTTAAGGTGGTGGATGGGGTGCCAATCAAGTGGGCTGCTTTGTCCTGGATGGTGTTGCGCTTCTTGAGTGTTGTTGAAATAGGCAAGTGGAGAGTATTCCATCACACTCCTGACTTGTGCCTTGTAGATGGTAGAAAGCCTTTGGGGAGCCAGGAGGTAAGACAATCACTGCAGAATACCCAGTCTGTGACCTGCTCTTGTAGCCACTGTATTTATGTGGCTAGTCCAGTTAAGTTTCTGGTCAATGCTGACCCTCAGGATATTGATCGTGGGGGATTCGTCAATGGTAATGCCGTTGAAAGTCAAGGGGCAGTGGTTAGACTCTCTCTTGTTGGAGATAGTCATTGCCTGGCACTTGTGTGGCACGAATGTTACTTGCCACTTGTGATAAAAATGATAACTTCCGGGAAGTTATGTCATCACTTCCTGTGAACTGTGAACTATGAACTGTGTACATACCTCACTTCCTGTCATATGTCACTTCCTGTTGGACTGGTATAAATACTGGTCTGTTCAGTATTGTAAGAGGCTTCTACCAGAGGCATGGTAAAGACCTCTCTTGTGTATATAGTGTGTTTATAAGTTACTTGATGGTAAGTCTCCTTTTTCTTACATCAATTTAAGTAACTTAATATTTACACTGACAAATACTAGACCTTCAGACAAACTCGGAAGTTAAGGATCCAGGGAACCACCCATCATGGAGAAAATCCTTAGACCTATTCGTCTGGACTTGGACCCAAATACACCAGCAGCTGGCAGGGTATGGAAGCATTGGTATCGTACTTTTGAGAATTTTCTGGATGAATGTAAAGCGGATGCTCCTGCTAAATTGAAGATACTTGTCAATTATGTGACCCCAAAAGTGTTCGACTATGTTGATGAATGGGATAATTACGAAGAGGTGATTCGGGCACTTAAGAAACTGTATGCGAAGACCCCAAATGAGGTCTATGCTAGACATCTACTGGCCACAGCCCGACAAGGGCCAGGGGAATCAATTGACGAATTCCTGCAAGAACTTCGCAGGCTCAGCGTAGATTGTAACTTTCAGGCAGCCTCAGCTGAGCTGTACCGCCAAGAAATGATTCGTGATGCTTTCATCTGCGGGATTGCCTCTCCATTTATACGCCAGCGTCTACTAGAAAGTAAAACACTTGAGCTACAAAAAGCTTTTGACCTAGCTTGTTCACTGGATTTGGCAAAGAGAAATGCAGACCTCTATCAGCTGCCCAGATCTCGATCTGCTGCTGTAGCTGCAACCAGACAATTCAAGCGGTCTCAGGTGAACCCTATCATGGGGGAATCTAATTCTGATAATTCTGATGAAGAAGAGGAGGACGACCCCACTTTAGCAGCCTCTTGGCAATCTAGGAAGGAATGCTTCTTTTGTGGAGATGCTTTTCACCCTAGGAAAACCTGCCCTGCTCGCAATGCAATCTGCAGTTATTGCGGGAAAAAAGGACACTTTGCTAAAGTTTGCCTATCAAGGGCCTCTACGAGGGCCAATCCAGCTAAGGCCTACCGAACTGCCCCAATTAGGGCCTATCAAGATGCTCCAGCTAGGACCTATCAAGCTTCCTCTCGAGCTCTCTCCCGAAGAAGCACACCGAGAGTTTTAGCCACTCTCTGTGCAACGACACCAATTACAGCTGCTTGCCCACAGAACCTGTCTCATGCAGCCACAAAAATTTCAATTAAAGGGCATACCTTAGATGCCTTAATTGACTCAGGAAGTACTGATAGTTTCATTAAGGAACAGATTGTTGCGAAATTGAAACTACATGTCTTCCCATCGGACCAGGCAATTGCGATGGCCCAGTCATCACTTAATACCAGAATCTCCGGCTTTTGTGTTGTTGATATGACACTTCATGGTCGTATGTATCCCTCCACCCGACTTTCGGTGCTCAAGGACTTATGTAGTGATCTCCTCTTAGGGCTGGACTTCCAAAAACAGCATAAGAAACTCACCATTGAGTTTGGTGGATCCTATTACTATTTCTAATATACCGTCTAAATTACCATTTTGTGCATTATCAGCAGCTTCACTTGATGAACCCTCATTATTTGCCAGTATTCCGCCTCAATGCCAACCGATAATAACGAAATCGCGGCGCTTTAATCAGGAAGACCAATCTTTTATTGCGGCTGAAATCTCTCGACTTCTAGCAGAGGATATCATTGAACCATGTTCGTCGCCCTGGCGGGCTCAAGTCGTCATTGTCAAGAACCCTCTAAAACCTCACAAACAGCGACTATGCATCGATTATTCGCAAACCATCAATCAATATACCGACTTGGACGCCTACCCATTGCCACGCATTGATGATATGGTTAATAAACTGGCCGAATACAAAGTGTTCTCAACTTACGATTTAAAAAGTGCCTATCATCAGTTACCCTTGAAGGTCTCAGATAAGCAGTACACAGCCTTTGAGGCTAATGGACGGCTGTACCAATTTCGTCGCCTCCCATTCGGGGTTACTAATGGAGTGGCTGTCTTTCAACGGGCAATGGATGGCCTGGTTAAGCAGGAAAACCTAAGGGACACTTTTCCCTATCTTGATAACATTACCATTGCAGGTCACGATCAACAGGAACACGACTCCAACCTCCAAAAATTTCGGGATGCCCTCCATCGCCGTAATTTGACCCTGAATGAATCCAAATCTGTTGAGTCGCAACCGACCATCAACATCCTTGGCTACTGCGTAGGCAATGGTATCATTAAGCCAGACCCAGAAAGACTTCGCCCGCTCCAAGAGCTCCCGTCACCTAAGAATCCGGCTTCTTTACGTCGGGCTCTCGGTCTGTTTGCATACTACGCTAAATGGATTCCTCATTTTTCGGACAAAATCCAACCCTTGCTGCATGCTAGATCATTTCCACTGGGAACAGCGGCTGTTGCAGCCTTTAACCTTCTCAAAAAACAGTTGGAGAAAGCGGCTCTTCACTCCATTGATGAGAATCTCCCTTTCGTGGTTGAATGTGATGCCTCAGAGGTGGCGATCTCGGCTACTCTGAATCAGGAAGGTCGTCCTGTAGCATTTATGTCCAGGACCTTACAAGGTGCCGAGCTACATTATCCTCCGGTTGAGAAAGAAGCCACAGCCATCATAGAGGCAGTACGGAAGTGGAACCATTTTCTAGCTCGCCAGCACTTTACATTGATCACGGACCAACGATCAGTCGCCTTCATGCTCGATAATCGAAAACGAACCAAAATTAAGAATAATAAAATACAACTTTGGAGGATGGAACTGGCCTCTTTTGGTTATACCATTCTCTATTGGCCTGGCAAGGAGAATGTGGCCCCGGACACCCTCACACGGGCATTCTGCTCCACTATGTCATCCTCCACTCTCATGGATGTCCACAATGGTTTGTGTCATCCTGGCGTTACGCGCATGCTACATTTCGTACGATCACGGAATCTCCCTTTTTCCACTGGAGATGTAAAGAAAATATGCTCAGAATGCCGGCTTTGTGCGGAATTAAAACCTCAGTTCTTCCGCCCCTCAGATGGTATACTCATACATGCAACCCAACCGATGCAACGACTTAGCATCGATTTTAAGGGCCCAGTGCCCTCTTCAACTCGGAACACATATTTGCTCACCATGATCGACGAATATTCACGTTTTCCGTTTGCCTTCCCCTGCTCCAATATGCTGGCGTCCACAGTAATCTGCTGCCTTGAGCAGGCATGCCGGCTTATATTCACTCAGATCGGGGTCCATCCTTTATGTCAAGGGAACTCAAGGACTACCTCTCAGAACGGGGAATTACTACAAGCAAAACAACACCATACCATCCCATCGGAAATGGGCAGGTAGAGAGGTATAACGGTATCATCTGGAATTCCGTACGTCTCGCTTTAAGATCTCGGGGCCTACCAGACCAGCAATGGGAAACAGTGCTTCCGGATGCATTGCACTCTATACGGTCCCTGCTTTCTACAGCCACAAATACTACACCTCATGAGCGGTTCTTTGGATTCCAGCGTCGCTCATCTCATGGGACATCGCTCCCGTCATGGCTAACTACTCCTGGACCTGTATTACTCCGAAGATACGTTCGGACGTCTAAAAATGACCCTCTTGTAGACGAGGTCGAACTAACCGATGCCAACCCCACCTATGCAAACATACGATATTCCGACGGCCGAGAATCTACCGTATCATTACGGGATCTGGCTCCCTGCCCACCAGGACCTAGTGGGACATCGGGTGATGGCATTTCACCAGGAAACTCTTGGGACCTATCGGGTACCCCTCTCCAGGATCCTGATCGGACACCAACTAGCTTGGTGCCGGTAGAACCCCGTGCTCAAGGTTGCGACCCTCCCAGTACCGCGCATGAAAGTACTGATCCGCCACAGACCAGCTCTGCACCTCCCTCTGAACAGAGGCAGTCCGACTTTGAACCTATTGGGGCTCGTACTCGAAGCCATGATCTCCCCAACCCTTCACAGGGCAATCCAGGCCACACAGACTCTGACCAATGGCCAACCGCATGTAAGCGGACCAGCGACCCTCTACGACGGGAATCCAAACGGGTGCAACTCTTCCTTGTTCGGCGGCTGCGGACCAAAAGGTAGACCACAGCCTCCTAATCCTGCAGGAGGGAAGAATGTGATAAAAATGATAACTTCCGGGAAGTTATGTCATCACTTCCTGTGAACTATGAACTATGAACTGTGTACATACCTCACTTCCTGTCATATGTCAACTTCCTGTTGGACTGGTATAAATACTGGTCTGTTCAGTATTGTAAGAGGCTTCTACCAGAGGCATGGTAAAGACCTCTCTTGTGTATATAGTGTGTTTATAAGTTACTTAAAGCTTACTTTAAAGTTACTTGATGGTAAGTCTCCTTTTTCTTACATCACACGCTGTTACACCAGAAGATTTGGCCTGGATATCTGACTTAGATATTGACATTTGGTTTGCTTTGCTACTACCATACGAAAGAAGAAGAAGCACATTTACAGCCTGTGTAGCGTCAGTTGTCATGCCCTCACCCGATCCCACTTTCAGTGGCCCCACTCCATCCCTCATTTTTTCATTTTCTCTTAATATAACTTATCTTTAATTCCTGGAGATTCCCAGATAACCCTGGAAGGTTGGCAGCAGAGGGAGACATTTAGATTTTGAAGGGCCACCTAGCCCATGCAACAAATTGTAGGACTTGAAGGGGTGGAGGGTTTAGGAAAATAGGGCCTGCACTGCCCCTGGCCCCTTCCAGACCATCAGTTACTCTGCCACCACCCCCCCCCCGCCAGACTGCCATTCTACCTGTTTAACAGAAAATTACATATGCCCGAAATCTGAAACAAAAATAGAAAATGCTGGAAACACTCAGCATGTCAGTCAGCATCTGTAAGCATCCTGCCTGTCTTATCTTTTTTGGGTTGTCAGGAAGATCCCTCACCGCTTTCCCCATCATCAGTCAATTCCTGCCTTAAATCATTTAGTGCAGTATTAGTGCATTTGTCAAGTTGTACAGTCTTTAATTAACATAAATTTTGATAAATACACAAAAGTTACCTCATAATACACTCAAAGGTTTATTGTTTACACCGTTTTTAAGTCCTTATACAAAAAAATTACCTTTAAGCCTGAAAAATTCAGTTTCCATGGTTACAGGGGAAGATATGGAGAACCCAGCGGATATTCAGGACCAGAAACTTTTGAACCATTAATCAGAAACCTCCCACCCCACTCTGCACACAAGGAGGATGTAATCATCCAATTGGAGGAGCTAGTGAGAAGTGGACTTCAGAAAGGGGTGCTTTCCAGGTGCTCTTTTGTGGAAGAAAAGTGAAGACTCTGCCCAAAGCTGATCCCAGAGTCTATCTTACCTAAGAAACATGGGCCTAGAAATTCAGTAGGCTTAGCGCCCCATTTGGGGCGCTGGAGGGCCTAGCGCCGGAGTTATGGCCAGTTGGCAAATTCAGTGGGGCCCTTCCGTCGGCGTTACACCGGTTGCGCTGCGCCGGCACCGATGACGTCATCGGTGTGCGCAGCGTCCCGGTTGCCGTGGTGACGGGCCCCAGCGCCGAAATTGAGTTGCGGCCGCCTCGCCCGTGGCAGCCGCAACTAAGACTTTGGCAACCGAGTCTTGCAGGAGTTAGCGCCGGCGCATTAAGGTCGCGCGGCGGCCGGCCGCTTTCCCGCCGGCCCGCACCTCCCTCCCCGGACTCCTCCACACCCCCCGCGGAACAGATGCATCTGGCCTGCAAGCCCGGCACTTGTCCGAGGTGCCGGGCTCATTTTTCTGACCATTTGAACGGCCAGCGGGCGGGTGCAGGCAGCTCCTCCTTAACTGAAGGAGGAGGCCTGCACTTCCCCAGCCTGCCGCACCGCATCGGGTGCCGCAGCGCCGGAATTGCGCCGCAATGCGGCACTCAGCGCCCATTTCGAGGCGCTGACACCCTCTAGTAGCGCCGGCAGCCGTTTGGGCGCAGCGCTACTGAATTTTTGGCGCGCGCAGGGGGACTTAGCGCTGGCGCTAAATTTCCGGCGCTAAAGCCCTGGCGAACCCACAACCGAATTTCTAGGCCTCGGATTTTAAAATGAAGGCACAATTGATCTGAGGTGAATATCTCATGAAACAATTTATCGCCAGAGCATTACATCTGTACTTCTTAATTCTTCCACCATAGTCTTAAGAACAACAGCCATCAACACAGAAGAAAGCTTGTAGCGGAGACTGCGCAGACTGATGACTGCCTCTAGTTGCCAGAGCAGTGTAATGAGGAATCCATGTCACTACTTATTTCCATTTTTCTCAATTTAAAGGTGTGTTTGGAAAAAAATAATCAATTTTCAAAAATGTTCCAAGCAACACCGCGATCTCGTGCACATATAGACTGTTTAGAGCTAAAGGAACATAAATTCTCTTCCTCCTGGCTGCACAATTAGAACAGATTGGTGCAGTCAAACAACAGTGCAGTGCAGAAATCTTGCCTGAGATCTCAATCTCACACGGAAATTAAAAAATATCAAAACAAATCCTGGCTACTGACACGAGTTTTGGGTGAATGGCTTATTTTTTAATGTTATATTCTTTTTAAAATGGGATAAACGGACAGATAAGGTATTTAAGCTTTAACATGTGAAGATACCTTTCAGGAAGTACTTCAGATCGTGTTCCAGACTCTTTTTTTTGGTTTAAATTACTTTTCATGCAATGTAATAATACTTGATTTTGCCAAAGTCAACTGGTTTAATTATGTTTGAATGCTGCCATTTGAGTTCAAAGCACAAACTGTCTGAACTACTGCCAGAAATTCATCCTAATGATAACAAGGTCCCATTACCCCATTCACCTTCAGTACAGTAGGTAACAGATGGTTTATTTCTCTGTTACTTTGTCAACTGCTATAAAATTATGGGAAATTCTTGTCAAGCCACATAGATGAAATATAAAACACCGTGCCCACATTGATTAAAACAACATAAATTTACAAAACACAAATACTGCCGGTAGAAAGTAAAATTTATTTTCAATGTACTCCAGAAAGTAGAAGGTGTCAGGGATCTAGACTAGCTTGTCCCCGACTGCAAATGTGGTTACACTGTAGTTTCAAACATGCAGTATTTTCCATTCTACCCATCACAGCATGTGGGTGATATATTCTACCTCTCTCTTCTCTTTTAAGATGCTCCTTAAAACCTACCTCTTTGCCCAAGCTCATTGGCATTACACTCAAAGGGTGGACCAATATCAGGTGCAGCCTAATCACAAGCCATGATTGCCACAAGCTTTTTCCAGTTCTTAAAGGGGAGGTTCATTGATGCTGCAGAACCTTATTCTCAGCATTGCTGGCTGTGCAGCTGCCTCAGCAAGCAGCAGGTCAAGGAGAAGGAGCTGCAGCACTGAAGTAGCTGTATTCATGGCAGATCCACGCCCCAGGGAGAGAGCCCGCAGATTCTGCAATCAAGCATTGGAGACGGTGTTCGCTGTGGAGAGACGGAGGGCGGTGCTCTACCTGGCAAGTTGCAGGAGGCCCTCGCCGCACGTCTTCCACACCATGTGGAGGGAGGTAGCGCAGCACGTCTCGGGCAGCACTGTGGTCCCCAGGAACCACACACAGTGCAGGAAGAAATTTAATGACCTCACTCGGGAGGTCAGAGTGAGTGAATGCTTCAATAAATGCTACATACCACCATCTGTACCACAATCTTCACACATTACCCAAAGCACCAAACCCCCAGCACTCACCCAACAACAATCTCTACCTACCAACACTCACACACATATCTCACACCTTGCACACAATGACAGCTACTCAACTATGGCAGGCACATCACCCAAACACATTTCTCCATACTCACGCACACACTTTCCTTTCTCTTGCAGGCCAAGGTGGCTCACAACAGGAGGGAGCAGGAGTGCACAGGCGGGGGACAAGCCAACACCCAACCACTGTCTGAGCCGGAGATTCGAGTGCTGCAGATTATTGGGCGCCAGGTGGTGGGCGCCGTGGCCACCGGCAACGTTAACCCCTTTGGGGATGACAACGGTATGTTCATCCCTATTCCTTCTTCTCACATTCCACTTCCCCCACACCCCACCAGCGTTTCGCACTTTCCAGCTAATCATGCTGCATGCATGCATTTCTCCTTTCCTGCCCGCTCCCCTCACCTTAACCCGACTCTTGTGCCTTTATGCTTTCAGATAATGAGCAAGCACCTGAGCAGCCTGTCCCTGAGGGCACCATTGAGAGCAAGGTGGGAGAAGAGGAGGAGGAAGAACACACTGCGTCACTGCATGTCTCACCAGCTCAGATACTGGCATTATGCATTCTTTAGATGCTAGTATAGTAGTGGGATCTGCACAGGGTGAGGTACTGGGGACAAGTGGGCTGCAGCACGCCAGGGGGAAGGGGTAGCTCGGGGACCAGCTCCCCAGAGGGCTGGTTAGTGCACGAGTTCTGCTGCACAGAGCTCAGATGAGGACCTCGATAGGGAGGTGTTTAGAAGAAGGGTGATGGGCATGCACACGGAGATGATAGGTGCAATGGCAAGGGTGCCTGAGAGCCTCTCAGCAGTGATAAGGAGAGTGAAGGAGTCCGCCTCCAACATTGCACAATGCTCTGCGAACACCATGGAGCCCATCATTTCCAGTTTGCAAAGAATGGTAGACTCCCAAAGAGACCGTAACGACCCAGACCTGATGGATGGGTGATCTGGCAGTTTCCAGTGCAGCACAGATGGAAGTGATGCAATGTCTTAGTGCTGTAATGCAGTCTATGGTTGGTGTCATCCAATCTCAGATTGCTCTCATGCAGTCTCAGCTTGATGCCACGCAAGCTCTGACTGCTGCCATCGTGGCTGGGTCTACCACCATTGACCAGGGCTTTCACAGTGTCGCAGCAGGCCAGCAATCTCACAGAACTCACAGAAACCCCACAGTGCAGATAGAGGACATTTCGGCCCATCGAGCCTGCACCGACACCTATCCCACCCGATCCCCGTAACCCCTACACCAACACATATCCCACCCTATCCCCGTAACCCCACGTATTTAATCCCCCTAACACTAAGGGTCAATTTATCATAGTCAATCAACCTAACCCGCACATCTTTGGACTGTGGGAGGAAACCGGAGCACCCGGAGGAAACCCACGCAAACACGGGGAGAATGTGCAAACTCCACACAGACAGTCGCCCGAGGCCGGATTCGAACCCGGGTCCCTGGCGCTGTGAGGCAACAGTGCTAACCACTATGCCACCGTGCTCCAACAGATTGCTAGCGATGCTGAGGTGCTGCCCTGGGGGAGTGGCAGTGGGTCAGTGGAGCAGGAATCTGCTGTCCTATCTCAGGGTGACAGCATTCCTGCTCCCACCACTGCCCTTGTCGCTGCCTGTCATCCAGCCAACCCAGACTGATGCCGCCCATGCTGAGGTGGCGCAGTCTACAGCTGAGCCTTTGAGACCCACAGTTAGTCGAGGGAATCCTGCAAGGCCATCTGAAGTCTCCCGTACGGACACTCAGCAGCCTTCCACCAGTCCTGCTGCAGCTACTGGACCAACACTTTGTAGGAGCATTAGAGTAGGCAAAGGTATGGTAACGAAAGACACTAAGGGATTGCACAAGGGTGAATAGTTAATATTTTTGTTGTAAATGTGTTCACTGATTGTTGATATATTTATTAATTCAGTTTGGATTCTTTTGTGGTCTCTCTCACTCCAGCTTTGCACTGTGATATGGCCTGCGACAGAGGTGGAATGATGGGGATGTGGTGAGCAACGGGGATCTGGGGTTTCATTCATTGGAACCACAGTCTGATGAGGAGGTCACGGACCGCCCTTCCGGAAGGCCGATTGAGTGGCTGCCTCCTCCCTCGCTCTTGTTCCTCCTCCTACTCGTCCTTCTCGTCATCCTCCTCATCTTCCTCTTCCTCCTCCTTCTCCTCTCCCTCTTCGTCCTCCTGAGGTGGTCCTGCAATCCCTGGCGGCAAGGGCTGGGCCCTCATGATGGCCAAATTGCAGCAGAGCACCACGAAATGGGACACCCATTCAGTTGAGTACTGGAGGGCTCCTCCTGAGTGGTCAAGGCAGTGGAACTGTTGCTTCAGCAGGCCGATGGTCTGCTCGCAGATGTTCCTGTTAGTAGCATGCCTCTCATTGTTTGAGTGCTGGGCAGGAGTATTGGGGTTGCGGAGGGGAGTCATGAGCCAGGTGGAGAGTGGATAGCCCTTGTTTCTGACCAGCCAGCTGCAAGCTTGACATGGTGGCTGAAAGGGAGCAGGCACGCCGGTCTGGTACAGGGTAGTACAGCATTGTGGCTGCTGCCAGGATTGTGGGCATTGACATTGAGGATTAGCTGTCTGTGGTCGCACACCAACTGCACATTAAGTGAGTGGTAGCCTTTGCTGTTACGGAAGATCTCAGGATTGCTGTGTGGTGCTCGCAAAGCTACGTGGGTGCAATCAATGGTGCCCTGCACGATGGGGATTCCCGCTATCCTGGCAAAGCCACATACACGCTTTTCCTGCTTCTCTCTGGTGATGGAGAAGGAAATGTAGTCCCTTCTCCTACTGTAGAGAGCCTTTGTGACCTCCTGGATGCAGCGATGGATGGCGAACTGTGAGATGTTAGCTATGTCTCCAGTTATAGACTGGAAGGATCCGCCGGCAAAGAAATTGAGGGTGATGGTGACCTTGACTCACTGACAGAGCCATGATTGTCCTGATCTGAGGCTGGAGGTCTGGTTGCAGGTGCTGGCAGAATTCTATGACCACCTTCTTGGTGAAGTGGAGTCTTCTAATACACTGCTACTCACTTAATTGGAGGTAGGAGAAGCACTCTCGGAATACCCTCGGAGGGTAAGGATCCTGTTGAGAGTCCTAACGGCCCTCCTCCTCCCTCTGGACACATGTTCCAATCTTTCTCGCTGCCTGCACTTCCTCCGCCTTAGATCCTGGAGGGTGAGGTCGACTGCCAGTACAGCCCCCATTAATGTAGCTAAGTGTTGCACTATGTGAAACTGATAAGAAAGCACTGAAACTCCACTAAGCTACAGCTGCGACTTGTTACTGACGATCCATTTAAATAACATCCCTGGAGCCAGCTTCCTTTTGCTTCACGCCAGCTCTCCCTGTTGCTGTTTCCTCCGGGCACTAATATAGGTGGCGACAATCAATTTCGCAGATCGGGCAGCCAGTGAGCATTGCATGCTCACTGACGTCACAATCCACCTGGCAGTGAGGCTCCTGGCAATAACTGTTGGCAGCGGCGCGGCGGGAGGGGGGCGAATTTGGCGTGTGCCGTTGGATTTGCCTCGCCCCAGCGATAATGCTCTACCGCCCCATTAACGCCATCTACTGGTGCTAACGGGAGGCGCTAAGGTACCGAACTTTTCCCCAAAGTGTTTAACATCGATTTTCTTGGGTCTTAAAATTTTCAGAAATACTCATTTAATTTAATTTAACTCATTTACGTTGAAAATCTACATTTCAATAGAACATGGTGAACCAAGTAATATGAGAATCGCCTCCACTTATGAGGATGACAATAACTGAAATAATTATGGAGATATTGACCCCGATTTCAACTGCCCCCACCTGATGGGAGGAAGAGGGGCCTGTTGAAATAATTGGCTCATTTCCCCCATGAATCCCGCATCTTTCCCGGTGTGTCCCAATATTAACCTGCTATTTTGAGCAGCTGAGCAGGACACCCGCAGCAAGGAAGTGGGGTCCTGCTTTAAATATGCAGACTGGGTCTGATGATCTACAATTTCAAGCTGAGGCCTGAGCGAGGGGCCGTGTTGGCTTCCCTGTCAGGCAAACCTGTCAGGAGACAGATCCTGGACCAGAAGAGGCCCAGAAGGAAAGTTCAAAAGTTTTATTCCAGGTTTCCTTTTGGGCTAGGAGTGCTCATCCGGGCCTCACCAGGAAATCTTGGGCCTCCATTATGCCGGGTTACCACCCCGGTCCCCAATCACGGCCCCGATCTTTCAGCCTCTCCCCCCCCGCCAACCACCCCCCCAATTGCAGCCCTGATTTTTGAAACGTTCCCCTTCCCCTCCTGATCGTGGCCCCGACCTCTCAGCACCACACACCCCCACCCCTGCCTATCGCAGCCCTGACCTCAAACATTCCCCTCCACTTCCCTATTGCAGCCCGGAGTTTTCCCCCCACTAACTGCCAGGGACCCGTGAGGACAGTTGTTTGTGCTCGCACCCGCCAGCCAAGTAGTCAATCCGGCCGGCTATCGGATGGCGAATGCAGCATGTTATTTAAATGAGGTCCTGCTGTTAAGATTTGCAGGGTCTCTACGTCCCGGCCTTGCCGCGTTTTCCAGGCACATCTGCGCTCCAGCACTCCCTCCCCTCCTCCCCATTAATATCGGAGCCATTGTGGGTGTGCGTGCATGTGCGTAAGTAAAACCAACTCATTATTCCATTGCATTAAACTGAATGATTCCAATAAAACAAGTCCACACCACTAAGTGCACTTTATCAGCAATAGTGTGCATGGATCCTTCAAATCTCTGCATCTGCATAATTCAGTTTGTTCTCAGGACTGTTAGAATCACAGAATCATACAGCACAGAAGGAGGCCATTCAGTCCATCGTGTCTGTGCCGGCTCTTTGAAAGGGCTGTCCAATTAGTCCCACTCCCTATTACAGTAACACAAGGCACCATCACAGCTCTCCAAACTTAAAGGAGTTGCTTTTGTGACTGGAAGCCTGTGTCCAGTGGGGTACCTCAGGGATCGGTGCTGGGTCCCTTGTTGTTTGTGATCTACATAAATGATTTGGATGAGAATGTAAAAGGTATGATCAGTAAGTTCGCAGATGACACGAAAATTGGTGGGGTGGTAAATTGCGAGGAGGAAAGCCTCAGGCTACAGGACGATATAAACGGATTGGTCAGATGGGCGGAAAAGTGGCAAATGGAATTTAACCCTGAAAAGTGCGAGGTGATGCATTTTGGACGGACAAATAAGGCAAGGGAATACACAATGAGTGGTAGGACCCTAGGAAGTACAGAGGGCCAGAGGGACCTTGGTGTACATGTACATAGATCCCTGAAGGCAGCGGAACAGGTAGATAAGGTGGTTAAAAAGGCATATGGGATACTTGCCTTCATTAGCCGAGGCATAGAATATAAGAGCAGGGAGGTTATGATGGAGCTGTACAAAACGCTGGTGAGGCCACAGCTGGGGTACTGTGTGCAGTTCTGGTCGCCTCACTATAGGAAGGATGTGATTGCTTTGGAGAGGGTGCAGAGAAGATTCACCAGGATGTTACCTGGGATGGAGCGCCTCAGCTATGAAGAGAGGCTGGACAGGCTGGGGTTGTTTTCCTTGGAGCAAAGAAGGCTGAGGGGGGACCTGATTGAGGTGTACAAAATGATGAGGGGCATAGATAGGGTAGATAAAGAGGAACTTTTCCCCTTAGTAGGGGGGTCAATAACAAGGGGGCATAGATTCAGGGTAAGGGGCAGGAGATTTAGAGGGGATTTGAGGAGGAACTTCTTCACCCAGAGGGTGGTTGGAATGTGGAACTCAATGCCTGAAAGGGTGGTAGAGGCAGGAACCCTCACAACATTCAAGAAGCATTTGGATGAGCACTTGAAATGCCATTGCATACAAGGCTATGGACCAAATGCTGGAAAATGGGATTAGACTGGACAGGGATGGATGGGCGGCGCAGACACGATGGGCCAAAGGGCCTCTTTCTGTGCTGTAAAACTCTATGACATCTTGCAGAATACAAATACCTGGAAATTGGATTGCACTGGAATCGGGAGGAAGTCCCAGTGCTGCACGCGGCTAAAAAGGCCGGCGGCAGGACCACAGCAAATTAGCTGGAGTCTGCTTTGGAATGAACTGCAATAATTCTGTTAGGCAATATCCACATTTCACCTTATCTAAAAATCAAAATAAATGAATAAATTGCTTTCAATAGGGAAGGAAACTGGCCTCTGCTTCAAAACTGAAAATCCTTATCCCTGAAGATGTCTAATGATCCACTTCTTATTCATTCTTTGGTTACTTCTGCAAACCATTTATATCAAAAAACAATGGAGCACTCTCAAGAACATGGCAATGCTGTGTAAATTATTGCAGTATAAGTGATTGACCTCTTTTCCTCCTTGCTGTATACATGCAAATGCTTTCTTTCCTTTATGCATACTAAGTATTATGGTACCATGCTACAATGTAATGTGTTGCATTGCCTTTCATGTTCTGCTTTGCTGTAGAGTTCCTTTTTTTTTTTATTCGCTTATGGGATCTGGGCATCACTGGCAAGGCCAGCATTTATTGCCCATCCCTAGTTGCCCTTGAGAAGGTGGTGGTGAGCCGCCTTGTTGAACCGCTGCAGTCTGTGTGGTGAAGGTACTCCCACAGTGCTGTTGGTAAGGAGTTCCAGGATTTTGACCCAGCGACGATGAAGGAATGGCGATATACTTCTAAGTCAGGATGGTGTGTGACTTGGAGGGGAACTTGGAGGTAGTGGTATTCGCATGCGCCTGCTGCCCTTGTCCTTCTAGGTGGAAGAGGTCGTGGGTTTGGGAGATGCTGCCGAAGAAGCCTTGGCGAGTGCTGCAGTGCATCTTGTAGATGGTACAGGTAGACTATCCTTCATCTGCACTTCCGAAAACCGAAAACCTCTAAAAACCGAAAGTTTTTTCGTGGAGCGTAAGTCGTGCGCATGACATGACCCGAGTGGCGCCAAACATGACAGGAGTGGTCCGGGAGCTCTGCCTTTCCCTGTGAGCAGGGCAGAGGGTCACAGAGTTGCCTCCTGGGTAGGAGATTGCAGGCCGAGCTGGGCAGTGTGAAGGAGGTACCGGGAGAGTGAACCCAACAATACAGCGGCCCGTCCGATAGCTGCAGCGGCCCGTCCGATAGTCTTTTCTTCCCCCCACCGCCGACCTGATTTGCGGGCCAGCTTAGTGTAGGAGTCAGCCGATATCCGGCTTTCCCACAACTGGCGGCGGCAGTCGAGCCCCAGACCCCCGCGAAGTCAAGGAATTCAGATACGGAGCAGGGGGAGCCGGAAACCTCGATCTAACGGCAGAAATCAGCAGCCGTTTTGTTAGGTTTTTTTTCTTCCCCTCGCAATTTTTTTCTTCCCCTAGCATTTTTTTAAACAGTCAGGCTGTGGAAAGAGTCTCTGTAGCTTAGCAACAGCTTCAGAGACGCTTCCAAGGCAGGGCCCGAGTGTTTACAAGCTGTTGCTAAGCAACAGTGTTTGTTGTCAGATATGGAGATGAAAACCTTCTGAAATCTGAAAAATTCCGAAAACCGAAACACAGCTGGTCCCAAGGTTTTCGGATAAAGGATAGTCTACCTGTACACACTACAGCCACGATACGCCGGTGGTGGTGGATGGGGTGCCAATCAAATGGGCTGCTTTGTCCTGGATGGTGTCGAGCTTCTTGAGTGTAGTTAGAGCTGTACTCATCCAGGCAAGTGGAGAGTATTCCATCACACTCCTTACTTGTGCCTTGTAGATGGTGGAAAGGCTTTGGGGAGTCAGGAGGTGAGACACTCGCCGCAGAATACCTAGCCTCTGACCTGCTCTTGTTGCCACAGTATTTATGTGGCTGGTCCAGTGGTCCATTGTGTCATACTGTGCTGTATTGTCATGTATTCTACTCCAGTGTGCTGTCCTGTCCTGTGTTTTGCTCCACTGTGTCATATTTTGCTCCACTATGCTGTCCAGACACTTTGGGCTGGATTTTGCCAGCGCTCAGAGTGCAGGTTTGGGGGCGGGTCCGCTGTCAAAATAGCAAAGATTGACAGCAGGTAAGAGACCCGCTGTCAACCCGCCTCCACGCAAGTCTCCCAGGTGTCAAGTCTGTCAGCAGAGAACTGACCCGACACCAAGTGGCAGGGGAGACAATTTAGATCATTAAACGGCTTGTTAACAGCCAATTTAATGCTATTTTGAGGCTTCCTTCCAATTTTATGTTCTCCCCCATCAGTTTCCTGATGCTCGGGGAACACGCCAGCTCACCCTGGAGTGAGTTCAGTCTGCTCTGATGTATCTGATAAGCTGACAGCTGCAGAAGTGGTGTAAAGGATGGTCAGTTTCAGAGCGCAGAAACTGTTGGTTACTGCATTTGTAAGACATATAGGGGGAAAAATTCAGTTGTTTGCGCCTCCCGTTAGTGCCTTAAGAGGGTGCCAAGTGGGGCGCAAAGCAACTAGCGCCCGGGCGCAGCGATGTTTGCGCCGCTTGCGAAATTAACTAGACATTTTGCGGCGGCGTTAAACACTACTGCCACGATCTCCTGCACCGGCAGATCGTGACGTCAGTCGAGTGCACAACGCCCCGGTAGCGCCCCGGACCGGAAATTGAGTGGCACCCCCTGCCTTACCGCCTGCCACTAGCAACGACAGGTTGAGGGGAGCGTTATGCTGTCAGAAAGGGACTAGGGGAGTGCTATTTAAAGGCGACCACTTCCTGCCTTTTTTTGCTGGTGACATTTTTGTACCACGCATTCTGAGAGATTCAGCGCTGTGTAAAGGAGTTTAGGGTACTGAGCAGCAATTTGCAGGTTCATTTTGATTTGTATCGATTTAGAAGAGACTGTGGGGGCAGCACTGTGAGCTCTTTCCCTGGGTCTTTCCAGCAGATTTGATGTACAGGTCTCTCCAGGCTGAGATTCAAGGCGGCAATGAGCAGGATGTGGATGGAGAGCAAGATCAACCCTCCCCTTTAATAACTGGCTGGTGCCATTGTGTCTGTGTTCCATTGCTGACTGACATCACATGAGCTTCGCCTGCCCTCTGAGGTAGCGCCTCGCTCCTCTGCCTTAGCGCCTTAAGAGAGGTGTGTAGCGCCTGATTTAGCGCTCCAATCACCTCCAGGGGTGACAAAAGCCAAGTTTGCTGTCGGAGGCGATAATTAGTGCCAGGCGCTAAACTTTGCGTACCGCCAATAATGGCGCCCCAAATGGGGCGATACCAAATTTTTCCCCCATAGAGATTTCTTTAGCTTGCAATTGTTTAGAGGCAACTGTATGTCCAGTGACACCTCACTGGAACAACCTCTCTCACCATTGACAGATCGCTTCTGTTATCTCACCTGCAGCCGCCATCTATTGCAGCAACATCGGTACCCTTGAAACTATCTCACCTTACTCCTCGGATTCCTTCCACGATCAGCCCCAACACCAACATCACCAGGCACACCAGCAGCACCGCTATCACCTGATGCTGTACAGGACAAAAGGCATCAGCCCCTGACAACATTGCTGCCCAGGAGGCCAGCAGTGGCATCACCATGGCCAGATTTACTTCACTTGATGCTGTAAAGCCTGGCTGCCACATGAGCACCAGGTTGACACCACCACACACCAACACCGTGAAGCATCCCTTTAAAGTCCAAGCCATTCCATGCACACTTATCACTATGGGGGAGTGGGGGGTGGAGTTATGACTGAACAATCACTGGAACTCAGTAAGACACTTCTCAAGGTGTGCACAGATCTGCCCAATAAGGTGAAGTGTTGAAAATATAGATTTCACTGCTTAACAACACATTACCAGAAACTTCACATGGTCATTGGCTAAACCTCTCAAGTGCCTATCATTGTGTGTTGTTAGTTGGTATGCTTGCAGTAGGATGAGGGTGAGTGTGAGGGGTGGCTAGTGAGATGGGGAAGTGATAATGTAGATAGAGAGGGATGGGTGGAGGCGCAAGGTAAGTTGGTGTGAGTTAGGATGTGCAGGAGAAGGGTATGCAAGGCAGAGTGATGGGGATGTGTTGAGTGGCACAGCAGGGTGAGTTTGAGTGTGGCTCTGCAGTAACGTTTCGTAATCGACTGAGATCATTGAAAGGTTGGCGCCACTACAGCCAGGGACTCCTGACGGCATCCCTGCTTTTGCCCTCCTGTGCAATGTGCAACCAGGCTGCATTGGTGTCCTGGGGAGGTCTCTTCTGCCCTTGGAAGGGAAGAGAACCTCCCTGCGTGCTGTGACTCCCTCCATAAACATATGGAGGGAGTCTTCGGAGACCCTGGGTGCAATTGGTAAAACCCCTGAAATGGCCACATTGTGAGAACACAAGATGGAGTTGGCAGTTCTCATGGCTCAGTTCAAAAGGACACACCAGCAGTATCTTACAGCAGCCTGAGTCATCACCGATTAGAAGATTCCAGAACTTACTGCTATTGATATGATAATATGGTTACAGTAGTAACGAAGTCAAAACAAAAGTATTTACACCTCAAGGTGTGTTAATTGCTAGCAAAACGCAAACCCATCTCTGAAATCACAGAGCAAAGACAAAACCTATTATCTGTACCAAACTCAGAGGTACACAAGACTGATCCCATTAGTTTCATTTACAAGACATTAAAATAAAGTACTTGCTTTTGTCAAAGCAGCCTGCCCATTACCTTGACAAAAGAAAACCCCTGATTTGGCGCCGAGATAAGTGCAAGGGAACAGTATAACTGTGGAGGGAAATTCGACAGCAGGGCTTCCTCTTTTTCATTCAGTGAGATTCAATCAGATCCATCACAGATTCACACAGACACGAGGTCAAGGACAGAGCGGGGAGGACCCACAAGATTGTGCAAGAGAGGAGATTCAGAAGTTCAGTCCAGATCCAAGACCATCAGGAGTTCGAAGGCCGAGTGGAGAGGAGATGGTTCGAGGAGTTCGGAGGACTTTCAAGATTGTGCAGGAGAAAGATTCAGCCAGACTCAGACAGATCCACAAGATTCACCAGAAGCAGTGAAGTCCAAGTCCAGATACCATCAGGAGTTCGAAGACCGTGCGGAAGAGGAGACGGCTCAAGGAGTTCGGAGGACTTCCAAGTTTGTGCAGGAGAGCGGGTCCAGGAGCCGGTCCCATAAGGAAGATTGGAGATCCCAGACGTAGCAAGGAGTACCAAGGTCCAGGAGGGTTTTAAAATTCTGGTGAGCATAAAGGCCCAACTCTACCTAACTGACATAGTTGAGGTATATTTTAGCAATGGGAGGGTTTGTAACATTAAGGGTTTTGTAATTCAGGAGTGTGATTTATCCCTCGATGTGTTCGTGCGCTTCCCTCACCCCCGCTTTTAGCTTATCGCTATTTTAGAACTGTTTATATGCTTTAAAGTTATTTTTCTCAGTGTATAATTTAGTCCTCTGTGAGAAACGTTATTTTTCGTCTGCATTTATTCTTGCCATTTTCTCTGTGTACATTCTCTTTCAAAAATAAAGATCGTTTTGATTTAAAACTCAATCTGTCTCATCTGACCATTTGTCTTCCGAGTCACGAGTTGGGCCACACATCAAGGTTGTCTGGCAATAAGCCCAGTGTCTAGAACCGGTGAGGGGGGAGCGCTTCGGAACCGCTCACGAGCAGTGCGAAATCAAAACCGATCTAGCACACCATAAGCTCGTTAAAACGACCCCTTACAAAACTCAATGTGGCCGTGGCTCCTTTAAGGAAACCGACTGATGACGCAGGGCGGGCTTAACAAGGCCAATTATGGGAAAATCCCTTTGTCAGAGCTGCTGTAGCCGGGAGCGGGACCGGAACCCGGCAACCAGCTATCCTGCCACCATCCCGTCTCTGCAGAGAAAATCCAGCCCTTTGCTTCTCCAGGCTTTATGTTATCCTGTGTTTTGCTTTGCTGTCCTGTTTTTTCATTGTGCTGTACTCTCCTTTGTTTTTGCTGTGTTTTACCCTGTGTTTTTCTGTGCTGTATCATTCTAAGCTATATGATCCTACGTTTTTGCTCTGTTATGCTGCTTTGTCTTGTATTTATGTTGTGCTATGCTGTTTTGTACAGTGCCATGTTGATTACCTTGTGTTTTTCTGTGTTGTTTTGCCTTGTGTTTTTTGCTGCACTGTGTTATTTTGCCCTTTCTGTTGTTTGCATTAAGTCAAGAGAAAAAATGAGTAGCTGATTGTGATAGGGAAGCCTTGAACTAAACGTAACTGCAGGAGTAACTACTTCATGCTTTGCCATTAATGTATGAACTAGACTAGCAAAGTGAAAAGGTAAGATTCCTGATTGATGAAGGAGCTGGAAATGGGCCAAATGGGACAGTATGCTGACCTGACAGGCAGCTTGAGAAAGATGCGTTGTACAACATTTTTTAAGTTCCTATCTTCTTTTTCTTGTATTATTTTTGTCATTAGCAGCTTAATGGAAAAGTAAAACCAAACTACTTATAGCCGAAGGAGGAATGGATTTGTGACTGCTGAAGAATTAAATATTCTTGAACATTATTTATAGGTCATCTGTCATGCATAAAATTAAATATTTAAAAGAAATTAAGTGGTTTTTTTTATCCACAGAAGATATACATCGATTTGTAAAAAGATATGGCAAATATTTTCCATACTTTTCCCATACTTCATTCTATGGTTATTACGGGAAGATTTCGCTCTCACAAGATGAAGTGATTTTTGAGAGGTTCACATCACGAAGACTTATACTGTGAGATTTTAAGCACTGTTATTAAATCCTTGTTGCTTGTGCACAATATAAATTCTACACAGCCATCAAAGGCTTTTAGTTCAGCCTGCAGCCATATTAGGAACTTACTGTAACAGATTTTCATAATTGTTGCTGGGGGAAAAAAATCCATTTAGAATGAGAGCAGTCTTGCTGTCTGGCCTACATGAGTGTGGCTGAACTTTCCGCACCCCTTTGTAATCTGGTGCTTGACACGAAGCTTACAAATAGCTTTAATTGCAGAGTACAAGCCGCAACCACTCATCAAATAACTCACTATGCTACAGCTTTCAGTCATTTTAGCTCATGACATTTTAATAAATCATTTGATGTTGTGCAATATGAACATAGAGAACAGTATGCACACTGCAGTTGATTTCTCTGCTAACTACTTTTTGAAAAGGAAGTATTCAACTGTGCTTGTCACGAGTTGCTTTGGGAAACAAGATACAGTTGAAATCAGTTCTAGTTGGGATTACTTTCTATCCTCTTTGCATTTCATTGATTGAAGATCAGTTTTCAGCCTGTTATCCAATCCTCTATCCATGCTAATACATTACCCCCAACCCCATGAGCCCTTATGTTGCGTAGCAGCCTTTTATGTGCCACTTTATCGAATGCCTTTTTGAAATCCAAATATATTACATTCACTGGTTCCCCTTTATCTACCCTGCTAGTTACATCCTCAAAAAACTCTAATAAATTTGTAAAACATGATAGAGGCGGTGCAACAAAGGTTCACTAGATTGATAGCAAAATACTGCAGGTGCTGGAAATCCAAAATATTTCATTTCCTTTCCAGTTTTGAAAAAGGGTTCACCCGAAACGTCGATTCTAATTTCTCTCCACAGATGTTGCCTGGCCTGCTGAGTTTCTCCAGCATTTTCTGTTGTTATTTCACTAGATTGATCCCTGGGATAAGAGGGTTGTCCTATGAGGAGAGATTGAGTAGATTGGGCCTAGTTTAAAAGAGTTTAGAAGAATGAGAGGTGATATTGAAACATATAAGATTATGAGGGGGATTGACAGGGTAAATGTTCAGAGGTTGTTTTCCCTGACTGGAGAGTCTAGAACTCAGGGGCATAGTCTCAGGATAAGGGGTTGGCCATTTAAGACTGAGATGAGGAGGAATTTCTTCACTCAGAGGGTTGTAATCTTTGAATTCTCTGCCCCAAAGGGCTGTGAATGTTGAGTCATTATGTATATTCACAGCTGAGATAGATCGATTGTTGGACTCTAGGGGAACTGACAGGACAGGAAAGTGGAGATGAGGTCGAAGATCAGCCATGATCTTATTGAATGGCGGAGCAGTCCCGAGAGGTTTTATGGCCTACTCCTCCTCCTAATTCTTATGTTCTTTAAGTCATAGGCATTCTGAGCACAATGGAGGCGATTTTGGTCAGCCTACCATCAGTTCACGCTGTAAAAACAGGGCAGTGCGCAGACCAAATTTTCTTTTAGAAACTACCACCCACTGGGACAGAATTAGTCTCCACTTGAAGAGGCAAGGATTAATCAGGGATAGTCAGCATGGCTTTGTCAAGGGAAGATCATGTCTGACCAATTTGATTGAATTTTTCGAGGGGGTGACGAGGTGTGTGGATGAGGGTAGTGCAGTGGATGTGGTATACAAGGATTTCAGTAAGGCTTTCGATAAAGTCCCGCATAGGAGACTGGTCAAGAAGGTAAGAGCCCATGGGATCCAGGGTGCCTTGGCACATTGGATCCAAAACTGGCTGAGTGGCAGAAGGCAGAGGGTGATGGTCGAAGGTTGCTTTTGTGACTGGAAGCCTGTGTCCAGTGGGGTACCTCAGGGATCGGTGCTGGGTCCCTTGCTGTTTGTGGTCTACATTAATGATTTGGATGTGAATGTAAAAGGTATGATCAGTAAGTTCGCAGATGACACGAAAATTGATGGGGTGGTAAATAGCGAGGAGGGTAGCCTCAGTCTGCAGGACGATATAGATGAGTTGGTCAGATGGGCGGAACAGTGGCAAATGGAATTTAACCCTGAAAAGTGTGAGGTGATGCATTTTGGAGGGACTAACAAGGCAAGGGAATACACAATGAATGGTAAGACCCTAGGAAAGACAGAGGATCAGAGGGACCTTGGTGTGCATGTACATAGATCCCTGAAGGCAGCAGAACAGGTGGATAAGGTGGTTAAAAAGGCATATGGGATACTTGCCTTCATTAGCCGAGGCATAGAATATAAAAGCAGGGAGGTTATGATGGAGCTGTACAAAACGCTGGTGAGGCCACAGCTGGAATACGGTGTGCAGTTCTGGTCGCCTCACTATAGGAAGGATGTGATTGCTTTGCAGAGGGTGCAGAGGAGATTCACCAGGATGTTACCTGGGCTGGAGCGCTTCAGCTATGAAGAAAGACTGGACAGGCTGGGGTTGTTTTCCTTGGAGCAGAGAAGGCTGAGGGGGGACCTGATTGAGGTGTACAAAATTATGAGGGGCATAGATAGGGTAGATAGAAAGGAACTTTTTCCCTTAGTAGAGGGGTCAATAACAAGGGGGCATAGATTCAAGGTAAGGGGCAGGAGGTTTAGAGGGGATTTGAGGAAGAACCTTTTCACCCAGAGGGTGGTTGGAATCTGGAACTCACTGCCTGAAAGGGTGGTAGAGGCAGGAACCCTCACAACATTCAAGAAGCATTTGGATGAGCACTTGAAATGCCATAGCATACAAGGCTATGGACCAAATTCTGGAAAATGGGATTAGAGTAGACAGGGCTTGAGGGCTGGCGCGGATGCGATGGGCCGAAGGGCCTCTTTCTGTGCTGTATAACTCTATGGCCTAGAAATTCACTAGCCTTAGCGCCGCTTTTGAGGCGCTAGAGGGACTAGCGCCAGAGTTATGGCCAGTTGAAAAATTCCCTGGGGCCCTAAAGCGGCGTTGCACCGGTAGCGCTGCGCCGGCACCGATGACGTCATCGGTGTGCGCAGCGTCCCGGTTGCCATGCCGACGGGCCCCAGCGCCGACATTCAGTTGCGGCCGCCTCGCCCGTGGCAGCCGCAACTAAGACTCTGGCAACAGAGTCCAACATGTGTTTGCGCCGGCGCATTAAAGGCCCCGCGGCGGCCGGCCGCTTTCCCGCCGGCCGCCTGCCCGCAGCTCCCTCCCCGGACTTCTCCCCCCCCCCCACCGGAACAGATGCAAGCCCGGCACTTGTCCGAGGCGCCGGGCTCATTTTTAAACAGATTTGCGCGGGTCGCGGCCGGGTGCAGGCAGCTCCTCCTTAACGGAAGGAGGAGGCCTGCACTTCCCCAGCCTGCCGCACCGCATCGGGTGCCGCAGCGCCGGAATTGCGGCGCTAAACGGCAGTTAGCGCCCTTTTCCAGGCGCTAAGACCCTTCAGTAACGCCGGCAGCCGTTTGGGCGCGGCGCTACTGAAGTTTTGGCGCGCGCAGGGGGACTTAGCGCCGGCACTGACTTCCGGCGCTAAAGCCCTGGCTAAGCCAAAACCCAATTTCTAGGCCTATGGCTCTATGGCCTAGAAATTGGGTAGCCCCGCTTGGGGCGTTAGAATTGGCGCCGCGCAAAGTTTATAGCCAGATGCAACTTATCGCCACCTGGCGCGATATTGGGTTGCATCGCCCCTAAAGGTGATTGAGGCGCGAATTCAGGCATTACACGGGACTCCTAAGGCGCTAAACTTCCGGTGCAACCCAATATCGGAGCGGACGGGCACAGCGCAGGTGCTCTCAATTACCGATGACCACGAGGCTTCCAGGCGCCGGCCAGCTCTTAAAGGGGTGGGTCAGTCAGCTTCAGCATCCAAACTCTGCGCCTTGCAGGCCTCAGAATCGGCGCGGGCCCTTCTCTGGCGCTAAAAACTTGGACCAGATGGAGAAGGTGAGACAGAGCGCAGAGCGCTTCACCAATGAGGCTCTGGAGCAATTGGTGGCCGCAGTGGAGCGCCAGCGAGATGTTCTCTACCCAGACAATGGCAGGAGGCCGAATCATAAGGACTACCGACGAGCTTGGAGGGATGTATGCAAGAGGGTCAACTCCAGCAGCATGGTGACCAGTAGCCCTGTCCAATGCAGAAAGAAATTCAACGACCTCACTCGGTTGTGAGGGTGGGTGTTGTTTCTGCAAACTTCTGCATCCCTTCATTTGCACCTGACTTTATGGCTACAGGGCGGCCTGTGCCCCATTGGCCATCTGCCAGCAAGCACCCATGGCCCTTTCTGGGCAGACACATGCACATTTGACTCAGGGCATCATGTAAGGGCTCTTGCACCATGGGGGGCATGAGATGATCACTCAGGGCATCAGGTAACATACCTTCCCCTCCTTTCCCCTGCAGTCCAAGCTGGCGAGGATTGGCAAAGATCAGCTTCGCACCGGTGGAGGACCTCCACAAGTGGTCACTCTCACGGATCTCGAGGAGAGTCCACCAGATTCTTGGAGGACGTCTGAGTGGTCCTCTAACCACTGCAGCTGCCGACCCCATTGTCGACAGCGATGGTAAGGTTCTCACCTTTTACAACTGTCTCCTTCCACTTGTTCCCCCCGCCAGCATGCTTTCTCACTGTGGACCCATGTCATAGCCTTGCCGCAATCTGGCATCACTTGCTGCCAAGCTGTCCTTTTGCTAAAGCCACTCTTCCACCTCCCTGCTTTCAGATGCTGCATCACCAGCTCGGGAGCCGGGCCCTCAAGCTGCCAGTGCCAGTGCCTCCGAAGGCTCAATGAGAAAATTACTGTCCAACAGAAGGTCAGCAACTCTCTCCAGCAACGATCAGAATGGCCAGCCCAAATGGCTGCAGCTTTTATACTAGTGCTGTCCACTTTAAGTAGCGCCCCCCGAGTCCGAGAAGGGCCTGGGAACGCTCCATCCAACTGTCACTAATAGCGCCAGGCAGAAAGGTTGTGGGCGCCACCGAATATCCAGTCCGGGGCGCCAGAAAGGCGTTGCACAGTGAAATGACGTCATGATCTGCCTGCGCGTGCAAAGAGCTAGCGCCGGTGCTAAAAGAATACTCAATATGGGAGGTGGCGCTATATTCACTGCGCCCGCCCGAAAATTGGGTAACGCCCCAATTCCCAGGCTCTTTAGGCGCTAATCGCTGGCGCTACCAACCGAATTTCTAGACCTATGACTCTGTGGGCTGTCCAAAGTCCGCCTGACTCAGTTTTTGAGCAGGCAACGAAATGGGAGGGCAGAACTCCTGCACGAATCAGGCTTATTAACATATTTAATTTGAGTCCCTACGCCATTTGTAGGACCCCAAAGCAGAATGCATGGTCCACCCAGTGAAACTGAGTGCTGAGCAGTTAAACAGTGGTGCTTAAAGGGCCTGCTGCAGGCTGCTCTGAATTGCCAAGAAAAAATACCTGCAACACTAAATTTTGCGGGCCATGAATGCTACTCCTGGCTCCACAGAAATCTTTTCAACTGCTGCGGGTCGCAAAGGGCACCCTCAGGATTGCTTCCCCTCCCCTTTAAAGACTTACTTCCATCTTGGCTTCGCGGAGGAGCCATTGAATTTTATGCCACCACCCTCCCCATCGGGCCGATCAGCAAGCTGCCTGTTTGTGCTGGCAGTTTACCAATTGCATTATCTTGAGGCCCAACCATAAAAATGGTATGAATCTCCCACTGGAGCCATTGGGTGGGCATAGCGATCACCCTGTCCACTGCCTGACCACCCAATTTGTGTGCTGGTCAAAAACTGCCTACAATATATTTTGGTACCTTTGCTTTGATAGACTACAACAGAAACATTGAAAAACATTTTTTTGGAAAAATGTAGTGTTTATACTTGGCTTTCTTAAAGTTTTAAGCTCATAACAGACTATTTACTAACCTAGCTGGTAAGTAGAGGAATGGCAGAGCAGCTCACACCCGTGGATCGCACATCCTGTGCCATGTGAGAAGTCCTGGACACCTCCTGTGGTCTGGACAACCACAAAAGTGGGAAGTGTCACCAGCAACAGCAGCTCAAGCACCAGGTTACGGAGCTTAAGTGGCAGCTGCAGTCACTGCTGTGCATCCGCGAGGCTGAGAGGTGGTCACCCCGCAGCTTAAGAGTGTGCAGGCAGAGAAGGAATGGGTGACCGCGAGACAGAAGAGGAGGACCAGGCAGGTAGTGCAGTCGTCCCCTGAGCCCATCTTGCTCACCAACCAGTATTCGGTGCTGAGTACTGGTGAGGGCAATGGTTCCTCTGGGGAGTGCAGCCAGAGCCAAGTCCACAGCACCATGGAAGGCTCAGCTGCACGGGGTGGTGGGGGGGGAGGAGAGCGAGAGCAATAGTGATAGGGGATTCAATAGTTAGGGGAGCAGACAGACGTGACTCCAGGATGGTATGTTGCCTCCCTGGTTCCAGGGTCAAGGAGGTCACTGAACGGCTGCAGGGCATTCTGAGGGGGGAGGGTGAACAGCCAGAGGTCGTGGTTCATATCAGTACCAACGACATAGGTAGAAAGAGGGGTGAGGTCCTACAGGCAGAGTTTAGGGAGCTAGGAAAGAGGTTAAAAAGCTGGACCTCAAAGGTAGTAATCTCTACTGCCCATGCCACATGCTAGTGCGTGAAGAAATAGGAAGATAGAGCAGATGCATGTGTGGCTGGAGAGATGGTGTAGGAGGGAGGGCTTTAGGTTCCTGAGGAATTGGAACCCTTTCTGGGGGAGGTGGGACCTCTACAAGCCAGACGGGTTGCACCTCAACGGGAATGGGACCAATATCCTCATGGGAGGGTTTGCTAGTGCTTTTGGGGAGGGTTTAAACTAGCTTGACAGGGGGATGGGAACCTGAGGGTAGAAGCAGAAAGGAGAAAAGCTAAGCTGGAAATAGATGATAGGGGTTCAGGTAAAGGGGTATTTAGGAAGGCAAAGAGAAAGGAGAAGGCAATAGAGCAGGGCAACAACAGGGGTAATGATAACCAGAATGTATCAGGAAGGGGCAGAGCGTACAAGCATAAGAGTGCACCAGAAAATAGAGTCAGAGTAAGGAAAAATGATAAGGTAAAATTAAAGGCTCTTTATCTGAATGCACACAGCATTCGTAACAAGATAGATGAGTTGAGGGCATAAATGGAAATAAATGGGTATGATCTGATAGCCATTACAGAGACGTGGTTGCAAGGTGACCAAAGCTGGGAACTGAATATTCAGGGGTCTTTGACATTTCGGAAGGATTGGCAGAAAGGAAAAAAAGCGGTGGGGTAGCTCTGTTAATAAAGGATGAGATCACTGCAGTGGTGAGGAATGATATTGGCTCAGAAGCTCAAGATGCAGAATCAGTTTGGGTGGAGATAAGAAATAGTAAGGGTAAGAAGTCACTGGTGGGAGTAGTCTATAGGCCCCCTAACAGTAGCTATACTGTAGGACAGAGTATAAATCAAGAAATAATGGGGGCTTGTAAGAAAGGTACTGCAATAATCATGGGTGATTTTAATCATCATATAGATTGGACAAATCAAATTGGCAAGGGTAGCCTTGAGGATGAGTTCATAGAGTGTATTCGGGATGGTTTCTTAGAGCAATACGTTGAGGAACCATCCAGGGAGCAAGCTATTTTAGATCTGGTAATGTGTAATGAGACAGGATTAATTAATGATCTCATAGTAAAGGATCCACTAGGAAAGAGTGGTCATAGCATGGTAGAATTTCAAATTCAGTTTGAGGGTGAGAAACTTGGGTCTAAAACTAGTGTTCTAAACTTAAATAATGGCAATTACAAGGGTATGAAGACAGAGTTGACTAAAGTGGACTGAGAAAATAGGTAGATCGGCAGTGGCAGACATTTAAGGAGATATTTCATAAATCTCAGCAAATGTGTATTCCAGTGAGAAAGAAAGGCTTTACGAGAAGGATGCACCATCCATGGCTAACTAAGGAAGTTAAGGATGGTATCAAATTGAAAGAAAAGGAGCACGATTAGTGCGAAGATTAGTGGTAGGCCAGAGGATTGGGAAATTTTTAGAAACCAGCAAAGGCTGACTAAAAAAATTATAAAGAGGGAGAAGATAGAGTATGAGAGTAAACTAGCAAATAATATAAAAACAGACAGTAAGAGCTTCTTCAGGTATATAAAAAGGAAGAAAGTAGCTAAAGTAAACGTTGGTCCCTTAGAGGATGAGACTGGGGAATTAATAATGGGAAATAGAGAAATGGCAGCGACTCTAAACAATTATTTTGGATCGGTCTTCATGGTAGAAGACACTAAAAACATCCCAATAATAGATAATCAAGGGGCTATAGGGAGGGAGGAACTTAAAACAATCACTATCACTAGAGAAAAAGTACTAGGCAAACTAATGGGGCTAAAGGTCGACAAGTCCCCTGGACCCGATGGCCTGCATCCTAGGGTCTTAAAAGAAGTGGCTGCAGAGATAGTGGATGCATTGGTTGTAATCTACCAAAATTCCCTGGATTCTGGAGAGGTCCCAGTGGATTGGAAAACCGCAAATGTAACGCCACTATTCAAGAAAGGAGGGAGACAGAAAGCAGGAAACTATAGGCCAGTCAGCCTAACATCTGTCATTGGAAAAATGCTGGAATCCATTATTAAGGAAGTAGTAGCAGGACATTTAGAAAATCATAAGGCAATCAAGCAGAGTCAACATGGTTTTATGAAAGGGAAATCATGTTTGACAAATTTGCTGGAGTTCTTTGAGGATGTAACAAACAGGGTGGATAAAGAGGAACCAGTGGATGTGGTGTATTTGGATTTCCAGAAGGCATTCGATAAAGGTGCCACATAAAAGGTTACTGCACAAGATAAGAGCGTACGGGGTTGGGGGTAATATTTTGGCATGGATAGGGGATTGGCTAACTAACACAAAACAGAGAGTCGGGATAAATGGGTCATTTTCAGGTTGGCAACCAGTAACTAGTGGGGTGTCACAGGGATCAGTGCTGGGGCCTCAACTATTTACAATCTATACTAATGACTTGGATGAAAGGACAGAGTGTACTGTAGCCACATTTGCTGATGATACAAAGATAGGTGGTAAAGCAAGTTGTGAGGAGGACACAAAGAGTCTGCAAAGTGAGTGGGCAAAAATTTGGCAGATGGAGTACAATGTGGGAAAATGTGAGGTTATCCACTTTGGAAGGAAGAATGAAAAAGCAAATTATTATTTAAATGGAGTGAGTCTACAAAATGCTGCGGTACAAAGGGATCTGGGGTCCTAGTACATGAAACACAAAAACTTAGCATGCAGGTACAGCAAGTAATTAGGAAGACGAATGGAATGTTGGCCTTTATTGCAAGGGGTATTGAGTATAAAAGTAGGGAAGTTTTGATGCAACTTTACAGGGCGCTGGTGAGACTGCACCTGGAGTACTGCGTACAGCTGTGGTCGCCATATTTAAGGAAGGATATACTTGCATTGGAGGCAGTACAGAGAAGGTTCACTCGGTTGATTCCTGGGATGAAGGGGTTGACGTATGACGAAAGGTTGGGCCTATACTCACTGAAGTTTAGAAGAATGAGAGGTGATCTTATTTGAAACATATAAGATTCTGAGGGGAATTGACAGGGTGGATGCTGAGAGGATGTTTCTCCTAGTGGGGGTATCTAGAACTAGGGACCATAGTTTCAGAATAAGGGGTCGCCTATTTAAGACGGAGATGAAAAGGAATTTCTTCTCTCAGAGGGTCGTGAATCTTTGGAATTCTCTACCCCGGAGAGCTGTGGAGGCGGAGTCACTGAATATATTCAAGGCAGAGATTGACAGACATTTGAATTACAAGGGAGTCAAGGGGTATGAGGAGAGAGCGGGAAAGTGGTGTTGAGGGCAAGATTGGATCAGCCATGATCTTATTGATTGGTGGAGCAGGCTCGAGGGGGCGATTGGCCTACTCCTGCTCCTGTTTCTTATATTCTTATGTAGTCACTGTTGTAATGTAGGGAAACACGGCAGCCAATTTGTGCACAGTAAGGTCCCACAAACAGCAATGAGATGAGTGATCAGTTCATCTGATTTAGTGGTATTGATTGAGGGATAAATGTTGGCCAGGACATCGGGAAAGCTACCGTGTTCCTTTAAATAGTGCCGTGAGATATTTTTTATCTGTGAGTGATAACTGGATGTCTTGTTATAACGTCTTGTTAAATTTGGCAGGAGGTTTGTGATGGCGGTATGGCGTTGCGCCCCAATCTCCTTCGCCTGGAGACCGTGACGTCATCGCCATGCGCATTGCCCCAGTCCCAAACTTTGGAGGCGTTCATTGGGACGCCGGGCGCTTTGGGGGCGATACTTAAAGGCGAGGTGACTGAGGTAGGAAAAAAAATACTGAAATGCTCGTTCTCTGTTTTTTTTTGCTTTTTTCCCCCGCGCTGCATTGGGCTGATCGGGCCAGATCGTGGCCGGGACCAGGTAAGTTGCTTTCCATTGCAGAGCCTGCAGCGATTGCTCTTCCCTTTAAGGGATGGAAGGTGCCTTCCAACGGGGCAGCCCTGCACAGCCCATTGTGCAGCGATGCACACCTACCACCCCAGCTGCTGCCTGTTGCAGCCCAGGAAGGAAGTGGAGCGCTTGATTTAGCATTCCACTTCCTTGCTGGAGCGCAAAACTGAATGGTTTAAAGTTGAAAGACAAAAGCGCCTGTCGCTAATTTTTTCAACTTTTAAAAGTTAGCGCCCCATTTGGGGCTACAATGAATTTCTCCCCCATATCATTAATATAAATTGTGAACAACATTGGTCCCAGCACTGATTCTTGTGGGACCTCACTTGCCACCTTCTGCCATTCTTAATAGTTACCCTTTACCTTTACTCTCTGCTTTCTGTCTTGCAGCCAGCTAGCTATCCATTCTGCTACTTGTCCCCTGACTCTGCATGCTCTGACCTTTTTAGTTTATTATATGGCACCTTATCGAAGGCCTTTTGGAAATCTAAATCAATTACATCTACTACATTACCCTTGACTACTCTCTTTATTACCTCTTCAAAGAATTCAATGAGGTTGGTCAAGCAAGAATTTCCCTTTTGAAATCCATGCTGACTATTCATTATTATAGTTTGGTTTCTAGGGGGGGAAAATTCAAATAAACATAGAAGAAACATAGAAGATAGGAGCAGGAGTAGGCCATTCGGCCCCTCGAGCCTGCTCCGCCATTCAATGACATCATGGCTGATCATCCAAATTCAGTACCCTGTCCCTGCCTTCTCCCCATATCCCTTGATCCCTTTAGCCTTAAGAAATATATCTAACTCCTTCTTTAATATGTTTAATGAATTGGCCTCAACTGCCTTCTGTGGTAGAGAATTCCACTGGTTCACCACTCTCTGGGTGAAGAAATTCCTCCTCATCTCTGTCCTAAATGGCTTACCCCTTATCCTTAGACTGTGACCTCTGGTTCTGGACTCCCCCGCCATCAGGAACAGCCTTCCTGCATCAAGTCTGTCTAGTCCTGTTAGAATTTTATAAGTTTCAATGTGATCCCCTCTCATTTTTCTAAACTCGAGCGAGTATAAGCCCAATCAACCCAATCTCTCCTCATACGTCATTCCTACCATCCCAGGTATCAGTCTGGTGAATCTTCGCTGTACTCCCTCGATGGCAAGAGCATCCTTCCTCAGATAAGGTGACCAAAACTGCACACAATACTCAGGATGTGGTCTCACCAAGGCCTTGTACAACTGCAGCAAGACATCCTTGTTCCTGTACTCGAACCCTCTCGCTACGAAGGCCAACATACCATTTGCCTTCTTAACCGCCTGCTGCACCTGCATGCTTACCTTCAGCGACTGGAGCACAAGGACACCCAGGTCTCGTTGCACTTCCCCTTCTCCCAAACTATTGCCGTTCAGGTAATAATCTGCCTTCCTCTTTTTGCCACCAAAGTGGATAACCTCGCATTTATCCACATTATACTGCATCTGCCATGCATCTGCCCAATCACCCAACCTGTCCAAATCATATTGGAGTTTCTCGGCATCCTCCTCACAGCACACATGTCCACCCAGCTTTGTGCCGTCTGCAAACTTGGAGATGTTACATCTAGTTCCCTCATCCAGATCATTATTATATATTGTGAATAGCTGGGGTCCAAGGACGGATCCCTGCGGTACCCCACTAGTCACTGCCCGCCACTCGGAAAAAGAGCCATTTATTCCAACTCTTTGCTTCCTGTCTGCCAACCAGTTCTCTATCCAAGTCAGTACCTTGCCCCCAAACCCATGTGCCTTAACTTTACACGCTAATCTCTTATGCGGGACCTTATCGAAAGCCTTCTGAAAGTCCAAATACACCACATCCACTGGTTCTCCCTTATCTATTTTACCAGTTACATCCTCAAAAAATTCCAGCAGATTAGTCAAGCACAATTTACCTTTTGTAAATCCATGTTGACTTTGTCCGATCCTGTCACTGTTTTCCAAGTGCTCTGCTATTACATCTTTTATAATGGACTCTAGCATTTTCCCCACGACCGATGTCAGGCTTACCGGTCTATAATTCCCCGTTTTCTCTCTACCACCTTTTTTGAATACTGGGGTAACATTAGCTACCCTCCAATCCATGGGAACTGTTCCAGAGTCTATAGAATTTTGGAAGATGACCAGCAATGCATCTACTATTTCTAGGGCCACTTCCTTAAGTACCCTAGGATGTAGATTATCAGGCCCTGGCGATTTATCGGCCTTCAATCCCGTCAATTTCCCTAACACCATTTCCCTACAAATACTGATTTCTTTCAGTTCCTCCCTCTCATTAGACCCTATGTTCCCCGACATCTCTGGGAGGTTATTTGTGTCCTCCTTTGTGAAGACAGAACCCAAGTATGTATTTAATTCGCCTGCCATTTCTTTGTTCCCCATTATAAATTCCCCTGATTCTGACTGCAAAGGACCTACGCTTGACTTCACCAATCTTTTTCTCTTCACATATCTATAGAAGCTTTTATGTTCCCTGAAAGCTTACTCTCATACTCTATTTCCCCCCTCTTTATTAATCCCTTTGTCCTCCTTTGTTGAATCCTAAACTGCTCCCAATCCTCAGGTTTGCTGCTTTTTCTGGCCAATTTATATGTCCTCTGCTTAAATCTTATGCTATCCCTAATTTCCCTTGTCAGCCACCGTTGATTCACCTTTTTTGTTTTATTTTATGCCAAACATGGATGAACAATTTCTGTTGTTCATCCATGCTATCTTTAAATGTTTGCCACTGCCTATCCACCATCAACCCTTTGAGTAACATTCCCCAATCAATCCTACCCAACTTGCGCCTCATACCATCGTAGTTTCCTTTATTTAAATTCAGGACCCTAGTCTCTGAGTCAAATACTTCACTCTCCATCTTAATGAAGAATTCTATCATATTATGATCGCTCCACCCCAAGGGGCCTCGCACAACAAGATTGCTAATTATTCCTTTCTCATTACATAATACCCAGTCTAAGATGGCCTGATCTCTTGTTGGTTCCTCGACATATTGGTCCAGGAAACCATCCCGTATACAGTCCAGGAATTCCTCCTCCACAGTATTGTTACTAATTTGGTTAACCCAATCTATATGTAGATTAAAGTCACCCATGATAACTGCTGTGCCCTTATTGCACGCATCTCTAATTTCCCGTTTAATGCCATCCCCAACCTCCGCATTACTGTTTGGGGGTCTGTATACAACTCCCACGAACGTTTTCTGTCCCTTGGTATTTCTCAGCTCTACCCATACAGATTCTACATCATCAGAGCTAATATCCTTCCTTACAATTGTGTTAATCTCCTCTTTAACCAGCAATGCTACCCCACCTCCTTTTCCTTTTTGCCTGTCTTTCCTGAATATTGAATACCCCTGGATGTTGAGTTCCCAGCCTTGGTCACCCTGGAGCCATGTTTCCGTAATCCCAATCATATCATATCCGTTTACATCTATTTGCGCAGCTAATTCATCCATCTTATTACGAATGCTCCTCGCATTAAGACACAAAGCCTTCAGGCTTGTTTTTTTAACACTCTTAGACCTTTTAGAATTATTATTTACTGTGGCTATGTTTGATTTAAACCCTTGATTACTCTGACTGCCACTTTTGCTTTTCTCCTTCCTGTCTTTTGCTTCTAACCTTGTTTTCCTTTCCTCTGTCTCCCTGCACAGGTTCCCAACCCCCTGCCATTTTAGTTTAAACCCTCCCCCACAGCACTAGCAAACACTCCCCTTAGGACCTCGGTCCCAGTCCTGCCCAGGTGCAAACCATCCGTTTTGTACTGGTCCCACCTCCCCCAAAACTGGTTCCAATGTCCCAGGAATTTGAATCCCTCCCCTTTGCACCATTCCTCTAGCCATGTATTCATCTGAAATATCCTTCTATTTCTACCCTGACGAGCACGTGGCACTGGTAGCAATCCTGAGATTACTACCTTTGAGGTCCTATTTTTTAATTTACCTCCTAACTCCCTATATTCAGCTTTTAGGACCTCATCCTGTTTTTTACCTATATCGTTGGTACCTATTCAGTTGGTTAGCGCCACCCATTAGCACCTCCAGGGGCGCTAATGAGGCACTAGGAACTTAGGGCTAGATTTTCAGTTGCTTGCGCCAGCAGTTACCGCCTTAAGAGAAGTGATTTTCGGGCGCTATGCGTGTAGCGCCCGGGCACAGCGCAGTTTGCGCCCCGCCCCAAATTAAGTTGCCCGTTAGCGCCGGCGCAAAGTTTAGCGGCCGGCCGGATGCGCGCGCAGAAAATGACGTCACATCCTCGTGCAACGCCCTTTGGCCGCCCCGAATACAAACTCCAGTCGAACCGCCCGATTGTGCGGCTGGCGTCCAGAGCGTTTGTAAAATGGAACGCAACACACGCTGGGGAGCGCAAATGAAAGGGCCCTCCTCCTGCACTATAATGGAAGGAACCCGTGTGTTCTGAATATCCTCCTCCTCCTCCTCCTCCTCCTCCTCCTCCTCGTCGTCGTCGTCTCTGCCTTTGCAAAAGACACATGCACCCTTCCCCTTTAAGAGCTCACTGGCACCAGAGTGTCTGCCGTGCGCTGCGCCCGAGCTCGGGTGTTGCGCTCTGCACCGCCGGCTTAGCGCCTAAAGATAGTAGTGGAACGCCTCTTTTAGCGCTCCACCAACCTCTTAGGGCAAAGCCACTGAATTTCCGGCAACGGGGCGCTACTTTGGGGCGGGCACTAAGGTTAGCGCCCCAAAACTGTCTATACTGAAAATCTAGCCCCTAGTTCCTGAGCGTGACCATTTCAGCGTCGCTCGCGAAATTGACCAGTCACTTTGCGGCAGCGCTAAACACTACCGCCACAATCTCCTGTGCCCGCAGTTCGTGATGTCAGTCAAGCATGCAATGCCACAGTAGCGCCCTGGACCGGATATTGAGTTGCGCCCCCTGCCTTAGCGCCTGCTGCTAGGAACGACAGGTAGAGGGGAACATTTTCAAGTTGGGAAGGGACTGGGGGAGCGCTATTTAATGGCAGGTTCTTCCTGCCTTTTCTTGTCAGAAATGTTTTTGGTTTTATTGCTGTCCAAAGGAGTTTTGGCCCTCAGCACCGCTTTTGAGGTTCCTAAGTGACGAGCTCTTTCCCTGGGCCTATCCATTAGTACTTCCAACACAATTGCTTTTGAGGTCTCTCCAGGCCAAGATTCAAGGCTGCAATGGGCAGTGTGTGGCTGGTCAGTAAGATGGCCCCTCCCCTTTCATAACTGGATGGCACCAGTCTGTCTGGCTTCCATGGTAATTGGCATTGCCTGAGCTTCGGTAGCGTTCTGAGGTAGTACCTCGCTCCCTGATGTTTGCGCCTTAAGAGAGGTGAGTAGCGCCTGATTTAACGGTCAAATCATCTCCAAGGGCGACAGAAGCGAATTTTGCAGTCGGAGGCGATAATTAGCACTGGGTGCTAAACTTTGCACCCGGCCGATATTAGTGCCCCAAAATAGGCGATACCGAATTTTTCCCCCTAGATGTTTTTCTATTTCCTCCTTTAGTAGAGATTACATTATTTTTCCTACCACCGATGTTAATATCTATCCCAGAGTGAGAGAATGGGAAAGAAAGTAGAGTAATAGGACAGCAAGGTGAATAAAATTGAAATGTTCTGAATTTTTTCCAATTATGACTTTTAGGTGTATAGGTTTGCAATTCACAATTAATATTAGAGCAGTTAATCAATTTTTGCCATTTGAGTAGCTTTATTACTGTAATGTTAGTGGTTATTTCAGTGTCACAGTGTGCTAGCTGAACACTTAGCAAAACCGTACGGCCCAAGGTGAGTCTGGCAGTCTAAGAATCAAAAGGGCCGATTCTGTGATTGGGCATCTCAGAGGAGTAGCAATTACTGAGGGTACAGATTGGGAAATTGTGGGCCCACGATTTCAGCCCTGTGCTCCCTCCAAGCACTGTACCTCACTGGGAGCACCTGATTGAAGATTCAACCAAAAAAAATGTATTATCCCTCACAATGCAACTTAATTATTTAGGAATTCTCAAGGTTTATTTTATTCACTCAGAGAAGAAGAGGACAGGAACGAATTGCCCTTGTTTTGTTGTAGGGGAGGAAGGAGCGAATACGGGGAAGGATCACTGATTTCAATTAAAATTGGAAGTCACATATTTTTCCACAGTCAGCCCATCAGCCAAATACAAAGTTAAGTTTCCCTTTGGCACTGTTTGTTGCTCAATAAAATACACATTTGGCCTGATACAGTGCTAAATGCATCATTCATTATAATAAGGAAAATAAATTGGTTGTGATATTTCCTGTGGTGGAGAGTAATGGATTTACCACCAATGGTGCTGCTGGAAACATTGCTGCCACACAGACTGTAATTTCCTCCTCACATCTTTAAATTATCATCTTAAATAATCAAAAAGTCCAGACATTTTCTGTAACATCTTCAGGTTTCCATATTTCGAATCCAGCAATCGTGTGCATTGTACAGACTGCTTGTTTGAATGGTAAGTTCAAACCTAGGGGCAATTTTATGGATTCATGGTCAGAGGTTCGCCCTCTAGGAATCTGTATCGGGAATTTAAGCCCAAACCTCAGTGGGTCCTGCAACATTTTCCAACCATTAACTGTAATGGGAAATCCTAACGGGTCAACTGACCCCTGAACCCAAAATCCCAATATAGTCTTCTGGCAGTCAAAGCTCCATGTTAGGAGCACAGATTTGTAAAGCTTACCCCCATTTAGCAATTAGAAATGGAGGCTGGTATACTGACCTATGGATCCAAGGACCCACTGGGGAAGTACATTGAAAAGTGTATGCTGAGTAAAAAAAGGGAAGATTAGGAGCAGTGACCAAAAGCTTGGTCAAAGAGGTAGGTTTTAAGGAAGGTCTTAAAGGACGAGAGGGAGAGAGAGAGGAAGAGAGGTTTAGGGAGGGAATTCCAAAAACGTCGGACTTAGGTGGTTGAAAGCGTGGCTGCCAATTGCAGGTAAAGGTGTGGGGGAATGGACAAGAGGCTAGAGTCAGAGGAAAGGAGAGTTCAAAGTGGGGTTGGAGGGTTGGAGGAGCTTAGAGAGATAGGGAGGGGCAAGACCTTTGAGGGATTTAAACACAAGGAGGACAATTTTAAATTTAAGACATTGGGGAATGGGAGCCAATGTAGGTCAGCAAGGACAGAGTTGATGATGCTTCTACTACTCTGGCTGGTAGATTATTCTAAACATGTATTACTCGAGTAAAAACATTCTTTCTAATATCTGTTTTTAGTTAATTCCTCACTAATTTCCATTAAGTGAAACTTTCCTTCCTTACTTTGAAATACTGGTGGTGAATTTCCACAAGGGCTCTCCCGCTTGTCCACTGTAACTTTGGCGTAAGAGCTGCGGAAACCCCAGAAAAATAGTAGAAATGCAGTTCACCTCATTTTTTTCTGGGTTATTGCAGTTTTTCAGCTAAAGTTACAATGGGCAGGTGGGAGAACCCCTGCGAAAAATAATGGCCAATATTCTGGGTTTACCTCACCAGCAGCGGAAGCTTAGTTATCAAAACATTCGTTATCTACATTCCCTGTGAGAATTCCCATGAATAATGGGACGAGTGAGAGTCAGGGCTGCCAGCATTCTGTTTCACTCCACTATATTGCTCTGCTCCTGGTAGTCAGACCAGCTACTATTGGAACAGCAGATTTGCCAGCTCAAAGCTCCTGCCAGCGACCAAACCCACCATAGGCCTAAGAGAGCTAGACAGAATTGTTTCCCGACATGGCTCTTTGCTGCAAATTCAGCACTGTAGGCAGCAAGCACTCACCTCCACTAATCCCACTGGCAGGCTCAGCAATGTTGCAGACTTTAAAATCAATACAGAGCCTCGCTACTTAAATGCATTACTATACTATTGGGAATGTGCATGCTGCCATCCCAACACCTCTCTGAGTGCGTCAACCAGTTTTGTTTTATGGGCCTATGCTAACAAGAAACTGGTTTGAAACTATCCAAATTCATTTGACTTAGAGGCAACAACTTTACAGGCAACAATTAGAAGAGACTAAAAATGCAGCAGTCTAGGCTGGATTTAAACCCAAGTCCCACAATGGTACGGCATTGCCTCAATTTTAAGATTGTTGGCATATTCCACCTGGATTCAAATTTTTTTCAGTGCTTCTTTCTCTGGTGAATACCTCAATAAGGTAAGGAAAGTAGTACAGTGCTATGGACTTTCTTGTTATGGGGCATCAGTGTCAGCATCAAGCACTGCCAGGTCATGTATAACACGGTCAGATACTAGATAAAGGGGGAGCAATTCGTGTTAGCCAGTAAAGTTGCCGGTATCACCGACAACTGGAGTTAACGGCCGCTGAAAATGGCCGCAACGCTAACGGAGCAAAATTCATCGGGGGGGGGTGGTGGATGGAGATTGTTGGCGCAACACTTACCTTCCGTGCAACGCCCTTCTGGTGGCATTGCTGGAGGCATCCGAGGAGAAGTTCCTGTGCAGCATTGCTGCTACGCACAGCCTCTGGGAGCGAGGCTGTGGCGCTCACATGGAATTGGGGGCAATGAAGAGGTCTGAGAATTAAAGGGGCCATGCACACTGAAGCAATACAAAATAAAATGAAGTGAAACAATGCAGTTTTCAGCCCTTTCTGCCTTTAAAAATTTTTTAACATTAACAAGTCCCAAATGTGAATATTCAGCTCTTAAAGCTGAATTCCCTTCCTAACCTCAAAAAAATGGGACAATGCCTCAGCACTAACACAAATTGCTCATCAAGCTAGGGAAGGAGCACCCAGGGTCTCGCACGCAGCACTCCAGCTTTGTGCAGGGGGTCATCACTGCAAGCCAGGCCCTCTACCCACAGGGGCCAGGAGGCACCCCAGAAAGAACAATGTGGGACCACATCACTGAGGCTATCACTGCCGGCAGTGTCGCCCCACCACCTGGCTCCAGTGCCCAAAGAAGCTTCATGACCTCAGACCATTGATCAAGGTCAGTGAATGCATTGTCAAAAGCCGTCTCCTACCACTAGCCTCAAACATTGTTCAATGCATGACTCCCCACCCCCAATCACTCACCTACCAACAATCTGCACCAATTACGAGGCACATCTCCCATTTCTAGCCTCAGCTCACCGCCTTAGAGGAGACGGTGCAGGCCATTCTTGGCAGGGGCATGGCTGAGCCCTTGGCCTGCGGTGGGGCTGAAAGGATAAAATATTCTGGTATCCTCATACGTTATCCTCCTTCTGGCATGCACCTCTTGCTTTCCTGCCCCCCTGTCACCACAACTCCACCCCTGTGCCTTCTTCATTTCACACACCCAAGAAATGCTGCCTGCCCAGTCAGTGGGTGACCAAGAAGAAGGAGAGGAGGGGGAAGAAGAAGAAGATTGATTTGACACTCCCAGCCACCAGCTCCTCAAGGTCAACCAGTAAGGCCATTTTCAGTCTCCCCCACTGAAAGTCAGCAGCCTTCCACCAGCCATGTTGCAGCCACTGGGGTAGCAGTGTGTGACATCAGTAGGATAGGCAAAAGCACAAACAAGACTGTCACTGAGGCTGATGAGTTGATTTCTTGATGTCACTTTGGATGGATGGGTGTATACAGATGGATTGGAAAATTTGCTTTGTGGTGGCTTTTATTTCAGCATCGTGGCCAAGAAGACGTTGTGATGGTCAGTAACAGATGGAATGTAAGGTGTGGGACTAATGTTGAAAGGGGAATTGCGGTTGCGATCACTGGTACTGCAGGCGAATGATTCCATCCTGCATATCCCAGCCACAAAGAGGCTGTCTAAAATGCATCCTTCCGTCTGATTCCTCCTCTTCAGCTTCCTCCTCTTCTGCTTCTTCCTCTTCAGCTTCCTCCTCTTCTGTGTCTTCCTCTTCCCTCTGCGAGTGGATGCTGTAAATGTGAAATGACAGCATAAAATGCTCAGCTGGTCAGGTAGCATCTCGACCTGAGACGTGAACACTGTTTCTCTCCACAAATGTTGCCTCACCTGCTGAGTATTGGCAGCATGTTCTGTCTTCTCAAAGGCCTTCATTTACCATCTGAGCCTTGCAAGTGTCCAGCAGCACTCCCTACACACTTAAACAAACTTTTATCATCAATTGCAGCAAGCCACTACTTCAATAAATTCAAAAAAACACTCCAAAAGCTTAAATACAAACTCACCTGAGAGATGTGTGTGTCCTTTTAAGAAGTGCTGACATCGCCACTGTCAGCCTGATTGCACGCCAGTGTTTAGGACCCAGGGTTGAATTCAGCGCTAGGGTCGAAGTTCATGTTGGTGACGTTAAGTCGGCGTTGCATGCCGATTAACGTCACCACGCTGCCATTTTTTCCAGCATGACGCTGCCAGTTATCGGCAACGCAAAAGTAAGCATGAAAACGGTGGCTGCCGCGGGACCCACCAACAGCAATGGTGCAACAGTGTGATGCTGAGAGGAGCAATTTCTAGCCCAAATCCTCCTCTACTCTACTCCAGTGATGTGCCTCAGCTTCAACTTCCAAAAAAATCCCCTCCAGCGCCCCTGTGACAATTTCCTATTTTCCCTATCAGCCATTCCAACATCTCTCTGAGTGCATCAACCAGTTTTGTTTTGTGGGCCCATGCTAACAAAAAACTAGTTTGAAACTATCCAAATTCATTTGACTTGGAACCTTTACAGGCAACAACTAGAAGAGACTAAAAATGTAGCAGTCTAAGCTGGATTTAAACCCAACTTCCACAATGGTCAGACAATGCCTCAATTTTAAAATTCTCATCCTTGTTTTCAAATCCCTCCATGGCCTTAGAAGCATAGAATCGTGGAATAATACAGCACAGAAGGAGGCCATTTGGCTCAACGAGTCTGCAGCAGTTCTTTGGAAGAGCAATCCAGTTAGTCCCACTCCGCCGCTCTTTCCCCATATTCCTGCAATTTTTTCTCCTTCAAGTATTTATCAATTCCCTTTTGAAAGCTACTATTGAATCTGTATCCACCACCCTATCAGGCAGTGCAATTCAAATCCTAATCACTCGTAAAAAAAATCTCTGGTTCTTTTGCCAATCACCTTAAATCTGTTCCCTCTGGTTATCGACCCTTCAGCCACTAGAAACAGTTTCTCTTTATTTACTCTATTTAAACCCTTCATGACTTTAAAAACCTCTATCAAATCTCCTCTTAGCCTTCTCTGCTCTAAGGAGTCTATCCATGTAACTGTAATCCCTCATCCCTGGAACCATTCTAGTAAATCTCTTCTGTACCCTCTCCAAAGCCTTCATGTCCTTCCTAAAGTGTGGTGCCCAGAATTGGACACAATACTCCAGCTGGGGCCGAACCAGTGTTTTATATAGGTTCAGCATAGCTTCCTGGCTTTTGTACTCTATGCCTCTATTTATAAAGCCCAGGATCCCAAATGCTTTATTAACTGCATTGTTAACCTGTCCTGCCACCTTCAATGATTTGTGCAGAAACACCCCCAGGTCTCTCTCTTCTTGCAGCCCCTTTAATATTGTACCATTTAGCTTTCAAAAGGAGTTTGATAAATTACCACATATTAGGCTTGCTTGCAAAATTGAAGCCCATGGGATAAAAGGGGCAGTAGCAGCGTGGATACAAAATTGGCTAAGGGATAGAAAACAAAGTCTTCTGGTGAATGGCTTGTTTGGTCTCTCCTCATTCTTCCTATCAAAAATTTTCTCCTCACACTTTTCTGCGTTGAATTTCATCTATCATGTGTCAACCCATTCCACCAGCCTGTCTATGTCTTCTTGAAGTCTGTTACTATCTTCCTCACTGTTTACTACACTTCCAAGTTTCATGTTATCTGCAAATTTCAAAATTGTGTCCTGTACCCCCAAGTCCAAGTCATTAATGTATAACAAAAACAGCAGTAGTCCTAGTACTGAACTCTGGGTAACACCACTGTATACCTCCCTCCAGTCCGAAAAACAGCCATTCACCACAACTCTGTTTTCTATCCCTTAACCAATTTTGTATCCATGCTGCTACTGCCCCTTCTATCCCATGGGCTTTAATTTTGCTAGCAAGTCTAATATGTGGTCATTTATCAAACTCCTTTTGAAAGTTCATATACACAACATCAACCACACTGCCCTCATCCACCCTCTCTGTTACCCCTCACCCCTCCCTATCTCTGTAACCTGCTCCAGCCCTACAATCCTCCAAGATCTCTGTGCTCATCCAATTCTGGCCCTTGCACATCCATGACTTTCGTCACTCCATCATTGGTGGCTGTGCCTTCAGCTGCCTAGGCCTAAGCTCTGGAACTCCATCCCTAAACCACTCTACCTCTCTCTCCTCCTTTACGATGGTCCTTAAACCCTCTTTGATCAAGCTTTTGGTCACCTATCCTAATATCTCATTATGTGGCTCGGTGTCAAATTTTATTTGATAAATGCTCCAGTTAAGAGCCTTAGGATGTTTTACAACGTTAAAGATGCTATAGAAATGCAAGTTGTTGTTGTTGTTGCTGTGCAGGGCCAGTAGCTAACCCGATGCACCAACTGCTTTTTCAACATTTGCGCGGTACTTATGGAAACATTCTTCAAACCTTCTCCTTGTGCTGTAGGAGGTTAAAGACAAAGGCCCCTCATTTTAATATCAAACATTTACCTTGAATTAACCTTGTTTTTTGTCCAATTTTGTTGATACCTAAAAAAATTTGGTTAACCTCTAACACTTATGCTTTTAGGGAAACTGTTTGAAGAACTCATGAGCCTGTCAGCAAAAGGGTGCTGAATAAATTTGGACATTCACTCCACACTCTTTTTAATGATTCTGCCCAGCTCTATCACACTACTGGCTCAAGAATTCCTCCAAGCTGCCTTCCCTTGGAGCTGCCAGGACTGATAACACAGTCTGGTGCTGTGCAGCAGGAAGGTTGTGTGTGATTGGAGGGATATGAGCCGACCTCATGCTGTAATGTGAGGGAATTCCATAGGCAGAGCTCAGTTATATTTCCCTCCTTGACATAATAGTTGTAGCACTCCCAGTGCATGTCACATAAAACGAAAGTGTGCATCATCTCTTAACGATCTTAATGGGCTGCTGGTCACCGTAAAACCCTACCAATACTGAGGGGTAGAAATTGGTCCAGCAAGAGACCAAAGTGACAAATGGGATCCTTCCAGGATGCAACGTGAATGTTTTGCTGCAGGAACTGCTGGGAAAAATAGGAACAAGAGCAGGCCATGCAGCCCCTCGAGCCTGCTCCGCCATTCAATTAGATGATGGTAGATCTGTACCTCAACTCCCCCTTAGCTCCATATCCCTTGATAGCCTTATCTAACAAAAATCTGTCGATCTCAGTCTTGAAAATTCCAATTGACCCAGCATCCACAGACATATGGGTCAGAGAAGTTTTACTCCCCTGTGTGTGAAAAGTGCTTCCTGATTTCCCTGCTAAATGGCCTAGCTCTGATTTTAAGATTATCTCCTCTTGTTTTTGATTCCCCCAACAGAGGAAATAGTTTCCTCCATAACTAGCCTATTGAATCCTTTTAACATTTTAAACCCCTCGATCATATCACCCCTCAATCTTCTATACTCAAGGCAAACTTCTGCTTTCATCGTCTGCTAATCCTCACCGGCTATTTCTCTCCGGTTTTTAAATCCGCTTATATATTTTAAGTCATTTACCTGCCGGTTTACATAATGAAGTTTAACATGTAACAGAACAAGCCAAGTTTATGCAACATGTCCTCATAATTTAAACCTCTAAGCCTCAGTATCATTCTGGTGAATCTGCACTGCACCACCTCCAAAGCCAATATATCCTTCCTGAGGTGTGGTGGCCGAAACTGAACGCAATACTCCAGATGGAGTCTGATCAAGGCTCTTTACAACAGAAATATAACTTACTGCCCATTGTATGCCAGCCCCTTTAAAATAAATAAAAGGTGATCCTTTTCAAAGGTGATCCCTTGAAAAAGAAAAGACTTGCATTTTTATGGTGCCTTTCACAACCTCAGGACCTCCCAAAGCACTTTACAGCCAATGAAGTACATTGTTGAAATGTAGTCACTGTTGTAATGTTGTAAGAGCAGCCTGGAAAGAGATAGCAGAAAGAATGAATGCTATCTAACCTGCAACCTGGGAGAGGGTAAGGAAGAAATTTGCTGGTCTTCAAAAAGTTGCCACAGTAAGTGTACTTATACAATGCTGGATTCCCACTGTCGAGACGGAGCCTGCCTATTCAAATCTCAAGACAGGAGGAAAACTTTGTTCTAAGGATGTTACAGTATGTTATTAGGATATTCAGTATGTTGCAGAATTTATGAAAAAGTCAACTGTTTATAGTATGGTTTGTTGGAAAACCCAGTAACAAATTACTCTTTTGGTATTTATTGTTTACCTGAAAGCTGGTTTTGGAGCTTCCCTCTTGAAAATGTAGTTTGGGTAGACAGTTGAAAGAGATTATCTGTGAGAGAGCAGAGTTCTCATATTCTCATTGAACTCTGATACCACGGACACCGTACCAGGCAGCATTCACAAAAGATGCACTCTGTGACAAACATTCCCTTGAACCTCTGCTAGCTTGTGGAAACAGTCCATCAAATGTGGTCTGTCCTTTCACTCAGAAAAACAAAACAAAAATGCAGCTGACTTAGTCCTTAACTACAGCACACTTATTATATTCACATGCTAGTGGAATTTACCAAGCTTTACAGCTGTAGCCCTCGAGATTTATAGCCTCAAACTCTGGTAAAGGGTGGCATTCAATAATCGACTTTTATATTCATTGTGGAAGAAGGAACAAAATGTGTGTACTTTCATAGCAAAATGTAATTTTCAGACTAAAGTCTCCACATGATCTCACATTGGGAAAAACCACTAATTGTGACACTTTTCATTATGATGTAGAACCTTTGGCATGTACCAAATACTCTAATGAGAAGTGTTCCAATTCCTGCATGGCTTATCATAGAATTAAGGCCCAAGAGTCAAAGGCCGTAATTTTTCGGGGTGGGGTGGTAGCGGGCGCGATCAGTGGCGGATCAGGTGGGAAAGTTGTTATTTTTGACAGCGGGTCGGGAACCCGCTGTCATCTCGCTCCTACGCACCTTTCCCCCAGGCGCGTCTGTCATCGGGGAGCCGACCCGACCAGTAGTGGCAGGCGAACCAATTGAAATCATTATCAGGTAGTTTACAGGCACTTAAGAGTCATTTTTCAATTACTTTTTAAATTTCCCTGCATGGTCACACAGCTCGAGAACCACGTCTGTCAACCTGAGGCGTGAGTTCCATGGCCATTGCTCCAGCTGATTACTTGACAGCATGAAATGTTCAGTGAAAGCTCCCACCTGACAGATGGTCACTTTCCTCAGGCAGAAGCTGTTGCTCAGTCCATTTCCAGTACAGATTCTGCAGGCTGCAAGTCTTTCCAGCAATGTCTCCATCCAGTCTCACCTCACTGCAAGAACTCTGTCATCTGTACTTCACCTGCCATCTATTCCGTCAACATATTGTCTCACCTTGGTCTTCAGAATCGATGAGCCCCAACACCAGCAGCACCAGGCACACCAGCAGCACCAACAACAATAATAACCTTCTCCACAATCACCTGATGCTGCACAGGACAGAGGGCATCAGCACCCGAATACACTGCTGCCCAGGAGGCCAGGGATGGCCTCATTATGGCCAGATTTAGTTAACTTTATGCTGTACACCCATATGGTTGCCACATGATGTGCCAGGTTGGCACCACCCCACACCAACACCATAAAGCATCCCTACAATGCCCAAGCCATTCCATTCACACTCATCACCATTGCGGGGGGTACCGTTATGTCTCGCCATTCACTGCAACTCACTAAGCCGCTTCCAAAGGTGCACACAGATCTGTCGTTTATTCGTTTATGGGATCTGGGCGTCGCTGGCAAGGCCAGCATTTATTGCCCATCCCTAATTGCCCCTGAGGAGATGGTGGTGAGCCACCTTCTTGAACTGCTGCAGTCTGTGTGGTGAAGGTACTCCCACAGTGCTGTTAGGGAGGGAGTTCCAGGATTTTGACCCAGCGCCGATGAAGGATCAGCGATACACTTCGAAGTCAAGATGGTATGTGACTTGGAGGGGAACTTGGAGGTGGTGGTGTTCCCATGCGCTTGCTGCCCTTGTCCTTCTAGGTGGAAGAGGTTTGGAAGGTGCTGCTGAAGAAGCCTTGGCGAGATGCTAAAGTATATCTTGTAGATGGTACACACTGCAGCCATGGTACGCTGGTGGTGGAGGGAGTGAATGTTTAAGGTGGTGGATGGGGTGCCAATCAAGCGGGCTGTTTGTCCTGGATGGTGTTGAGCTTCTTGAGTGTTGTTGGCGCTGCACTCATCCAGGCAAGTGGAGAGTATTCCATCACACTCCTGACTTGTGCCTTTTAGATGGTGGAAAGGCTTTGGGGAGTCAGGAGGAGAGACACTTGCCACAGAATACCTAGCCTCTGACCTGCTCTTGTTGCCACAGTATTTATGTGGCTGGTCCAGTTAAGTTTCTGGTTAATGGTGAGCCCCAGGATGTTGATGGTGGGGGATTTGGTCATGGTTATGCCGTTGAGTGTCAAGGGGCGGTGGTTAGACACTTGCTTGTTGGAGATAGTCATTGCCTGGCACTTGTGTGGCGCGAATGTTACCTACCACTTATCAGCCCAAGCCTGAACGTCGTCCAGGTCTTGTTGCATGCGGGCATGGACTGCTTCATTATCTGAGGAGTTGTGAATGGCACTGAACACTGTGCAGTCATCAGCGAACATCCACATTGACACCACATTAACAGAAACTTTACATAAATATTGGATAAAACAGCCAAGTGCCTACCCTTGTGTGTTAGTTGGTATGATTGCACTTGGACGAGGGTGAGTGTGAGGGTGGCTAGTGAGATGGGAATGTGACAATGTAGATAGAGAGGGGGATGGGTGGAGGTGCAAGGTAAGTTGGTGTGAGTAAGGATGTGCAGGAGTAGAGTAGGGAAGGCAAAGTGAGGGGGATGTGATGAGAGTCACAGCAGGATGAGGTTGAGTGTGGCTTTGTACTAATGTTTCCTGATCTAATGAGATCATTAAAACATTAGCGGCACTGCGCCCAGGTCCTCCTGACCACCTCACTGCTTGTGACCTCTTCTGCAATCTGCAACTAGGCTGCGTTGGTCTCCTGGGGAGGTCTCTTCCGCCCATCGGAAGGGAAGAGGACCTCCCTGCATGCTCTGACAAGTTATCGGAGAACCTGGGTGCAGCCCTCTGCCTCTGTGCAGTCATTGTCAGTGTTTGCAGCACTCCAATGCTATTGGAGTTTGCAGCACTCCAATGCAATGCACTCCAGCACTATGTTAGCTTAATCGTCAAATCTAATGTGGCCATGGTCCCGTTAAAGATCCCGGCTGAAAACGTGTCATGAATTACATCACCAGCCCCATTCCATCTCATTGGGCCGGATAACGCGCTGGACGGGCTTAATAGGCCCCATTAAGGTAAGTTCATTTTGAACAGCGGGAGGGGGCCAGCAGCGGGGTCACGACCCGCCACGGACACTGCCCACACCGGACCTGCCCAGGTAGGCAAAATTCTGGCCAAAGTTTCTCTCCAGAAAATTATTAAAATTAAATTGATTTTTGTAATAATCAGGCTGTATGGTGGAAAGCTCAATTTATGAACATAGTGCTGATGTATCACCCTAAGTCCCAGTGTTTCATTTGTGTCTTACTATTGGCTTTCTATCATAGTTCAGCTGCATTCATTTTCAGTTAGCTTTTGCTTTTCTCTTTACCTAATACTGATTATCCTTATGCACCATCTTCTTCAGCCAGTGGAGCAAAACCTTCTGGGTTGCTGTCTTTATGCTGTTTAAAATGATTTCCCAGTGAAGAGAAAACACTGGAAAAACTCAGCAGGCCAGGCAACATCCGTGGAGAGAGAAACAGAGTTAACGTTTCAAGTCGAGAACCTTTCGTCAGAACTGGAAAAAAACAGGAAAGGGGATGGATTTTAAAGCAAGTAGGGGCTGGGAAAAGGGGGAGGGGATGAAAGAACAAAAGGGAAGGTCAGCGACAGGATAGAAAGCAGGAGAGATTAAGAGACATTAAGAGACATTGAGAGACATTAAGAGATATTCAAGGAACAAAGGATGGCTCTCGATGAAGTGTGAATGGCCCTGGCAGAATGAAGGACAGCTGCCATGTGGGAGGGAAGAAAAAAGCCCAGGCGAAAGTGTGGATTAAAAAAAGAGAAAATATATATGTATATATGTGATAGGGACCGAGGTTATGATCTGAAATTGTTGAACTCTATGTTTAGCCCAGAGGGCTGTAGAGTGCCTGGTATGGAAGCCCACTGACTCCCACAGCTATCTGGACTACACTTCCTCCCACCCCGCCTCCTGTAAGGACTCTATTCCATTCTCCCAGTTTCTCCGTCTCCGCTGCATCTGCTCTGATGATGCCACCTTCCATACCAGTGCTTCCGACATGTCTTCCTTTTTCCTCAACCGAGGATTCCCATCTACTGTGGTTGACACGGCCCTTGACCGTGTCCGTTGTATCTCCCGCACTTCTGCCCTCACCCCTGCCCCTCCCTCCCGGAACCACGATAGAGTTCCCCTTGTCCTCACCTTTCATCCCGCCAGCCTCCACATTCAACGGATCATCCTTCGCCATTTCTGCCGCCTACAGCGTGTTTACTAAGTTTGCTAAAGTACCACATATTAGACTTGTTAGCAAAATTGAAGCCCATGGGATAAAAGGGGCAGTAGCAGCATGGATACAAAATTGGCTAAGGGATAGACAACAAAGCCTTCAAAGATTTGTGCAGAAACACCCCAGGTCACTCTCTTCTTGCACCCCCTTTAAAATTGTAGTACAGGAAACTTTCTGGTATCCAGCATGGACGGGACCGACCTGGTGCTGGTCCATCAACAATGCCGGATAACAGAACGCTATAGTAAAAGATACGGAGCTCTGTAAAGCAACAAACCCTGTTGCAACAGCTTCAAAACAGTCGGCACAAGTTGCAAGCGTCTCTGTAGCTTAGCAACAGCTTCAGCTACACGCTTGCACAGCCACAAATGGAGAAAAAAAGTAACTAAAAGTAAAAAAAGGTTATCTGAACCAACTCCTGAATTTTGCCGGTGGATAGAGCGTTCCGGTTATTTAGTGGCCGGTTAATCGAAAGTTTCCTGTATTCAGCTTGTATTGTCGCTCCTCATTCTTCCTACCAAAATGTATCACCTTAGACTTTGCTGTGTTGAATTTCATGCCATGTGTCCGGCCATTCCACCAGCCTGTCTATGTCTTTTTCAAGTTTGTTACTGTCATCCTCACTGTTTACTACACTTCCAAGTTTCGTGTTATTTTGAAATTGTTTCCTGTACCCCCAAGTCCAAGTCATTAATGTATATCAAAAACAGCAGTAGTCATAGAGTCATAGAGTTTTACAGCACAGAAAGAGGCCCTTCGGCCCATCGTGTCTGCGCCGCCCATCCCTCCCTGTCCAGTCTAATCCCATTTTCCAGCATTTGGTCCATAGCCTTGTATGCAATGGCATTTCAAGTGCTCATCCAAATGCTTCTTGAATGTTGTGAGGGTTCCTGCCTCTACCACCCTTTCAGGCAGTGAGTTCCAGCTTCCAACCACCCTCTGGGTGAAAAAGTTCCTCCTCAAATCCCCCCTAAATCTCCTGCCCCTTACCCTGAATCTGTGCCCCCTTGTTATTGACCCCCCTACTAAGGGGAAAAGTTCCTCTTTATCTACCCTATCTATGCCCCTCATCATTTTGTACACCTCAATCAGGTCCCCCCTCAGCCTTCTTTGCTCCAAGGAAAACAACCCCAGCCTGTCCAGTCTCTCTTCATAGCTGAGGCGCTCCATCCCAGGTAACATCCTGGTGAATCTTCTCTGCACCCTCTCCAAAGCAATCACATCCTTCCTATAGTGAGGCGACCAGAACTGCACACAGTACTCCAGCTGTGGCCTCACCAGCGTTTTGTACAGCTCCATCATAACCTCCCTGCTCTTATATTCTATGCCTCGGCTAATGAAGGCAAGTATCCCATAAGCCTTTTTAACCACCTTATCTACCTGTTCCGCTGCCTTCAGGGATCTATGTACATGTACACCAAGGTCCCTCTGACCCTCTGTACTTCCTAGGGTCCTACCACTCATTGTGTATTCCCTTGCCTTATTTGTCCGTCCAAAATGCATCACCTCGCACTTTTCCGGGTTAAATTCCATTTGCCACTTTTCCGCCCATCTGACCAACCCGTTAATATCGTCCTGTAGCCTGAGGCTTTCCTCCTCGCAATTTACCACCCCACCAATTTTCGTGTCATCCGCGAACTTACTGATCATACCCTTTACATTCTCATCCAAATCATTAATGTAGATCACAAACAGCAAGGGACCCAGCACTGATCCCTGAGGTACCCCACTGGACACAGGCTTCCAGTCACAAAAGCAACCTTCGACCATCACCCTCTGCCTCCTGCCACTCAGCCAGTTTAGGATCCAACGCGCCAAGGCCCCCTGGATCCCATGGGCTCTTACCTTCTTGACCAGTCTCCTATGCGGGACCTTGTCAAAAGCTTTACTGAAGTCCATGTAAACCACATCCACAGCATTTCCCTCATCCACACACCTAGTCACCCCCTCGAAAAATTCAATCAGATTGGTCAGACATGATTTACCCTTGACAAAGCCATGCTGACTATCCCCGATTAATCCTTGCCTCTCCAAGTGGAGACTAATTTTGTCCCTCAGAATTTTTTCCAATAATTTCCAATAGTCCTAGTACTGAACGTTGGGGAACTCCACTGTATACCTCCCTCCAGTCCGAAAACCAACTATTCACCACAACGCCCTGTTTTCTATCCCTTAACCAATTTTGTATCCAGTCTGCTACTGCCCCTTTCATCCCATGGGCTTCAATTTTGCTCACGCAGGAAGCTGAGAGCCAGCAGTTATTTCATCCCATTCCTCTGGGTCGATTTAATTTCAAAACCCAGTGAACTTACAACTTTCATCCTATCAGTCTGGGATTGATCTGAACTTGAGTACCATTGGTGATGGAACAGTGTTCTTATATACCGCACCATCCATTCCCCTATTTATGTATTTTTTTTAAAGAAAAACATAATAGATTCCACAATAAATATGAACACACTGAATTATGTTTGAGACTGCTGCCAAATTGTTTTAACATCAATTTGAGTGTCTGGCAAACTCATTGATGAAGGAATGTTCCTTTAAAGTTTACAACGCAATTCGAAAGTTCTCATGGATAATCTTTTCATGAAGTACATTCTTTCTGCCAAAAAGCATACTTTAATGCACTACAGAATCTATTTTAAATTGAAAACGTAACTTCACTTACTGGATGCTGAAACTGTCTGTAAACACAGACCCGCTGTCTGGGATTTCTGGCTAAATGAAGTGTGAGTACATTCAAATTGCATTTTCACATTGTAAGGCACTGCAGCTTTCAAAATGTAAAAGATCAATTTGCTAACAAGGCCAAATAACATTCAACACTGCAGGCAAAACCTTCACCTTGGCACATGTTACAAACAAATTAAGGCTCTTGGCGCCTGCGGAAGCAGAGGGTTTCAACAGTTACTTATCAATTGTTGTATAGCTACACAACCAACTCTGCAGTAACTAAAATATATGTTAAGTATTGAAATGAAGTGATCCACACTTGTATTTTCTAGTTGCACCTTTGACAAGGTGACGGTCTAAACTCTAGCCTAGTGATGTGATGGCATGATATTGTATTAAATTGTGGGCAAACAGAAGTTTCTGGTTATTAAAATGAGTATGTTTTTTAAAAATCTTTTATAAAGGCCTGGTGTTTTCCTCTGGACTGTTTGGCTGTTCTGGGCCAACAATGGTACATTTAAGGCCGATTTAAATTAGCATTTTAGATGCCACATTTATGAGCTACAAGGCAAGGTTGCACATGCTATAGGCAACATAGTGGATTTGACATAGTCAGCATGTTGATCTATTTGGCAATTTCTAAAGATCAGATGAAAGCCAAACAAGAATTGTACTTCATTTATTGATAACTAGCTGAAGTGCCCGGCGGTGCCGAGGCTTTTTCGAGGGAATGTTGTTGTTGGAAGAGAGAGAGAGAGAGCGACTGGGGGGAAGAGAGAGAGCGACTGGGGGGTAGAGAGAGAGCGACTGGGGGGAAGAGAGAGCGCGACTGGGGGGAAGAGAGGGAGGGGGGGAGGGAGGGGGAGGGGGGGAGGGCGGGGGAAGGAGGGGGGGAAGGGAGGGCAGAGGGCAGGGGGGAGGGCGGGGGGGAGGGGAAGGGAGGGGGAGGGCGGGGAAGGGAGGGCGGGGGGAAGGGAGGGGGGAAGGCGGGGGGGGGGGGGAGAGGAGGGAGGGAGGGGGGGGGGAGGGTGGGGGGCGCCCCCCGAGGTGAAGACCGCCGATTGCGCGCGCCCCCCCCGAGGGTCGCTCCCCCCGAGGTGAAGACCGCCGATTGCTCGCGCAGCAGGAACTGAGACGCGGCGTCTCTCTCGGCCGGCGGGCCCGGTTGCCAGGGTAACCGTGACGCTGACCAAGCCAGAGAGAGAGACGCCGCGTCTCAGCTGCTCCTGCTGCGCGCGCGGCCCCCCACCCCCCCCGCCCGAGGGTCGCGGCGCCCCCCACCCCCCCGCCCGAGGGTCGCGGCGCCCCCCCCGAGGGTCGCGGCCCCCCCGAGGTGAAGACCGCCGATTGCGGCTGTGGGATACGTCCGGCGGGCCCGGTTGCCAGGGTAACACTGGACGCTCAGCAAGCCCCGCCCCCCGGCCAGCCAGAGAGAGACAGCGCGTCTCAGCTCCTGCTGCGCGCGCACCCTAGCGGCGCTGGGCTGAGGCTCGGCCCTCCAGCCTTCGAGTGGGGCCGGGAGGTGCCTAGCTCGGGCGTGGGTGCGGAGGAGACGCCGAGGCTTCTAGGCCTACCTGGAAAAACGGGGAAAGGTAGGAAAATTAATGAGATTAGATAAGTTAATTACTTTCTAAATCATTTTTTTAAAAAACAATATGTGTTTTAAAAGCAACGTTTTTTTTAAGACGCAGAAAGCGGGAAAAAGAAAGTAAAAGTTTGGAATCAAGATGGCGGCGACTCACCTCGGTTCAGAACGATAAAGCCAGGCCACACACGCATTGATTGGCCCGGCGGCACACTCCAGCAACCTGGCGTACAATTGGTCGAGCTCGAGGTCACTCTGTCGCTAATGAGCGGATAATGAGATGTTAATGAGCGGAATGTTGAAGGTTTTTGGGATACCGCGGGCGCAATTTTAGCCCGGCCGAAACGTAAATACGCTTAAAACCGTCTCGGAAGCGTAAGCTTTCTTTGGAGGTAACGCGCGCGTAGGTACGCCCTGTAACTTTCGAGTGCATACCCGCAACGCACACGCGATGACAGACAGAAAGATAGACAGATAGACAGAATGACAGAAGTACCGATTTATATATATAGATAGATAATGACAAATAAGTGGAACAACAGTAAACATAACACAAAACAGACAAGGAAGTGTAATGCTAAGGATTACTCACTTACCATGGTATAGGAACACAACTACCTCTGTGATGTATCCACTTTAAAAACCAAAATTATATACCTTGAATCAAAATTACTTCTAAATATGCTCCATGCTTCCACAATCCAATATTCAAATCCTACAGCACAAGTTTAACCTGTTGGTTCTTGATAAATCCCCCTACCCCATGTCAATAAATTCAAATTAAGATTAAGATAACTATGGGCGAGCAGCATTTGGCTTATGCATCTAAAAAAAATTAAAGTTCTCCGTCACATCTAACTATCTGTTAAGGTGACACAAAGGATATTGCCTCAATGATCCTACCCAGAAGTCTACTTCACATCATTTATCCCTCTCTGTGTGAATGAAAAAATCCTGATGTCAATTCTAAGTTTACCTTTCAACATTATGAACCTATGTTTATCTATCGAACTAAAACAGCACAAGGTCGAATTTCACATCTGGCATAGATCAGGCAGGCAGTGAGTGGGGTGTCCTCTCTGCTGGCACAATGCTGAGGAGGGGGTGTGTGGTCCATTCAATTTTTGTGGGCGGACCTAACTTAAATGGAATTGGTGAGCTGCCAGAATTAATCATGCTCCCTATAGACAGCTCACCGATTGGGAGGGCGGGAAATCTGATGGGGCAACTGTTATTTAAAGCTGCCCTTTTCAATAGTGGGAAGTGATTTTCTGGAGCAGTAGGCAGCATGAATTAAACCATACCTCCAGCCATTCTGATGTGATGGTGGAGGTGTTCATAAAATAAGTCAGCTGCAGGAACGAAGAAATCTTGCCCATCAGTGGGCGATGGGAACCCAGACAAATTTCTCAGCATGGAGAAGTGGCAGTGCAAGAAAACACTACAAGCAGTGTTCCCAGCAGCTGACTGCAGAGAAAAAAGAAATTTAATGACCTCACTGGGACTACCAAGATACGATTCTGCTTCACATCTCTTTTACTCATTGCACAGCCATGCACATTCCTACTTTAATGCCACAATAAACAATCCTTCCCTGCCCTCATAATTAAACCCTTCACTGCATCTCCTCTTAGCTTGCATTCATAGCCTCAAAACCTGCTACTGCCCTCACAGCTATATTCCCATCATGGTCACACTTGTTGCTTCTTCCTCTCACCGGCACGGGCTCGATGGGCTGAATGGCCTCCTTCTGTGCTGTAACCATTCTATGATTCTATGCTTGTGCTCTCATGTGCTAAGCTGCCTTAGATGTTTTCAAAATTCTTCAACAGGGCACAGACTAATCCATTTCCACTCTTCCTGCAGGAGCAGCTGAAACACAACAGAAGGGAGAGTACAAGAACAGGAGGAGGTTCTGTCTCTATGCACATACTGACACCAATGGAAGAGGCTGCCATCAATATCATTGGCAGAGGGATGGAATGCAGCATTGAAGATGGCCAGGCTGGAGGCCACACACAGCAGGATGCTTGGTCATCATCCTTTCCTTTTCTCTTTCTACCTAACTCATTCAAACACTCAGCATGACAAATTGGTGATGCCATGCACTGCCACTCATCTGCTACTACTTACCTTTGCCACTATGTGCTAACCCTTGTCCTTCTCCTCTTTTTCTAGGTCCATCAGACATCTCAGGCCTTTGCAAGTGCACAGTGTGAGGGAGAACCCTCCAAAGATGCACCATCACTCGTTCCATCCTTCCAAGTGCCGACACAGGAAGCGGCTCATCACATGGTGTAGATAGTGAGTTAAAGGTCTCTGCACTGGGTGATTCACCAAGCACAGGAGATCAGGAGAAAGTGCAGGTGGAAAGGATAGCCTAGGAAAGAGCTCAGCGGAGGACAAGCTCACATTCTAGCTCTGCTGAAGAGGACAGACTTAGAGGGAAACTTGAAGTGGATGGTGTTCCCACAACATAATTGGCAGAGTCCTCATCTGTTCTTTCCTTTTCTCAGCAATTACTTCATCCTTTTTGGCTTTATGCCATTGCTAGATCAATGTCTGTGGTGATGTTGCACAGTTTTAAAAAGCCATGGAAACTTAGCCAGCATTCAATTTACTAAGCTGACTTTGTTCAGCTGAACAAAAGATAATAGGCCAATTCAATGCTTGATTATCACTTTCTGTGCAGACATTCTCACTTTCTTTACATGTGTTAAAAATGCCACTCAGAATAAATCACTTCCGTGTTAGAATCTGTCAATTCCCATAAACACCTAAATTCATCATGGACAACTTAAGAATTCTGGCATGAATTGATGAAGTCATGAATTGATAACTTGGAAAATTCCATAGTTTACTGTATCTGAATAAACAGGATAGTCCTCCACGTATACTGCTGTACAGCCATCTGTTCAATCAATAACTAATAAAATTCAATCTTTTCAGCTCAGTGTCAAAGCTAGAGTTTACAGAAATTCAAAGAAAACAAAGACAAACTGAAATCCATTTATTTCTGCAGAGTTCATGTCTATCCATGGACTGGATGAGAATAACTATGTACAGTCATGAATATTTTTGTCAATAAAGAAATAGTTTTGTGGTCTTTGTGGAATCATAGAAATCATAGGGGAGAAATTTGGTGGCGCCCCCTTTGGGTCGCAGCACCCTTGTGCCGTAAATTCAGTAGTAGCACCCAAGCAGGAGGCGCTACTGGAAGCGCTCCCCCTCGTTCTTGGGGCGCTACCAGTGAATTTTGCGGCACTACGTGCAACAGCGCCACACGCATCGGCACGTAACACCACATCATTGCAGGCCTTCCTCCCCTGATTAAAGGGGAAGGGCCTCGTGCTGCGCGCACCAGGGCCCTGCTGGACCACCAGGGAGCGGGGTGCCGTGAAAACAGCCCGGCACTCAAGAGGCGTGCCGGGCTGAGCAATCGCGGCCAGCACCCTGAATAAAAAAGGGGAAGGGGCCAGGTGCTGGGAGTCGGCCCCAAAAAAATGGCTGCCCGACACCTGCCCTTTAAAAAATGTCCTAGTAAAGGATCCCCTTGGAATGAGTGACCATAATATGGTTGAATTCCAAATTCAGTTTGAGGGTGAGAGAGTTGGATCTCAAACCAGCTTACTGAGCTTAAATAAAGGAGACTATGAAGGTATGAGAGTAGAATTGACGAAAGTGGACTGGGTAAACAGATTAAAGTGTAAGACGGTACAAGAGCAGTGGTCTACACTCAAGGAGCTATTTCACATCTTTCAAGATAAATATATTCCACTGAGGAAAAAGGAGAGTAAAAGAAAAGACAGCCATCCGTGGCTTAGTAAAGTAATAAAGGATAGTATCCGACTGAAAACAAGGGCATATAAAGTAGCCAAATCTAGTGGGAGGATAGAAGATTGGGAAGCATTTAAAAGCCAGCAAACAATAACTAAAAGATTAATTAAGAAAGGGAAGATAGATTATGAAAGTAAACTAGCAAAAAATATAAAAACAGATAGCAAGAGTTTCTACAGCTATATAAAAAGAAAAAGGGTGGCTAAAGTGAACGTTGGTCCCTTAGAGGATGGGACCGGGAAACTAGTGGTGGGGAACATGGAGATGGCAAAGACGCTGAACAAATATTTTGTATCAGTCTTTTACAGTAGAGGACACTAAAAGTATCCCAACACTGGACAAACAGGGGGCAATGGGGGGGGGGGGAGGAGCTAAACACGATTAAAATCACTAAGGAGATGGTACTCGGTAAAATAATGGGACGTAAGGCGGATAAATCCCCCGGACCTGATGGCCTACATCCTAGGGTCTTGAGAGAAGTGGCGGTAGGGATTGTGGATGCATTGGTGATTATTTTCCAAAACTCCCTGGACTCAGGAAAGGTCCCGGCAGATTGGAAAACTGCTAATGTAACACCCTTATTTAAGAAGGGAAGTAGACAAAAAGCCGGAAACTATAGGCCAGTTAGCCTAACATCTGTGGTTGGCAAAATGTTGGAGTCCATTATTAAGGAAACAGTAACAGAGCATTTGGATAAACATAATTTAATAGGACAGAGACAGCATGGTTTTATGAAGGGGAAGTCATGTTTGACAAATTTGCTCAAATTCTTTGAGGATGTAACATACAGGGTGGATAAAGGGGAACCAGTGGATGTAGTGTATTTGGACTTCCAAAAGGCATTTGACAAGGTTCCACACAAAAGATTACTGATCAAGATAAAAAATCACGGGATTGGGGGTAATATACTGGCATGGGTGGAAGATTGGCTATCTAACAGAAAACAAAGAGTTGGGATAAATGGTTCGTTCTCGGGCTGGCAATCAGTAACTAATGGTGTTCCGCAGGGGTCAGTGCTGGGACCCCAACTCTTTACAATCTATATTAACGATTTGGAGGAAGGGACCGAGTGCAATATATCCAAGTTTGCTGACGATACAAAGATGGGAGGGAAAGCAGTGAGTGAGGAGGACATAAAAAAGCTGCAAAAGGACATAGACAGGCTAAGTGAGTGGGCAGAGATTTGGCAGATGCAATATAATGTTGGAAAGTGTGAGGTTATGCACTTTGGCAGAAAAAATCAAAGAGCAAGTTATTATCTAAATGGAGAGAAACTGCAAAGTGCTACAGTACAAAGGGATCTGGGGGTCCTGGTGCATGAAACACAAAAAGTTAGTATGCAGGTGCAGCAGGTGATCAGGAAGGCCAATGGAATCTTGGCTTTTATTGCAAGGGGGATGGAGTATAAAAACAGGGAAGTCTTGCTGCAGTTATACAGGGTATTGGTGAGGCCACACCTGGAATACTGCGTGCAGTTTTGGTTTCCATATTTAAGAAAAGATATACTTGCTCTCGAGACGGTTCAGAGAAGGTTCACTCGGTTGATTCCAGAGATGAGGGGGTTGACGTATGAGGAAAGGTTGAGTAGGTTGGGACTCTACTCATTGGAGTTCAGAAGAATGAGAGGCGATCTTATCGAAACATATAAGATTGTGAGGGGGCTTGATCGGGTGAATGCGGTGAGGATGTTTCCACTGATGGGTGAGACTAGAACTAGGGAGCATAATTTTAGAATAAGGGGCTGCCCTTTCAAAACTGAGATGAGGAGAAACTTCTTCACTCAGAGGGTAGTAAATCTATGGAATTTGCTACCCCAGAGAGCTGTGGAAGCTGCAACATTAAATAAATTTAAAATGGAGATAGACATTTTCCTAGCAGATAAGGGAATTAGGGGTTATGGGGAGAGGGCAGGGAAGCGGACGTGAGTCTAGATTCAGATCAGCCATGATCCTATTGAATGGCGGAGCAGGCCCGAGGGGCCGTATGGCCTACTCCTGCTACTATTTCTTATGTTCTTATGTTCTTAAGTAGTGCCACTGCAGCTGCAAAAATGCCACCCTGACCCCGTCGGACATATTGCCTGGCGATAGGTCAGGGGGCGCAACCCAAGGTTGCAGCCGGGGCGCGAGCGGGGCGCTGCGCACGGCAATGATGTCAATGCCGACGGCGCAGCGCCACGGGGCGCTACCGGCTACCACCGCCACTAACCTTCCGCTGAATTTTGCGGGAGGCGTTAGCAGCATTGCGCCCGGGCGCTAGAGGATTTGCCGTCGTGCCTGTGCTGGCTCTGTGAAAGAACAGCCATGTTTAGTCCCACACCCCTGATTTTTGTCCGTAACCCTGTAAGTCTGGCATGAACCTTGTCAAAAGCCTTGCTAAAATCCATGTAGACTACATCAAACGCACTACCGCCATCAACCCTCCTCGTTACCTCCTCAAAAAATTTAATTAAGTTAGTCAGACACGACCTTCCCTTAACAAATCCATGCTGACTCTTTTTGAGTAATCCATGCCTTTCTAAATTTAAGGATTAATACTGTCCCTCAGAATTTTTCCAATGATTTGGCCACCACCGAGTTTAGGCTGACTGGCCTGTAATTACTCGGTCTGTCCACTTCTCCCTTTTTAAATAACGGTACCACATTAGCAGTCCTCCAGTTTTCTGGCACCACACCTGTAGCCAGAGAGCATTGGAAAATGATGGTCAGAGCCTTTGCTGTTTCCGCCCTTGCTTCTCTTAACAGCCTGGGATACATTTCATCCGCGCCTGGCGATTTATCTACTTAATCCAAAAGACGAATAGCTTTTCTCTTATCTACTCTATCAAAACCTCTCATTATCTTGAAAACCTCTTAACCTTCTCTGTTCTAAGAACAGTCCTAACTTTTCCAACCTCTCCTCATAACTGAAGTCCCTCATCCCTGGTAACATCCTGGTAAACCTCCTCTGTATCCATACTTTCCCCGTTAATCCATCTTCCATTATGCATTTTTCCCATTGAGATATTGGGGTAGAAATTGTACCTCATTGTGCCCGGGCATAAAACAGGCAGAACGAGGGACAATTTTGGTTTAAAGCATCCTGCGCTCCAAAGACACCTGAAAGACATTCGACCCAATATTGGGTCAGGCCATTTTTCAGGCATCCAGGGTGGTCGCCTAAAACAGGCGTTAGGCCCCTTGCATAGGCTAATTATGACAATTTTGGGCCAGTCTCAGGGTCCCAGCTGGGGAGCACACTCTGCTCAAAAATAGGCCTAAAGGAATTTTCAACCCATCAACTGTAGTTTAACATTCTGAGAAATGTCCTGTGTGATGAAATTGTCCCATAGAGGTATTCGATACAATGCGAGTCAATTTTTTGAGGATTCCTGTTGAAGGTATGGCTTACTGCTGTGTTTCAAATATTACGGAAATAAAAATCAAAACTGAAAATGCACAGCAGTTCCATCAGCATCTGAAAAATAAAGATTAGCATTTCAGGTATAAAATAATTCTGATAAAGGGTCAAACCCAAAACATCAACCTAACTTTATCTTTCAGATACTGACTCACTTACTGTGCATTTATGAATTTTCTGTTTTTCTTTTGGATTTTGAGCTTAGACAGACTTTTTCTTTATCTCTACGATTGAGGAATTAACTATCACTGATATGAAAAATGCTTATAATGGCACGGAATTTAACTGTGGCCATCAAATGTAAATGACAGTGGCCTGAAAATAGCGTTGCTCATTTGTACCAGCACTGAGCGGACTAACCAGAAGTCCATAAAGGCACTGCTGGAGGCCAAAGAACAGGTCGAAACCATTTGCATCTTTTATTTTTGTTGGGCCAGGAGGAGCACCAGAAAACATTCCAGTCCAAGGTTTCCCTCTAAGGTTTACTCCCCTCCCCTTTCCCCAAGCAGTCCAATTTCCCACCCTCCCTAACCAGCAAGCTACATCAGTGATAACAACAGAAAATGCCGGAAACACTCAGCAGGTTAGGCAGCATCCGTGGAGGGAGAAAAACAGCGTTAACATTTCAGCTCGATGACCCTTAGTCAGAACTGGAAAAAGTTAGAGATGTAACAGATTGTTAAGCAAGTGAAATCCCAGAATCAGCAGGGACTCAGTGGGAATCCAACGGAACCCCGAGCAAATTCAGGGCCTTAATTTTTATTGCTGTGGACTATCATCACCAGTTTAATATAAGAAATGTTACTCATCATGGTTAAAACTAAAAACATTAAAAAGCACAGGATAAGGAAAGGCCATTCTGCCCATGAACACTCCTTCCATAGACCACATAAAATCTGCTCCCTGGTGGATTCTACATCAGTTACTTAATTTCCACAAAACTTCTACCTGATCCCCAGAAGTAGTCAGGAAAGTTCCAGAATGCCTATTTACCATTACATCAGCTTCCTTACACCTGATAAGTCACCTTCCATTAATGACATGCCATGGTCCCAGAAGTACATGAAGTATCATGTTCTATGCAGTATTGAATTATCTGTCTATATCAACCCATACAACCTTCATTCCCAATCCTAATCAGGGATTTATCCAGCTCTTTCTTGAATGAGTTAATTAACACAGAATTACTATTGCTCAGAGTCTGTCCTGTACGGACACTGATCTTGAACTAAACATTTCCACTCTTGCATGAAGCTAAGTAGATAGATAGGTAAATATATAGGTAGACAAAACATTGTGTCACTGAATATTTGACATTTCAATTGAAAACAAATAGTCGTATCTCTGTTTCTCTCTCCACGGATGCTGCCTGGCCTGCTGAGTGTTTCCAGCATTTTCTGTTGTTATTTCAGATTTCCAGCATCCGCAGTATTTTGCTATTGTAGTAGTAACAATATGACGGACAATTACAGCTAACATAAAATCTGGTGCATTATTTACATTGGTGTAAAAATCGAACCTGTGATCAGAAACTCAAAGAAACTATAGTGCAGAATGAGACAATTCAGCCAATCATGCCTGTGCCAGTACTTGCTCCACACCAGAGTTACCTACTCTAATCCCATTTCTCCACTCTTTCCCCTAACCTTAATATTTTTCCTTTGCAAGTGTTCATCTCATTCCTTCTTCAAAGCCATGATTGACTTGGTTTTAATACCCACTTAATGGCCCAGATCTTTACTGGGGCGGGATTTCCAAGCCGGTGGGGGGCGGGGAAGGAGTTCTGGACTCCACAGCATGCATGGTTTCTTATCAACAGGATCCCCGCCCGGAAGCCAGCCTGATTTGCATGTTTACAGCACACCCATCCACTGTTTCGGCTGCAGAACACATCACAGTTGGCTGAAATCGCTATCTCGATAACAGTCAGTACCTTGGACTCTCCATTGTAAGCCAAATTCCATTATCTGCGAGAGTCAGCTCTCACATTATGGAGGGTAATTGAGTTTTCATTGTAGCATGATCATCACTAATACTCAGCTGAATGTGACTGGACTATTTAATTAATGTTACTGCAAAAGGTTCATAAAAAGGGTTTTGTAAATAGAATGTATGCCAAAAATTTCCAATGAAGTACAGGGCGGAGGAGTGTGGTGAAAAAAGAAATGTGTTGGTGTGATGTAGAGGCTGGTGACAGAGATGGAGAGCAAACCCAGAGCTGCACACGAAGTTATGTTGTGTCTAACCTGGGAGCACTGGACTCTGTCACTAGGTGAAGAATGAAAAAAAAAAATTTTTTAATTCACAAAAAGCACCCATAGATTCTAGCGATACATCTGTTTGTTAGTAAGATTTGTAATATGTAAAATATTAAAACTATAATGCAGTTCTCAGCAGCTGTTTTAATTTCCTTTGCATTTACAAACCCTTTGTGACTAATTTTGCAACTTGCCCTATAACAGTGGAGTGCTTCATGTTGTGCCAGCTGACCCACGTTATGCTCAGCAAACAATTCTTATGAGCACATTCAATCCTGAGCAAAGAACAGCCTCCTTACCATCACCCAGCCATTCCTTTTTCCATTACCAAGTCTAGTAATTGGGTTTAAATTAGCAACTGTTTGCAGAGCTCAGATGCAATTAGGTTTCCCCTCAGGCTCCACAAAGCATTCCTTGGCTTTGGCTGTTTGCACTGCACAGCTTCTATGGGACAGATTTTCCAATAAAACTACTAACTGGCAATGATTGTGGTTTATCTGCAGTGCATGCTTTTCAAAAAACTTGTCTCTTTGTCTGCCATCATGGATTAAGTTACATTAATTCAATCCTCATTGCTCTCTGGTCAGGTCTAAGTAAGCAATACTCACATCTGGGGATATCATTATGGATGATGTCATAACATTTCTTTGCATTTACCTAAATAAAATGATGTTGCTCACTTGTGTTGTGTCCAGTAGTTTTACAGCCACTTTTGATCAGTTCAACGGTTGAGTTAACCCAGATCCAGGAGTCAGGATGCTAGTGATTGGGTCACTTGTCATCAGTTTAGCACAACAGGCAAACGGCCTGGAATCTATCCAGGCATTACATTCATCCCGTGGACAAATCACATGCCCACTAGGACCATGCCTGTGGGATGAATGTAATGCCTGGATGTAATGTAATGAATGTAATGTAAAGTAATGACGTTTCTAGCCAATGATGTTTTCAAAAAAGAATCCCAGTGTGTGCTTCTGGTGAGGCACGAAGAAAATGTGCGACCGTTAAAAAAGAATGGTTGGGCAAACATTGCTGCACCAACATTTTAATATCTGAATCTGCTGCTTTCCACCAATACTGGAAATCTGTCCTCACAGAGGCTGGAATTTTAATCTGGAGGCAGGTTGGGAGCAGACTGGGGTGGAAAGCGGTCGGGAAACCCGGGAGGAATGTGTTTCCTGCAGGCCCAGCCAAATTTAACGGCAGGGTCTGATTAACATTTCAAAGCTCTGATCCCCTCCACTGGAGAGGCTGGCTGGCTGGTTGCAAGCAGGTAGGCCTGTGGCACTAGGCCACAGAGAGGAGGGAGGGAGCGATCGGTGGAAGGGGGTGAATCGGGGCTGGAGGAGGATCGGGGGGGAGGGGGGGTCAGGAGTGGAGGGTGTGAATCGGGGCTGGAGGAGGATTGGGGGGGAGGGGGGTCAGGAGTGGAGGGTGTGAATCGGGGCTGGAGGAGGATCGGGGGGAGGGAGGGAGGTCAGGGGCTGGAGGGTGTGAATCGGGGCTGGAGGAGGATCGGGGGGAGGGAGGGAGGTCAGGGGCTGGAGGGTGTGAATCGGGGCTGGAGGAGGATCGGGGAATGGAGGGGGTCAGGAGTGGAGGGTGTGAATCACGGATGGAGGAGTATCGGGGGGGGAGGGGGGTCAGGAGTGGAGGGTGTGAACCGGGGCTGAAGGAGGATCAGGTGGTGGGAGGGTGGTCAGAAGTGGAGGGTGTGAATCGGGGCTGGAGGAGGATCAGGGTATGAAGGGGGGTCAGGGGCCGGAGGGTGTGAATCGGGGCTGGAGGATGATCGGGGGGAGGGAGGGGGTTCAGGGGCCGGAGGATATGAATCGGGGCTGGAGGAGGATCAGGGAATGAAGTGGGGTCAGTGGCCGGAGGGTGTGAATCGGGGCTGGAGGAGGATCGGGGTGTGGGAGGGGCGTCAGGGGCTGTAGGGTGTGAATCGGGGCTGGAGGAGGATCGAGGGGGCGGGGGGTCAAGAATGGAGGGTGTGAATCGGGGCTGGAGGAGGATCGGGGGGAGGGGGGTCAGGAGTGGAGGGTGTGAATCGGGGCCAGAAGAGGATCGGGGAATGGAGGGGGGTCAGGGGCCGGAGGGTGTGAATTGGGAGGGGGTGGGGGTGTTGGTCAGGGGCCAGAGGAGCGTCAGACGGTGTGAATCGGGGCTGGAGGAGGCTCAGGGGGGCATCAGAGGCCTCTGGGGAATGATCAGTGGCCTCATGGGAGGGTTCGGAAGCCTCGTTTTGGGGATCGGAGGTCACGTGGTGGGGTGTCTAATCACGGGGAGTAAGTGAGGCAAGGGCGCTGGATCCAGCAGGTAAGTGTAAGGCACTCACCTCCTGGATCCAGCAGTGCTCGCCTTATTTTAGCTGGTGGGTTCCCCAAGGCCTGGGAAACACGACCAGCCAGAGTAAAATTTGTAATTTCCCTCACCTCTTTTTCCGGTACATTGATGACTGTATCGGTGCTGTTTCCTGTTCTCGCCCTAAACTGGAAAATTTCATCAACTTTGCTTCCAATTTCCACCCTTCACATTGTCCATCTCAGACTCTTCCCTTCCCTTCCTCGACTTCTCTGTCTTCATTTCTGGGGATTAGCTATGGACCAACATCCACTCTAAGTCCACTGATTCCCACAGCTACCTTGACTACATTTCCTCCCATCCCGCTTCCTGTAAGGACTCTATTCCATTCTCCCAGTTTCTCCGTCTTCGTCGCATTGGTTCTGATGGTGCCACCTTCCATACCAGTGCTTCTGATATGTCTTCCTTTTTCCTCAACCGAGGATTCCACTCTACCATGGTTGACATGGCCCTTGACCGCACCTGTTCCATTTCCCACACTTCTACTCTCACCCCTTCCCCTCCCTCCCAGAATCATGATAGGGTTCCCCTTGCTCTCACCTTCCACCCCACCAGTCTCCACATTAAACGGATCATCCTCCGCCATTTCCGCCACCTCCAGCGTGATCCCACCACCAAACACATTTTCCCCTCCCCTCCGCTTTCAGCATTCCAAAGGAACCGTTCCCTCCACGACACCCTGGTCCACTCCTCAATCTCCCCCAACACCCCCTCCCCTTCCCATGGCACCTTTCCATGCAAGTGCAGGAGATACAACACCTGCCCTTATATCTCCTCCCTTCCAACCATCCAGGGCCCCAAACACTCCTTCCAGGTGAAACAGCGATTTAGTGTACTTCTTTCAATTTGATATATTTTATTTGCTGCTCACGATGCGGTCTCCTCTACACTGGGGAGACCAAATGTAGGTTGGGTGACCGCTTTGCGGAACACCGCCATTCAATCCGCAAGCGTGACCCTGAGCTTCCGGTTGCCTGTCACTTTAATTCTCTGGACCACTCCCACTCTGACCTCTCTGCCCTCGGCCTCTTACACTGTTCCAATGAATCTCAAAGTAAGCTCGAGGAACAGCACCTCATCTTTCGATTAGGCACTTTACAGCCTTCCAATTCAACATTGAGTTCAACAATTTCAGATCATAACCTCTGCCCCCATTTTTTCGGACAGCAGGTGCTGATTCTGATATTCCCATTTATACCTCTTCTAGACCCATCTTTTGTTTCTTTACTTGTCCCATTACCATTTCCTTTTGCCTTGTGCCATCATCCCTTTTGTCATTTAATCTCTCCTGCCTTCCACCCTATCACAGACCTTCGCTTTTGTTCTTTCCCCCCTTTCCCTGCCTCTGTACTTACTTAAAACTTGTTACATCTCTAGCATTTTCCAGTTCTGATGAAAGGTCATCGACCTGAAACGTTAACTCTGTTTCTCTCTCCACAGATGCTGCCTGACCTGCTGAGTATTTCCAGCATTTTCTGTTTTTATTTCAGATTTCCAGCATCTGCAGTATTTTGCTTTTGTGTTAAATTTGTAATGGTGGATCACCACGAGGCATGCCAGCCTCATTAGAATATTTAAATAAGTGACCCACCTCCTGGCAGCAGGTTGGCTGCCGCCCCCCACCCCGTCCCTCCTCCATTAAAACCGCAAGTGGGTGAGTTGGGGTTGGGATTCAGTTTTTTAACTCTTTCACCTCCTACCCGACCCCAAACCACCTGTTTTTTTAGGTTAAAATTTCCCCCAACATACAGACAGATTTAGTATTTGCGATGACCGGTTACTATTCAGAAATTTCAAATGCGGTTTTGCTATTCTGAGACCCAAGAGTTCCTTACTTAATACTCCAGCAACCCAACACCCTACAACTTTTCCCACACATCAGTCACTGCACAAATCGGGAGGTAATGAATTTAGGCCCCAATGAGTGATGATGACATCACGGAGGAAACTGCCTTTGCAGAGCCACAGCATCAATAGTGTGAAGAGCCTGACTTAACGCATTTGCTTAACATAATATAATTCCTAAAGTGCCCATAATAATTGTGTTTACTGATATTGGCCCCGATATTAATCTAAAGGTGGCGGTGGGCGGGGCAGTTAAATTGCGAGGGGAAAACACAGAAGTCAACTGAACGGGTCGGAATCTGCAATCTCAACTCAATTGAACCAATTAATTTTGACTTCCGGGTTTCGCGTCTCCAAGCTGCGCAGCTGGAGTGATGCACACCCGCATGACGCGATCTCAGCTGTATTTAAAGGGACTGTCCACAAATATAAATTGGAGGTGTTCAGGATGAATGGTGGACACAGAGCAAGGCATCACCCAGACTTAATGATGCCTCACTGGAATAACTGCTGGGTGCAGTCAGGAGGAGCAGGAGGGATATACTTTCCCCAGCAATGGAAGGACGAAGGCTGCCGCTCCCACCAAGAAGCTGTGGTTGGAGGTAGCCGAGGAGGTGAGCAGCAGGGGCGTTGTGCCCAGGTTATGGATGCAATGTAGAAAGCTGTTTAATGGCCTAACCAAGTCAGGAAAAGTGAGTACATTTGCTGATTCAACTACATCCTATGCTTTAAGCCCACCCTCTTTCACTTTGTCTTGCTGAAGTATTCTCCATCTCATCACCACACACCCACTCAACATTCAGCAGCATCTAGCCTTCACTGTCCATGCACTTCATCACCTCCCTATTTCTCCACCAACTGTTGACACTCACCCCAATCCTTATGCAATCCTAGGCCCCGTGGCATTCTCCTCCTACGCTATGTGGGAAATCAGAGACACTTCCTGTGTCCCTGACGTCCATGTGTGTGGGAAGTGTATCCAGCTGCAGCTACCGGCAGACCGGATTGCGGCGCTGGAGCTGTGAATGGATACATACTGGAGCATTCGCGATGCTGAGGATGTCGTGGATATCACGTTTAATGAGTTGGTCACACCGCAGGTAAAGGCTGCACAGGCAGGAAGGGAATGGGTGATCGCCCGGCAGAGTAGTAGGTGCAGGCAGGTAGTGCAGGGGTCCCCTGTGGCCATCCCCCTCTCAAACAGATATACCACTTTGGATATTGTTGAGGGAGATGGCTTATCGGGGGAAGACAGCAGCAGCCAACTTCCTGGCACAGTGAGTGGTTCTGCTGCACAGGACGGGAGGAAAAAGAGTGGGAGAGCTATAGTAATAGGGGATTCTGTTGTAAGGGGAATAGATAGGCATTTCTGCGGCTGCAAACAAGACTCCAGGATGGTATGTTGCCTCCCTGGTGCAAGGGTCAAGGATGTCTCGGAGCGGCTGCAGAGCATTTTGGAGGGGAAGGGTGAACAGCCAGTTGTCGTGGTGCATATAGGTACCAACGATATAGGTAAAAACCGGGATGAGGTCCTAGAAGTTGAATATAGGGAGTTAGGAGGTAAATTCAAAAATAGGACCTCAAAGGTAGTAATCTCAGGATTGCTACCAGTGCCACATGCTAGTCAGAGTAGAAATAGAAGAGTATTTCAGCTGAATATGTGGCTAGAGGAATGGTGCAAGGGGGAGGGATTCAAATTCCTGGGACATTGAAACCGGTTCTGGGGGAGGTGGGACCAGTACAAACTGGACGGTTTGCACCTGGGTAGGACTGGGACTGATATCCTAGGGGGATTGTTTGCTAGTGCTGTTGGGGAGGGTTTAAACTAAAATGGCAGGGGGTTGGGAACCTGTGCAGGGAGACAGAGGAAAGGGAAACATGGATAGAAGCAAAAGACAGGAAGGAGAAAAGCAAAAGTGGCAGTCAGAGAAATCAAGGGTTTAAATCAAACATGGCCACATTAAATAATAATTCTAAAAGGTCCAAGAGTGTTAAAAAAACAAGCCTGAAGGCTTTGTGTCGTAATAAGGTGGATGAATTAGCTGCGCAAACAGATGTAAATGGATATGATATGATTGGGATTATGGAAACATGGCTCCAGGGTGACCAAGGCTGGGAACTCAACATCCAGGGGTATTCAATATTCAGGAAAGACAGGCAAAAATGAAAAGGAGGTGGGGTAGCATTGCTGGCTAAAGAGGAGATTAACACAATTGTAAGGAAGGATATTAGCTCTGATGATGTGGAATCTGTATGGGTAGAGCTGAGAAACACCAAGGGGCAGAAAACGTTAGTGGGAGTTGTGTACAGACCCCCAAACAGTAATGCGGAGGTTGGGGATGGCATTAAATGGGAAATTAGAGATGCGTGCAATAAGGGCACAGCAGTTATCATGTGTGACTTTAATCTACATATAGATTGGGCCAGCCAAATTAGTAACATACTGTGGAGGAGGAATTCCTGGAGTGTATACGGGATGGTTTCCTGGACCAATATGTGGAGGAACCAACTAGAGATCAGGCCATCTTAGACTGGGTATTATGTAATGAGAAAGGAATAATTAGCAATCTTGTTGTGCAAGGCCGCTTGGGGCGGAGCGTTCATAATATGATAGAATTCTTCATTAAGATGGAGAGTGAGGTATTTGACTCAGAGACTAGGGTCCTGAATTTAAATAAAGGAAACTACGATGGTATGAGGCGTGAGTTGGGTAGGATGGATTGGGGAATGTTACTTAAAGGGTTGATGGTGGACAGGCAATGGCAAACATTTAAAGATCGCATGGATGAACTACAGAATTTGTTCATCCCTGTTTGGCATAAAAATAAAACAAAAAAGGTGACTCAACCGTGGGTAACAAGGGAAATTAGGGATAGTACAAGATCCAAAGAGAGGACATATAAATTGGCCAGAAAAAGCAGCAAACCTTAGGATTGGGAGCAGTTTAGGATTCAGCAAAGGAGGACAAAGGGATTGATTAAGAGGGGGAAAATAGAGTATGAGAGTAAGCTTTCAGGGAACATAAAAACTGACTGTAAAAGCTTCTATAGATATGTGAAGAGAAAAAGATTGGTGAAGTCAAGCGTAGGTCCCTTGCAGTCAGAATGAGGGGAATTTATAATGGGGAACAAAGAAATGGAAGACCAATTAAATACATACTTTGGTTCTGTCTTCACAAAGGAGGACACAACTAACCGCCCAGAGATGTCGGGGAACATAGGGTCTAATGAGAGGGAGGAACTGAATGAAATCAGTATTTGTAGGGAAATGGTGTTAGGGAAATTGCGTGGATTGAAGGCCGATGAATCCCCAGGGCCTGATAATCTACATCCTAGGGTACTTAAGGAAGTGGCCCTAGAAATAGTAGATGCATTGCTGGTCATCTTCCAAAATTCTATAGACTCTGGAACAGTTCCCATGGATTGGAGGGTAGCTAATGTTACCCCACTATTCAAAAAAGGTGGTAGAGAGAAAACGGGGAATTATAGACCAGTAAGCCTGACATCGGTAGTGGGGAAAATGCTAAAGTCCATTATAAAAGATATAATAGCAGAGCACTTGGAAAACAGTGACAGGATCGGACAATGTCAACATGGATTTACAAAAGGTAAATCGTGCTTGACTAATCGACTGGAATTTTTTGAGGATGTAACTGGTAGAATAGATAAGGAAGAACCAGTGAATGTGGTGTATTTGGACTTTCAGAAGGCTTTCGATAAGGTCCCGCATAAGAGATTAGCGTGTAAAGTTAAGGCACATGGGATTGGGGGTAAGGTGCGGACTTGGATAGAGAACTGGTTGGCAGACAGGAAGCAAAGAGTTGGAATAAACGGGTCTTTTTCCGAGTGGCAGGCAGTGACTAGTGGGGTAACGCAGGGATCGGTCCTAGGACCCCAGCTATTCACAATATATATTAATGATCTAGACGAGGGAACTAGAGGTAATATCTCCAAGTTTGCAGACGACACAAAGCTGGGTGGGCATGTGTGCTGTGAGGAGGATGCCGAGAAACTCCAGTATGATTTGGACAGGTTGGGTGATTGGGCAGATGCATGGCAGATGCAGTATAATGTGGATAAATGCGAGGTTATCCACTTTGGTGGCAAAAACAGGAAGGCAGATTATTATCTGAATGGCAATAGATTGGGAGAAGGGGAAGTGCAACGAGACCTGGGTGTCCTTGTGCACCAGTCGCTGAACGTAAGCATGCAGGTGCAGCAGGCGGTTAAGAAGGCAAATGGTATGTTGGCCTTCGTAGCAAGAGGGTTCGAGTACAGGAACAAGGATGTCTTGCTGTAGTTGTTCAGGGCCTTGGTGAGACCACACCTTGAGTATTGTGTGCAGTTTTGGTCGCCTTATCTGAGGAAGGATGTTCTTGCCATGTAGGGAGTGCAGCGAAGATTCTCCAGACTGATACCTGGGATGGCAGGAATGATGTATGAGGAGAGATTGGGTCGATTGGGCTTATACTCGCTGGAGTTTAGAAGTATGAGAGGGGATCTCATTGAAACTTATAAAATTCTAACAGGACTAGACAGACTAGATGCAGGAAGGATGTTCCCGATGGCGGGGGAGTCCAGAACCAGGGGTCACAGTCTAAAGATAAGGGGTAAGCCATTTAGGAGAGAGATGAGGAGGAATTTCTTCACCCAGAGAGTGGTGAACCTGTGGAGTTCTCTACCACAGAAGGCAGTTGAGGCCAATTCATTAAATATATTCAAGAAGGAGTTAGATATATTTCTTAATGCTAAAGGGATGAAGGGGTATGGGGAGAAGGCAGGGACAGGGTACTGAGTTTGGATGATCAGCCATAATCTCACTGAATGGCGGAGCAGGCTCGAGGGGCCAAATGGCCTACTCCTGCTCCTATCTTCTATGTTTCTATGTTTCTTCTATGATGCATGTGTCTCATAGTCACCCTCACCAAATGCACGGCGTCCATCGGATGAAGACCTCAACTTCACTCACTCACAGGTCTGTTTTTTCACTCCTTGTAGAAGAGAACGCAAAACAGAAGAGGGACAAGATTGGAGGTGGGCCGCCATAAATAATCCAGCTCACAGAGGAGGACGCCCTGGAGATAAGTGGCACATCTGTATCCCTCTCAGTCGGAGATGGAGAGACAGGGAGCTTGCAGATAGTTCGTGACGGAATTTCAAATATCTCTGACACACATCGGAATTACAAATATCTCTGACACACATATACCGACTTTATTTCATCAATGACTGAACTATGAGGAGACTTTGCCATGACTAAATTACATCCCTTTCTTTTGCCTTCCAGGGCCTTCACATGTACAGCAAGTGTCGCAGGACATCCATGAGGACGATTCCTTAGAGGATCTCATTCCTTCTGAGGGTTCACCACCACAGAACCTACAACCATGCACAAGCATAAATACTTGCACTTCGGTGGGTCCACTTAGACAGTTAGTTGGGTTTTCACCTGGTGATTCACTTCTCACAAGTAAGCATGAGCAGACACTGGTGGCAGGGACAGCTGTGGAGAGTCCGCATCAGTAGGGGCACAATACTCTTCAAGCGCTGCTCAGACATAGATGCTGAACCCTGGGGGCTATCATTGTGAAGGAGAATGTCAGAGGTGCATCAGCAAATTAGCCAGGTATTGACAGGCGTGCCACGCACACTCTCCACAATAGCGGAGAGAATGGACCACTCGGTCACGAGTGGATTGGTGGTGCAGGTAATTGTGAGGATGGCTGCGCTGGAGAGACAGTGGCCGCCTCCATGGAGCTCCAAGCAAGGCTCTCAAATGAGTCCATGCAGGCTATGACCATGGCTGTGCAGACTTTGGATGTCAACTTGTCTGCCCCCTTAAACAGGAGGACAGGTACCTTATCCTTGGCCTTACATGTCACTGATCTTCAACAAGCTAGTCTGCAGCAGAATGGTAGGAGTGATGTGGGGCTGGTTCAGGAGAGGGATGATGATGAAAGGGGATGTGGAAGTGGGAACTTCACTCAAAGCACTCCCACTTCCCACCTGTTGCGCCCCCCCACCCCCCCAAACCAGCAGCCGACACGCGGCCTCGTCTCCTGACGGCTGAGTCTGCCCTTGCACAGGTGCAGCTGCAGCAGTCTTTGGGGGGACCTCGGAAGCTCCAAAACCCAGAGGTCATAGGTCAAAAGCAGCTCAGCAATCTGGGCAGGGGTGTTTGACAAAATGTTATGCTGTTAAGTTTCCTTTTTTTAATAATGTCACATAAAATTGAATGATTTACACCACTTCCACATCCTGCCCATTATTACATCCCAAGGGCCACTCGCCCTTTCACTTGTTTCATGATGAATGTCAATACAATGGCAGGGGGATGGGATACAGAGTGGAGCTATAATAGGGGGTGATGTACAGCCAAATATAGAGGAAAAAACAAGTCAGCTTGGAAGGCAGAGCAAATATGTAACGGCACAAGGGAGTTGGGCAAGGCTGGATGGCATTTATTTTAATGCAAGGAGTCTTGCGAATAAGGTGGATGAACTGAAGGTGTTGATGAACACATGGGAGTATGATATTGTTGCTATCACGGAGACATGGTTGAGGGAGGGGCAACACTGGCAGCTCAATATTCCGGGGTATAGAATCTTCAGGCGAGACGGGGGGGGGGGGTAAAAGAGGAGGGGGTGTTGCAATATTAATTAAGGAGTCAATTACTGCTGTAAGGAGGGATGATATATTAACAGGTTCCTCTAATGAGGCCATATGGGTAGAACTTAAAAACAAAAAGGGGGCAAGCACTTTGCTGGGAGTGTACTATAGGCCCCCAAACGGTCAGGGGGAGATAGAGGAACAGATATGTAGGCAAATCTCAGGGAAATGTGCAAATAATAGGGTAATAATAGTGGGGGATTTCAACTTCCCCAATATTAACTGGGATAGTCAGAGTGTGAAAGGCTTAGAGGGTGCAGAATTCTTAAAGTGCATCCAGGAGAGCTTTTTGAGCCAGCATGTAGAAAGTCCTACAAGAGAGGGGGTACTGGACCTAATTCTAGAGAATGTGGCTGGGCAAGTGGTAGAAGTGTTAGTAGGTGAGCACTTTGGTGACAGTGACCATAATTCGGTAGTCATTGAAAAGGACAGAGATGGACCGGAAATAAAGGTTCTAAATTGGGGGGAAGGCCAATTTTAATATGATAAGGCAGGATCTGGCCAAAGTGGACTGGGATCAGCTACTTGTAGGAAAATCCACATTGGAGCAATAGGAGTCTTTCAGAAAGGAAATTGAGAGAGTACAATGGCAACATGTTCCCGTAAAGGTCAAGGGTGGGACCAACAAGCCCAGGGAACCTTGGATGTCAAGGGATATACGAGAATGGATTAGGAAAAAAAGGGGGACTTTTGGCAGATACAAAGGACGAAAGACAGAGGAAGCCCTAGAGGAGTATAAAAAGTGCAGGGGGATACTTAAAAAAGAAATTAGGAGAGCGAGGAGGGGCCAAAATAAAGGAAAATCCTAAGGTGTTTTATAAGTATACTAGCTGGGGAGCCCCGCGTTGCGAGGGCAATTTTGGGGCGCTTGGTCTCCCTGCCCCTGTGTGTCCCCCCTCTCCCTGTCATGTCCTCTCCCTGTCTTATCCCTCCCTCCCCTCCCCTCTCTCCCTCCCCTCCTCTCCCTCCCCTCCCCTGTCTCCCTCCCTCCCTCCCCCCACCCCCTCCCCTCCCCCCACCCCTCCCCTCCCCCACTCCCCTCTGTCCCTCTCTCCGGCCCCTCCCCCTGCCTAGCGCCTGAGGTCCGGTGCCGTTGCGATAGCGGCCGTGCGGGGCCTAGCGCTTAAGGCGCGGTCGGGTTCTGAGGCCGGGATGGACCGGAGCTGAGGTCCCCCGCGTATCGCGCGGCTGATGGACGGCCGCGGTGGGCGGCACATGCGCGGTCAGTGCGGGCGGCGCATGCGCGGTCAGTGCGGGCGGCGCAAGGCGGCCCGCGGGGAGCAGGCAAGGGCGGCTTGGCGGCCGTTAGCGAGCGGGAAACTTCGGGCGGCCCGCCCGCGCTCCGTCCGCGACACCGTGAAACCTGAGAGGGGGAAGTAGAGAGAGACAGAGAGGGAAGAGGAGAAGGAGAGAGAGGGAAGAGGAGAGAGGGAAGAGGAGAAGGAGAGAGAGGGAAGAGGAGAAGGAGAGAGAGAGAGGGAAGAAAGAGAGAGAGAAATTTTTTGAGCTTCAGGCCCCGAGTCCCCCCTGCGCGAGGGTGAGGAGGAGGGGGGGGGTTGCTAAACACAATATAAAACTCAAATAAATTGTTCATTAATTCCCTAACACATAATTCAAATATTTACCTTACTTCCCTAACACACTGAAAGTGTGGGGAAAAAATCGTGAAAAATCAAGATGGCGGCCACTCACCTCGGTTCAGAAGGATAAGGCCCGCCCACACACGCACCAATTGGTCGACCGGTCAGGTCACCGAAGCGTAGGATTGGTCAATCGTCGAGTCACTCGACACTCAACTGTAGGAAGGAACCCGCCGTCCGATTGGTCGACCTCGACGTCACACGGTCGCTAATGAGATGCTAATGAGCAGAAGGCTGAACGTTTTTCGGATACCGCGGGCGGGATTTTTGTGCGGCCGAAACGTAAATACGCCTATGACCGGTCCGGAATCGCAAGCTTTCTTTTGAGGCGACGCGTGCGTCGGTACGCTCTGTAACTTTCAAACATATAGAGAACGGACGGACAGACAGACAGACATCGGGACAGGCAGAAGAGCCGCTTTATATATATAGATTAAGGGCAAGAGGATAACTAGGGAAAGAGTAGGGTCCATTAGGGACCAAAGTGGCAATCTGTGTGTGGAGCCAGAAGATGTGGGTGGGGTATTAAATGAATTTTTTGCATCTGTGTTCACTATGGAGAAGGACGATGTAGACATAGAAATCGGGCAGGGGGACTGTGATATACTTGAACATATTAGCATCGAGAGGGAGGAGGTACTAGCGGTTTTAGCAGGCTTAAAAGTGGATAAATCCCCAGGCCCGGACGAGATGTATCCCAGGCTGCTGTGTGAGGCAAAGGAGGAGATTGCAGGGGCTCTGACACAAATTTTCAAAACCTCTCTGGCCACAGGGGATGTGCCAGAGGACTGGAGAACAGCTAACATAGTACCATTATTCAAGAAGGGTAGTAGGGATAAACCAGGGAATTACAGGCCAGTGAGCCTAACATCAGTGGTAGGGAAATTATTGGAAAAAATTCTGAGGGACAGAATTAGTCTCCACTTGGAGAGGCAAGGATTAATCAGGGATAGTCAGCATGGCTTTGTCAAGGGAAGATCATGTCTGACTAATTTGATTGAATTTTCGAGGGGGTGACTAGGTGTGTGGATGAGGGTAGTGCAGTGGATGTGGTATACATGGATTTCAGTAAGGCTTTCGATAAAGTCCCGCATAGGAGACTGGTCAAGAAGGTAAGAGCCCATGGGATCCAGGGTGCCTTGGCACATTGGATCCAAAACTGGCTTAGTGGCAGAAGGCAGAGGGTGATGGTCGAAGGTTGTTTTTGTGACTGGAAGCCTGTGTCCAGTGGGGTACCGCAGGGATCGGTGCTGGGTCCCTTGCTGTTTGTGGTCTACATTAATGATTTGGATGTGAATGTAAAAGGTATGATCAGTAAGTTCGCAGATGACACGAAAATTGGTGGGGTGGGAAATAGCGAGGAGGGTAGCCTCAGTCTGCAGGACGATATAGATGGGTTGGTCAGATGGGCGGAACATTGGCAAATGGAATTTAACCCTGAAAAGTGTGAGGTGATGCATTTTGGAGGGACTAACAAGGCAAGGGAATACACAATGAATGGTAAGACCCTAGGAAAGACAGAGGATCAGAGGGACCTTGGTGTGCATGTACATAGATCCCTGAAGGCAGCAGAACAGGTGGATAAGGTGGTTAAAAAGGCATATGGGATACTTGCCTTCATTAGCCGAGGCATACAATATAAGAGCAGGGAGGTTATGATGGAGCTGTACAAAACGCTGGTTAGGCCACAGCTGGAATACTGTGTGCAGTTCTGGTCGCCACACTATAGGAAGGATGTGATTGCTTTGGAGAGGGTGCAGAGGAGATTCACCAGGATGTTACCTGGGCTGGAGCGCTTCAGCTATGAAGAAAGGCTGGACAGGCTGGGGTTGTTTTCCTTGGAGCAGAGAAGGCTGAGGGGGGACCTGATTGAGGTGTACAAAATTATGAGGGGCATAGATAGGAAGGAACTTTTTCCCTTAGTAGAGGGGTCAATAACAAGGGGGCATAGATTCAAGGTAAGGGGCAGGAGGTTTAGAGGGGATTTGAGGAAGAACTTTTTCACCCAGAGGGTGGTTGGAATCTGGAACTCACTGCCTGAAAGGGTGGTAGAGGCAGGAACCCTCACAACATTCAAGAAGCATTTGGATGAGCACTTGAAATGCCATAGCATACAAGGCTACGGACCAAATGCTGGAAAATGGGATTAGATTAGACAGGGCCTGATGGCCGACGCTGACGCGATGGGCCGAAGGGCCTCTTTCTGTGCTGTATAACTCTATGGCCTAGAAATTCATTGTAGCCACTTTTGGGACGTTAAAGTCGGGCGGCCGTTAAAGTTTGCGCCCGCCGCCAAATCGAGGCCACTTCTGCGATATTCATTAGCTTCGCCCTAAGAGTTTGCTCGAGCGCTAAAACTGGTGCTGGACGCCTCTCTTTAGGCGCTAAGCCGGAGGTGCTGAGCGAGAGCGCCCAGGCCGGGCGCAGCGCAGGTGCGGCCATCTCGTGATTGACAGCAGACACCCTGGCGCCGGCCAGCTCTTAAGGGGGAAGGGTTGACTTTGTCTGCTGCCACGCCCTGGATAGTGGAGCCCTCCAGCTAGGCCTGAACACTGCTGCTGGACCCAAATAGCGCCTGAAGCCATGCAGAGGGCCCGTGAACGAGCGCAGCGCTTCTCAGAGCATGATCTGAGTGTGCTGGTTGGTGGTGTGGAGAAGAGGCGCCATATTTTGTACCCGGACAATGGCAGGAAGGCGCCGGTCCGCGCCTACCGGAGAGCCTGGAGGCATGTCGCCAGCAAGGTGTCAGCCAACAGTGAGGTCCCTAGGACTGGTGTCCAGTGCCGCAAAAAGTTTAATGACCTCACGCGGATTGTCAGGGCGAGTACCCTTTCCAGTGACCTCCTCATCCTTGCATGTGCACCTCACATTATGGGCAAAGGGACCTGAAAGCCCTAATGGCCAGCCCTCATCCAGCAGCTATGGGACAGGCATGAACATCAATTGCACATTCTGCACTTAACACACTGGCCAAGCTATTCCACCATGGGAGGCAGTGCACACAAGATCAGGGCGACACACTGTACTTAGAGGCCGTCCTTTCTCTTGCAGGCCAAGCTGGCCAATAACAAGAAGAGCCGCACTGCGACCGGGTGAGGCCGATCCCAGATCCAGCCGCTCACCGAGCTGCAACATCGCGTGGAGCGCATCATGGGTGCCCGGGTGATTGGCCCCGTTGCATGTGGAGATGCCGACTATGTTCTGGGCACCAATGGTAAGGACATCAACGTTTGGACCTCTCTCGTCCCACTTGCGCATCAGATCTACATCCTTTGCCACTGTCCGACCAATGCGCTGAATGCCACCACTCATGCATCCCTCGCTGACACCCTCTCCTCACTCTAAAGCTACTCTTGTGCCTTCCTGCTTTCAGATGGTGAGGAGGAGGTCCCTGAACTTGCCAGTGACAGCCCCTCAGAGGAGGAGGAGCAAGAGGAAGGCGGCCCATCAGGGGAACCCTCAGCCGTGGCAACCCATGCCAATGTAGGGGACACGTCTTCCCTGGAGGGGAGCGTCGCGGAAGTGTCGGAGGGGAGGGGAGCTCATGGGACCTGCGGCCTGCAGAAATGCGGGAGGGGGGTGCCAGCTCGGCGGCCTTCTCCCCAGAGGGGGGAAGGGTCGGAGGGGAGTCCGGTTGCTGGGCCCAGCGGCCTCCAGCAACGCAGGAAGGGTCGGCCAGCTCGGCGGCCTTCTCCCCAGAGGGAGAGTCCGGCCTCCAGTCCGGAGATGGTCTTCGCCGAGGAGATGGAACGCCTCGAGGACTTGTCCGCGGACTCGGAGCGCCGGCACACGGAGCTCATGGGGGTAGTGGCACGGTTGCCTGAGGCCATCGAGTCCCTCTCTCGGAGTGTCACCGACGTCGGGGCCTCACAGGCCATCAGTTTGGCGGAATTCGGGGCAGAGCAGGCAGCGAGTCGGGCGGCATTCGGGGCAGATCAGGCAGCGAGTCGTGCGGCATTCGGGGCAGCTCAGGCAGCGAGTGGGCAGCTGATCAGTGGTGCCGTGCAGTCACTGGGTGCTCTGATGAGGTCACTGAACAGGTCAACACGGGCACTCACTGCTGCCACACTCGCTGTGTCAGCCAGGCATCGCCAGGGCACCCGGCGCGCTGCAGCAGCACAGCGGTCTGTTCCTCGGCAGATTGGTGCGCATGCTGCAGTGCTGGCCTGGGCGAATGCCAGTGTCTCAGGCGACCAGCGAGCGCCTGCCATCCGCCAGCTTGCCCCCATTCCTCCAGCCGCCACTGCCACTCCCCCAGTGGAGCTGCCAGGAGCTGCTGCAGCGACTGATGCTGGCCAGCCACAGCTGCAGCATTCAACAGCCGCCCGCTCGACGGCCAGACCTCGACTAGGCCGACCCCCAAGGGCATCTGCCGTCACGACATGTGCCCCTCTGGAGCCTGCCCCCAGCCTTGCAGCAGCCAATGGCCTTACTTTGAGGAGGAGCAGCAGGGCGGGCAGGGGCCACACAAAGATGGCCAAGGCATCGCCCTAGCGGGCCAAAAAGTCGAATGTGTGGCCAGTTGTGTTTGTTTTTTGAGGCCGAGAATTGGATGTTTGTTTTTTGAGGCCGAGAATTGGATGTTTGTTTTTTGAAGGCCGAGGATGTGATGTTTGTATTTTACGAAGTCCGAGGATGACGGCCATTTTAGTTGCACTGTTTTGTTAATCCTCTCCAGGTTGTGGGAGCGAGTAATGTGTTTGAGTGTTTTTTGGGGGTTTCGTCTGTTTTTGGTTTTCATGTGGGAAGGGCCCTGAGTTTGTACAATAAAGCATTTTATTTATTAACATTGTCCATGTTTGATGTTTGAAGTGTTTGTTGCCTTAACCGCCTGAGGGCTTGCGGAGCGGCTGCAATCATGTTCTTTCATTGGCACAAGCCATTCCCTGACAGGGGGCCTAGAAGTGACGTTCAATAAGCCGCCGACGGGCGGCCCTTGGACCTTGTGCCTCCCTCCTGGGCTGGTACTCCTCGTCCTCCTCCTCCTCATGCTCCTCCTGCTCCTCCTCCTGAGGTGGGGGTCCAACGTGAGGTGGCAGTGCCTGAGTCCTGCGGATAGCCAGGTTGTGCAGCATGCAGCAAACGACGACGAATTGGGAGACTCGGTCCTACGAATACTGGAGGGCTCCCCCGGAGCGATCGAGACAGCGGAACCGTTGCTTGAGGACGCCGATTGTTTGTTCTATGATGTTCCTAGTCGCTTGATGGCTCTCGTTGTATGCCTCTTCAGCAGGGGTCGTGGGCGCGCGGAGCGGGGTCATGAGCCAGGTACACAAAGGATAGCCTTTGTCCCCGATAAGCCATCCTCTTGGGGGGAGGCTGTGGCTGGAACATGTCAGCCACAGTTGTCTGTCGCAGGATAAAGGCATCGTGGCTGCTGCCTGGAAAGCGGGCATTGACAGCTAGGATGCGCTGCTTGTGGTCACACACCAGCTGTACGTTGAGGGAATGGTAGCCCTTCCGGTTGCGGTAATCCTCGGCATGCTCCAGAGGTGCCCACAAAGCCACATGCGTGCAGTCAATGGCGCCCTGCACCATGGGGAAGCCCGCTATTCTTGCAAATCCCACTGCACGCTGCTGCTGCTTGTCCAGGGTCATGGGGAAGGAGATGAATTGATGTCTCCTTCTGAAAAGGGCTTCGGTCACCTGGCGGATGCAGCAATGCACGGCGAACTGGGAGAGGTTAGCGATGTCCCCAGCAGCGGATTGGAAGGAGCCGGTGGCATAGAAGTTGAGAGCCACCGTCACCTTCACTGCCACTGACAGAGACGTCCTGCGCATCAGCTGTGGCTGCAGATCTCTCTGAAGCAGCTGGCAGATGTCTGCAACCACCTCCCTTCTGAATCGCAGCCTCCTTACACACATCGCGGCAGACATGGTCAGATAGGAGGACTGCTGGTGGTATACCCTGGGTGGGTAAGGCCTCAGTTGGCGATGCCTGTTGCCCCCTCTGCGTCTAGCCAGGGCTGCCACTCTCTCACGGCGTCTGTAAGCCCTTCTGGCATAAGGCTGAAAGTCAGCGTTGGCACCCAATGCAGCCCCCATTATATGCTGGCAAACAATGAGCTCTCAATGAAGGCAAAGATAATTGCTAAGCTCTGGCCTGAGCCAAAAATACCTGTCCTAGTGTTGGTCCAAACCAGTAAGCTCTCCTCCTTGGTCTCTCTCCAAAAAACCGTTGCACAAGAGTGAATGCTGCAAAATGGCTGCCCTTTATAGTGCAGGGTAAGTGCCCTTTAATTAGCGCTCCCCGTGGCCCGCCTCGGCTGTGTACCGTTCCACTTCACAGTCGTTAGGGCCGCCCGGCGCACAATGGGCCGGCGCGAGTGAAGTTCCGGTTCGGGGCGCACAAAGGGCGTTGCACTAGTAAATGACGTCATGATCTGCGCGCGCAGCAGGGCGCGCGCTAAGACTTTGCGCCGGCGCTAAATGTGTACTGAAGTTGGGGCGAGGCGCAGATCGCGCTGCGCCCGGGCGCTAAGCGCCTAGCGCTCAAGATCTACTCCTCCTAAGGCGCTAACGGCTGGCGCGCCCAACTGAATTTCTAGGCCTATGACTCTAATACATGCTGGGACCCATTGGGCAGATGTGCAATGAGTGGATGAGTGGTTGAAGGACTGTTTAGTGCAAAGCATGGGGTGGGGAAGTGGTGGTGGGAGTGGACTGCGGGATTTCATTTGTTATGTTTCACACTAGGTGAGCCTTCGCAATATCAGGGCATCCCCGGCAGCAGTGTAAGCGGCTGGCCTAGTAATGGGTGCCCCATCTTCATCCTCCTGCTCCGCCTCCTCTATGTTCTCTTCATCCAAAGATGAGTGATGAGCCCCTTTGTCCTCCTCCACTTGCAAACCCCCCTCCTTTGCATGTGCTGATCCCACCACAGCATGTTGTCATGGATGGTGATGGTCTTCCTCTTCTGATGTGCTGTCAAACATCCAAGGCGCCTCCCATCCTGATCTTGTCAATTTGAAATCCTCCAAGGTTGAAAAAGCACACAAGCACTCTCGGCCAGACATTTGCCAGAGGGAACTGAGGCAGCAGCTGCAATAAGTGAGGTTTTATTCAGATGGGACACTGACAAGTTTAAACACCCACCTAAACTGCTGCTCAAACTCGCTTCTGTTTCCCTTGTCAGTGCGAAACCCGTTCTGCTCAAGTAAAATTTGGATCCAAGTAAAATATATTTAAAAATACTTCACTAACATCTCCTAAGGATGTTAATTGCACCAGTAGGAATCCGTCCACATCCAATTAGGAAATCCCTGACTTCAGCGAGTGGGTTTCTCGCCGGCATCGAAACACTGGAGCCAGGTTGCGCTCCCACTCTAAAAATCTATCATTTTTACCCTCCACCTGTTCCCAACCCACCCTTTCTTGGGGGCTAAAATTCCCCCTATAATTTTTATTTCTTTACACTTCAAAGTGCAGCAACTCCTTTTCAGCTATTTTTTATTCCAAAGATCCAATCAACACTTAGGCCTAGAAATTGGGTTGGTAGCGCCGGCGCTGAGCGCCTAAAGAGACCTAGAATTGGGGCGAAGCCCTATGTTGGGGCGGACGCTATGAAGATAGCGCCATCTCAGATATTGACTATACATTTAGCGCCTGCGCAAAATGTTTGCGCGCACCCGCGAGCGCAAGCGGCTCATGACGTCATTTCAGTGTGCAACGCCTTTTAGGAGCGCCTGAGCGCATATTGGGTGGCGCCCGGAGCCTTAGCGCCCAGCGCTATTAGTGACAGTTCGAGGGAGGGCTAACAGGCCCTTCTCGGAGTAGGGGGGCGCTATTTAAAGGGGACAGCTCTAGTGCAGAATCTTCTGCCACTTGGCCTGCTCATTGCGATCGCTGCTAGAGAGAGTTGGCGAGCTAATGTGGAGCGGAGTTCTGGGAATTTAGCTTTACAGTACTTGGGACCTTCAACCCTGTCCAAAGCACTTGCAGCACTACACCTAAAAGCCTTTTGACCAACTGGCATCGGAATGAGAGCTTGTTTGGAGGGCCATGGCCTCATCGCCCAACACTGTGAAGGGGCAGAGAGACGGCGGGAGAGAGGGCCGGGATTGGCCAGAAGGAGGAGGGGCAATGGAGGTCGGCCAATCCGACGGGATGCTGCGAGGGTCTTTAGGCAGCAGGTGACAAGCCTTGACATGTCGGAGGAGCAGTGTTTGGAAAGGCTCCGAATCTGGAGGGACATTGTTACTGATCTGTGCCACCTGCTTGGTCAGGATCTGCAGCCGCGTGAACGCTGCAGAACCTCTCTGTCCGTGATGGCTAAACTGACTGATGGCCTCCATTTTTATGCCATCGGATCCTTTCAGTCAGCCATTGGGGACAATGCGACTGCCACTCAGGCTGCAGTCCACTGTTGCATCCGGCAAGTGACAGATGCCCTTTATAGGCGAACGCGTCAATTCATTACCTTCCCTCGAACCCTGCACAAGCCGGCGGAGGAGGAGGAGTATGAGGAGGAGGAGGAGGAGGAGGAGGAGGAGGAGGAGGAGGAGGAAGAGCAGGCGGAGGAGGAGCAGGAGGAAGATGGAAGGGCTGCTGAAAGTGGAAGGTCCATACGTCAGAGGCTCCTCTGGACTCCTGTCGACACCCCTGTGGCGGAATGATGAGAGTCTTAACTCATGCGCACTTTGGATGTTTGAGGGCCTCTGAATGCCAGCATCACTGAAAGTAGTCACATGCACCATGCCACATTGAAACTTCTGTTTATTGGCACAAGTGTCTTTCATTACAGCTAAACAACGTAATGTCAGCAGAAACCATAACTGTAAAAAAAACTGTGAACTGTTCGGCAAAGCCGCAAAACTCAACCAACCTTCTGCAAATATAACAGCAGGTGAGGGTGTCCTTGAATTTGGACAAACAAACGTCTCAGCACCTCCCTCTACAACTGGCCCCTTGAGGGAGAACGACTTCTCTTTCGCGCCCGGCCCATTCCCTCCCTGCTACTCCTACGTAATTGGACCCCAGTGGCGGGCTCAAGGCTGGGGGATGCCTCCTGACAGTCTGGAAGCGCAGAAGCCCCTGAGGGACGGCCTGGCCGACCTCTGGGCTTGGAGGGTGCGGACGCAGGATGCTTGCTGTGACCATGGCTGGGAGCAGTGTGGCCTGCAGGTGGTGGCAGCTGCAATGCAGGTGTCCCAGCGCTGGCATGTGCAATGGTCTCCTGCCGAGAGAGGACACCTGCACCATGGTCGGATGACACACTGGCTATCTGAGGGGAGCGGCTCGGCTCATCCGCCACAGTCGCATGCTCCACTGATTCCTGGCCTTGTACGGGAGTGGAAGGGCCCGGGGTGATCCTGTCTGATGCAGAGAGGGTGGCTGCAGTGAGAGATCGCGTTGCGTCAATCTGGCTGTGGAGGAGCCCAGCAAGTGACTGCGTGGCAACAGTGAGGACCTGTGTGCCAGGTGCCAGTGCTTCGGAGAAGGCCTGGACAGTTCTTCCCATAGCTTCGGACAAGCCAGGTGCCGACCGCTCCACTGCCTCGGACAAGCCCTGCACAGACCTTTCCAGGGATTGTCCGAAGCCCTGAACAGTCCTTTCCATAGCCGATTCAAAGCCATGGACAGTCCTCTCCATTGTTGGGCCGAAGCCCTGGATAGTCCTGTCCATTGTTGCCCCAAAGCCATGGATAGACCTGTCCATTGTTTCCCCGAACACCTGGAGAGTCCTCTCCATTGTTGCCCCAAAGCCCTGCAGAGTCCTCTCCATTGTTGCCCCGAAGTCCAACATACTCCTAGCCAATGAATCTATTGACTCAGGCATCTTCTCCACTGCAGCCATCAGCTCCGTGTGTCTGAGCCAGGCCTGTTTGCTCATCTCAGCCAGGCGACGGACCTCATCTGCATTCTGTGCAGCAGTCATTACGACCTGCCTTGCCCTGCGGGGAGACGGTGGCCGCACTTGCCTATCCCCCATGCGTGGCTGCATGCCGCTTGGTCCAGCAACTGGTTCATCCTCAGAGCCCCCTCCCCTCCAGGGGATTACTATCCCCAGTCTGTAGATGTGTCAGCTCCCCGGATTCTGCAATGGCTGGTCCGGATTCCTCCTGGTCCTCGCCTCCGGTGGCACTGGCACTGGCAGCTTCAGCGCGTTGAGCCCGAGTTGGTGCTGCTTCATCTGAAAGTGGGAGGTGGAAGAGTGGCTTTAGCAAAAGGACAGCTTTGCTGAAAGGCATGCCAGATTGCGGCAAGGCTCTGACATGGCTGCACACTGAGGATGCATGCTGGCGGGGGGACCAAGTGGAAGGCAACAGGTGAAAAAGCTGAGAGTCTTACCCTCGCTGTCGGTAATGGGGTTGGCAGATGCAGTGGTCACAGGACCAGACAGACATCCTCCAAGTATCTGGTGCACTCTCTCCTCCAGATCCGTGAGAGTGACCACTTGTGGAGGTCCGCCACCGGTTCGACGCTGCTCCTTTCGAATCATCGCCAGCTTGGACTGCAGGGAAAATAAGGGGAAGTTCTGTAACATGATGCCTTGAGACCTCATCGCATGCCCCCCATGGTGCAAGAGCCCTTACAGGAGGCCTTGAGACATCTGTCCATGTGTGTGGCCAGAAAGGGCCATGGGTGCTTGCTGACAGATGGCCATTGGGGCATCATGGCAACAGGGTGGCCGAAGTCAGCTGCAGATGGAGGGAAGCACAAGTTTGGTAAACCATCACTCACCCTAATGATCTGTGTGAGGTCGTTGAATTTCTTCCTGCACTGAACAGGGGTCCTGGTCGCCATGCTGCTGGAGTTGACCCTCACAGCAACCTCCCTCCAAGATCGTCGGTAAGCCTTCTGATTCGGCCTCTTGCCATTATCCGGATACAGGACCTCTCGACGGTGTTCAACTGCAGCCACCAAGTGGTCCAGGGCCTCAGTGCTGAAGCGCTCTGCTCTGTGTCTAACCTTCTCCATGACGAACAAGTTTGTACCACCAGACAAGGGCGAGCGCCGAATCTGAGGCCTACAGGGCGTTGGGTGTTGAAGCTCAGGCTGACTGACCCACCCCTTTAAGAGCCGGCTGGCGCCTGGAGGTCTCGTGCTTTCCCGTAATTGAGTTCACCTGCGCTGCGCCTGTCCGCGTCGATATTGAGTAGCGCCTGACCTTTTGCGCCTTAAGAGCACCGTGCAACGGCTGATTTAGCGCCTCAATCCCCTTTGGGGGCGATGCAACCCAATATTGCGCCAGGCGGCGATAAGTTTCGTCTGGCTATAAACTTTGCGCATCGCCAGTTCTAACGCCTCAAGCGGGGCTATACCCAATTTCTAGGCCTTAATGTCAAAACAACCCTATTCAAATCAGGGAAACTTAAAGGCTTTTAAAGTTAACTATAATTCTAAATTATTTTTAAAAAGGACCCAGATGGATGATACTCACTCTTCACAATACTGCTAAGAACACTATTGTTTGGGTTTTAAGTTTGCCAAGGCAAGATTATTACCACAAGTTAAGCCTAGTACAGGTAGACTATCCTTTATCCGAAAACCTTGGGACCAGCTGTGTTTCGGTTTTCGGAATTTTTCGGATTTCAGAAGGTTTTCATCTCCGTATCTGACAACAAACACTGTTGCTTAGCAACAGCTTGTAAACACTCGGGCCCTGCCTTGGAAGCATCTCTGAAGCTGTTGCTAAGCTACAGAGACTCTTTCCACATCCTGAATGTTTAAAAAAATGCTAGGGGAAGAAAAAAAACCTAACAAAACGGCTGCTGATTTCTGCCGTTAGATCGAGGTTTCCGGCTCCCCCTGCTCCGTATCTGAATTCCTTGACTTAACGGGGGTCTGGGGCTCGACTGCTGCCGCCAGTTGTGGGAAAGCCGGATATCGGCTGACTCCTACACTAAGCTGGCCCGCAAATCAGGTTGGGGAGGGGGGAAGAAAAGACTATCGGACAGGCCGCTGCAGCTATCGGACGGGCCGCTGTATTGTTGGGTTCACTCTCCCAGTACCTCCTTCACACTGCCCGGCTCAGCCTGCAATCTCCTACCCAGGAGGGAACTCTGTGACCCTCTGCCCTGCTCACAGGGAAAGGCAGAGCTCCCGGACCACTCCTGTCATGTTTGGCGCCACTCGGGTCATGTCGTGCGCACGACTTACGCTCCACGAAAAAACTTTCGGTTTTTAGAGGTTTTCGGAAGTGCGGATAAAGGATAGTCTACCTGTATTTATACTAAAATCAGTTTGTGAGCCTAAAAATGGAACTCATGGCATCACTCCTTTTCTACATTTTTGATTTCAAAGTTAGCAATTTTATTTTTAAATACATAATGACAGGTCGAGATGCAGAAGTAGAGTGAACACAGCAGCTCTGGGGGCTGTGTTACTTCATGAGACAATGTTGGCAGATACTGAATAACCACAAAACAGCAACAGGCTAGAGCAGTCTGAGAGACAGCTTTAGAGTTCGAGCAACAAGTAAGCAAAACATAAGTTTTTCAATGTTTTCAGACTGAACATGGTACAATAAAAATTATATGAAACCCACCTCCTGCTCCCTTCATTTCATTTCCACTAAACTGCTGACCACCAAACCTATCTTCCTAAACCCCATCCTAGTTGACATTGTAAATAGTTGCATTTCCTCAGGTACTGTCCCTGTCCCTTTCGAAATCGCAGTCATCACACCCGCCTCAAACAATCCACTCTCAATCCCTTTGTTCTTGCAAACTACCGCCCATCTCCAACCTCCCTTTCCTCTCCAAAGTCCTTGAAAGTGTCACCTCCCAAATTCATTTTCATCTTCCTTGAAACTCCATGTTTCAATCTCAACTATTAGATTTTCACCCTGTTACAGCACTGAAATGGCCCTAAAGAAAGAAAAGCAAGAAAGACTTACATTTATATAGTGCCTTTCACGATTTCAGGATGTCCCAAAGCGCTTTACAGTCAATGAAGTACTTTTTGAAGTGTAGCCATTGTTGCAATGTAGGAAACACAGCAGCCAATTTACACATTTGCTCCCACAAACAGCAATGTGATGATGACCAGATAATCTGTTTTAGTGATGTTGATTGAGGGATAAATATTGACCAGGACACCGGGGATAACTCCTTGCTTTTCTTCGAAATAATACCATGGGATCTTTTACGACCACCTGAGAAAGCAGCTTAACATCTCATCCGAAAGTCAATAATGACATTCGCTATAACTGTGAACATGACGCATTTTTCCTCCTCATTCCCCTTGAGCACGCTGTAGCCTTTGGCATGGTCGACCATTCTCACAGCATCCTCTTCCAACGCCTCTCCTGCACTATCCAGTTCAGCCTTCACTTGGTTCCACTCTTACCTATCCAGTCCTAGCAATAGCTTCTCTTCCTGCCCCCGCACTGTTACCTCTGGAGTCCACCAAGGTGCTATCCTTAACCCTCAACTCTTCCTCATCTATAAGCTGCCCCTTGGCGTCTTCATCGAAAACATGGGGCGGAAGTCAATGGAAACAAAAATTGGGCGGGGTGTATAATGGGTGGTGCTTCGTGCCTCCACTAAAGTTGAAAGTTTCGCTCAGTGAGTCAGCTTCCATGAGTATACTGACGACACAAGTTCTACCTCTCCACCATCTCTCTCAGCCCATTAACTGCCTCTGTGTTGTCAGGCTGCTTGTCTGACATCCCCGCCTTTGCCACAAACTCTGTACCTTCGTTACCAATTCCATCCTCCACCCCAACAACAGTCTTAGGTTGAACCAGACTGTTCGCAACTTTGCTGTTCTATTTAACCTAGATCTGTTCTTCAAACACCATAACCTCTCTATCACAAAGATTGCCACTTCCACCTCCGTAACATTGCCCATCTATGCCCCTACCTAGCCCATCTGTGGTCTCACATCATCCACCCTCTGTAAACTTTAGCTCATCAAATACTCTGCTGCTCATGTCCTTTAACGAGCCAAGTCCCGCTCACCCATCACTCCTGCCCTTGCTTACCTACATTGGCTCACAGTCCTCCAGCACCACCGAATTAAAATTCTCATCCTCCCCCACTCCATTCCTCCTACTCTGGCCTATTGTGCATCTCCCTCTCCCTTCTCCTCGCTAACCATGGCTCAGTGATAGCAGTCTCGCATCTGAGTCAGAAAGTTGTGTGTTCAAGTTGCACTCTAGAAACTTAAGCACAATGATTACTGGTATAGTGCCACCTCAATGGTACTTTTTTACTTTCCAGTAAAAAAAAGCAACAGAAATGTTGGGACTAACCAGCAAAGGATATTTAAGCAGGACTGTTAACAAATATTGATAACACCCAGGAGTAAGTTGCCAGAGAAGGCTTTAGAAGTCAGATTGAACAAGCAAATAGATATGATTTGGAGAGAGAAGGGATATGCTCAGAAGGCTGATGGAGTTGCGATCTAGCTGAAAAAGGCAGGCTTGGTGAACCCAATGACTTTTTACTGTTCATAAAAGTTATATTATTACTAATTGTTACCTTAGAAGTAATTATGTCATTTGCTGTACGTACCCCACACATGGGTAAATATATGTTAGTGGTACTGACCCTACCCTAAAGGGCTGATATAGGTAAGTACACGATTTATCATACTTAACCCTGCATTAAGGCTCACATATAAGCACTGCATTTAATATCAAAGATAACATATCAAGGGGGAAAAATTGGATGCCCCTAGCGCCTGGGCGCGGCACCGCGAACGCCTCCCACAAAATTCAGCAGGAGATTAGCAGCGGCAGTAGCGCCCCGTGGTGCTGCGCCTCCGGCAATAACGTCATTGCCGTGCGCAGCGCCCCAGCCGCAAACTTCGGTCACGCCCCCTGACCTATTGCTGGACGATATGTCCGACAGGGTCAGGGTGGTGTTTTTGCAGCCGTGGCGGCGCAAATTAAAGGGCAGGTGCCAGGTGGCCTTTTTTTTGGCCACCTGCCAACACCTGCCCCCTTCCACTTCTTCATGCAGGGTGCTGGCCGCGATCGGTCAGTCCGGCACTCCTGTTGAGTGCCAGGCTGTTTTGCCAGCGCCCCACTCCCCGGTGGTCCAGCAGGGTCCCGGTGCACGCAGCGCTAGGCCCCTCCCCTTTAACGTGCTGACACATATGGAGTTGCTGCACGTAGCACTGCGATATTGAATGGTAGCGCCCCAAGAAAGAGGAGGAGCGCTTCCAGTAGCTCCCTGCTTCCTGCTTGGGGCGCTACCACTCAATTTACGGCGCAGGGGTGCAAACTTTTTCGGGGTGCTAAAAGTAGCGAAGTTAGCCCCCAAAGGGGGCGCCACTGAATTCCCCCCCCCCCAATGTTATACTAAGGGCCAACTATATAAGTGACATGATATAAAAGCATGTGGCAACCTGACCCCACCCTCTCAAAAAACCTTGAAAAATTAACTTCTACCAGTCCATGATAGTAAAATTCGGCATTTGCTTACATCTCAAAAAGCTCTAATGCCCTTGTAATACTATACTCAACAAAACTCACAGAACATCAAGAATGAGAACACAATTAAATGCCTAATGTACTGCATCAATAAATGGATATCGAGGAGACAGTCCATGACAACTTCCCAATCTTGGGATGTAGATAACATTATCAAACTGGGATGTGGGTGTCCAGCAAACATTTAGAATGAGCTTGCATCATCCCACCAATGTTACATACAGAATGTGTGAAAATGTAACGCTGGGGCTATTTGCACCCATTGGTTCCAAGATGCACTAGCACCAAAAAGTCAGTACTGCATCTTGAATATTGTGAGGACAAAGAATAAGGTTCACAGAAGCATCTCACTTCAAACTTAGTTAGGAGGAAAGTTTGGCTCCACAGCTCAATATAAAGGCATAATAATGTAAACTCCTTATAAAGTCATTTTGGCCACTAAATACTGATATAGTATGTAGGCAAAATGTCCTCTTTTTAAGGTACATTTGCTCTTTCCTCTTTTCTTTGGTCCACCACATACTAGCCAAGCCAAGATGTGGTCAATAAGCTCCCAGGTGGTTATTGATCATTGATCAGCCATCTGGAGGTTAACGAGACAAGCCATAGATTCCTCCTCCACATCTCCCTTCTTTCCTGGTGGAGAAATGGTTGGCCTCCCGTCAACAGCTTGCCAAACAGGGATAGCTGAAATAAAAATAATTGTGTGGAGGGGGATTGAGGCCTTACCACTCCATGATTTAGTAAGTTGGCACTGGAACACACTGTGTGATTGTACCAATGTGGCTATGCTATAGCATTAAAACAGATGCCATGCTTTAATTATACACAGCAGTTGAATTCCAGTCCAAAATTTCCTTTTTCCATCAAATTTCAGGTATAGGGGTACAGGGCACAATTTCAAAATGTGCAGATGGCACGAAACTTGGAAGATAGTAATAGACTTCAAGAAGACACAGGCAGGCTGCTGGAATGGGTGAACACATGGCAGATGAATTTCAACTCAGAGAAGTGTGAGGTGATACATTTGGGTAGGAAGAATGAGGAGAGATCATACATACTAATTTATGCAAGAACAGAGAGACCTGAGGGTGCTTGTGCACAAATCTTTGAAGGTGGCAGGGCAGGTTAACAAAGCAGTTACAAATAGAGGCATAGAGTAGAAAAGCCAGGAAGTTATGCTAAACCTGTATAAAACACTAGTTCGGCCCCAGCTGGAGTATGGTGTCCAATTCTGGGCACCACACTTTAGGAAGGACGTGAAGGCTTTGTGGAGGGTACAGAAGAGATTTACTAGAATGGTTCTTGGGATGAGGGATTACAGTTTACATGGATAGACTGGAGAAGCTGGGGTTGTTCCCCTTACAGCAGAGAAGGCTAAGAGGAGATTTGATAGAGGTGTTTAAAGTCACGACAGAGTAAATAAAGAGAAACTGTTTTTAATGGCTGAAGGGTCGATAAACAGAGAGCTGTAGGGGTTTTGCAAAATTCCCCTATTTTTCCCTGAAGATTGAAAATATTGGTCCACATCGTGGACGAAGAATTGGGTGATGTGACTTGTCTACAATGTTTTAAAATGTGCCTAGAACCACAAAAGACTGCTCTGAGATGGAAAGAACGTGGACAACACTGGACTCGTGGAGCGCTGTGGAAAATATTCACACACCTTAAGACAGTACTTTTATTAATAAACTTGCTCCCTGGAGCTTGGGCAATCACAAAAGGTTTTAAAATGGCCACAGAAAGCATTGGCCAAGAACAATGGGGCTTGAAAAAAAAGCAGCTCGAGTTGTCTGTGAAAAAGTGGGAGGATACAGTGGCAGTCAAAGACCTGCCAATCAAAGGGAGGTTCCCTTCAGAAGCACTTGAAGTTGCTTATTGACATAAGAGATTAGCCCACTTGAGACTAACCGCAGGACAATCGATTGAAACTGCTTCTGTTTACACAGCAATTCAGCCATTCAAAGCACTCACAGACAATGAGATACTGAAACTATGGGATGGAATTTTTATGCAACAGTTTAGGAATTGAATGGGTTTTTGAAGCACCCATCATTCTGGACAATAGGGCAGTTGCATTCCCTTTTGTTTTAGCCCAGGTGAGCTCCGGATGTGGGCGGGAACATTTCGGCCCCACAGTGCTGACACATTCACCCATTCCAACCACTTTGAATCAACCAATCATCAGCGTTTCTCTTGTGTATTGGAACTTTGGGCGCAAATTTTGCAGACAGACTTTTCCAGGTATAAAGATAGCTCCTGAGAAGCTATCTCTCTCTTAGCTCTTACTTCGCTGGACCCCAGGTGAGCAGGGTTTCTGACTCCTCAGCAAGGCAACCTAGTAAGGAGTTGGGGGATGGTAATTAAGGGGATATTGCTAAGATTGTTTAATCAACATTATAGCCACTTACCCCTCGTTTTTGCCATCTGCCTTCCTCCATTTAAGCAATTTTACTGTAATTTACTGTGTTCGTGTGGTATAGTTTTATATTTGATTATAGTTTCTTCTAGTTAATAAAGCTTGATTTTCTCTCATCCAGACCATTTGTCCATTTTAATATCATTAATTATAAGTCCTTCAGTCAGAACTGGAAGGTGGGGTAGCGATTCGAAACCGGTTTGAAAATTGGTTTATTGGAATTTGGTTTACAGTGTAGCAGCAGGCTGCCTGACCAGGTGAATTACCGTAAACCAGGTAAAAGATTGGGATTGGTCAGAGTGCAGGCAAAGGCTGCAAGACCAGGGAAATTACCTTAAACCAGTTAATAGATGCCCTCCTACAAAATGGCGACTGCGGCAGGGCTGCAGGCCGTTTTTGATTTGATAAGTGGTCTGGATCTGGAGAAAGCATCAGTTATTGCTTTTCTTGTTTTTAGCCTGTGGGCAGTCCTGCGGAAGGTAGTGGCAGTGTGTAAGCTGACCTATTATAGTATAGGTGGCCAGGTTAAAGAGGCCAAGAATCAGGAGTCCCAGTTTGAGAAGTGCCAGGCGGGGGTAGAACACCTCATAAGAGAGGTGAATGAGGCCAGAGCTAGTGGGATGAGGGTGCGGGAAGAGAATGCACACCTCACACTAGAGGTCACGAAATGCCAGGCATTTGTAGTGCGCCTTGTGCAGGGAATCACTGAGGCCAGGGAAAGTGAGATGAGACTGCGGGAAGAGAATGCCCGCCTCACCTCAGAAGTTGAGCAGAAGGAAGGGGAGACCCCACAGGCATTTGCAGACAGGCTGTGGCCAGTCTACAATCGTGCCTGTGCAGGGGGACAAGATAGGGCACGACTGAACCAGCGGCAGCAGACCCAATGGCTTCGTTGCCTAGTGTCCAATTGCCTGCCCCAAATAAAGGTAAAAGCTGATACCTGATTTGACTCCCGAGACCCCCTAGCAACCGAAGAGACTGTAATCTGGCAGCTCACAGTAGCATTTAGGAACGGGAAGAATAGTGAGAGCCCCCAGCAAAAGGGTAAAGTCCACGAGGTTAAACCTGGGGCTCAGTATAAGAAAGAGTGGCACCAGGAGGGGAACAGTCCCTCCCAGGCTAGGTTAAATTGCTATGGGTGTGGGAAAGACGGTCACTGGAGAAAAGACTGTAAGAATCCCTGGAAGGATAGCAAGGGAAAGAATCCCACAGCCCCAGTCCAAAGGGCAGAGACAGTAATTTCCCCCACCTCAGTCGAGTCGCTACTGGAGCAATGTGGTCTCTCCTGACCAACCAGGGAAAGGTAGCAGCCATCAGTGGTGCTGCCGCCCCCTCGCCCACCTCTGCCTCCCCACTATGACTAGAGCCCGTGCAGCCTGTCCGTCTGTGTAATCTCCAGTATGATGAATGGAAGAGACCGCTTGTACAGATGGAGGTAGAGAAGGTTACAGGGATTTATCTATTGGATACGGGGGCATCATGCACCGTGATCCATACGGATAATCCCACCACCTCACCTCTGTCTAATGGGGTTCCATACATACTATCGGGATTCACTGGTCAGGAGCAGGCGGGAGTAAGCTCCAAGCCGCTCTCAATCCGTCTGGGCACGATCCGGACCAAATGGTCGTGTATCCTGGCAAGGTGGGAGGCGGAGGGAGGAAAGGGGATCCTAGCAGCCGACTTCCTGGTGGGCCACGGGATCCTCGTGGATCTCCGCAATCATTGCCTGTGGGGAGCAAACACGGGTGGAGAGGTGTAGTAATCATCCCCAGCAAGGAAGGGAAGGGGACCCTGTGTACTATGAAGCCTAAAGAAGGTTACAACCCCGAGCTCATGGTCGAGGGTGTCCCGGGGGAATTCCAGCCAGTCGTGCAGGCTAATCTAGCTGCGTTTGCCACGCACAAACACGACTGCGGGAGGGTCACAGGGTTTGAGGTTAGAGTGGATGGGGACCCCATGGCCCGGCCCCAAAAGCAGTAAATTTCCCCAAGGAGGCGGAACCCGACATGGAGGCAGCCATGGCCTCTTTGGTACAGCAGGGAGTGTTGAGGCCCATAGCCACCCATGTTAACTCTCCGCTTTGGCCGGTCAGAAAACCGGACAATACGTGGAGAGCCACGGTGGACTATAGGGTGCTTAACAGCAATATCCCAGCCTGTGCACCCATGGTGGCAGCAGTTGCCGACCTGATAGGAAGTATTCCAGCATCCGCTACCGTTTTCACGGTGCTGGATATTTCTAACGGGTTTTGGTCCATCCCTTTAAGGAGGGCGGATCAATACAAGTTTGCTCTTACCTTTAAGGGGCAACAGTACACGTCGAACTGCTTGCCACAAGGTTTTCATAACAGCCCCAGCATCTTCCAACAGTGGTTTAGTTTAAAAGATTTCAGCCAGCCCACACAGTTGGTTCAATATGTGGATGACCTGCTCCTGTTCACTGATTCAGGAGAGGAGCATGGTCCACTATTAGCCGAACTGCTGGAGCTGCTTAGGAAAAGGGGTTTCAAGGTAAACCCAAAGAAAGCGCAGATCGGCCAGCAGGAGGTCAAATTCCTGGGTCTGACCGTCTGTGCTGGAGAAAGGGCCATAGATAAGGCAAGGAGGGAAGCGGTCCAGGAGTTACCGATTCCCAATTCAGTAAGAGGGGTGAGGTCGTTCCTGGGATTGACGGGGTACTGCAGGGATTTTATAGAGGACTATGCAGCCACAGCGGCCCCTCTGCTCCGTCTCCTACACAAGGGGGTGGAGTGGTCCTGGGATAAGGGATGCCAGGTGGCATTTGTTAAGTTAAAGGGAGACCTGCAGACCGCACCAGCCCTAGGAGCGATAGATGGGAAAAGGGAGTTCTTCTTGGAAGTAGCGGCCAGCGGGGATAGTCTCAGTGCTGTGCTGCTCCAGGAGCGGCATGGCAGGCTAAGGCCCTTGGTCTACTCCTCCAGAGTCCTAACAGATGTGGAGAGGAGCTACTCCAACTGTGAACGGCACCTTTTGGCCACACATTGGGCTGTGAAAAGATCTTTGGTTTTCACAGGCACCTCTCCCATCACCCTCCTCACACACCACACACCCACCCAGATGCTTCTGGATGGGAGGATTAAAGATGGGACAGTGAGCAGTGCCCGTATTGCACGCTGGACCCTCCTCCTCTCGCAGATGGATCTGAGGGTAAGGGGCCTTTGCGAGCCAAAGCTCGCGGCCAATATGGTATATCCTGGAACAGCCCATCGGTGTTCCATAGAAGGGGTATGGGAGGTGGACATAGGTTTACGGGCCGGGATACATCCCTCAGGCCGTGAGATCTATGTAGACGGTTCCAGCATGGTATCCGCTGGAGTACGACTCACGGGTTGTGGGATTTTTGACCCAACGGCAGACGTTGCCTTGGCAATCAAGCTCCCTAACACCATCAGTGCCCAGCAGGCTGAACTGTCCGCGGTGATGTACGTGGTCACACACCCCGACATCTTCCCTACCCCGTATACGATTTCCTCTGACAGTATGTTCACCTGCAACTCATGTACGGAGTACCTGGCCATCTGGTCCCGTCATGGGTATACCTCCGCCGACGGGAAGCCCTTGACAATAAAGCCCCTGCTGGAGAAAATCCTGGCAGCTGTGGGGGAGGAAGGTGCTGTTTTCATCCATAAGATGAAGGTCCATTCCTCCACAGAGCCCCGCAGCCGGGGTAACCAGCAAGCCGACATGCTGGCCAAGGAGGGCGCACACACCGGCACTTTCTGGGACCCGTATGAGTCTGGGCCCGTGGCACCAGTCAGAGGTAGGGATGGGGCCCAAGGGAGCTCAGGGGTAGTGTTAGCCCCAGATCTCAAGACGGTCCAAGCCCAGGACCCAGTCCTGAAGGTTGTCATGAGTGTAGTGATGGAGGGCAGGAAATTAGAAGGCCCTTACGGCACAGCCCCCCTCTCCATAAGGGAAGGCATGCTGTTCAGGGGGGAACAGTGGGTAGTACCCCAGCAGCACCGGAGGGAGTTCCTTCAGCTGGCCCATGAGGGGCCGGGAGCGGGACACCCTGGGCCGGAGACCACCTGGCAACGGGTGGAACAGGCGGGATGGTGGCCAGAACTCCGGGATGATGTCCGCGAGTTCTGTGCTAGCTGTCTTGTGTGTGCAGCAAATAATCCCGATCCCCACAAAAGGAAGGTGCCCATGGGACACATTAGGAGGGTCGAGGGACCATGGCAGTCGATCCAGGTCGACTATATAGGGCCTTTGCCCACCACCCAGGGAGGCTATAAGTACTGCCTCGTCCTGGTGGATGTGTTTTCCAAGTGGGTGGAAGCCTTCCCCTGCAGGGTGGCCACAGCAATGGGGGCTGCAAAGATGTTGGTGAAGGAGGTGTTCTCGCGGTGGGGACTGCCCCAGTTCGTGGAGTCTGACCAGGGAAGCCACTTTACTGGCCAAGTCATGCAGAACACCCTCAAGCTGCTTGGTATTCAAGGGAAGTGGCACGTAGCCTACAACCCGCGGTCCTCAGGAATTGTGGAGCGTATGAATCGAACCCTTAAAGAAAGATTGAGGAAAGAGGTCATGGGGTCGCCCCAAAAATGGGCAGAGACCCTACCTCTGATCCTCATGGGGATCCGGGCCAATCAGTCCAAAAGTACAGGGCATTCACATGAGCTAATGACCGGCAGAGTTATGAGGACCCCCACTCATGTCCTCGCCCCAGTTCTCACTGAAGGACAACTGCAGGAAATAAACCGGGATAAATTCGCCCGAAACCTCCTAGAACACCTCAAACGGATTTATGGGCAGGCAGCAGACAGCATGGGGAAGCAGCATCGGAATAACCGGCTGCTGCTCGAGCCTAGCAAGAGCCACCAGTGGGAGATAGGAGACCTAGTGATGGTAAGAAACTATGCCCGGGTGGGAAGTTTAGAACCACTCTACATGGGACCCTATAGTATAGTGGATAGGGCCAGCCCCATGGTCTATGCTGTAAAACTACCCCGGTGCACAAAGTGGTTCCACGTCAACCAGTGCAAATTGTACAAGTCAAGTTCAAGTTCACAGCTTGTAAAGACAGGCACTGTGGCTTGTTTCCAGGGAAAAGTTGTCCAGCCCTCAAATTGGGACACTTCCCCGCCCCAGTGGGGCCTAAATTTTGGCAAAAGCATAAATTCAAACCTAAGTTTAAATTTGAAAAGGTTATGTGGCTTAGAAATGGAGAAACAGCAGCCTGGGATCAGAAATCAGCAGGCTGCTGCCCATCCATTCACAGAAGATCGCTTGGAGACTGCCCACGCATGCGCAGTCGCTGGTCTGGAGACAGGAATCCCCCAGTCTTCTGAACAGCAGGTTCGCGCAGGCGCAGTCGCGCGCCTGAGGGGAGAAGATTCCCAAGACCAGGTGTGCACAGGCGCGGCTCCCCAGCTGGTACCCCCAGCGGATCCTTTTCAGTTTTCCCACACAGGCGCAGTCGCGCGCCTGAGGGGAGAGTTTTGCCAACAGGAGGGCCAAGCAGGCACAGCCGCACGGCTGAGGGAAAGGGTTTCTCAACACCGGGTTCGCGCAGGTGCAGTCGCGAACCCGGAACACCCAGCGGCTCTTGCTCACAGTGAGGCCGAGCGCGCAGGCGCAGTCGGCCATTTAAAGATCCCTGCTGCTCAGTTTTTATGCGCAGGCGTACAGGCCTGCTTGGAAGACCCAGCGGTTCTCCCAACGCTTTTTAAAGTAACCGAACGCGCAGGCACAATTGCCTGCGGGACCCCAGCAGCTCTTTCTAAGTTATCCCGTGCAGGCGCAATCGCCTGTTTGAAGCCAGAGGCTTCACAGCCTCTGCCGCAGGACTCCCAGGAGGAGGTTTGCGCAGGCGCACTCGCCTGCTTGAATACAGAGGCTTCACAGCCTCTGCCGAGGGACTCAGGGGAGGAGATTCACGCAAGCGCAGTCGCCTGTTTAAAGGGACCAGCTTCCCAGCCAGCCTCTAGAATGGTTCCCCCCATGATGTGGGACCCTGGGGAGGCAGGGATAGTAATTCCTCTTACAGGGGACACAGGGCGGGGGGGAGCTGGCACCAGGTTGTGGACCTGGAGAGGAGGATTTGCAGCCACCAGCAGCGGGTGGCGAGGGAATACGTGCCCCCAGAACAGGAGTGGGCAGGGAAAAGGAGGCAAACCCGGAGTACCAGCAGGCTGCCAGGTATCTTATACAGTGCAGGCTGTTGGCACCAGGGGGAGAAGGCTCCCAGCCAGCTAGGGCTGCGACCCTGGCTCAGGGTCCGCCAGCCAAAGTTTCCCCCACAGAGACGCCCCTCAGAAGGTCTCAGCGGGTCCGCAAGCCCGAGACAAGATGGTCACCCACTTTACAGTGGAGTAAGGCAGACTCCCGAACCAGGGAGAAGCCAAAGAACAGAGGTCCCCAACCGGCGGCCATAAGCTGCGGGGGACCAGAGACAGGAGGCAGTCCAGCTTCGCTGCAGCCAGCAGCAATCTGCGACAGTGCCAGAGATTAGCCTGGCCGCCTGGAGACGGGCGGCATTTGTATTATAGCTACGTGTGTATATAGCGTGCTTTTATGGTTTGTATTTTAAGTTTAGAATGTTTCAAATGTTTTGAGTTTAAGTAAGAAGTTTACATGTGTGCCAAATGTTTGTATTTTGGTCCGAGGTCGAGGGACCCGACCATGTCTCCACCTAAGGCAGCAGGTCAGTGAGACCTGGCTGCATGTCCTTTTAAGTTTTGCAGGAGATTGGACCAAGAAGCAGCCCTGTTTGCCCAGCCCGAGCTGGGCATCGAATGAAGATATGGATACAGGATGTTGGGGATCACCTCGCCACTGGACGAATCTAGAGGGAAACCCCGCAGCGACCTTTGGGTGAAACCGGACAGGGTCCGGAGGAACTTGCCTACTCCTCCTACGCGGAAGAGATGGCCCCAGCTGGGTGGGGCACGGCCCCCAACCCAGCACTATCCTGACTGAAGTTCATTTGCGGGAGACCTCGCTGTTGAGGAGTCATGGTGGGGAAGCGCGGGCACCTTGTTAGATAGGACGCGTTCCCCGGGAGTGGGTGGTGATGGCCCGGGAAAGATTGTAAAAGGGAGGGGGAGGCCCAAGAGTTGCGTGGGTGCGTTCGGGGGAGGGAGGAACTCACCTGGGGCCTACGGGCAAGGTTAGTGTAAGTGTGGCTGGGGAGGATGAATGTGTGGCCGGATCTGGGATCCAAGTTTGAGTGTGGGGCCAGGGAGAGCAGCCACACAGGCACCCATCATTTTCTGCAGCCAGTCGAGGGAAGACGGGAGGGGGAGGGACTGGGAGTCACGATCCCATACTCCCCGGTCTTGGTCTGTGCCACGGTAATTTTAAACATGAGGGGTACCCCGCCTCCACAAAGGGACAAGGGAACGGCTCGGGGCTGGTGGGGCAGGCTGGTCTGTAAATCCATTCTGTCTGTTTTAAAGTTTAAGACAATCAAAGGGGGGTGGGAGGTACTTTTACTGCCCGGGTGGGAGGAGCAATACCCACTCGAATTTCGCGACCCATCATCGGCACGTGATGGTCGGGGTTTTATTTAAGCATGTTGTTTCAATGTTTAATGAAGATTTTTTGTATTTTGTTTTATAGTACCAAGTCGAGCAGAGGCGTTGGACCCTCTACGTGCTTGGGATCATTTTGATTACATTGTGTAACTAAGATTGTAACATTTTGTAATAAGTTATAATGTAACAAGTGTTTGTAAATTTTGATTACATTGTATAATTTTACAAGCATGTAGGGGTATGAGACCCCTTATTGTAAACTGATGTATCTGTAAGATGCCTACCGTACCACGGCTTTTCTCGAATTTTAGGGGAATAGACGGTTCGGGGGATCAGTGGCAGATAGCTATTAGGTAAATACAGGGGATGGTTGTTTGTGAGGGGGGTCTGAAAATTTTGCTCACTCCTTCGAGTTGATACTACAAGCAAGTTGGGAGTATCAAAAGGGGGGAATGTAGGGGTTTCGCAAAATTCCCCTATTTTTCCCTGAAGATTGAAAATATTGGTCCACATTGTAGATGAAGAATTGGGTGATGTGACTTGTCTACAATGTTTTAAAATGTGCCTAGAACCACAAAAGACTGCTCTGAGATGGAAAGAACGTGGACGACACCGGACTCGTGGAGCGCTGTGGAAAATATTCACACACCTTAAGACAGTACTTTTATTAATAAAATTGCTCCCTGGAGTTTGGGCAATCACAAAAGGTTTTAAAATGGCCACAGAAAGCATTGGCCAAGAACAATGGGGCTTGAAAAAAAAGCAGCTCGAGTTGTCTGTGAAAAAGTGGGAGGATACAGTGGCAGTCAAAGACCTGCCAATCAAAGGGAGGTTCCCTTCAGAAGCACTTGAAGTTGCTTATTGACATAAGAGATTAGCCCACTTGAGACTAGCAGGACAATCGATTGAAACTGCTTCTGTTTACACAGCCATTCAAAGCACTCACAGACAATGAGATACTGAAACTATGGGATGGATTTTTTATGCAACAGTTTAGGAATTGAATGGGTTTTTGAAGCACCCATCATTCTGGACAATAGGGCAGTTGCATTCCCTTTTGTTTTAGCCCAGGTGAGCTCTGGATGTGGCCGGAACATTTCGGCCCCAAAGACCAGACACGTTAACCCATTCCAACCACTTTGAATCAAACAATCATCAGCGTTTCTCTTGTTTATTGGAACTTTGGGTGCGAATTTTGCAGACAGACTTTTCCAGGTATAAAGATAGCTCCTGAGAAGCTATCTCTCTCTTAGCTCTTACTTCGCTGGACCCCAGGTGAGCAGGGTTTCTGACTCCTCAGCAAGGCAACCTAGTAAGGAGTTGGGGGTGGTAATTAAGGGGATATTGCTAAGATTGTTTAATCAACATTATAGCCACTTACCCCTCGTTTTTGCCGTCTGCCTTCCTCCATTTAAGCAATTTTACTGTAATTTACTGTGTTCATGTGGTATAGTTTTATATTTGATTATAGTTTCTTCTAGTTAATAAAGCTTGATTTTCTCTCATTTGTCCGTTTTAATATCATTAATTATAAGTCCTTCAGTCAGAACTGGAAGGTGGGGTAGCAATTCGAAACCGCTGTTTGAAAATTGGTTTATTGGAATTTGGTTTACAGTGTAGCAGCAGGCTGCCTGACCAGGTGAATTACCGTAAATCAGGTAAAAGATTGGGATTGGTCAGAGTGCAGGCAAAGGCTGCAAGACCAGGGAAATTACCTTAAACCAGTTAATAGATGCCCCCCTACAGGGCATAGATATAAGGTAAAAGAATCAGAGGCGACATGAGAAAAAACTTTTTTACGCAATTAGATAAATACTTGAAGGAGAAAAAACTGCAGGGATATGGAGAAAGAGCGGGGGAGTCAGACTACTGTAACTGGATTGCTCTTCAAAAGAGCCGGTGCAGACTCAATGGGCTGGAGTTTGATTGAGAAGGCGTGTCGGAGACGGGACAGGTTGTAGTCCTGCCTCCGTCGAGTTGTGGCCAACCCATGCGATTTTCACTTGATTGACATTGTTGAGCCTGCCTAGCGGGCTCAGCAGGCCAATTAAGGGCCACCCAGCAACAGGTAATGTCACAGATTGACATTTCATCTGTCAAAAGCTTTTGACAGATGAAATATCAGTGTTTGACAGCTGTTTGAAGCTGTCAAACACTGACAATCTGTACTCCAAGTTAATTCCTTCCTCTCAGGCTGATTTAGAGATCTCTCCAGTACAGAACGCTGAATGCTGCAACTTTTGACAGCTCGCGGCCATTCTGCTTTCTGTGCCGGTGAGATGAGGGACAACCGGGACCTGAAGGAAGGAAGGCTATAAAAGGTAAGTAAAACTTCTTTAAACACTTTACACACACCAAACACACTTACCTCTGAACTCATGCACCCATCACTCACCTGAACACCGGACATCTCGAACCCTCCAAGCCCTTCAGCCCGACGGTCCACCTCGATTACTTGGTGTGGTTTGGAGCCGTCGGGAATCCCACACTTCAGCAATAAAAATAGGGATTAGGCTAAAAACTGCCTGTTAACTACCTGTTAACAGGCAGTTAATTGGCACTAATCCCCTTCACGCCTCGCGGAGGCGGGTCCCAGCACAGGTCAGGTATCCACCTCCTTTGAAACTGACATGGAGGCGGGTTGGGGGCGGGATGGGTTCGTGCCCCCCAATTTCGAGATTTTAACCCCCCACACACCTCCAATCCCGCCTCCACGGCCCAATGAAAATCCTGCCCAATGGGCTGAAAGGCCTCCTTCTGTACTTTACTATTCTATGATTCTATAGTTCAATGTTCTAACACATTGGGCTCGATTTTGCCAGGCCCGAGGAGGCGGGATTGGAGGCATGTGAGGTGGTAAAATCGCAAAAAATGGCGGGCGGGCCAGACGCCGCCTCCATCCCGCCTCCGAGCAATTTTCCCATATGTGAGTTTCCTGACCCCGTTTCCATCCCGCCTCCAAGATTGACTTATGATCATCTGCTATATTCAATGTGCATGTAACCTTGGCCTCACATCTCTGACTTTCCTTTACTCCCCCACAGGACCATCGAAAGCCCCCGTCCCCACTATCCAGGAGGAACAGCCTGAGCCTCCAGACTCCTCAGAGGAAGCTACAACCTCCGAGGGTGCAGCGTCAGCAGAATTCAGCGCACCCAGCACCAGCGCAGACACTCACACCTCGGTGGGACCTTCGCGAGATAGTGTAGTGTTGTCACCTGGTGTATCACAGCTCACAAGTGAGCATCAGCAGATGGTGGAGACAGGGATAGCTGTGGAGAGTCCTAGTCGGAGGGCATAGGACTCTGCCAGCTCGGCTCAGCTGCATGTCGACCGTCTGCCTCCGGGTCCATCCTGAAGAAGAGCAGTGCTGGAACTCCAGGAAGAGATGCAGGAGTCTCTGGCAGGTTTTGTCTCCAGGATCGCTGCGAGTGTGGAGCGAATGGAGGAGTCCATCGCTAACATGAGCAGAGCCTTTGTGGAGGCGTTGGTGCATGAACGCTTCACCACGGAAAGGATGGCAACCTCCGTGGAAAGGATGGCTACCTCCATTGTAAGGCTGGCTACCATAGAGTAGAGGATGGCTACGGTAGAGGAGAGGATGGCTTCGTCCATGGAAGAGCTTAGTCACCAGGGCATGGAAAACATGGTATTTGTTCAGAATAGACTGGCATCTCTTGAGGAGCGTGACATGAATCAGTCATTCATGAAAGAAAGACTTATGAAATAATACTGAGCGGCTTACGGGTGGCACTGTCCAGGGAGAGCATAAATACTCGGGCACGGGCCCAGCTTGCGCAGGACATTCTTAACAGGAACTAGTGAAGGACACAACTAGACCTCCATGCTGTAAAACAGTTGATTAAAGCTTTGTTTAACGCTTAGGCCAAGTGCCTAGTAGTTTTCTTACGTCAGAGCGATGGTCAGCTCTTGAGCAAACAAATCAGACCTTCAGGCAAGTCCTCGGGAGTAGGCCTTCCAGTACAGAAACGGGTCCTTATGGCCCCCCTGAATTGCAGCAAGGTGCTGTCAAGCCACTTGCTAGCTCTGAAGTGGGGCTGACCCATGAGACGGATGTTGGTGGCATACAACAAGGAAGTGGGGGCTCCTCTCCAAGCGCTCACACGACCATGCCACTGCAGAGCCCTCGGTCAGAGCCCCACCAGAGTCCCCACCCAACTGAGATTGGCGTCTCAACCCCTGCACAGCCGCAGCAGCAGCAGACTGTTGCCGAGCCCTCACAGGTTCGCAACCCCAGAGGACGCCCGCCAAAGGTGTCGAGACAGGAGCAGCAAGAAAGTGAGCAAGGGGCCTCCACATCTGCTGAAGCCACAGGGGAAACACCACGTAGGAGCACGCGTAAGAGGAAGATAATGCACAAGTAGTCACAAGGATAGTCAATTGGGTGAAGTGTTATGTTTAATGTTGAAAAGCCATCAGTTGGTTATTGTCATTAAAAATTCTGATGTCAACTGTTGCAGTTGTGGCATGTGTCATATCGCTAATGGAACTTCCACATTGAGGGCTTAGGATGACTTGCAATTGTCAGTGTGGTGGTCAGAGTGGTAGGAGCCGCAGGTTCTTGGCCATTGTCGATGGTCTGGTAAGAAGCTGCGAGGCAAAAGTGCTTGATTGGCTAGGCTAAGCAAATCTGGCCAAGATGAGTGCATGCCTTGCATCCCGGCAAGCAATGTGCTCGCATGCTGCTGGTGCTGGTTGATGCGCCTCTGCAAGCTGGTCATTGTCGCTCTCCTCCTCCTCCTCATCTGAGGAGGCTATGTGATGAGCCACTTGTTCCTCAGGCATCGGCAAGCCACAATGCTGTGCCATGTGAAGTGCACAGCAAACCACGACCATTCTGGAGACCCTGGCTGCTGAGTACTCCACCTGATCTATCCAGGCATGTGAAGCACATCTTCAGTAAGCCGATGGTTGTGGATCTGGTGGAAATGTGGCTCGAGTTGTCGCGCTCCTCAGCTTCGTTGGATGGCCTCCTCAACAGCGTCATTAGCCACGTCTTCAGTGGATAGCCCTTGTCTCCAAGTAGCCATCCATTAAGTTGGTCTGGCGGACTGAGGAGCGGAGGTACACTAGACTGGCGCAGGATGAAGGAGTCATGGCAACTGCCAGGGTACTTGGCACAAACATGCAAAATTTCCTTCTTGTGGTCACACACCAGCTGTACGTTGAGGGAGTGGAAGCCCTTGCGGTTGACAAAAATACCTGGATGGTGATGGGGTGCCTTAAGGGACACATGTGTGCAGTCAACGTCGCCCTGCAACCATGGGAAAGCCTGCCAGATTGTCGAACCCAACCGCACGCGCAGTTCCTTGGAGAAATGGACGTGATTGTGCGTGATGGCAAAGAGGGCATCGGTTACCTGCGTGTTGTAATTGTGTGCGGCCGCCTGGGAGACGCCGCTGATGTCTGCTGCTGATCCCTGGAATGAGCCTGAAGCAAAAAAGTTGAGTGCGGTGGTGACTTTGACGGCCACTGATAAGGGGTGTCCACCTGTTCCTCTGGGCTACAGGTCTTGCTGCAGCATTGCGCAGATGTCACCCACTGCCTCGCGTGAAAGTCTGCGCCTCCTTTGGCACTGCTGCTCAGTCATGTTGAGGCAGCTGATCCTCTGTCTGTAGACCCTGTTTGGGGGCTTCTCCTGCGCCGACGGGCTTCCATGCGCTGACGCCTTCTGGCCTGTGCAGCTGCAGGTGGGTGAGCAGCAGCTTGGAGCTCCTGCTGTTGGTGCTGCTGTTGTTCAGGGTTCTGCTGCTGCCGCGGCTGGTCTTCATCCGAATCTGATGTCCAGGAGAAAAGGAAATAAATGGTTCCCATTCTTCTGGTATATACCTCAGTTAAGGAAGCGCTCATTCAAGGTGGGGAGAGGGGCTTCCCAGGGGGTCACACTGGAGATGGGTGTCAGGCTCCAAACTTCCACAACAATGAGTAGGCCTGTTAAAAGTTCCCCCAGACCCGAGACAACAAAGTTCTGCCACCTGCAAATGATGATTGCTGAAAACTCCTTTTTAATGGTGGAGCTGCAGCTGTTAGTAAGCAGTTCACTTGTGATGCCGCCAGGATTCACTGGTGTGTTCCAGAGGAGACGTGCAGGACGTGGGAAAAGTGGTAAAATCAGAAAGGCCTCTCAAAATGGGATTATAGAGGCACTTAACTGGGTGTTAAGGGCCTTAAGGGCCTATCCCGCCTTTTGGAGGCGGGATGGAAACGGGGTCAGAAAACATGCATTTGGGAAAATTGCTCGGAGGCGGAATGGAGGAGCGATCGGGCCCGCCCGCCATTTTTTGCGATTTTACCACCTCACATGCTGCCAATCCCGCCTCCTTTGGCCTGGCAAAATCGAGCCCTTACAATTCTTGCACCTGGTAAAAGCAGGCGTAAGGCCTGCTTTTACCAGGATAAGAGTTGAAAAAAGTTTTTAAAAAATTTCCACTGATTTATCATTTAAAAATACTTTAAAGAAAGGCAAGTTTATTTTTAGCCCCGTTAAAACCTTTAATTATTTTTTTCAAAAAATAAAATTTTTGTTTAAAATACTTAATTTATTGTAATTTAAAGTCATTTTAAAAATGTGATTTAAAAAAAAAAATTATTTAAAGTTTTACTATGTTTTGGGGGTGATCTCTATTCATATATTTGACAGGTCTTCCTGTCAAATGTATGAAGGGAGAATCCCTTCTCTGATTGGCTCCCCAAGGCCCATGTGATCCCAGGGACGCTGCGAACTACCTGCGCCTCTGGGATACGTGGGCCCTGCACACCAGCAGTTTGGAGAGGCCCAGCAGCGGAACTCTGTGCCTCCCAGGAGCCCTCAGGTAAGGGCACAGATTTTTCCAGATCGCAGCCCTCCGCCCGCGGGAGGCCTGCGATCGGAATTTCTGGGCCATTGTGTCCAATTCTGGGCACCACACTTTAGGAAGGGCGTGAAGGCTGTGGAGAGGATACAGAAGAGATTTACTAGAGTGGCTCCAGGGATGAGGGATTACAGTTACGTGGATAGACTGGAGAAATTGGGGTTGTTCTACTTAGAGCAGAGAAGGCTACGAGGAGTTTTGATAGAGGTGTTTAAAATCATGAAGGGTTTAGATAGAGTAAATAAAGAGAAACTTTTTCCAATGGCTGAAGGGTCGATAACCAGAGACACAGATTTAAGGTGATTGGCAAAATAATCAGAGGTAACATGAGCAAAAACATTTTTACGCAACGAGTTGTTCGGATTTGGAATGCACTGCCTGATGGGGTGGAGGATATAGATTCAATAGTAGCCTTCAAATGGGAATTGGATAAATACTTGAAGGAGAAAAAACTGCAGGGATATGGAGAAAGAGCGAGGGAGTGGGACTAACTGTTCAAAAGATGGGGGCAGACTCGATGGGCCGAATGGCCTCTTTCTGTGCTCTATTATTCTACGATTCTATGATAAAGCATTCGATGGATGGTACAACGAGCTTCTGCTCGACCAATTTTCAAAATGGTATATAGTCACTTCTGGAAAGAAGCAGCTACCACAACTTGCATTCAAATGGCATCTTTAACATAGCCCAAGGCAGTTGAAATGACCTACTGAGGAGTATTGAATTCTTCTCAGTATCAAGTATAGGCCTTATTAGAGATAGATAAAATAAAATTAAATTACTTTCAAAAATCACACTTATGCGCAATGTTCCCTCTAAGCTACGCACGCACGCAGCTGCACAGTAATCTGCAAGGTTCCATGCAGGCTGCTCACAAACCATTGCCTTGGAGATACCGCACATGGGCAGACATTTAAAGGGACCGCGCATTGAAAGAAACAGGCATGCAGAACAAAGCGCAGTTACAGGGAACATTGCTTATTAACAGTGGGGAACAGTAGTGGAAAAGGACCACCATGTCAATTGTGAAATAAATGATTACGTACCTAGAATTTCCTACAATTTATCGGTGTTACTATGGTCAGTGTGGAAACAGCGTAGTGCCGATTTTTAGCTAGGAAACTCGCATGTAACTGATTTATGCTGGTTTTACTCTGAAACATGGCTACATGCGAGTTTCCTCAATCTTTTGTACTGCTTCCACTATACATCCACCAAAAGCCTCTGCCGCTTGTTAACATAGCTCTGCCCCCATGCAGAAGAGCAGCTTACGCGAGTTTTCTGCCTTTATACCAGGAATATGCTGGTGTAGATTTACGCCCAAATATTTAGGTACAGCATGGCCCAAAGTCAGCTGATACGGGTGTAACTGAAGAGTTTCAACCTTGGAAGAGTCCCCAAACTTTCTAGAGTTTGATAGCGATTTTCTTCATAATTAACACACTAAATTAACTAAAGTCTTAGTGCAGCCAGAATTTTCCAGACTCTTGTGCCACCCCCACTCCTCCACGCAATCAGAAGGACACGAGAAACATGCTGAATAAAGATATTTTTGAAAAAATGAATTTAAAGAGTGAAGCAGTTTGACGCTTATGTCCAAATCATAAGCCTCACTCTGAAGAATGGCATATGTTCCACACTTATATTGTGCTCTACTCATTTCTTCGGGCCACTATTGGTGATGTTGCATTTGTACTTGTGTTACTCCAGTTTTTATGTTCTGGCATAGGCAAATAAACTTGACAGGAAATTTGGACATAAATTCCTGTCAACAAAATCAGCGTAGAAACTGGCGTAAATCTTTGGGTAATTTCGGCGTAAATAGGATTGAGGAAATTCCGAGCCAAATTATGGCTTCACTACTGGGTAGCCTCTATTTGTCTTGTATCAAATTATTCTGACATATTCTTGTGGCAAATAATAAACCTCTAAATTTATGCCTAAATTATGCAATCTAATGAGAAAACACTGATTCTTTAATAGTCCTCACCTTGGCAGCCAGCCCGAGATAAATAAATAAATGGAAATCTTCCAGGTATGCAGCTAACAATACATTTTTGTTTTTGGATTAGAATTTAAGTTGCAAAACCTTTTCTTTTCATTCTTTTTTTAAAATCCAAACAATTGTGGGATCATTGGCAACAGCAAGCTCTCAACCTTCAGAAATCGAGGCGTGAACAAAGAAATGAATGCAGCCTGTTTCCCTATCAGGGATGTAAGAGATATGGTGACTGGAAAGAAAATGCCAGCACAGTAAAACACAATAAGCTTCATTTCAAATATTTCCATGGAGCTTGCCAAATTGCTCCTAACTTAAATCTTTTCCCTTCACTTGCACAGTAAAGGCTGCAATAGTATTTCTGTGTCCAAAAATTCTTAAGCAATGATTGAATCTGTTAACTCTTGGTACCACCCCGCTCCCTTTTCCACGACCCTATTGCAGTGTGATTTTGCTGAAAGCATGCAGCTTGGTGTGTGATGACGGTAATCTCCATCAAGGCGGAAATTCTTATTTGCTGAGTGAACAGCCAGTTTAGAGCAGGGGTGTCAAATGTACGGCACTCCTGCTCCTTCTCACTCCACAGGAGTGGAAGTAAAAAAAAACTTTCCCTACCATTTCTTCAATGGCCTCCAGTGGTTGTTTTATATTGTCCATATCATATATTCGTAGAGAAAGAACAGCATAATGCTGTTTGGACCAGTTTTTCCCCTCGATAATCTCATTGCATTAACATATTTATAGACCTGTATGCAGAAATCACATTTTTGCCAAACTAGTAGCTTGGTGCTGCAGCATATGAGAGGAAGTGGTAGGATGCCAATTATACACACAAACTCCCATACACTGATGGTTTCAAATCTTAGCTAGATAATAGCAGGGAGACAGGTGAGTGAAACTGAATTACACCCCAGAACATCCCAGCTGCACTCAATTACACCCCAGAGAGTCACTCTAGGCTACTCTCATATTTTTTTTTAATTCGATTATGGAATGTGAGCGTCGCTGGCATTTATTGCCCATCCCTAGTTGCCCTTGAGAAGGTGGTGCCTCTCTTAATTTATAATTCACCCGGTGCAGCCCCATCCCAGGGTGAGCTAAGGAAAGAACAAGTTGTGCTAAGTGACAATGTGCTGAGTTACTGATGTATTGATGTACAGTTATATTGATGCACTGATATATACTTATAGCCAGCACTATATAGTGATCACATCTCCACTGCAGCCACGTCTTGTGGTCCTGAATTTCTTTCCATAAAAGTCAGGATATAGAGGCAGTAGAGGAGGTGCAAAAAAGATTTACTAGAATGATACCAGAACTGAGAGGTTGTATCTATCAGGAAAGATTGAACAGACTGGGGCTCTTTTCTCTAGAAAAATGAAGGTTGAGGGGTGACCTGATAGAGGTCTTTAAGATTATGAAAGGGTTTGATAGGATAAACGTAGTGACGATACTTCCACTTGTGGGGGAGATCAGAACTAGGGGTCATAAATATAAGATTGTCACTAATAAGTCCAATAGGGAATTCAGGAGAAACTTCTTTACCCAGAGCATGGTTAGAATGTTGAACTTGTTACCACAAAGAGTAGTTGAGGCGACTAGCATAGGTGCATTTAAGGGGAAGCTAGATAAACACAAGGGAGAAAGGAATAGAAAGATATATTGATGGGATTAGATGATAAAGGGTGGGAGGAGGCTTGTGTGGAACATAAACACCAGCATGGCTTTTATTGCTAGGGGGATAGAATATAAAAACAGGGAGGTATTGCTGCAGTTATACAAGGTATTGGTGAGACCGCACCTGGAATACTGCATACAGTTTTGGTGTCCATACTTAGGAAAAGACATACTTGCTCTCGAGGCAGTTCAAAGAAGGTTCACTCGGTTAATCCCGGGGATGAGGGGGTGGACATATGAGAAGAGGTTGAGTAGATTGGGACTCTACTCATTGGAGTTCAGAAGAATGAGAGGCGATCTTATTGAAACATATAAGATTGTGAAGGGGCTTGATCGGGTGGATGCAGTGAGGATGTTCCCAATGATGGGTGAAACTAGAACTAGGGGGCATAATCTTAGAATAAGGGGCTGCTCTTTCAAAACTGAGATGAGGAGAAACTTCTTCACTCAGAGGGTAGTAGGTCTGTGGAATTTGCTGCCCCAGAAAGCTGTGGAAGCTACATCATTAAATACATTTAAAACAGAAATAGACAGTTTCCTAGAAGTAAAGGGAATTAGGGGTTATGGGGAGCGGGCAGGAAATTGGACATGAGTCTAGGTTCGGATCGGTCATGGCCCTGTGGGTGGCGGAGCGGGCCCAGGGGCCGTGTAGCCTGGTCCTGGCTCCTACTTCTTGTGTTCTAATTCTGTGTTAGATTTCAGGAGATGGTTCTATTCACAGAGATTAGTGGAGACCTCGGGAACAGGCTGCCAGCTAGGAGTCCTTCAAGAGTAAATTGGGCCTGTTGTTCCTGGACGAGTTTCGATCACCTAGATGGGTCGGAGAGGAATTTCCCAGATTTTTTCTCCCAAATTGGCCATTGGGTTTGTATCTGGTTTTTTGCCTCTCCCGGGAGATCACATGGGGTTGGGTGGGATGGAGAGTGGAAGTAGATTAGGATCAGATCAGATCAGCCATGATCTTATTGAATGGCGGAGCAGGCTCAAGGGGCCGATTGGCCTACTCCTGCTCCTATTTCTTATGTTCTTATGTTTCTGTGCTGTAAATATTATGCAATACTATGTAAAATTTCTTAGAATAAAATAGTCAATTATATTTTCCATGTTAAGGCCACCACACTAAGCTGCTTGGTTTGCACTACATTAGTCTGTTGAATTACTGAAAGGATTCATGGTGGGGAAGGGTGAAAGTAAAATGTTGACAACAGTTATAAACCTTTTGAACACAGTTCACTAGGAAACAAATGGAACTATGCCAGCTTGCAGCCACGATCATGAAGGCACTCAACCCTGGAGATATTCTTTGTTCGAAAACACTCAAATTATGATGCTGTTTGGTTAAATTAAAAGTAAAAGTGCTAAACTTAAAAACTACAGTTGTACCTGTCAAAGGTAAAAAGATTTTAAAAAATCAGTCACAAATAAAATTATGTTAGTTTCATTCTGAAGTTGATTGCACTGTTGGTTGCTTTTTTTAAATTTGTTTTAGCATGATTGCCTGTCATTTCCTGTTCACTCTAACATGATTGTAGCTTTTTAAGCGCTCCACCCTTATAGAGTAGCCACCTGTATAATACAGCCAATTGGGACGGTGCCATGGGTGATTATACAGTCAGATTGAACTGTATTGTTATGCTGATGTTGTGATGCCTTATCTACTGATGTGCTGATGTTGAGATGTACTGATGAACTGATGTAATGCTGTACTGATATCTTGAACTTGGATCATGTAAGTGACCCATATACTATTCAGGCAATAGAAGAACGACGAGCTGAACTAGTGTGGTAACTTTCAATCTGACTGGTGAAATAGCGCAGGCATGTAAGCAGCCCCAGTGTACAATTTTAGGCATGCAAACTTAAGGGATATGACAGCAGAGCTTAGTCAAATAGACTGGGGAGCATTACTCAAGAATTCATCTGTTGAGGATAAATGGACATCATTCAAAAATATTAAGCAAGACATGTAAGATAAGCGCATAATTAAATGCAGCAAAAACAAAGTAAATAAAAAAATGCAATGGATCAATAAGAAAATTAAAAGCGAGATAATCATAAACAAAATAGAATAGTACCTGTATTAAAATAACCTAATAAATGATGATCAACACAGATTCAGTAGCTCTTGGGAGAGAACTTGGCTAACCGCCAAAAACAGGCAGTCGCTTGATCTTACACTCACAGCCTGCAGCTCAGAGATTGACGCTGTGCGTATTTTAGAGGCTAGAAGACAGGGGGGATCTGCACATGGTGAGACACCAGGCACAAGTGTACAGGAGCCATGGCAGGCGAAAAGGTCAGAGCATGTGCCAGTTCGCTGGACGGTGAGGTCGCACACTAGTTCTGCTGCAGAGGACTCAGGTGAGGACTTCGATAGGACAGTTCTACAGAAGAAGGCTGATGAATGTACATAACCAAATGCTTGGTGCATTAGAAAGCTTGCCAGATAACCTTCACTCAATGTCCAGGAGCATGGAGGAGTTCGGCACCAACTTGGCACGGGGCTTTGCGCAGAGCTTGGAGCCCATCCTTTCCAACATGGAATGGGTGGTCACCTCCATCAGCACACCTGTGGAACCCACCATGATGCAGCAACTGAAGGCCGATGTCACAGCTTCCATTGCAGCACAAACAGTTTCCATCAAATATCTGAGAGCTGCAGTGGAAGCTCAGACTGCTGCCTTCATGTCTCTAGATACCACTGTTCAAAGGGGCTTCAATGGCATCACAGCACTCCAACAGATCAGTAGGATAAAACATAGAAACATAGAAACATAGAGATAGGAACAGGAGTAGGCCATTCGGCCCTTCGAGCCTGCTCCGCCATTCAATGAGATCATGGCTGATCTTCGTCTGAGATCTTAGCTGATCTTACCAGTTCAGTACCCCGTCCCCGCCTTTTCTCCGTAACCCTTAATCCCCTTAGCCTTCAGAAATATATCCAATTCTCTCTTGAAAATATTTATTGAATTAGCCTTCACAGCCCTCTGTGGCAGGGAATTCCACAGGCTCACCACTCTTTGAGTGAAGAAATTCTTCCTCATCTCTGTTTTAAATGATTTGCCCGCTATTTTTAGACTGTGGCCCCTGGTTCTGTGCTCCCCTGCCATTGGAAACATTCTCTCTGAATTCAGCCTGTCCAGGCCTGCCATAATTTTATATGTTTCGATGAGATCCCCTCTCAATCTTCTAAACTCCAGTGAGTACAAGCCCAAACTATTCAATCTCTCCTCGTAGGTCATTCCCGCCATTCCAGGTATCAGCCTGGTGAATCGCCACTGCACTCTTTCCATGGCAAGAACATCCTTCCGCAGATGGGGCGACCAAAACTGTACACAATACTCCAGATGCGGTCTCACCAGCACCTTGTACAGCTGTAGTAAGGTATCCCTATTCCTATACTCGAACCCCCTTGATATGAAGGCCAACATACCATTTGCCTTCTTAATCGCCTGTTGCACCTGCATGCTCTCCTTCAGTGACTGGTGCACAAGAACACCCAGGTCCCTCTGCACTTCCCCATCTCCCAATCTATTGCCATTTAGATAATAATCTACCCTCCTGTTTTTACCCCCAAAGTGGATAACCTCGCATTTATCCACATTATAGTGCATCTGCCACGTATCCGCCCATTCCCCCAACCTGTCCAAATCGCACTGTAGCCTCCTGACATCCTCATCAGAGCCCACCCCTCCTCCTAGTTTAGTGTCGTCAGCGAATTTGGAAATATTGCATCCAATTCCCTGATCCAGATCATTTATATATATTGTGAACAGCTGGGGTCCCAGGACAGATCCTTGCAGCACCCCGCTGGTCACTGCCTGCCACTCCGAAAACGAGCCGTTTATTCCAACTCTCTGTTTTCTATCCGCCAGCCAGTTCTCTATCCACGTTAATACTTTGCCCCCAATCCCATGAGCCTTAATTTTGCATGATAATCTTTTGTGTGGAACCTTATCGAAGGCTTTCTGGAAGTCAAGGTACACCACATCCACTGGCTCTCCCCCATCTATTTTACCAGTTACTTCCTCAAAAAATTCCAGCAGATTAGTCAAACACGATTTACCCTTTGTAAATCCATGTTGACTCTGTCCGATCCTTTCCCCATTTGTCAAGTGCTCCGCTATTTTATCCTTAATAATGGACTCTAGCATTTTGCCCACAACCGATGTAAGGCTTACTGGTCTATAATTCCCTGCTTTCTCTCTACCCCCCTTTTTAAATATTGGGGTAACATTAGCTACCCTCCAATCCACGGGTACTGTTCCCGAGTCAATGGAGTTCCGGAAGATGATCCTTAGAGCATCTGCTATCTCCAGGGCCACCTCCTTAAGTACCCTAGGATGTAGTTTATCAGGCCCCGGGGATTTGTCGGCCTTCAGTCCCCTCAACTTACCCAACACCATATCCCTAGAGATACTAATTTCTGTCAGCTCCTCCCTCTCATTAGTCCCTATGTTTGCCGATATTCCTGGGAGGTTATTTGTGTCCTCCTTTGTGCTGAGGTGTCGCTCCAGGAGAGTGGCAGTGGCTCTATGGAGCACGAACCTGCTGTCCTCTCAGGGTGACAGCATTCCTGCTCTCACCCCTGCCACTCTGACAGTGCCCTTGCTGTTGCCCATCAGCCAGCCAGTCCAGACTGCTGCAGCCCAGGCTGAGATGGTGCAGTCTGAAACCAGCCCAGAGCTGCTCGAGGTTACCCTCCAAGGCCATCTGTAGTCTCCTCAATTGAAGTTCAGCAGCCCTTCACCACCCATGCTGTAGCCACTGGGGAAGCACCTCGTATGAGTACTAGGAGAGGCAAAGGCATACGGATGACAGGCACTAAGGGAATGCACAAGGGTGATTCGTTTATTTTTGTAAGCATTATGTCATAAAATTGGATTAGAATGTGCATTTTCTGGTGGTTTTTATTTTTGTGTTGTCGGAATGAGGACAATGTGATGGTCAGTGATAGAGGAAAGTTAAGGAGTGTGGGACTGTTGGTGAATGGGGAGGTGTGGTTGAGGTTACTCGTATTGCTCATGAATTATTTGATCACATAGAGCCCGGGCAGAAAGGGACTGTCTACATTGTAGCCTCCCTTCCTCTCTTGTTCCTCCGCTTCCTGATACACTTCCTCCTCCTCTACTTCTTGCATTTCTTCCTCCTCCTCCTCTTCCTTGTGCTTCTCAGATTCTCAACTGATAGGGCTGTTCCCTCATAATGATCAGGTTGTGTAGCATACTACTACAAATCTGGATCCTCCAGAGCAGTCCAGGCATTGTTTGAGGACGCCGATGGTGTGCTCTATAATGTTCCTTGTGACAGCATGGCTCTCATTGTAGGCCTGCCCTGCACATGTGCATGGGTTCCATGGCCATGTCATGCGTGGATAACCCTCGTCACCCTGTAGCCAGCCTTTGACTTGCTATGGTGGTTCAAATACAGGTGGCACAGAGGACTGCCGCAGAATGAACGAATTGTGACTACTGCCAGGATACCGAGCATTTACCTGCATGATGTGCTGTCTGCGGTCGCATACCAGCTGCACACTGAGAAACTGGAATTTTGATTCATGAAAATGGCCGAGTTCACATGAAGCGTGCAGTCAATGGCACCCGGCACCATAGGGAAGCCTGCAATCGTGCAAGCCCTGGTGCTCGCTCCGCCTGCTTCTCTCTGGCAAGAGGGAATGAGATGAAGCTGTCTCTCTGTATAGGGAGCCTCAAATGCCTCCCTTATGCAGCACTGCACTGCAAACTGTGATATGTTGCTTGTATCTCCAGCAGCAGCCTGGAAGGAGCCAGACACATAAAAGTTAAGAGTCACGGTCACCTTGACCTACTTTGAGGTTGCAGCTGCAGTTGTGGTTGTAGCAGTTGGCAGATTTCAGTTACGACCTCTTTTGTGAAGTGACGATGTCTCAAGCATTGGTCCTCACTGAAGATGAGGTACGAGAATTGTTCCCTGAAGACCCTCGGTGGATATGGCCTCCTGCTGAGAGCCCTTCTCCCCCTCCCTCTTCTAGCAGCTTGTCCTGCTCTGCATGGCCTCTCATCATTCTCCCAGTCTTGCTCAATTCCCAGAGGAAGCCCTAGCAGGCCACCCAAGTCTAGAAGCAACTTGTTTCAGCAGGAGCTTTTAAATGAACAGAAAAGTACTTCAGCACCAGCCAGACCACTCCCTGTAGATTATTCAAACTTTAGCCAAGTATAGGAAAGCTCCAAAAATGTGTCCAATTTTACCAGCAGGCAGATTAAATAATCCAGCAACTACAGGAAGCTTTTTTTTATCCAGCACAGACGGGACCGACGTGGTGCCGGTTCATCAAAAATTCCGGATAACCGAAAGCTATAGTAAAAGATACGGAGCTGAGAGCTCCGTATAAAGCAACAAACCCTGTTGCTTAGCTTCAGAACAATGGCCACAAGTTGCAAGCATCTCTGTAGCTTAGCAACAGCTGCAGCCACACCCTTGCACAGCAACAAATGGAGGAAGGCAAGTAATAAAAGTTACCTGAACCTACTCCTGAATTTTGCTGGTTAACCGAGATTTACGGTTATTTAGGTGCTGGTAAATCGTAAGTTTCCTGTAACGTGTAAGTAGTTCATGATTCCTTTAAATAGCGCTGCTGGGTGGGGGGGGGGGTCCTTCACGCTGTTAAACGTCATAGTCATAGAGTTTTACAGCACAGAAAGAGGCCCTTCGGCCCATCGTGTCTGCGCCGTCCATCAATCCCTGTCCAGTCTAATCCCATTTTCCAGCATTTGGTCCATAGCCTTGTATGCAATGGCATCAAGTGCTCATCCAAATGCTTCTTGAATGTTGTGAGGGTTCCCGCCCCCACCACTCCCCCAGGCAGTGAGTTCCAGATTCCAACCACCCTCTGGGTGAAAAAGATCCTCCTCAAATCCCCTCTAAATCTCCTGCCCCTTACCCTGAATCTATGCCCCCTTGTTATTGACCCCCCTACTAAGGGGAAAAGTTCCTCTTTATCTACCCTATCTATGCCCCTCATCATTTTGTACACCTCAATCAGGTCCCCCCTCAGCCTTCTTTGCTCCAAGGAAAACAACAAGGGCAGCACGGTGGCATAGTGGTTAGCACTGTTGCCTCACAGCGCCAGAGACCCGGGTTCGAATCCGGCCTCGGGCGACTGTCTGTGTGGAGTTTGCACATTCTCCCCGTGTTTGCGTGGGTTTCCTCCGGGTGCTCCGGTTTCCTCCCACAGTCCAAAGATGTGCGGGTTAGGTTGATTGGCTATGATAAATTGACCCTTAGTGTTAGGGGGATTAAATACGTGGGGTTACGGGGAAAGGGTGGGATATGTGTTGGTGTAGGTAGGGGTTACGGGGATCGGGTGAGATGTGTGTCGGTGCAGGCTCGATGGGCCGAAATGGCCTCTATCTGCACTGTGGGGTTTCTGTGATTCTGTGAACCCCAGCCTGTTTAGTCTTTCTTCATAGCTGAGGCGCTCCATCCCAGGTAACATCCTGGTGAATCTTCTCTGCACCCTCTCCAAAGCAATCACATCCTTCCTATAGTGAGGTGACCAGAACTCCACACAGTACTCCAGCTGTGGCCTCACCAGCGTTTTGTACAGCTCCATCATAACCTCCCTGCTCTTATATTCTATGCCTTGGCTAATGAAGGCAAGTATCCCATATGCCTTTTTAACCACCTTATCTACCTGTTCCGCTGCCTTCAGGGATCTATGTACATGTACACCAAGGTCCTGCTGACCCTCTGTACTTCCTAGGGTCCTACCACTCATTGTGTATTCCCTTGCCTTATTTGTCCATCCAAAATGCATCACCTCGCACTTTTCAGGGTTAAATTCCATTTGCCACTTATCCGCCCATCTGACCAACCCGTTTATATCGTCCTGTAGCCTGAGGCTTTCCTCCTCGCAATTTACCACCCCACCAATTTTCGTGTCATCTGCGAACTTACTGATCATACCTTTTACATTCTCATCCAAATCATTTATGTAGATCACAAACAGCAAGGGACCCAGCACCGATCCCCGAGGTACCCCACTGGACACAGGCTTCCAGTCACAAAAGCAACCTTCGACCATCACCCTCTGCCTCCTGCCACTCAGCCAGTTTAGGGTCCAATGCGCCAAGGCACCCTGGATCCCATGGGCTCTTACCTTCTTGACCAGTCTCCTATGCGGGACTTTGTCAAAAGCTTTACTGAAGTCCATGTAAACCACATCCACAGCATTTCCCTCATCCACATACCTAGTCACCCCCTCGAAAAATTCAATCAGATTTGTCAGACATGATTTTCCCTTGACAAAGCCATGCTGACTATCCCCGATTAATCCTTGCCTCTCCAAGTGGAGACTAATTTTGTCCCTCAGAATTTTTTCCAATAATTTCCCTACCACAGATGTTAGGCTCACTGGCCTGTAATTCCCTGGTTTATCCCTGCTACCCTTCTTGTATAATGGTACTACGTTAGCTGTTCTCCAGTCCTCTGGTGCATCCCCTGTGGCCAGAGAGGTTCTGAAAATTTGTGTCAGAGCCCCTGCAATCTCCTCCTTTGCCTCCCACAGCAGCCTGGGATACATCTCGTCCGGGCCTGGGGATTTATCCACTTTTTGGCCTGCTAAAACCGCTAGTACCTCCTCCCTCTCGATGCTAATATGTTCAAGTATGTCACAGTCCCCTTGCCCGATTTCTATGTCTACATCGTCTTTCTCCATAGTGAACACAGATGCAAAAAATTCATTTAAAACCCCGCCTACATCATCTGGCTCTACACACAGATTGTCACTTTGGTCCCTAATGGGCCCTACCCTTTCCCTGGTTATCCTCTTGCCCTTAATATACTTATAAAACATCTTAGGATTTTCCTTTATTTTGCTCGCCAGTGTTATTTCATGGCCCCTCCTCGCCCTCCTAATTTCTTTTTTAAGTATGCCCCTGCACCTTTTATACTCCTCTAGGGCTTCCTCCGTCTTTAGTCTTTTGTAACTGCCAAAAGCCCCCCTTTTTTTCCTAATGCATTTTTGTATATCCCTTGTCATCCAAGGTTCCCTTTGCTTGTTGGTCCCACCCTTGACCTTTACAGGAACATGTTGGCGTTGTACTCTCTCTATTTCCCTTCTGAAAGTCTCCCACTGTTTTGATGTGGATTTTCCTATAAGCAGCTGTGCGAGGTTACGAGCTTAAGAGGTAAGCTAGAGTGTGGAGTTCGAAAACGGCAGTACTGGTGTCAAATCAGCATTGTACACTGATTGACGTCATAACCTGCCTGCTCTGCATGCTGCCGGACCCCTTTACCAAGATGGCATCGGCCGCACTTTCCATTGGAAGTTTGTGCGTGCATCTCGGACCGCATTTTCGAGCATTAGTAGGCCGCGTAACACCTAAAAAATGAGTGCGACACAGCAAATATCTCCCCCTTTGTCTGACCAATCATATAGGCCTGAATTTTCATTACTAGGGCGGGTCAGGTGTGAGCGGTCGGCATGGCGGCTCAGAACCCCGTTCTTCTTTTCACCGCGCTCCTCAGAGCAACTTTTCCTTAATGGCACCTATTAAGGCAGGCCTGCGCATTTCCCGGCCCTATTAAATGGTGCGGGGCTGATGATGTCATCGATGAGTCATTTCCAGCAGGGATACGTAAAGGAGCCTAGGCTACATTATAATTGAAGGTTCCACTTGGAGTGAGCAGGCTGTACATATCAGCCTCTGGTTATTGCTCAGCCTTGCACACATGGCTTCAAAGAGACTGAGGGCTGCACCCAGCTTTTTCGATGACTCCCTACATATGCATGTGGAGGGAATCAGAGCATGCAGGGAGGTCCTCTTCCCCGCTGATGGGCAGAAGAGGCCTCCCCAGGAGATCAAAGAGCCTGGCTCCAAACTGCAGAGGAGGTCAATAGCAGGGATGTGGTGAGGAGGACCTGGTTGCAGTGCCGGAAGCACGTCAATTATCTTAGGAAATCAGGAAAGGTGAGTGCAAAGCCACACTCGCCTTTATCCTGCTGTGCATGTCATCACAGCCCCATCACTCTGCCTTCCCAAGCCTGCTCCTGCACATCATTACTCACACCAACATACCTTGCAGGTCCACCCATCCCTCTCTCTCTATGTACATACTCACATCCCCATCTGACTAACCACCTCTCACACTCACCCTCATCCTAATGCAATCATACCAACTAACAACACACAAGGAGGCCACTTTGGCATTGCCACCACACTCCCGCATAGTCACCCTCAAAAGATGTAATCCACATATTCCTTACACTCATTCAATCACTCTCACTCAAACTTCTCTTCTTTCCCTCCTTGCAGGAGAAGAGGGCCACAATAACAGGGAGAGGGAGGGAACCGGAGGTGGCCCCCCCATCCTTTGCCATGTTAACATCAGCAGAGGAGGTCACCCTGGAGATCTCCAGAGTTGCAGAGTAGCTGAAGGTGGGAGATGGAGAGAGAGGAACATCTCAGCAATCTTGTGGCAGAATTCCATCTCAAACAGCCACATGGCATACAGCTGTCACTCATATGGGAACTGATGTCAGCAACCAGTGAATGTTCCTCATGTGCATAATGTTATCATCACCCATTCTTATTATCACATTTCAAAATAATTTCTTTACGCTCCCACAGGTCAATAAAGAGCACCCCCCCCCCCACTGTCCAGCTGGAAGAGGAAGACGGCTCCTCAGAGGAGCCTCCAGCCTCTGAGGGTGCACCGTCACCAGACCTAAGCGCACCCAGAACCAGCGCAGATACGCACACCTCGGTGGGTCCTACGCGAGATAGAGTAGTGTTGTCATCTGCTGTCTCACAAGTCACAAGTAAGCACGAGCAGATGGTGGGGACAGGGACAGCAGTGGAGACTCCGCACTAGAGGGTGCAGGACAATGCCAGCTCTGCTCAGTTGCATGCAGACTCTGAGTCTCGGGGGCCATCGAGAAAGAGAGTGATCCTGGAGGGGCAGGAAGAAGTGCAGGGGGCTCTGACAGGTTTTGCGGCCGCGATGTCTGCAAATGTGCAGAGAATGGAGGAGTCCATCTCCAACCTGAGTACATCCGTATCGCAGGCGATGGCGACTGTAGACTCTTCTATGGATAGGATGGCCACCTGCATGGAGCAGCTAATGCGCCACTCACATGAGCACATGCTATCTATGGAGAATAGATGGCAGAGGCTCACAGACCTCCTCTCTAGGAGAGATGTCAACGTAGACTTGGGTCCTCATGGCCCCACTGTTGTGCAGCAAGGCGCTCTCCAGCTCCTTGCTAGGAGGGAAGCGCAGGTGGCCCATGAGAGGGATGATGGTGAGAGGGCACATGGAAGTGGGGGGCTCCTCTCAAAGTGCTCACACTGCTCTGCCATTGCCTCCCCCTCAGTCAAAGCCCCACATGCTTCCACGGACTGCGATGGCAGAGTCTGCCCCCGCACAGTCACAGGAGAAGCAGACTTTGGCAGGGAAATCACAGGCTCCAAAACCAAGGAAGTCCACCAAAAGTGTCCAAGCAGTTGCAGCAGGGAAGTGAACAGGCTGCCTCTACCTCTACTGAAGCCACAGGGGTTGCACCTCATAGAAGCACACGTAAACAAAAAATGGCACAGAAGTGGATGCAAGGGTAAGCACATGGGTGTTTAAAGAAGTGTTTTTGTTGAGGTTCCGTTACTCTTATGTCATATATAAAACTATTTATTTTCACCACTTTCCGGTCATGCCCAATTTTGTCAGCTACTTTGGAAGTGGCTTTGTGAGTTGGAGTGAATGGTGAGACATAACGTTACCTCCAGCAATGGGGGTCAGTGTGAAAGGAATGGCTTTGTAGTTGTAGAGATGCTTTATGGTGTTGTTGGTGTGTGGGGTGGGGAGGAACCTGGCACAGCATGTGGCAGCCATATGGGTGTAATGCAGGAAGTTAAGTAAATCTGGCCATGATGAGGCCATCCCTGGCCTCCCAGGCAGCAATGTGCTCGGGTGTTGCTGGCATCTGGACCTCAGGTACCTCCTGCTCCTCAATGTCTTCCAGCTGATACTCCTCTTCCTCCTCTCCTCTGAAGAGGCTGTGCGCTCAGAGCCTTGGTTCACATGCAGCACTAATCCTCGCTGTTGCACTATTTTGTTCAGGGCGCAGCAGACCACGACGATTCTGGAGACACTGGCTGGTATGTACTGAAGGGCTCCTCCAGATCTGTCAAGGAATCTGAAGCGCATTTTTAGCATGCCTATTGTTTGCTCTATGACACATCAGGTGGACATGTGGCTTTCATTATATCTCTCCACGGCCTCAGTACTTGGCCTCCAGAAGGGTGATATGAGTCACGTCTTCCGTGGCTAGCCCTTGTCTCCAAGCAGCCAGCCGGAAAGTGTGTTTGGTGGTGTGAAGAGCTGAGGGAGGGTGGATTGGCACAGCGCGAAAGAGCCAGGGAATTTGGCGCACACATGCATGATGATCTTCTTATGGTTGCAGACCAGCTGCATATTGAGAGAGTGGAAGCCCTTGTGGTTGACAAAGACTCCTGGGTGATGTTGGGGTGCTCTGATGGCCACATGTGTGCAGTCAATGATGACCTGCACCCATGGGAAGCCAGCCAGAGCGGCAAAGCCGAGCATCCGCTCAGTAACACTGGCTTCATCAGTGGCAATGTTGATATAATTGGCTGACTTGTCAAACAGGGCATCGGTGATCCTTAACTACAATATCTGCATTGTCCCTCTCTTCTGTGAAGACAAACGCAAAGTATCAATTCAGAACCATGCCCACATCTGCTGCCTCCACACACAGGTTACCTTTTTGGTCTCTAATAGGCCCTACTCTTTCCTTAGTCAACCACTTGCTCTTTATGTATTTATAAAACATCTTTAGGTTTTCATTAATTTTACTTGCCAATATTTTTTCATGCCTTCTCTTGCTTTCCTAATTTCCTTTTTAATTTCACTCCTGCACTTTCTATACTCCTCTAGGCTTTCACAGAATCACACAGAAACCCCACAATGCAGATAGAGGCCATTTCGGCCCATCGAGCCTGCACCGACACATATCCCACCCGATCCCCGTAACCCCTACACCAACACATATCCCACCCTATCCCCGTAACCCCACGTATTTAATCCCCCTAACACGAAGGGTCAATTTATCATAGCCAATCAACCTAACCCGCACATCTTTGGACTGTGGGAGGAAACCGGAGCACCCGGAGGAAACCCACGCAAAAACTTTCTGCAGTACTTATCTGACAGAAGCTTCCCTTTTTTGCCTTATCTTTCCGTGTATGCCCCTTGACATCCAGGGGGCTCTAGATTTGGGAGACCCACCCTTTTTCTTTGGGGGAACATAGTTGCTCTGAACCCCAGCTCCTCCTTGAATGCCTCCCACTGCTCTGACACTGATTTCCCTCCAAGTAGCTGTATCCAGTCCACTTTTGCTAAATCACATCTCAGCTTAGTAAAATTGGCCTGTCCCCAATTGAGGACTTGGAGGGGGAAGGCTGAGTGATTGGGGTGGAGGGAGACTGAAGACTTCCTTGTGAGGCCTGGGGGAGCATTCCTGCTCCTCCTAGGCCAGAAGGAGTGCTAAAAGGAGCAGATCTTGTGCTTACCTTAGGCAGTCAGCGCCTCCCACCTTGGATCTGCTACCAGACATCTGACAGTGCGGGACTCCCCCTGACGTGCAGTTAAGTTTAAGTTGTGGCGCCAATGATGTCATTGGACCACGACTTTTGAATGTTAATTAAGCCACTGCCTGCCTTTTGTGGGAGCTTCATCGATGGCCTGATTGGGCTTTAAAAATTTAAATGACCGGGAATGGGGTTGGGTTGCTCGATCCCAACATTTTACCCTACCACCCCGATTAAAACTGAGGCCATGATATATAATGTCACTTTCTTTAATTGTTATTGAAAAACAGCAAAGATGTATTCAGGAAAATAGTGATATTCCATGTAACTGGGGGAGGAGGAGAATTGAGGTTAGGTTTAGTTTACTTCTTTGTCACTGAAAAACTGAAATATCAGTACAGTTTTTAGAAATAGGGTCAAAGGAACAACATATACATTGAGTCACAGAACTTTCTATGCAAACTGTTTGTTAATCAAAATGGAAAACTGGTTGAAAACTCTCCCAGTAGTTGAAAGTTACCTTTTAAAGCTTCCATCCATGATTCCATCTTCGATCTGTCTAATGGGGATAAGCAATCTCCCATCAAATCTGTGCCAGATCAGAACCACTAAACTCACTATTCAATAGCAAAGGGGAAAGTTGGCTCCTTTCGGAGTTTCCACTTTGGGACTGTAAAAAGAGATATAATTCAGGCCAAATCTAGAAAAATTGCTCTGAAGAACCAGCCAAGTTTGAATCAGCTCATGTCTACAACTTAGTTTTGTGCTCATCCCCCCTAGTATCACATGTATTTTACAGTAGCACCAGAGTGACTCAGTAACAATTGCCTGTGGTAGTTCAGCAGTGTGGTGTTGAGATACTTGCTTCAGGATGCTGTGGGCTTTGATTAGAAGACAATATGATTTGAAATTTCAAGCCAATGTGGGAGATCAGTTAGTTCTACTGTGATCTTCTAAGTGGGTCACCGACAACTTGCAGAGCAATTAATTTTTACAGTGCCTGCCCTCTCTCCTCCTCTCGCAAAATACACCGCCCTTTGGCTCTCATCTTCCAGTGCTCAGGCCTCTCTTCTCTATCTGAGACTAG